>NC_134216.1:77841208-78530375 GCF_965140235.1 Caretta caretta
GAATCCTTGAGAATATGTATATATGCAATCACCCTTCTTTTGGCCACAGGAAATGGGATGTTTCAGAGTAGCAGCCTTGTTAGTCTGTATCCGGAAAAAGAACGGGAGGACTTGCGGCACCTTAGAGACTAACAAATTCAATTAAGCATAAGCTTTTGTGGGCTACAGCTCACTTCATCAGATGAATAGAATGGAACATACAGTAAGAAGATATATACACATACAGAGAATCATGAAAAGGTGGGAGTTGCCATACAAACTGTAAGAGGCTAATTAAGATGAGCTATAATTTGTTAGTCTCTAAGGTGTCACAAGTACTCCTGTTCTTTTTGAGGAAATGGGAACGGGTCTCATTTATGGAGACGCTGAGCTGGCCGAGACAGCAGTAAAAGGCACTTTAAGCCACTAGAGGGTTAGTGAGACAGACAATTACTCTCACTTCTTAAAAGTCTCATTAACTATTGGAACAGTTGACCCAGGGTTGTCGTGAATTCTCCATCACTGACAATTTAACTTGAGATTGGATGTTTTTCTGAAATATATATGCTAAGAATTATTTTGGGGAAGTTCTATAGCATGTGTTATATAGGATGTCAGACGAGATAATCACAGCGCTCCCTTTTAGCCTTTGAATCTGTGCGTCTAGAACAGTCATATTGCAACTCCAGCTATAAATATCAATAATCTTTCTTTCAGGTCTTTCTGGATTTTTCCCATTGCATCCTATGACAATCACAAATGCAGAAAGATTAAGGAAGAGAAGAGCCTTGAAAGCCATAACAGCTTCTGAGGAAGAAACTCCAGGTGACTGATAACATCTAACTGAACTGAATTACTCAAAAGATTACTGTACAGACAACGATCAGAACAGTGTGCCAACTAAAAAGGACAATATATTTACTACAGGCAAAGAAATGATAGTGGATGTGAATTATTTCATAAGAACATTAAAGTATTTTGAAGCTTTAGGAGTCCTCAGACAAGGATTCTGATGGTCCTCATTTGTTAATTACTTCTTATTTTGCACAAATTATTAATCTTTCATGTTTGTCAAACTGCAGTTACTTAGGCCCAGATCCACCAAGGTAAAATTTAGGCTCCTAAATTCCACTGAAATCCAATGGAAGTCAAGAACCAAAATACCTTTGTGGATCTGGGCCTTCCAGATTACAGCATTCATACAAACTGAATACAAACTCCCGTTTTCTAAATAGCTCTATTGTGGAGGTAGAGAGAGCGTTACTGACTGTCGTAAGAGTCTAATGTATAGGAAGTTGTGCTGGATCAACGAACAGGTGAGGATGCACCTGGAGGCTTCCTTCTAAACGTCACCTTACCATTACTTAAGACAAGCCACAGTTGGTTTTTAATTTTACAGTGAACTATTTCAAGATTTTTGTTAGAGGAGGGACACTCAGACCTGGCCACTGTTGCTTCTTTATTTTCACCCAATGAAGCCGCAAATAGTGTAAGCGGCAGAAAATCCTTTTTTCGGTGCAGGGGTGCAGCACAGAATGTGACACGAATTACTTAACCACACTACTGTTCTTCCAGAAGGTATCCCACAGAACATGACCACTCT
Source organism: Caretta caretta (assembly GCF_965140235.1). Lineage (NCBI taxonomy): Eukaryota > Metazoa > Chordata > Testudines > Cheloniidae > Caretta > Caretta caretta. The sequence continues at coordinate 77,842,791 of NC_134216.1, forward strand.
AAACATAGCAAATACTTGGATGGTTTTATACCTTTCTCCCTGAACAGTATTTGATCAAACATTATACATGCATCCAGCTAAACCAATAATTTAAAAAACCAGGAATTACTACATGCTGTTCATAGATTATCAGCCACCCATAGCAGCCATTCATATTCCAGCGTGTTAAGCACAATAAGAATTGAGCTATGTTCAGAGGCAGACGGCTATCCCTGTTACTGGGAGGAACTCGCACGTCATTCATTCTATCGTCTTCCATCCACATTCTAACTCGCTTAAATGTCTTAGGTAAGGCTTGTACCATCCCCGAAGATCACCAACCGCAGACTCTGGTAGACCAAACAAAGCCACTGAGTTTGAGTCATAGAACCATCACCCCAAAAGCCTTAATGCCAATCAGTGCAAATCTCAGAATTGATGATGGGGAGCACATGAGATCTTTCTCAGCCCACGCAGTGCAGCGCATCACCCCTTTTAAAGCACTCGACGTAACAAAGCTGAGACACGCTCACTGGACGATCACAGTATCCTGCTTATTTAAGAAGAGCACAATACAATAGACCACTCTAGTGCTGACAGAAAAGTCGCCTTCCTCAGCTGTTGCTCCAAGATGGCAATCTGCTGCTGTTCCTGCATGTGAGGAAGTTGGTGGGGCTCAAAAGGAGGGCAGCTCACAGCAAGAGAAATGGCTGAGAAGAGCTAGGCAAGTTAGAGGCACTTGAGATGCATTGCCGGCCTGTGTGTTGCTCCCTTGGCAGCACACCCATAAGGGTGCGGGGAGAACCATGGAAACTCAGCCAGCTCTCACTTGCCAGGCAGCTGGGAATTGGTTACATTTTTAATGGAGAAGTAAAATCTGAGCAAATGTATACATGGAACCAAAGAAAAATAAGATCTTTTGGGTGATACCTGAAGTCCTGCCTGAAAAGGTTCAGGCAGACGTGGCTGGTTTGGATTTTGCCTATTAGTACATTTAAACCAGGGGTTCTCCGAACACATTTTTTGGTGGCCTCGGACTGTGACCCACCAATTCTTGCTGGTGGCCGCACTGACACTTTTCCCTAAAATACGTAACTGTAGGAAAAACAAATAAATATGCACAGACCCGTGTCCAAATCCTTGTAATTTATTTATGTAGGGTTTTTTCAGACTCACAAATAATATGAAAAATTATATTTGTGTGTTGAATATTGCTTTTCGCAGCACACTCAGTAGCTAGCTGGGAGTTTGTGAAAAGTGATATTAACAAACATCCAAGTATCACTTTTCACAGCCTCCCAGGTAGCTAGTCAGTGTGCTGTGAAAAGTGATACTTGCATGTTTCTTTGTTTCGCTTTTCTCAGCAAGCCCCGGGTTTGGAGAGGGAGGCAGCAGGGGTCTGGGGCAATGGGGGGGATAGAGGTGGAACCAGGGAAGGCAGTGGGGGCTGGGGGCGATAAATGGGGGTTCGGGGAGGCGTCGGGGAGAATGGTGAGCCCTGCTGCCATATGGCTGGAGCTGGGAGGCAGCACCCCCAGGGTCCAGAGCGAGCGGATGGAGCCCAGGGTTGGTGGCGGCTGCTGCTGAGCAGCTGGAGGTGTGGATCAATACCCACCACCCTGGGGCTGGGGCTGGGGTTAGGGAGCGGGGTGAGGGCTGGGGGTCGGTGCCAGAGCCCGGAGCCAGCACTTGCTGCTGCACAGCCAGGGGTTAGCGCCCAGGGCCAAGGTCACGTGGCCGGAGCCTGGGTCAGAGCCCGGGGCTCGAGCCGTGCAGCTGAAGCCCTGCGGCCAGGTTCTCACCCAGGGCTGAAGCCCAAGCCCCAACGTGCCCTGCCCACCCCACAGGTGAGTCAAGAACTCACCTGGCTCCTGCAGCATGGTGCCCCACCTGTCTCCAGAGGCGGTGCATGGTGGCTCATGCAGGAGCACCAGGGAGGGAAGGGGAGAGGCTGATGCTTTGGCCTCTCCACCACTGCCCAGGAGGCTGTTAGGCCTGCACAGAAAGCCCCTGGTGGCCGCATGCGAGAAATGCTGAGTTAAACTCACTTCCATGCTCTCAAAACCTTTGCCTTTGTACCTCCTAACTGCTGGTTTCTCAGGTCAGAGTGTACTTAAGGGTTAAGTGAAGTGCTGCTGTAAGAATAAGCTTCGTGTCCTTTAAAGGAAACCAAGACAGAAAAAAATACTGATGATTTTTAATATTTTTTCTTTATCTAAAAAAATTAATGAAACGATATAGAAAATTCTATTAAACACACCTTTTGCATTTTACAGATTTGTAGTATGCAAAATTTGATTTTATGTAATGCCCATCCCCATATATATTCCAGATTAGTATAAACAAGACATAATTTCCCTGGTAACTGGGACCAGTTTTTATTCTGTCTCCTCAAATTTAAAAGTTCATTTGTATGTAGGCTTCGGAAAGAGTTCCTTTCTCATTTCTAAACACACAACGCGGTTTTCTTTTCTGGATTTCTCGCCCTCAAATACAAGGAGGTGGGTCTGCAGGGTTGCTTCTGGACCAGTCTGAATGAGGGATGGTTTATTCTCCTGTTTAAAAAAACAAAATTATTTCTAGTGTTACAGGAATAAAAGACAGAGAAGTCTGGTTTATAAAGCTGGATCTCTGCATCCCTCTCCCAAAAGGACTGCATGATCAGGCTCAAGGGACTATTCAGAAATAAATTGTTTATCATCCCTTTAATCGAGTTATACCAAAGCAAGAGTTAGACAGTGGTTGGGCAATCACCATACAGTTAAATGGAGTAAATATTAATTAGAATGTTACTGCCAATAAAGACAGGTGACTCAGTAGTAAAGCTTTGATAATTAGGGGAGGCAACATTGTCTAGTAATAACTGGCTGAACGAAGAGAGGTCCTACACTCAACAGTCACTCCCATGTTGGAGGAATCTCAACTACAAAGCTGAACAATCATCTTCCCAAAATAATTTTAAAATGGTGACACCCCCAATGACTTGTCTCTCAGACAGAAAGAAAAGAAATAATGGTGGGGAGAAAAGGGGACCCTGGTCTGGGGAGAGGAGGCATACAGAAGTTCTGTGTGGTAGGGGAAGGTCGGAGGGCACACAGAGCCCCAGCCTGGGGGAGATGAAGAAACATGGGACAGAGCCTGTGACATGAAAGAGGGGTGAGCAGCTGCAGGGAATCTGTGAAACAGAGAGGATGGGAGGGTGGCACATGGGGGGGAGGGGAATGGAGGGCAGCCGGGAGCCCTCAGTGTGTGCAATGAGTACAGCCTACAGAAGCATCGAAGTGTGAGAGTGCCAAGTTCATAATACTTTGCATGTCTAAAATGACTTTTATCACTGTCCCAAAGAACTTTAAAAATGCAGATTATTTCTTCCCATTACAAATAAACTCTCTTGCCATGGTTTTCTGGAGAGAGCTGCAGAGTCAGAATATTAGCTATGTTTCTGGCTCATGACCAAAACAGATAATCTGTCAACATTTGCTTTACGTGCATGTAGCATTCAGGGGTGGGGTTCTGGGAAGGGATCAGGAGTGATGCTTATATGCCTAAATCGTCCAGTAGAAGATTTTGGAAGTAAAAGATGTCTGACAGAGGCAGGGTTCGGTATGAACCTAGCTCTCAGGTAAAGCCTGGCCCCTTCTTGGTGGCTGTAGAGCATTCTTTCTGAAAAGACCTAGTCTTGGACTGCAAAGGTGTGGGGTAGCATTTAAGGAGCACTGACAGGGGATGCATACTTCCTACTGTCAAGGAGCTCAGCTGCACAGGGGCTCACTGCACACCACTATACAGCGGAGATCTGGAACTTGATCAGTGGATCCTTTGTGTTCTCTTAAATAGTAGGGATGAATATTCCCTCCACTGCGGGAATTACTGGATAAAATCATATTGTTGGTGTAATGCAGGAAGTCAGATTAAAAAACTCACATTAGTCCTGTCCATGGAATCACAGCACTGGAAGGACCGTCCTAGTCCCGTCCCCTGCACTCAAGGCAGGACTAAGTACAGTAGAACCTCAAAAATACGAACACCAGAGTTACAGACGGACCCGTCAGCCAGACACCATGTGGCCCCAGAAGTACGCAGTCAGGCAGCAGCGGAGACGAAAAACAAAAAACCCAACAAATACTGAGCTGTGCCGGCATGGCATCGTCCAGTTAGGCTCATCGGGGCTGCCTGTCCCCACCCCCACCCACTACTTGCCACGCGGAAGGCCAGCCACGTACAGGTGAAGACGCTGAGGTTCACAGGCACAGCTGTGAGCTCCCGAGAAGGAGTGCTGGGGTCGGCACTAGCCACAGGGGCTGTTTCCCGCCTCTGGCTGGGAGGGGGACAAGCCTGCAACCTTAGTCTCAGTCCAGGAAAGAAGCTCCCTGAGCTGCTGCTGGAACCTGGCCGAGAGCGTCAGCTGCTGGAGCCCGAACTCCTGCCCGCCTGCCGCGCTCTGGAGGAGCGGCTGCGTTTGAAAGGGCCCCGGCCTGCACTGCGCACCCACTGGTGCCAAAGCGCCCCCGGGTGCCTCACGCATCACCCTTGCAGTCAGGGGGCAAGAATCAGAAACTTGCCGGGCAGCCGCTGCAGAGCGTGAGCCCCCGTTCCGAGCACTCCGCCCTGAGGAGCAGCCCATAACGGCTTGGGCAAAGTTACGAACAACCTCCATTCCCGAGGTCTCCGTAATTCTCCTGTATTATCTAGACCAGGGGCTGTCAACAGGCGAACCACGGGCCAAATCCGGGTTGCCAGACGCTTTTGAACGGACCCAACAAACTTTTTATTTACATATTATCGTTATTATTATTTTTTAAAAGGATTTTCTCTGCAGTCTGGCCCCGACTGTACATTGATGAAGAATTTGGACCTTGACAAAAAATAATTGACTACCCCTCATCTAGACCATCCCTGAGCGGTGACTGTCGATCCTGCTAAGAACCTACAATGACAGAGATTCCACAACCTCCCTAGGTAATTTGTTCCAGTGCTTAACTATGCTGGCAGGAAGTTTTTCCTAACGTCCGACCTAAACCTCCCTCGCTGCAATTTCAGCCCATTGCTTCTTGTCCTGTCCTCAGAGATTCACAAGAACAATTTTTCTCCCTCCTCCTTCTAACAACCTTTTATGTACTTGAAAACTGTTCTCATGTCCCCTCTCAGTCTTCTCTTCTCCAGACTAAACAAACCCAGTTCTTTCAACCTTTTCTCGTAGATCATGTTTTCTAGACCAGCGGTTCTCAACAGGGGGTTCGTGGCCCACTGGGGGTCCATGAACCCTTTCAGGGGGGCCGCAGGGCCCCGTGGCTAAAATCCAAAGCCCGAACCCCAGCACCTCCCGCAGGGCTGAAGCCGGGAGCAGCAGGGCTGAATTCTGGAGCCCCGAGCCCCGGTGCTCCCCAAGGGACAGAAGCCCTGAGCCCATGGGCAGAGTTGGGGGAACACAGGGGTGTTACACCCCTCCCAAACTACAGTGCAAGAGCAGGGCAGTCCTGGGGTAGCTCCACACCCCCCCTCCACCACCTCCTCTCTCCACCCCCTGGCTAGGTCGGAGGTGGGAAGCCAGAGTCCGGCAGCCTGGGACAGCTGCTGCTCTGACTGGTGCCATGGAGCAGGCAGCCGCAGCGTTGCCTGGTCTCCTGCTGCTGCAGGGGGTTGAAGCTGCTCCCCTTTGCTCATGCAGCTGGTAAGAGCTGCCTGGGCGGGGGGATCTGGCTGCTTTGTGGCTGGCAGAGCCCTCAGGGTACAGGGAGCGCAGGGGAGCCCTGAGAGCACACAGCCCCTAGCTACCTCCTCCCTGCACCCTGAGCTACCCTCTGCCCACACACAGCCCCTAGCTACCTCCCTCCCTGCACCCTGAGCTACCCCCCTGCACACAGCCCCTAGCTATCCCTCTCCCTGCACCTCAAACTTTTTGAGCTCAGCCCCCCCACCTTTGAGTTATAATTTTTGGTTGTAGGCCCCCCCCAAGTCCAGACAGGCGGGTGGCCTGCTGAGGTGAGTCAGGGGTGGATGTAGCATACCCTCCCCAGACCCCGACGTCGGAGCTGGCTTGAGCCTCACGGGCCCCTGCCCACCCAAAACAGAAGTCAAACTATACCTATGCAAACTTGTTTTCCCCCCTTTCCCCGGCCCAGAGCCTCCCCCTCCCACACTGAGCCCTGGAGATTTTAATGGCATGTTGTGGGTGGCCTCAGAAAGAAAAAGGTTGAGAACCCCTGTTCTAGACCTTTAATCATTTTTGTTACTCTCCTCTAGACCTTCTCCAATTTGTCCACATCCTTCCCGAAATGTGGCGCCCCGACTTAGACACAATACTTTAGCTGAGGCCACATCAGCATGGAGTAGAGCAGAAGAATTACGTCTTGTATCTTGCTTACAACACTCCTGCTAAATCCTGCCCAGGATGAGGTTCGCTTTTTTTGCAAGGTTACACTGTTGACTCATATTTAGCTTGTGGTCCACTATGACCCCCAGATCCCCTTCCGCAGTACTCCTTCCTAGGCTGTCACGTCCTGCTCTGTATGTGTGCAGCTGACTGTTCTGTCCTAAGGAGAGTACTTTGCATTTGTCCTTATTGAATTTCAGCCTGTTAACTTCAGACCATTTCTCCAGTTTGTGCAGATCATTTTGAATTTTAATCCTATCCTCCAGAGCACTTGCAACCCCTCCCATCTTGGTATCATCCGCAAACTTTATCAGTAAAAAGAAAAGGAGGACTTGTGGCACTTTAGAGACTAACCAATTTATTTGAGCATAAGCTTTCGTGAGCTACAGCTCATTTCATCGGATGCATACTGTGGAAAGTACACAAGATCTTTTCATACACACAAACCATGAAAAAATGGGTGTTTACCACTACAAAAGGTTTTCTCTCTCCCCACCCCACTCTCCTGCAGGTAATAGCTTATCTAAAGTGATCACTCTCCTTACAATGTGTATGATAATCAAGGTGGGCCATTTCCAGCACAAATCCAGGGTTTAACAAGAAAGTCTGAGGCGGGGGGGGGGGGGGGGGTAGGAAAAAACAAGGGGAAATAGGTTACCTTGCAGAATGACTTAGCCACTCCCAGTCTCTATTCAAGCCTAAGTTAATTGTATCCAATTTGCAAATGAATTCCAGTTCAACAGTCTCTCGCTGGAGTCTGGATTTGAAGTTTTTTTGTTTTAATATCGCAACTTTCATGTCTGTAATCGCGTGACCAGAGAGATTGAAGTGTTCTCTGACTGGTTTATGAATGTTATAATTCTTGACATCTGATTTGTGTCCATTTATTCTTTTACGTAGAGGCTGTCCAGTTTGGCCAATGTACATGGCAGAGGGGCCTTGCTGGCACATGATGGCATATATCACATTGGTGGATGTGCAGGTGAACGAGCCTCTGATAGTGTGGCTGATGTGATTAGGCCCTGTGATGGTGTCCCCTGAATAGATATGTGGGCACAGTTGGCAACGGGCTTTGTTGCAAGGATAGGTTTCTGGGTTAGTGGTTCTGTTGTGTGGTGTGTGGTTGTTGGTGAGTATTTGCTTCAGGTTGGGGGGCTGTCTGTAGGCAAGGACTGGCCTGTCTCCCAAGATTTGTGAGAGTGTTGGGTCATCCTTCAGGATAGGTTGTAGATCCTGAATAATGTTGGAGGGGTTTTAGTTGGGGGCTGAAGGTGATGGCTAGTGGCGTTCTGTTATTTTCTTTGTTAGGCCTGTCCTGTAGTAGGTGACTTTTTGGTACTCTTCTGGCTCTGTCAATCTGTTTCTTCACTTCTGCAGGTGGGTATTGTAGTTGTAAGAATGCTTGATAGAGATCTTGTAGGTGTTTGTCTCTGTCTGAGGGGTTGGAGCAAATGCGGTTGTATCGCAGAGCTTGGCTATAGACTATGGATCGTGTGGTGTGGTCAGGGTGAAAGCTGGAGGCATGTAGGTAGGAACAGCGGTCAGTAGGTTTCCGGTATAGGGTGGTGTTTATGTGACCATCGTTTATTAGCACAGTAGTGTCCAGGAAGTGGATCTTAATCGCGTCTCTGCTAAGGCTGCGTCTACACTCCCCCTTGTGTCGGTAGAACGTATGTGGCTCGGGGAGTGAATAAGCCACCCCCCGAGTGACACAAGTTACACGGACCTAAGCGCTGGTGTGGACAGTGCTATGGTGCTGGGAGAGCTTCTCCTGCCAACATGGCTACGGCTGCTCGTTGAGGGTGGAGAGCTCCCTCCCTTCGGCTTCCAGACACTCCAGTAGAGACTGCCACTGGGGGCCACGTCACTCACAGCTGTGAGGGCCGAGCGGTTAAGGGGTTGGACTCGAAATCCAATCGGGTTTCCCTGCGCAGGTTCAAATCCTGCTCACAGCGAGGCCTGTGTTTTAGCCACACTTGCTCACCAGGGCAATACATCTCCACCGACCCTGAGACGCTCTCCATACACTCCCCACCCCAGGTAAACCCTGTTCTGCTCCTTTCATGGGGATGCCTGGGATGGTGCCTCACGCTGTGTCCCTGCGGTCTCAGCTTCCGAGCCCTCTGCCCCTCACCCAGCGCCCCCCGGCTCAGCCCCACCCCTGGGTGCTGCTCCTCTCCAGCGTGTGGAAGGAGCTGAGCACGGGCAGCCCGTATAAAAGGCCATGGGAGGCTGAGCCTCCCCGAAAAGGCCGTCCATGCGGGGGGGAAACGCCGGGGATGTGGGGCGGGTCTCCCCGCCGGAGGCCCATGGGCTCGTGGTCAACTTTCGAGCGCTGGAAGCGAAGCTCCAGAGAAGTGGGGGCCCCACCTGCACCCCGCTCCCCTCTGCCTCTTAGCCCGATGCCCTGCTCTTGCTCTGCCTCTTCCCATCCCCCCTCCGCCTCTTCCCCCAAAACCTGCACCCCACCCCCCCTTGGCCTTTTCCCCCACGGCCCCTTCTTCTCGTGCCTCTTCCTGTCCTGCTCCACCTCCTTCCCCAAGGACCCCCCTGCCCCCCGCTCACTGAAGACAGAGAAAAGGGACGGGTGCCTGGCCCCATGGCCCCCCGGTAGCCCCCCTTCGGGGAAAGGGGCGGAGAGGAGCAAGCAGGGGGTGAGTGGAGTCCTGGGGGAAGAGGCGGAGAGGAGCGAGGGGCAGGTAGGGGGACCTCGGGGGCCAGAGGAGTGAACAGTGGGTGGGCGGGGCCTCGGGGGAAGAGGATGACCGGGGGCGGGGCCTCTGTGGCAGGGCCATGCTCTAGGCGCCGGTGGCCCCCCAACTTCTCGGGGTCATCTGAAACCCAGGATGAAGGTGACACAGGGCCTGGTTCCTCTTTGGGCTAAGATTCCATAACACCTCTCCCTTCCTGGCAGTGTGAAGGGGCTGGACAGGGGCATAAAGCCCTCCAGACACGGCCGGAGACAGGGAAAGGGCCGTCAATGCGGAAGAGAATCAGGCCCAGAGTTAGACAAGGGGTGCAGAGAATATTCTGGATTCTGGTCATTGCACTTCGCCCTTGCTCGAAATGCTTCCTGTATTTTCTCCATTTCACTCCCTGACTCTCGGTCTCTGCCCCTTTCCCCGTTTCTTCCTCAGAATTAGCACGTTCAGCCAGTTAATCGCAGCAATCCCGCCATAAGACGGCAGCCTGAAATCTCAGCTCTCCCCCGCCCCTCGCACGAGACCTGCTGCCAGCTGAACTGGAGAAAGAATGGGGAACGTCTCTGGCAGAGGGTGTGAAACAGACACCCGGAAAAGGTGAGTTTTCACAGGGATTTCCTCAAAGTAGGAGAAACTTGGGGTCCCAGTTAGTGCCCAGAAAACCCTTCAGGGATCAAACAAACCAGAGGCCCAGCCCACCCCGATCTGGGCTCCACGTGGGAATGAGCAGGGGGCTGCTGAGACACACACAGACTGCTGGGCACGCATGGACTGTGGCTGGGGGGGGGGCTGCCAGACCTCCCTTGGGTGACCAGACGGAAAGTGTGAAAAATCAGGACGGGGGTGGGAGGTAATCGGAGCCTATATAAGAGAAAGACCCCCTGAGCCTGCTGAGCCCTGTGGCCCTTCCCAGCCACGCCCGTGGGAGCAGAAAACACCGAGAGACCAGGCCGGGGAGGTCATATGGTTTATTGGACCCGCTTCTGTTGGGGAGAGAGACCAGGGCCTGAGGACGAGCCCTGCGGAGCTCGAAGGCTTGTCTCTCCCCAGCAGAAGTTGGAGAATGAAAGAGTGTCACGGAGTCCCTGGGCGATGCTCTGGAACTGCTCCCCATGAAGCCAGTCAGGACTCTGGGGCAGTCGCCTTTCTGTGAGCAGCCTGTCTTCAGGACACGCAGCTCACTCAGCTTCCACCTTCCTGGGTCTGACCTCGGAGCATTCAGCATCCTCTGCCCCTCCGTGCGCTTCCCACAGCGAGTCCGCTCAGGCGGGGCTCCTGGGGAAGCCAGAGGGTCCTGCCCCCCAACTTCGCAGTCAGACGTGACTCTCAGCCAGCCAGTAAAACAGAAGGTTTATTAGACGACAGGAACATGGTCTAAACCAGAGCTTGCAGGTGCAGAGAACGGGACCCCTCAGCTGGGTCCATTTTGGGGGGCAGTGAGCCAGACAACCACGTCTGCACTTCACTCCATGTCCCAGCCAGCCCCAAACTGAAAACTCCCTCCAGCCCCTCCTCCTCTGGGCTTTGTTCCTTTCCGGGGCCAGGTGGTCACCTGATTCCTTTGTTCTCCAACCCTTCAGCTCTCACCTTGCAGGGGGGGAAGGGCCCAGGCCATCAGTTGCCAGGAAACAGGGTGTTGGCCATTCTCTGTGTCCAGACTCCTGCACACACATGCCCTCTAGGGCTCTGCAATGATCATACACCCTTACTCCACCCCCTAGATACTTAAGAACTGCCTAGGGGAAACTGAGGCACCCCCACACTATTCAGAGGAAACATTAAGAACAGTCCCACTTTGTCACACTTGGTAAACGGGGCACAACCAATCAATATGTGTTTTAATATGGCCAAATGTAAATGTCCAGGGAGGAAAAAAAATGCAGGTCACGCTCACTGGATGGGGGCCTCTATCCTGGGAAGCAGTGACTCTGAAAAAGACTTGGAGATCATCTTGGACAATCAGCTGAGCATGAGCTGCCAATGTGACACTGTGCCAAAAGGCCTAATGTGATCTTTTGATGTATAAACAGGGGAACCTTGAGGAGGAGCAGAGAGGGTATTTCACCTCTGTGTTTGGCACTGGTGTGACTGCGGCTGGAATCCTGTGTCCAGTTCTGGTGCCCACAGTTCAAGAGGACATAGAAACATTGGAGAGATTCAGAGAAGAGCTGCCAGAATGATGAAAGGATTGGAAAATCTGCCTTACAGTGAGACTTAAGGAGCTGTGTCTATTAAGCTTATCAAAAAGAAGGTTAAAGGGTGACTTGATCATAGTTTCTAAGTACCTGCTTCGAAGCAGAAATTTTATAATGGGCTCTTCTATCTAGCAGGCAAACGTCTAACAAGATCCAATCTTTGGAATTTGGAGCCAGACAAATTCAGACTGGAAATAAGGCACACATTTTTAACAGCCAATCATTGTGGCAGACTCCCCATAACTGGCTATTTTTAAACCAAGCCACACTCTGAACTGTTTTGTAATGTATTGTGGGAGAACTTGTCTGTCCTCAGCCCGTGTGTGGAAGTGTTTTTAGCCCACTGTGAGGTTCTGTACCTCAGGGGAACACCTTACACCCATATGAGTTGCATCCGAGAGTGCTGAAGGAACTGGCAGCTGTGATTGCAGAGCCATTGGCCATTATCTTTGAAAACTCGTGGCGAACCGGGGAAGTCCCGGATGACTGGAAAAAGGCTAATGTAGTGCCAATCTTTAAAAAAGGGAAGAAGGAGGATCCTGGGAACTACAGGCCAGTCAGCCTCACTTCAGTCCCTGGAAAAATCATGGAGCAGATCCTCAAAGAATCAATCCTGAAGCACTTGCATGAGAGGAAAGTGATCAGGAACAGCCAGCATGGATTCACCAAGGGAAGGTCATGCCTGACTAATCTAATCGCCTTCTATGATGAGATTACTGGTTCTGTGGATGAAGGGAAAGCAGTGGATGTATTGTTTCTTGACTTTAGCAAAGCTTTTGACACGGTCTCCCACAGTATTCTTGTCAGCAAGTTAAGGAAGTATGGGCTGGATGAATGCACTACAAGGTGGGTAGAAAGCTGGCTAGATTGTAGGGCTCAATGGGTAGTTATCAATGGCTCCATGTCTAGTTGGCAGCCGGTATCAAGTGGAGTGCCCCAAGGGTCGGTCCTGGGGCCGGTTTTGTTCAATATCTTCATAAATGATCTGGAGGATGGTGTGGATTGCACTCTCAGCAAATTTGCGGATGATACTAAACTGGGAGGAGTGGTAGATACGCTGGAGGGGAGGGATAGGATACAGAAGGACCTAGACAAATTGGAGGATTGGGCCAAAAGAAATCTGATGAGGTTCAATAAGGATAAGTGCAGGGTCCTGCACTTAGGACGGAAGAACCCAATGCACAGCTACAGACTAGGGACCGAATGGCTAGGCAGCAGTTCTGCGGAAAAGGACCTAGGGGTGACAGTGGACGAGAAGCTGGATATGAGTCAGCAGTGTGCCCTTGTTGCCAAGAAGGCCAATGGCATTTTGGGATGTATAAGTAGGGGCATAGCGAGCAGATCGAGGGACGTGATCGTCCCCCTGTATTCGAGATTGGTGAGGCCTCATCTGGAGTACTGTGTCCAGTTTTGGGCCCCACACTTCAAGAAGGATGTGGATAAATTGGAGAGAGTCCAGCGAAGGGCAACAAAAATGATTCGGGGTCTGGAACACATGGGTTATGAGGAGAGGCTGAGGGAGCTGGGATTGTTTAGCCTGCAGAAGAGAAGAATGAGGGGGGATTTGATAGCTGCTTTCAACTACCTGAAAGGGGGTTCCAAAGAGGATGGCTCTAGACTGTTCTCAATGGTAGCAGATGACAGAACGAGGAGTAATGGTCTCAAGCTGCAGTGGGGGAGGTTTAGATTGGATATTAGGAAAAACTTTTTCACTAAGAGGGTGGTGAAACACTGGAATGCGTTACCTAGGGAGGTGGTAGAATCTCCTTCCTTAGAGGTTTTTAAGGTCAGGCTTGACAAAGCCCTGGCTGGGATGATTTAACTGGGAATTGGTCCTGCTTCGAGCAGGGGGTTGGACTAGATGACCTTCTGGGGTCCCTTCCAACCCTTATATTCTATGATTCTATGATTCTATGATATGTTCATCCTTATAAAAGGATTGTGTCGTATCCAATGCAAAGGTTGTCATGTTGGGTGTCTTTGGAAGGCTCATGATGCACTGAGCATTGTTGTTATAGTAATGTAATGTGTAAGGTTGTAATTTCATGTATATAGTTATGAGGCTGAAAATGTGGCCTCATGGTTTAAAACATGCCCAGGCAAAACTGTCCAAGAGCAGAGGGGCAGTTCACACCCCATCAGGGCATGTATGGGACAAACCCAGCTCAGCCTCATAGGAACAAAGGACACTGGCCTACGCAGCAACAAAGGATCTGTTGGACTCTCGAGTGAGTCACCCCCCTTACTTTAGTCAATTTGGGAGGGCAATGAAATAATGCTCACCTGACTCTGAAGGGGGATGGCAAAGCCAAGAGGGAAGAAAGAACATGATAAAAGGGAGAGGCGTTTGCCATGCTCTTCCTCTCTCTTCCACCTCCATCTACAGACATCACCACACCAAGCAACTGAAGTGCTGATCAAAGGGGAGAGCCTGGCTGAAGGGCAACCGGCCAGCCTGTGGTGAAAGCATCTAAGTTTGTAAGGACACTGAAAGTGTTAAGATCAGGGTGGATTTGATTTAAATCACTAGTAAGGAAGACTTGATTCATCATGGATTTCTACATAAAAGTGCATTTTTGTTGGTTGTTATAACCTTAATAAATATTCTTCACAACTCAGAGATAGATGTAAGTTTCATTTTTAGAAGGTAAACATGATATATTTTTAAAGTGATTTATTTTGAAAACTTTTCAGATTAGTTTTACAGCAAAATCAGAAAATGAATGATTGGTTATTTCATTTACCAAACGTAATTGAAGCAGATATTTATGAAGTTGTTGGGAGGTGAACTATCATTAATATTTGGAGGATTTTCTCGCCATGCTGTATCACAGGGATCAGCAACCTTTGCCACGCGGCCTCCCAGGGAAAGCTGCTGGTGGGCCAGGCCGGTTTGTTTACCTGCGGTGTCTGCAGGTTCAGCTGCTCCAGGCTAATGGGAGCTGCAGGAAGTGGCATGGGCCGAGGGACCTGCTGGCTTCCCTTCCCGCAGCCCCCATAGGCCTGGGATGGCAAACTGTTGCCCGTGGGAGCTGCGATCGGCCGAACCTGCAGACATGGCAGGTAAACAAACCAGCCCGGACCTCCAGGGGCTTTCCCTGACGTGCCACGTGCCAAAGGTTGCTGATCCCTGCTGTATTAGAAGGAGAACAGACATTTAAATTGTTTTATTTAACTAAAACAACAACATTATATATTCTGGATTTTTTTTATTCAACAGCAAACATACAATATTTTAACAAAACAAGCATATGAATTTTTGAATTTAGTTAAACATTCAAGTTTTTTAAAATCAGGTTTTTTGGTTACAATTGTTTTTAACTAAAATAGTTAAATGAAATATTTTTTAAGAAATTTAATTGACTATGTCAGCCAGGTCAACATAAGAAACTTAAAATACTGGCTTCTGCAGCTACCTCAGTCGTCTTCACCTTCATTTTCCTGTTTGTTCATAATCTGGAAAAGAAAAACAAGCTTCCCTGCTTGTTCAGGTCCCAAACGATTTCTCAATTTGGAATGAACTAGTCCAAAGGAAGAGAATATTCTTTCTACATTGGCAGAAGAAGCGACTGTTGTTAAAAGTGAGATTATCACTTCAACAGTCTCTGAATCCAAGTGCTTAAGTGAATTCCACCAGTTCACTGGTGTGACTTTCTTTAAAACATCATCAGCAATCCTATATTTCTTGAATGGTTCACCCTTAGCTCTGCAGTTTATTCTAGTTGGCATTCTGGAGGGATGATTGCTGGATGTCCATGTCGTAGCCAATCCCTCTTCTTCAGCAGTTAAGATTTGACCCTGGTACCAAGTATTGAGAATATTTGCAAGAAAATGAGCTGGAGATAGTGCTTGTCCCATTTGTTTTTTTTTTAATGCTTGTAATTTAGCTCTGTCATTGCATATTTCTCTTTTTAAGATCTCACTCGGTTCCTTCCAATTTCAACAGCATCAGCAGTAAAACAGCTATTTCCCTGCGTTCAAGGCTACAGAAATAGGCTTCAGGGTACTCAGCATGCGTTCAACATTTCTCTTAAGCCCAGTGTTGAGAACTTTGGCTGTGACAGCGCCATCTATTTTTTCAGGATTTTGTTCACAAACTGTCATCAGATTAGGCAAATTCTCGATCTAGTGTTCAAAACAGTCCACTATTGAGTTCCATCGCACGTCTTGTGGAAGAGTTAGCTTGGTTCCTCCCACTTTTTTCAGAGCAGCTACTGCAAAGTGTTTTTTTGCAATTTCAACAACATTAGCCTTTATTTCTGAAACACTGAAGTCTTTGGCTAGGAGGTGCATCAAATGAGCATTGCAACCATATGTTATTAGCTTGGGACTCTCTTCACTCTCTTCAAAATAATTTCTTCTCATCTTGGATACATTTGCAGCATTGTCTGTGACCAAGCTGCATACTAGACACCTGAATTTTTTTTCACAGTTTGGTATAGCTTTTACTGCTACTTCTTGTAAGTATTCTGCTGTGTGAGCATTTCCTGATGTATCGATTGTTTCTGTAAAGAAGACATTCCCTTCTTCTGTTGTCACACAAGCACATACAACAGGATCATTGTGGACATTGCTCCATCCATCAAGACTCAGGTTAACAATTTTGGCCCCTAGACCGTTTGCACACTGCTCAGTTTCTCTTTCATACATGTATTATCCAGCAATTTGCCTGCGACATCTGCTCTGTTGGGTGGACTGTATCCTGGTCTTAATGACTGAACCATGTTAATGAAGTGTGGGTTCTTGATCATATGGAAAGGAGAGTTTGTTCCATAAACAAACAGGGCAATTTTTTCATCAATTACCTCTTTTTGTAATCTGCTGGTTCTTAACACAAACCTATCTATGATTTGTGGCATGAAGTGAGCTGTAGCTCACGAAAGCTCATGCTCAAATAAATTGGTTAGTCTCTAAGGTGCCACAAGTCCTCCTTTTCTTTTTGCGAATACAGACTAACACGGCTGTTACTCTGAAACCTATCTATGATTGTTTCTGGATGATGGAGATTTTTTTTCTTTTTGCTACAGGTGATATACTGTGGCTGTGTGACACACTTGATGTGACTGAAACACTATCATTGGCAGATGGCTCTAAAACTACAGAAAATGATGGTGATCTTGAAGGTAGATAGTCTTCAGAATCCTGTATGTTGAGGATGGATTCTCCTAAATAAAATAAGTCAATGCAGTTATTTAATTATTATTACCATACTGCTCATTTTGTATGATTCATTGCATTCACTGACACTCAGTACTACTTTAAAGGTGAAATTGTAAAAGGAAGATCCGCCCATTTCAGCTGTTTATTTTTTTATTACAACTGCATCTAAAGTGACAGTACCATAGAGTAACAACTATATTTTTTGCTGAAACATGAGAATTCAAGAATAGTCCAGAAGGAAGACAGGCAGCCCTTAAGAGAGAAATATGAAATAAAAAAGTTTACCACCCTGAAGATCCTGCGTGTTCAAACATGTTCCTCTCATCATCTTCAATACAGCTTCCTCCTGAGAAGGAACACTTCTCATGACGTTGTTTCATATGGGAAACCAGGCCTTGCATTTCTTTGTTGCACTGTTTGCGTTTTACACGCATGCCTGTCTTACCCACAAGTAGAGGAACTTCATTAAAATATTCCCAAACTGGGTCTCTTTTACAGCCTGCTGCCATTATAGGTTTTCCCTTCTAGCGAGAGAATGGTATGGTACATGTCAAATCAATGAAGGCTACACTCAGAAAGACCTCAAGACTTCTGGAATATGCTGCTCAAACAGTTTGACTTTTGTTTCTACTGCCTGTCCCTCCCTTCTCACATTTATCTCCAGACTTCTTCTCCTTGTCCAGATCTATTCCACCCCCAACAATCTTCTATGCATTGAACTTTTTGAAACTTTGCACTTTTAGCGAGAGGTAAGGGATTGACTCTGTGTACACAAATTTGCAGAGGGACAATAGGGTTGAGGTCTCTTATTTCTCACCTCTCTATATTATCTATTTTTTTATTTATTTAAAACATTTTTGCTGTTAAGAAGCATGTTATCTCTGGAGACACAAGTCCACAGTTTGAGAACTACAAAACTAAGCATCTCTGATGGTATCTTCTAGTCTGATCACTGAGTCCCATTGGGTAGGTAGAAAGATTACCCTAAATAATCTATACAGAAGCCTCTGGAACCCCATAAGATTGGGTCCCTAATCCATGAACTGTTGGAACTCATTTACAAAACTTTTCTTAAACATTACATGAATATATTGTCTCATACTAGAGAATTTATAATCCCTATTCCATGATGAGATATCTTTGAGCTATAGTGATTCTTAATTAAAACTATCTTTAGAGAGGTTTTTTCCCTCAAAAATCCGATTTAAATAAAAAATTCTGATTTTTGTTATTTATTTTTTTTTAAATCATTGATTGTTTTTATCCACCCTGAAGAGCAGCCCACTTTTCAAGAATGAAGTAGGATGGATCTGTAAATTCTTGTAAAATGGAGACAGGTATCTCTTATACATTTCCATCCCTTGCTTAGTAACAAGTGATTAAATTATCCTCCATCCACAAGGATGGATGAATTAAGATCATTTATAATCTTCTTCCCCAATGCTTACTCTGTATGGGTGATAGTGCAGCTAAGCTATAGGCCTGATCTCAGGAGATGTAGGGTCAATTCCTAGTGCAGCTAAGCTATAGGCCTGATCTTAGGAGATGTAGGGTCAATTCCTAGTGCAGCTTAGCTATAGGCCTGATCCCAGGAAATGTAGGGTCAATTCCTAGTGCAGCTAAGCTATAGGCCTGATCTCAGGAGATGTAGGGTCAATTCCTGGCTTTGCCACTTCGTTTGGGATGCTGGGCAAGTCGCTTGGACCCCAGTTCAGCAAATATTTAAACGTAGGGCTAACTTTAAGCATGTCAGTAATCCCATTAAAACTGATAAGACAATACGTGCGCTTAAAGTTACTCACACGCTTAAGTACCTTGTTGGACTGAGGCCTTAAATGCTGTCCCACAGTTTCCCATCTTTAAAATGGAGATAATACTTCCTTTCTCCCATTCTTTGTCTGTCTCATCTAATTAGTCCCTGCCCTGAAGCTCTCTCAATCACTTTCTCACTCGGTGTGTACTAACTCTATGGGGTTTGTACTAACTCAGTGGTGCTTTGATCTCCACTGGTGTCTCTAGGGGCTACTGTAATTCAAATAATCGTTTCTATGCTACTTTCTTTACGAAAATGATCCACAAATATTCTCCTGTTTTCAACTTCATATTGCAGAAAGATGGCTGTCCCGTCTTCTTTCCAAAGGCAAAGCTATTTCAGTTCAGGGTACACCTTCTTTCCCTGAACCCATTGCAACTACAAAATAAAAAATCACTAGCCACACATTTGGTTTGTAAATCTTTTTATTAAAAGAGTTGTCTTTCCACGGTAGTAAAGCTTTGGCACTTACGGTATAAAAA
Organism: Caretta caretta; assembly: GCF_965140235.1. Lineage (NCBI taxonomy): Eukaryota > Metazoa > Chordata > Testudines > Cheloniidae > Caretta > Caretta caretta. The sequence continues at coordinate 77,861,495 of NC_134216.1, forward strand.
ATAATCACCGATCATAATTACACCAAATTCCTCTTTGTCAACTGCATACTAAGTTTCTTCAATACATTTTTTCCCATATAAAAACACTTGAGGGATGGGGAACAAAACGGATAAATAACAGTATGAGATACAAAGATACAGCTAGAAAAACAATAGGATCATTTAGAAAGAATTAGGACAGTGCATATTTTAAATGTCACAGTGATGTGGTATGCAGTCACTTAGGTTATTGCTGGCTGCATGCTTAGATGAAAGTAGACGTGTTCAGTGGACTTTCCTTTCTCTAAACATTAGTAGTGTCATTTTTGTTTGCATGGCAAGGGAGCCTTCCATCCCATTTACTCCCCCCACCCCAGTATTATTTTGATCCCCAACCAATTCACAATTAGTTTAAAAAAAAAAAAAAAGGATCCAGTATCTCTCTCCATTTTCCCAGTTGTGGCTGCCTCTGCCATGGCCACATTCTTTGGTCCTCATTTAAAAAGATATTAAACTTCATAAACACATAGAAGTACCCAAAGGGTTAAATGCTAAATACCAAAGCCACCTCATACTAGCTGACAAAAGGGTCTGTCAATGTTGCAACTTTGGATGTGAGATTCAAATGGACTTTTAGTGGCATTATTTTTTTATTTAAAAACAAAACAAACCCAATTATTCTTAAACCTACAAACAGGATTATACAAACCATGAGTGTTGGTTTAGGGCCTTAAAACCTTGCATCATCACACAGAAATATTTACACACACAAATTATTTTTTGCCTAATATCCCTTGCACTGCTCTGATTATTTTTTTTATAATACTGTACCCTGATTACATTCCCATTTTGTATAAACAAGGCAGTCAAGTTAAGTTCCAAAAATAACCCCATTTACACACACACACACACACACACCCCTAGTGATTTTGATGACAAACTATTCCCATTTCCCCTCTGTTAGGGGCAAATTCCTAAAGCTGTGTTTGTAAGGCTGTTAGTATTATGATTTATTGTTTGTATGGAACCCATTTTGTTATCTAAAATGGAGGGCTTGGTCATGTGATCAGGAGGGCAGTTGGAGTGTTTTCCTGCCCTTTCCAATGGTCAGGGGCCCAAGTCGTAAACAAGTTCCAGTTTTAACTGGATTTTCCCGGGGATTCTATGGGGTTTCCCTAAGGGGTTTTGCGCTACAGAATCTATATAACAGCAGCCATTACCTCAGTTGGGGGCTGTCCATCCGAGTGGCAGGTGCACGTGGGTTTGCTTCCACAGGTGATGGAAACTCCGGGCAAGTGCCACCTGCAGCTGTGACTTACCATCTGTGGCAGTTAACATCCATCGCTGTCATTCGCCTGTGAACACCCAGCTGTCATCTCGTGAGCCTGCCGCCGTGTCACTGAAGCCAGTGAGAAGGACGAGTCATTGCACATCTATTTATATTTACATAACTGGGTATTATTATTAAACCAAGAATTCCCTTTTTATAACACCACAACTGTTACTTTTTAACATTTTCACAACTCCTAAGTGTTTACTTCCCTACAAAGTCTGCGGTATTAATTTTTGCAAAAGCTACTTGTAACTCTTCACTTATTTTAAATCATTTACTTCTGCATTCAATTCTTTAAGGTTCAATTCAGCTGCCTTACCCTGGGCCTTTTTTTTTTTTTTTTTTTTGCGCTTTTGTTTGCACCTCAGTTGAATTGCAGAAGTGCCATTCTCTGTTACAGTTAATTGTTTCTGAGCAACTTCCCGGGTTAACCCACTCACTCTCCCTTTTTCACTTCAAAACCATTTTTTTTCCTCTTTTCTTCACTCCGACCAAATCCTCCAAACCCTGTTGTGCCAAGTTATCTTTAACCACCCGAAACTTTAATTTACAGTCCTCCAGTTGCCTTTACTGGAGTAGCACCAAACTTTAAAAAAAAAAATTACTGTCCATCTCTCATAATGCTGCCTTTATTCTAAACCTCTTACAAGTGGACTTAAGTGCCTCCTTTCCTTCACCCTCTCCCCTGGCTCTTGTCACACAGACAGAGAGCAGAAGACCAGAAATCCGAAGTGCAGGTGTAAGCAGAGTCAGGATGAGCTCTACCCTGACATCAGTGGCAAGTCATGGTGGGTTGTGGAAAAGAACTTCAGAGGCTGTCAAGGTTCCTTCCCCACTCTGAACTCTAGGGTACAGATGTGGGGACCTGCATGAAAACCCCCTAAGTTTATTTTTACCAGCTTAGGTTAGAACTTCCCCAAGGTACAAACTATTTTACCTTTTGCTCTTGTACTTTATCGCTGCCACCACCAAGCATCTAACAGATATATAATAGGGAAAGAGCCGCCTTCTAAACGTCTTTCCCCCCAAAATCCTCCCCAAACCCTACACCCCCTTTCCTGGGGAAGGCTTGATAAAAATCCTCACCGATTTGCATAGGTGAACACAGACCCAAACCCTTGGATCTTAAGAACAAGGAAAAAAGCAATCGGGTTCTTAAAAGAAGAATTTTAATAGGAGAAAAAGTAAAAAGAATCACCTCTGTAAAATCAGGCTGGTAAATACCTTAGAGGGTAATCAGATTCAAAACATAGAGAATCCCTCTAGGCAAAACCTTAAGTTACAAAAAGACAAAAAAACAGGAATCTACATTCCATTCAGCACAACTTATTTTCTCAGCCATTTAAACAAACAGAATCAAACGCATATCCGGCTAGATTACTTACTAAGTTCTAAGACTCCATTCCTTTCTGTTCCCAGAAAATGCATCACACAGACAGAGAGAGCCTTTGTTTCTCCCCCGCTCCAGCTTTGAAAGTATCTTCTCTCCTCATTGGTCATTTTGGTCAGGTGCCAGCGAGGTTATCCTAGCTTCTTAACCCTTTACAGGTGAAAGGGTTTTTCCTCTGGCCAGGAGGGATTTTAAAGGTGTTTACCCTTCCCTTTATATTTATGAGACACCCCCCAAATCACAGATAGGGTGAAATGCTGGCTGTGATTTCTTCCTGGAGCTCTAGGAGAAAACAGAGTTAATAAGGCACATGCACCTCTAAATATACTACCAAAGTATATAAAGACTAAACAATATTTTCCACATCTGAAGGACGATTTTAACCAGTTGATTCTGAGAAACTTTCATGGGAGAGTGCATCAGCCACTTTGTTAGAAGCTCCTGAGATGTGTTGGATGTCGAAATCAAAATCTTGGAGAGCTAAACTCCACCGAATAAGTTTTTTGTTATTTCCCGTGGTGGTACGAAGCCACTGTAGCGCAGCATGGTCGGTTTGCAGGTGGAAACGCCGTCCTCAAACATATGGGCGTAGCTTTTCCAGAGCGTAGACAATGGCGTAACATTCTTTTTCACTGACTGACCAGTTGCTTTCCCTCTCAGACAGTTTCTTGCTGAGAAACACTACAGGGTGGAATTCTTGATCCGGTCCTTCCTGCATTAAAACTGCTCCCACACCATGCTCGGACGCATCTGTAGTTACTAGGAACGGTTTGTCAAAGTCTGGGGCCCTTAGTACAGGGTCAGACATGAGTGTTGCTTTAAGCTGGTTAAAGGCCTTCTGACACTCTTCGGTCCACTGAACGGCATTTGGCTATTTCTTTTTGGTTAGGTCTGTCAGTGGGGTGGCGATTTGGCTGTATTGTGGTACAAATCGCCTGTAATAACCGGCCAAGCCTAAGAAGGATTGGACCTGTTTCTTTGACTTTGAGACAGGCCACTTTGGGATAGCATCGACTTTGGCCTGTAGAGGGTTGATAGTTCCTTGACCCACCTGGTGTCCAAGGTAAGTCACTCTGTTTAGGGCTATTTGACACTTCTTAGCCTTAACAGTTAGTCCTGCCTCCCTTATGCGCTCGAAGACTGTTTGTAGATGTTGCAGGTGTTCTGCCCAGGAATCCTAAAATATGGCCACATTGTCAAGGTAGGGGACTGCATATTTTCCGAATCCTGCTAGGAGACCATCTACAAGTCTTTGGAAGGTGGCGGGTGCATTTCGCAGCCCGAAAGGGAGTACATTAAATTCATACAGCCCAACATGGGTGGTGAAGGCTGACCTTTCCTTGGCAGATTCATCTAGCGGTACCTGCCAGTACCCCTTGTTAAGTCCAAGGTAGAGATGAACTGGGCCTGTCCAAGTTTCTCTAATAGTTCATCTGTGCATGGCATTGGATGGTTGTCTGGGCGAGTTGCAGCATTTAGCTTATGGTAGTCCACGCAAAAACGTATTTCCCCATCTGGTTTGGGAACTAGAACCACTGGAGATGCCCATGCACTGCCAGAGGGGCAGATTACACCCATCTGTAACATATCCTGGATCTCCTGGTCTATAGCAGTTTTAGCTTGAGGAGACACCCGGTAAGGTTGGACTTTAATTGGGTGAGCATTACCTGTGTCAATGGAGTGGTATGCCCGTTCAGTCAGTCCTGGGGTGGCTGAGAACGTTGGCGCGTAGCTAGTGCTCAGCTCCTGGATCTGCTGTTGCTGTATACGCCCAAGGGTCATGGAGAGTTTCACCTCTTCCACACCCCCAGCACTCTTCCCTTCATAGTAGACACCTTCAGGCCACTCAGCGTCATCTCCTCCCTGGGCTGTAAACTGACAAACCTTTAATTCTCTGGAATAAAAGGGCTTTAGAGAATTAATATGGTACACCTTAGGCTTTCGGTTGCAGGTGGGGAATGCTATGGGATAATTAACAGCTCCCAGGCGCTCCTGGACCGTGAATGGCTCTTCCTACGATGCTTCCATTTTATGGGCCTGGAGCGCCTTTAAGTCCATGACCTGGTCCCCTACTTTGAAGGAACGCTCTCTGGCATGTTTATCATACCAGGCTTTTTGCTTTTTTGAGTATCCTGTAGGTTTTCTTTAGCAAGGGCTAGAGAGGTTCGTAGGGTGTTTTGTAGGTTGGTTACAAAGTCCAGAATGTTAGTTCCTGGAGAAGGTGTAAATCCCTCCCATTGCTGCTTCACCAACTGTAATGGCCCCTTAACCTCGTGACCATATACAAGTTCAAATGGTGAAAACCCTAAACTGGGACGTGGTACAGCTCTGTAGGCAAAGAGCAACTGCTGCAACCCTACGTCCCAATCATTGGAATGCTCATTTACGAATTTACGTATCATGGCCCCCAAAGTTCCATTAAACTTCTCCACCATGCCATTTGTTTGATGGTGGTAAGGAGTGGCAACCAAGTGATTTACCCCATGAGCTTCCCAAAGGCTTTCCATAGTTCCTGCCAGAAAATTAGTTCCTGCATCTGTGAGGATGTTGGAGGGCCAACCTACCCTGGCAAAAATGTCTGCTAGTGCCTGGCACACACTTTTAGCCCTGGTGTTGCTTAGAGCTACTGCTTCTGGCCATCGGGTGGCAAAATCCATGAAAGTCAGTATGTACTGCTTTCCTCTGGGTGTCTTTTTTGGAAAAGGACCCAGCATATACACAGCTACTTGCTGAAATGGAACTTCAATGATGGGGAGTGGCTGGAGAGGGGCTTTGACCTGGTCTTGGAGTTTTCCCACTTTTTGGCATACCTGACAAGACTGGACATAGGTAGAAACATCCTTGCCCATTCCCTCCCAGTGCAATGACCTCCCCAAACGGTCTTTGGTCCTGTTCACCCCAGCATGGCCACTAGGATGATCGTGGGCTAAGCTCAAGAGCTTGACCTGGTACTTAGTTGGAACTACCAACTGTTTCTGAGGATGCCAGTCTTCCTGGTGTCCACCAGAAAGAGTTTCCTTGTATAAAAGTCCTCTTTCTACAACAAACCTAGATCGATTAGAAGAGCTGAGAGGCGGTGGGTTGCTCCGGGCCGGCGTCCAAGCTCTCTGGAGGCTTTCATCTGCTTCCTGTTTGGTCTGGAACTATTCCCTTGATGCTGGAGACATCAGTTCCTCATTGGATTGTGGACGTAGGCTTGGTCCCTCTGGAAGCGATGTAGGGGATGGGGCTGTTTCCGTTGACTGTGACTGGTGCACTGTGTTGGGGTTCAAGCTCCGGCTGAGCCTCTTGTGTAGGGTTATTGGCTGCTGCCGGTTCAGGTTCGGTGGGGCCCTCTGGTGTTGGGGTTGCAAGTACTGGATTCAGTGCTGGCAATGGGTCTGGTGCTGGTTGTTCCGCCGGTTCCGGTTCTGGGACTGGATCCACTACTGCTGTTGCAGACATTGGCCTGGGGTCTGGGTCCATCACCTCTGACCGGATCCCGGTAGAAGTTTCCAGAACAGAGCTAGGCGTGACGGCTTGTTTAGCCTGGCTGTGGGTGACCATTCCCATCCTCTTGGCTAGCTTCACATGATTGGCCAAGTCTTCTCCCAACAGCATGGGGATGGGATAATCATCATAGACTGCAAAAGTCCACGTTCCTGACCAGCCTTTGTACTGGACAGGCAACTTGGCTGTGGGCAAATTGCAAGGGTTGGACTTGAAGGGTTGAATCATCACTTGGATCTCTGGGTTGATTAAATTGGGGTCCACTAAGGAAGCATGGATAGCTGACATTTGTGCTCTGGTGTCCCTCCACGCGGTGACCTTCTTCCCGCCCACACTCACAGTTTCCCTCCACTCCGAGGGTATCTGGGAGGTATCTGGGCCTGAGGACCTCTGGTGTGATTCCGGTGCAATGAACTGTAATCTGTTGGGCTTCTTGGGGCAGTTGGCCTTTACATGCCCCGGCTCGTTACATTTAAAACATCGTCCAGCTGACGGGTGACTGGGGCGAGGTGGGTTGCTGGATAACGGTGTGGCAGGACAATAAGGTGTCTGGAGGGTTCCTTGGGGGGTAGTTGGGGCCTTGGGCTGCCCCAGGTAGTAGGGTGTGGTCTGAGGATGTCTCTTCTGGTATCCGCTCCAGCTGCGACCAGTTTTTTTCTTTTCTGCCACCTCCACCCATTTGGCTCCAATCTCCCCCGCCTCAATTACAGTTTTGGGCTTCCCATCTAGGATGTATCTTTCTATTTCCTCAGGAACACCCTCTAAGAACTGCTCCATTTGCATTAGGAAGGGCAAATCTTCTGGAGATTTAACACTTGCTCCCGATATCCAGGCATCCCAATGTTTCACAATGTGGTAGGTATGTCGGGTAAATGACACGTCTAGTTTCCACCTTAGGGCTCTGAACCACCGACAGGAATGCTTGGGTGTTAGCCCCATTCTGACTCTCGCCTTGGTTTTAAACAGTTCATACTTGTTCATGTGTTCCTTAGGCATTTCAGCCGCCACCTCAGGTAAGGGTCCACTGAGCTGCGGCTTCAGCTCTACCATGTATTGGTCTGTAGAGATGCCGTACCCAAGGCAGGCCCTTTCAAAGTTTTCTAAGAAGGCCTCGGTATCATCGCCTGCCTTGTAGGTGGGGAACTTTCTGGGATGGGAAGTGGTACCTGGAGAAGGATTGCTAGGGTTTGTTGGTATATCCTGCTGAGCCTTTGCCTTCTCCATCTCCAATGCATGCTTCCTCTCTTTTTCCTTCTCCTCCAGTTCTTTGTCCATTGCCTCCATTTCTTTTTCCCTTGCCTCCATTTCTCTCCTGTGGGCAGCCTCCATTTCTTTTTCTTTGGCCGCTTGTACATCCATCTCCCTCTGTCGGAGTTCTACCCATCTTTCAAGTTCCTTTTGTCTTTCCTCAGCCTCCAATCTGGTCAATTCCAGCTTCTGTTGAACAGTGCAGTCTATCATCCTAACCTCTCTGGTTTTTAACTAACTTTACACCCGAGAGTTAGAAAGAAAACAAAAAAAAACGTGGCTTGTAAAATTTTGCTGTGCTGTCCGGGTACCTATGTTCTCTGATAGTGATTGTCAGCCTTCAGAAAAATCCTTAAAAAAAAAAAACCTAACACCTTTGTCTCCAGGTAAATAGGCAGAAAACCCCTCTAGTTGCTCTTAGGGGAAAAAAAACTTCTTCGGGTCTGTGAAGACTTATGAATTTCCCTGCAGGAGGTTAACTACCCTGCCTTTAGGTAGAGAAAACTCCAGCTCACAAAAGACAATCCCCTTTTGTCTCTGCTGTGGCCCCCCAGCAGAAAAAAAGACTCTAACTGCTTTCAGCTTAAAACCTGCTTTCCAGCAGCCCAAAGGAAAAAAATATTTCCTTTTAAAATTTCTGCTTCAGGTTCAAAAAATCTCAAATTGATCTCAAAATGATTTCAAGTTAATCCCACCGCTCTGCCACCCTGTCAAGGTTCCTTCCCCACTCTGAACTCCAGGATACAGATGTGGGGACCTGCATGAAAACCCCCTAAGCTTATTTTTACCAGCTTAGGTTAGAACTTCCCTAAGGTACAAACTATTTTACCTTTTGCCCTTGTACTTTATCGCTGCCACCACCAAGCATCTAACAGATATATAACCGGGAAAGACCCCGCTTGGAAACATCTTTCCCCCCAAAATCCTCCCCAAACCCTACACCCCCTTTCCTGGGGAAGGATTGATAAAAATCGTCACCAATTTGCATAGGGGAACACAGACCCAAACCCTTGGATCTCAAGAACAATGAAAAAAGCGATCAGGTTCTTACAAGAAGAATTTTAATAGAAGAAAAAGCCAGTAAGCAATCTAGTTAGGTATGCGTTAGATTCTGTTTTGTTTAAATGGCTGATAAAATAAGTTGTGCTGAATGGAATATAGATTCCTGTTTTTGTGTCTTTTTGTAACTTAAGGTTTTGCCTAGAGGGATTCTCTATGTTTTGAATCTGATTACCCTGTAAAGTATTTACCATCCTGATTTTACAGAGGTGATTCTTTTACTTTTTCTTTAATTAAAATTCTTCTTTTAAGAACCTGATTGCTTTTTCCTTGTTCTTAAGATCCAAGGGTTTGGGTCTGTGTTCACCTATGCAAATTGGTGAGGATTTTTATCAAGCCTTCCCCAGGAAAGGGGGTGTAGTGCTTGGGGGGATATGTTGGGGGGAAGACGTTTCCAAGTGGGCACTTTCCCTGTTCTTTGTGTAACACTTTGGTGGTGGCAGCTTTTAACCTAAACTGGTAAGAATAAGCTTAAGGGGTCTTTCATGCATGTCCCCACATCTGTACCCTAAAGTTCAGAGTGGGGAAGAAACCTTGACACATATTCATAGCTCTACCCGCTGGCACAGTCTGTTCCCCAATATTCCGTTCCCAGCTCTGATGCTGCAGAGCCTTGCCTGTGTCCCCATTCCATCATCTCTTTTCCAGTTGTAACTGTGCCTTAGTGGGTCACAACTGAGGATGCCAAATTCAGGACAAACTGCTGAGAAATAGGGCAAACACAACCCAAAACTGGTGGTTATTCTTTTAAAAGATATACAAAACCAGCCACAAAAGTAAACTTCTGTTTCACCACACTGGCTAACAAGAAAACATAAAGGCAGTTTCCTCAGGCATTCCAGTTCTTATATCACCACCAGAAACAATGGATTCAGAGATGAGTGGTTCTTTACAAGCAGTCTAATCAAATAATAGGTTCTTCAGATCCCAAAGGACCAGTCACACACCCAGGTCAATATATAACTCAGATCTTACCCCAAAATCACGCTGGTGCCAATTCTTTAATATCTAAAATTCATTTAAAAAAGGGGCGGGGGAAGGTGAGAGTTAAAATTGGTTAAAGGAATCAATTGCATGCAGTATGGCAAAGTTCTTGGTTCAGGCTTGTAGCAGTGATGGAATAAACTGCTGGCTCAAGTCAAGTCCCTGGAGTACGTCCACAGCTTGGATGGGTCATTCAGTTCTTTGTTCAGAGCTTCAGTTTCTAGCAAAGTTCTTCCAGGGGTAAGAGCAGGATTGAAGACAAAAGGGAGGTCTTTCCAGGGTCTTTTACAGCTTTTGCCATGTTGAGGGCATCCCATTGTTCTTACTGTGGAAAATTATAGCAACAAGATGGAGTTTGGAGTCACATGGGCAAGTCATATGTTCATGCCCAATTTCCCTCACTCTTTGTAGGAAGCCATTACCTACACTCCAGACAGCACCTTTACATGACGGCCCATTCAGTGTAGATCGGTGTCTCCCATGGTTCATTGTCAATCAAGTGTTCCTTGATGAACCACTTAATTTGAACAAAAAGAAAAGGAGTACAAGTGAGCTGTAGCTCATGAAAGCTTATGCTCAAATAAATTTGTTAGTCTCTAAGGTGCCACAAGTCCTCCTTTTCTTTTTGCGAATACAGACTAACATGGCTGCTACTCTGAAACCAGTTAATTTGAACAGTCCCTTCAAGATGTGCTGGCTAGCTACCTTGTGGGCTGTACCCTAGGAGCCAACATTTGAAATCCAGGTATAGAGCCAATACTCATAACTTCAAATACAAAAACGATGCATGCGTACAGATAGCATAATCCTAACCAGCAAATCCTAACCTTTCCATAGACACCTCACTGAACAGTTGCAGCTCATTGGCAGGCTCCCCTTGTGTTAGGATTTATAAGGGCTGATGTTCTGCTGTATTACTCTGATGATATCACTAAATTGATGACACTTTATTCCAGTGCAATATCCTTGTTAATTCGTTGATTCACTGATTTGAGCATAACTGTATCGTTTAACCCTTAGTTAGTTCTATAGTGTTTACAGTAATTTAGCCTTAGTGATGTGTGGTCTCGATTTGTTCACTTTAATAAACTGTATAAGAGGGACATCGGATCTTTGTTCTTTCAATTAGCAACATGGACCAGGACCATGGAGAGCCTAGGTGGAGATCATCCGGTCCAGCCTGGAGCCTAATCAGCTCTCTCAAAATTAACCCTTTGGTTTCCCCAAGGGAACAGCTGAGGGGGCACCATTCTTAGATCCAGATGCTCAGAGCATCACAAGAGAAAATAAGCTTCCCCACCCAGGCTTTCAGAGTTGAGGGGGGCAATGTGGGTGAGTGAGCAGGGGTCAGTGAGGTGGGGGTATTCCTCTGAGTGGGGGGTGGCTGGCTCTGCAGTCACTCTCATGGCCAGGCCCAGCCTGTGTCACCATCTGGCTTGCCCAGGGGTTGTGCCGTGTCAGGCCCAACTGAGGGTGTGGGTCTGTTTAGAGTTGCTGTAACTGGAGGTGAAAAGCTCAGACACTTCAGCCACCGTGGTGTTGGCAGAGCAAAACGTATGTGTGTTACCAGGGCATACTGGGACATTACTGAGAGAGAGCAGAGTTAAGGGTGTGGGAGCATTTCCTGATGTTCAGAGGTTTGAGTTTTGGTGATGTTGATATTCTGTAAGGGGACGACATCTCACCAGGCAACCGTAACTCTGCACTGAAGAAGTTTTTTCCCCTGACTGCCCACTAGATATTAGCCATTTAGGCAGGGCTAGGGTGACCATATTTTCCCAAAGGGAAAATGAGACACCCCACGGGCCAGCCTGAAGCCAACCAAATGGGGTCAGCCCAAGCACTCCCTGCTTCCTCCCGTGTGGGGCCAGCCTGACGTTCCCCCTGTATCCCCCAACCAGTGCCGCCCCAGTGCCTGAGCCCCACCCCACCCCCGCTGCCCACCTGCACACTAGGCCACCCAAGGCTCCACTCTCCTCTCTGCATACAGGGCCAGCCCCAGCCCTCCCTGCCTCCCACCTACACGGGGCCAGCCTGAGGTCCCCCTACCTCCCGGTGTGCAGGGGCAGCCTGTGCTGTCCTGCAGCCCACTCGCATGTGGGGCCAGCCCGAGCCACTCTCCTGAGCTCTCCCTCCAGCGCTGGGCTGGCGTTGCAGTTCGCCCCCGCTTCACGCATTTGGGTATATTTTTGCCAAAAAAGTGAGGAAGGGCCTAAAAAAGGGACTGTTCCAGCCAAAACGGGACGTATGGTCACCCTGAGCAAGGCCGATTCCAGGGCTAAACACTAAGAAAGAAAAGAATGAAAATAGCCGTCGGTCAGGATCCTCTCCCTGCTAGCTGCCCTGGTAAAGGTGGGAAGAAGCAAAGGAAAGTGACTCAGAGCCATTCCTTCAGGGGAGAAGTGTCACCACTTCCATGTTGAGTATCTTTAGGATAAGGGAGAAGAAGAAGTAAAGCAAATGAAAAGGAAGAAATTAGCAGATGTCCTTCCCCTCCCAAGCCCCTGAGGACAAACTGTTCTACACACACCCCTTTGCCTTATATTTAACTTCTCCCATTGCTCTGAATGACTTCTAGTAACACTCCCTAGCTGTGACCCCTCCAGAGTTTCAATGGGCTTAGGATCCGATGAGTAATGTCCATTCCTTTCCCCTTCCCCCTGCTCCAGTGCCCTAGCTTCCTATCTCCTGCTAGACAAGGTAACTTCCCAGTGCAGGCTCAACCTGCTTTCTGCTTGGCCACATTGACTCCCCAGCATCCTGTGTCTCATGCCCCTCTGGTGTCGGGGTTGGGGGGAAGGAGAAATACAGTGAGAGGAGAAGCAGGAAGCCATGTCAGTCAGTGACACTGCCTGTTCGGCCTCAGTGGTTTGTCTGCACTGCTGGGAGGTGATATTGTACCATTCTGGCGCTGGGTGTGTGTTTGTGTTTCAATCAGTTCCGGTCATTTCCTCCATCGCCCAGCACTGAAGTCAGTTACTCAGGGGCAGGTCCTGCGTGGATCTATTTCTCTTCCTGCTGCCGTTTTCCCACCGCATCTGTATGGTTTGGGGCTATGGCAGGACACGTGATGGACTGTGGTTCTTTTTGTGGAGTTGTGCTATGAAAATCTCCTGTGTCAGGAGAGCTTGTATGTAGGTGGAGCCCCCAGTGCTGACAAGCCCTGTAGCACCATGCACCAGACAGCGACAAGGAGACAGTGCTTAGGATGGAATGACCCTATTGAGGTGCAAACATCTGGGACAATGGGTGAGGTGCACCCTTCGCAAACACGTGCAGATGGCTCCTGAAGGGAGCAGGGAAAGCAGGAGCCGTGGAACCTTATAAGGAGAAAAAAGGGACCAGATGAGAACGCAGGGGTTTAAAATAAAGAAACACACAGGAACAGGGGCCAGACAGGAAGAGGAAGTGAGGGGTAGGGATGGGAAAGAGAGCAAGGTCACAGAAGCTGGATGAAGGGTCCAGGAGAGAGGCCACCTAACATGTAGAAGCCTCATGAGGAGCGTGGGGGGAGGAGCTGGCTACTTTGGCCCAGGACACTGCCTAATCCGGGGTCTTGGACCCAGCACAGAGAATCCCCTGCAGTGATGAGGAAACTGAGGCAGGGACCCAGATTTAGTTTTTATTGTTTTGTATGATTGTACTCTCGTTTGCCATACAGGATGAAGTCTAAAAGTCTCAGCACAGGAGCTAGCAAGCAGCTGAACACAGGGGAGTTTCTGTGGGACTTGGTAAGGGGAGCTGGGGGGAGGGACTGACTGGTGTTTGGTTGATTGCTATTTTTTTGGGAAGAGACAATGAAGATGACCGGATATGGGAGCTGCGGCATGTACGTTATCCTGGAGCAGGAACCTGAAAAGAGCTTCCTTTGTATGAAGAACCTACCCACACCCTTCTAAGCTTCCCAGGGATCACCTCACTGCTCAAAAGGCTCTGGCCAGTGACCAGGCCTTCACACCCCTCCCAGGTGGTTGTCTGTGGTTTCTAGTTCATAAGAAGCACTGTGGTCCAGAACAAGCATACCCAGGAATCTCTGAGTCACTCTTGTACCCGCTAGAGCCCTCTCATCTTGTCTTCATGCTACGGGTGATGAGCAGTCAAGGGTCTTTCACAAGGGTGGAGCTTCAAAGGCTTGGTCTGAGGGTGAGACATTGTCTTCCCTTCTCCCATGGATTTCCTAGGAATGACACTTACCTTTGTTTCTCTAGCACATTGTTTCAGAGTCCCTTGAAGCTCATAGCGCTTCTCAAGGTTTCCATTTCCCATGTCTCCTCCTTAAAGGACTGCCATACAATCCCACCATAATACAGAAACATTTGCCTTTTCAATACAATGATCTCCTAAAACACTGAACCTTTGTTCCATCAAGTTTAACCTCATTCTGTAGAGATCTCTCAGATTGCGATTTCCCACAGTATCTATCTCACTGCCACAGAGCTGCATGGTAGCCTCACGTCACTCGGACAAGAATTGCTACAGGCTCAGGGGTAGAGACTGTGTTCGTGCCCCTTTCACCCCCTGCCAGCTCAGCCTCTGGTAGCAACCAAGCGTTCCACCCTCGAGTTATTCACTTTCAAGACTGAGCAGCAATTCACAACACAGATGATAAGGTTTGCCACCTTCTCTCCAGTAATGTCTGGGAGGCGTTTGATTGTTAGTTCTTCCAAATTACTTGCTGCATATTTTCAAGGTACAATTGGTGTAGCTCATTTGAGAGCACTTTATTGTGAGCATTTAGTGTCTGAAATTTGAGCAGTCAGTAAGTTTGGAAGTCAGGACTCGTGGGTTCCATTCCTCCTAGACCCTGGGGAAAGTCTCCCAAGGGAAGGCAGGACTCTTGGGTTCTAATCCGAACTCTGCCACTGCCTGCTCATTTGATATTAGAGAAGTCACTTCACCTTCCTCTGCCGTAGTTTCTCCATCAAGAAATGGGGGAAAATAATCTTCTCCTCCCTCTCTCACTGTGCAGGAGCAGCTGTGAGGATCCATTCAAGCGTCTCTGCAGCCTTTGCAACACCCCCTGCTCCTAGGAAGTGCAAAGAAGGGCAGTAAACGACACCTTTCCAGCTTAGGGAGGATAATCTGGTAGGAAGACACAGGATTCTGTGCAGCTTGGGAAGCAGGGTTTGCAGTGATTACAGCAGGGTGCGGGCACCCCTGGGTGCTAGCCCTGTCTTTGGGGGTATTTAGCCTCTATTGGCTAGAACATGAGTCTGGCCTGGAACCCTCTCTGTAGCTGGTGATTCCTGACATATTGCACTAAGCCTGGAGGCAGAGGGGGGTTAAGATGTATTGGGGCCCTGGGAACAGAGAACATTTAGGCTCCCCACACTCCATTAAAAACATGAATGATCAAAATGCATGAATACAAAGAAAAGGAGTACTTGTGGCACCTTAGACACTAACCAATTTATTTGAGCATAAGCTTTCGTGAGCTACAGCTCACTTCATTAGAGGAGGGGGGTTTAAGGGGCATCTTATGTGATCCAAAGCCAATTGCCCCACCTCTCCATGGGGCTCTGCTCCACTCCAGTCCACCAGCCACCCCACAAACCGCTCCACTCTATCAGCTGCTCTGCTCTGCCCTGCCAGCCGTCCCATGAGCAGCTCCAGCCATTCTGCAAACTGCTCTGTAATAGATCTTCAGGCCCCCCCACTACTTAACACAACACTCAGTGATTTCAGCTCTTAGTAAGTTTAGCTCTTTCATGATACCAGCTTGTAGTAGAGAAGCTTCAATGCTAGTGCACCATTGGCCCAAAATGACTTCAGCTCAGCAATCTGTAACTAGACTCCAAACAGAATCAAAATGAGCTCTGATATTTTACAGTGGAGAGAAGAAACAGCACAATTAACATGTAAGAACCTCCTACAGGACCCACACTACCACAAATTAATACTTACCAACAACCCCTCTCAACTCACTGACTGTTGGAACCCATGTCCCTTGCCTAGCAAATGCTACTCAATTAATGGTGAGTTCCTCCATCATAACAAAAGGCCAAGTACAGTTCCACTGGCCTTGATTCACACAATCAGGATAATAACAATTTATTCTTTCTGCCCCAAATAACAGAGAAACTGGGGATCCTACAGCAGCCAAAGTGACCATTTGGTCAGCTATGGGCTCATGTGAGGCGGGGTGGGTGTGCCTATGCAAATGAGATCAGCCCCTGAAGTTCTTTTCCACAACTTGCCACAACTCACCACCAGATGTCAGGGTGGAGCTCATCCTGACTCTGCTTACATCTACAACTATCTGGGTTTGTCCTTTAGGTTTTATCCCCCAACCCGGCTTGGCGTTGGCATTCACACAGCAAGAGACGCCCATTAGCCCATGTCAACAGTCGCTTGCACTGACCATCTTTGTGAAGTAAACTTGGGCAGGCCACAATTCATTTGTGAAATTGGTAGCTGAGTGAGTTGGGGCTGGAAGCTGTGGCCCAGTGTAAAGAGAACCACATCAGTCCCTGCTGGGTGAGGGGGAAACACACATAAAGATCTTAAAGATAAGGTCTGGGATAAATAGCACCACGGTGTTTCATCCACTGATAAGGTGGGAGAACTGTACTGCAGAAGGCCTCCTATCAGATGAGCACGGGCTGAATAATGCCCTGTCACAATGGACGAGGCAAGAACCCACACTAAGATGCCAAGGCTGTGAACCACGGGCATGGGGAGGTGGGCTCCACCATGGTCTCAGAGGTGCAGGGGAGGTACATGGGGTTACATCATGACACACTAGGATGGGGTAAATAATGCCACATTGTGAGACTCAGGGACAGGGGTATGCAAAGGCCTCAAAACTGAGACTGGAGGCAGAAAAACCCCTCGGCCCCCCGCACGCCTCCCCAGGCCCTGGAGCAGAACGTCCCTGCCTCTGCCTCTGCCCTGCAGCTCCATGCTGCCTCCCTGCAGCAACCGCTGCCCCAGGGTCCTGGTGCCCCTCCCTCGATACCCAGAGCAAACTGACTGAGCCTGCCCTTCCACCTCACACCTTCCCTTTTCCGGCGGGACCTCCTCCAGCATGGGGGCCCCCTCGCCTTCAGTCACCGTTCCTGCCCCATGCTGGGCAAGGGGCAGCCCCATCCCTCGCCCCCCAGTGCAGCTACAGGCAGGGGAACAGCAAGGGAGGAGGCGCACGCAGCTCCCCCCGGCACCCACCACGGGGGAGGCGAGGGAGATTCCTGGACCTGTGAGGGGCCCTAGGAGCACACGCAGTGACAGTGGTGGGGGTGAGTGTGTTGCTGGGGGGCAAGAAAAGGGGGGCTCCTCCCCCAGAGCTCGCTGCTGCCAGCATCGAAAGGACTGGGGGCAGTCCTCCTCTCTGGCCCCTGGCCCGGAGCAGCCTGCCTGCACCCCAAACTTATCCCCAGCCCTGTCCCACCCCAGAGCCCACACCCCCAGCCAGAGCTTCCACCCCCCACACCACACCCTCAACCCTCTGCCCCAGCCCTGAGCCCCTCTAACACCCCAAATCCCTCATTCCCAGCCCCACCCAGAGCCCTCACCCTCCGGCACTCCAACCCTCTGCCCCAGCCCTGAGCCTCTCTAAAGCCCAAGCCCCACAGCCCCTCACCCCCACACTCCTACTCTCACCCTGAGCCTCTCCCATACCCCAAACCCCTCATCTGCAGCCACACCACACAGCCCTCCCCCTGCACCCCCTCCCATCCCTAAACTCCCTCCCAGAACCTGCACCCCCTCCCTCTGCACCCCTTCCCATCCCCCAATTCCCTCCCAGAGCCTGCACCCCAAACCTCAGGATCCCGCGTCCCAGGGGGCCTGGAATGCCGGGCGCAGACGGAACACGTGGGGAGCCAATCAGGAGCCAGCGCTCGGAGACAATGGGCTTCGTTTACATTGGATCGTTGGCTGTTGGTGGAGTGGAGCGGAGGGAGACGCAACAGCCGGGGACGCGCTGGGACCAGATTTGCTGGGACCAGATTTGCCCGTTACTGTGGGGTAGGCTCCTTTATTAGGGTTACTCTTCTGGGGAGCGGGGGGTTCTGTAATTCTGTCCATGTACTGCTTATGTCACTTGTGTGTTCATATGGAGCGCTGCTCCTCCCTTCTGCAAGTCCCCTTTGTGGCAAGGCGACGACTCACCGGTGCGGCACCTCCTACTGGTCATCTGGGAATTAGCTCTTTTTCCAGCTTACGGAGCCCCTTCTCCAGGCCGGTGTCTCGCCTGCCGCTGGCCCCGTGTCCCTCCCCGACCCTGGTGCCCTTTACACTGGGATTCTGCCCCAGCAGTACCCCCAAAATCTCCGTCTCCCCTCCCAGGGGAACTCCCAACCCTCTCAACCCACCTTGCCTCAGTGGCTCCTGACAGTCATCATCTAGGCCCCACTCACTGTGGCAGACTGCAGTCACTAATGGCCACTCATCACTGATAAGGGATTAGGATGAGGTGCCTCTGTCTATCCCTGGACTACCCCTCTGCAGCCCCTGTACCTTTCATAGACCTTCAACAAGGCCTGCAGCCTGGGGGTTTGCCAGGCTGGAGCTCCCCAGTTCCCTTTTGCCCTTCCCCAGCACTGCTCTGCTTCAGGTACTTTGCTCCCAGGCAGCTAGCCCTTCCCATCCAGGGCTAGAGTGAGACTCCCCTGTCTTCTGGCCCTGCAGCTCTTTTATCAGGGCCAGCTGGGCCCTAACTGAGTTTCTCCCAGCTCTTCTTAATCCCCTTCCCTTCTGCAGCCCTCTCCAGGGCTGCTTTTAACCCTCATTTTCCAGGAGTGGGGCAGCTGCCCCACTACACCCTCCCAATGGAGCTATCCTGCAGGACCTAGGTTCCCCAGGGCAGCATCCTCCAGCCATAAAACCAGAGGAACACGCACACACCCACGCACACTAACAGAGTAAGTCTGAGCAGATCGGGTCAATCTGCACTTTTAAGCTGTCCCCTTTCTATGCCCCTGGGTTCGATAGGAGGGGCCAGCAAACACTTTCAAGCTGCAACCTAAAAGGCCACAGGTTTAGCACGTCCCTATCCCTGCTTTCACATCACAATTGTACTGGTAGTAACCCACTTGATGAGCAAACCCCACAGGATTTGGGGCGCTACAGGGATCTTTAGGTTAGGTAAAAGATTTGTTTATGGCTAAACTGATGACTCAAGGGTTTTCTCCAGGCTAGACAAGATGAGATGATCACTCTTGGCTATGGGTGATGTTTTCTTCCCAGGAGAACACAATGCTAATAGGCTGCTTCAGTATTTTGAATATCAAGGATTCATGACTAGAATTGGTCTGATAGTTGCTGAGGTGGGTGTGTGCAAGCTGTAAGGATGTTGGTTCTGGGGGGACTCAACTGGTGGGACCTGCCAAAGCAGGACAAGTTGCTTAAATCAGGGGAGTTACAGCCCAAGCCTGGGGTTCCAATGCACACCAAGCGAAACCAAACCAGCCAAAGAGAGATGACTTGAGTTTTACCCCACTGCCGAACCACAAGTCACACAAGCAATTCCCTTAGGCACTCCCATTTCCCAGTGCCACCTGTTATGGGGACAAATGGTTATGAAAACCAATACCCGAGTAAAAGAAAAATGGTTCTCTCCATCCCAAAGGACCAAGCCCCAGACCCAGCTCAATATACAAATCAGATCTTACCCATGAATCACACTCTTGCCAATCCTTTAGAATGTAAAGGTTTATTCATTAAAGGAAAAAGATATAGATGAGAGCTAGAATTGGTTACATGGAATCAATTACATACAGTAAGGGCAAAGGTCTTGGTTCAGGCTTGTAGCAGTGATGGAATAAACTGCAGGTTCAAATCAAGGCTCTGGAGTCCATCCACAGCTGGGATGGGTCATCAGTCCTTTGTGTAAAGCTTCCGTTTGTATCAAAGTCCCTCCAGAGGTAAGAAGCAGGATTGAAGACAAGATGGAGGAGCTGCAGCAGTTTTCTATAGTCTCTTGCCATGTGGTCTCTGCTTTCTTTGTCCCAAGGACAAGCTGTCCATCCCATGGCCTGGAAAAACCTCAGAGTTCTGTCCATAGGCATGTTCCTGCACACCTTGCTGAGTCACAAAGTGTGTCTGCCGTTTCTCACTGGGTCAGTTGTATAGAGGATGGTCCTTAATGGGCCATCCAGCAGGCTAGGCAGAGCTGACACCAACTTGTCTGGGGTGTCACCCAGAAGCATAGCATAAGTTTGAAATACAGACAGTACAGAACCAATATTCGTAACTTCAACGACAAAAATGATACACACATACAGATAGCATAATCATAGCCAGCAAACCATAGCCTTGTCTTAGACACCTTCTTTGACCCCCTTTATAGAAGAGTTGGTGCCACTACAAGACCTTGGTTGCAACAATGAGCTACACGCTCCCAGTTCATATCAATAACGTCACACCCTCAACGCAAAATTGATGCAGGAAGGGATGACACAAACATCACTGATTGCATCCCAAGAGCTCCCTATCCTTGGTTCTGTCTTACTACAGCAAGAATTGGGTTAGAAGCCATACCAGTGTATAACAAATATGGTTGATCAGAATCATGTTCAATACAGGGTTGAATCTCTTTACAAACTCAAGGTAAAATTTGGTTAGAACAATAATGGATTGGATCTGTTCTTGCAGCATAGTTCCTGTATGACTCATGTGATCTTGCCGAGAGCTAAAGAACATAGCTAGTTTATCATACAAGCTCTGGCAAATGTTTGGAACCCAATTAACATCAAGTCAATGGAAATATTAATGTTCTTCATAGTACTGGAATCTTGGCATTGAGCTGTGAAAGCAATTTGGAAGTGTGTCTCAGTTTCCCTTTTCAGACAGCACGTTAGGCTTGGAATGTCTTGTCTTCTGTCAAAAGTTCTAATACTGCTTATAGGCATGAACTGTGAAACATTAGTATAAAAGGGGCTGTTAACATGTGTTCTCATGTATTCCTTTTAACATGTTCAATGTCCTTTTCAAAAGATTTGGCACATTGTACATTTTTAGAGGTCTTGGTAACAGCAACACATTCGTTATAAAAATTACCATGAGCAATAACAACAAATCCTTTGCAAGTGTCCATCTACAATCACGTTACTTTTGCCACACCTCTGGCTCAATACCACTGGGGTTGTGCCTTTTAGGGTCACCCTGTGGTTTCCCTTTGCAAATTGAAGGTATCTCTTTTCTTTTTGTCCTCTAGGATCAAACCCTGATCTCTCTTGCTTCACACAATTCTCTGGTTTATTGGGTGGGCTCTCTTTGCTTACAACTATTAGCAAAATGACAGGTTTCAGAGTAGCAGCTGTGTTAGTCTGTATTCGAAAAAAGAAAAGGAGTATTTGTGGCACCTTAGAGACGAACAAATTTTTTGAGCATAAGCTTTCGTGAGCTACAGCTCACTAGTTGTAGCTCACGAAAGCTTACGCTCAAATAATTTGTTAGTCTCTAAGATGCCGCAAGTCCTCCTTTTCTTTTTAACTATTAGCAAGTCTTTCTTTTCTCAGTCAGTCAGGTAAGTTGCAGCCACACAGAGAGAGATACCTGTTCAACAGTTTTCAGATTCTTAACTTCTACCAATTCCAAGGCTGGAGTCTGTCTTAAAGAGATACCACACATATCCAAAGAGTCTGAGGGTGAGAGTTTGCTTACTCTCCCCTGCATCCTTAAGCATTCTCGTCCATCCTCCCCATGGAAGGAAAAGGCCCGCATAGAGACTGTCGAATCGTGGAAGTCAACAAATGGCTACGCAGGTGGTGTCGGAGAGAAAGCTTTGGATTCTTTGACCATGGGATGGTGTTCCAAGAAGGAGGAGTGCTAGGCAGAGACGGGCTCCACCTAACGAAGAGAGGGAAAAGCATCTTCGCAAACAGGCTGGCTAACCTAGTGAGGAGGGCTTTAAATTAGGTTCACTGGGGGAAGGAGACCAAAGCCCTGAGGTAAGTGGGGAAGTGGGATACCGGGAGGAAGCAAGAGGAGCAGCGCGCAAGAGGGCAAGGCTCCTGCCTCATACTGAGAAAGAGGGATGATCAGCGAGTTATCTCAAGTGCCTATACACAAATGCAAGAAGCCTGGGAAACAAGCAGGGAGAACTGGAAGTCCTGGCACAGTCAAGGAATTATGATGTGATTGGAATAACAGAGACTTGTTGGGATAACTCACATGACTGGAGTACTGTCATGGGTGGATATAAACTGTTCAGGAAGGACAGGCAGGGCAGAAAAGGTGGGGGAGTTGCACTTTATGTAAGGGAGCAGTATGACTGCTCAGAGCTCAAGTATGAAACTACAGAAAAACCTGAGTGTCTCTGGATTAAGTTTAGAAGTGTAAGCAACAAGGGTGATGTCGTGGTGGGAGTCTGCTATAGACCACCGGACCAGGGGGATGAGGTGGATGAGGCTTTCATCCAGCAACTCACGGAATTTACTACATCGCAGGCCCTGGTTCTCATGGGAGACTTCAATCACCCTGATATCTGCTGGGAGAGCAATACAGCGGTACACAGACAATCCAGGAAGTTTTTGGTAAGTGTAGGGGACAATTTCCTGGTGCAAGTGCTGGAGGAACCAACTAGGGGCAGAGCTCTTCTTGACCTGCTGCTCACAAACCGGGAAGAATTAGTAGGGGAAGCAAAAGTGGATGGGAACCTGGGAGGCAGTGACCATGAGATGGTCGCGTTCAAGATCCTGACACAGGGAAGAAAGGAGAGCAGCAGAATACGGACCCTGGACTTCAGAAAAGCAGACTTTGACTCCCTCAGGGAACTGATGGGCAGGATTCCCTGGGAGAATAACAGGAGGGGGAAAGGAGTCCAGGACAGCTGGCTGTATTTTCAAGAATCCTTTTTGAGGTTACAGGGACAAAGTATCCCGATGTGTAGAAAGAATAGTAAATATGGCAGGCGACCAGCTTGGCTTAACAGTGAAATCCTTGCTGATCTTAAACACAAAAAAGAAGCTCACAAGAAGTGGAAGATTGGACAAATGACCAGGGAAGAGTATAAAAATATTGCTTGGGCATGCAGGAGTGAAATCAGGAAGGCCAAATCACACCTGGAGTTGCAGCTAGCAAGAGATGTTAAGAGTAACAAGAAGGGTTTCTTCAGGTATGTTAGCAACAAGAAGAAAGTCAAGGAAAGTGTGGGCCCCTTACTGAATGAGGGAGGCAACCCTGTGACAGAGGATGTGGAAAAAGCTAATGTACTCAGTGCTTTTTTTGCCTCTGTCTTCACGAACAAGGTCAGCTCCCAGACTACTGCACTGGGCAGCACAGCATGGGGAAGAGGTGACCAGCCCTCTGCGGAGGAAGAAGTGGTTCGGGACTATTTAGAAAAGCTGGACAAGCACAAGTCCATGGGGCCAGATGCGCTGCATCTGAGAGTGCTAAAGGAGTTGGCGGATGTGATTGGAGAGCCATTGGCCATTATCTTTGAAAACTCATGGCGACTGGGGGAAGTCCCGGACGACTGGAAAAAAGCTAATGTAGTGCCCATCTTTAAAAAAGGGAAGAAGGAGGATCCTGGGAACTCCAGGTCAGTCAGCCTCATCTCAGTCCCTGGAAAAATCATGGAGCAGGTCTTCAAGGAATCAATTCTGAAGCACTTGGAGGAGAGGAAAGTGACCAGGAACAGAAAGCGTGGATTCATCAAGGGCAAGTCATGCCTGACTAATCTAATTGCCTTCTATGACAAGTTAACTGGCTCTGTGGATGAGGGGAAAGCAGTGGACGTGTTGTTCCTTGACTTTAGCAAAGCTTTTGACAGTCTCCCACAGTATTCTTGCCAGCAAGTTAAAAAGTATGGGCTGGATGAATGGACTATAAGGTGGATAGAAAGTTGGCTAGGTTGTCGGGCTCAACGGGTAGTGATCAATGGCTCCATGTCTAATTGGCAGCCGGTATCAAGTGGAGTGCCCCAAGGGTCGGTCCTGGGGCCGGTTTTGTTCAATATCTTCATAAATGATCTGGAGGATGGTGTGGATTGCACCCTCAGCAAGTTTGCAGATGACACTAAACAGGGAGGAGAGGTAGATACGCTGGAGGGTAGGGATAGGATACAGAGGGCCCTAGACAAATTAGAGGATTGGGCCAAAAGAAATCTGATGAGGTTCAACAAGGACAAGTGCAGAGTCCTGCACTTAGGACGGAAGAATCCCATGCACCGCTACAGACTAGGGACCGAATGACTCGGCAGCAGTTCTGCAGAAAAGGACCTAGGGTTTACAGTGGAGAAGAAGCTGGATATGAGTCAACAGTGTGCCCTTGTTGCCAAGAAGGCCAATGGTATTTTGCGATATATATGTAGGGGCATTGCCAGCAGATTGAGGGACGTGATCGTTCCCCTCTATTCGACATTGGTGAATCATAGAATATCAGGGTTGGAAGGGACCTCAGGAGGTCATCTAGTCCAACCCCCTGCTCAAAGCAGGACCAATCCCCAATTAAATCATCCCAGCCAGGGCTTTGTCAAGCCTGACCTTAAAAACTTCTAAGGAAGGAGATTCCACCACCTTCCTAGGTAACGCATTCCAGTGTTTCACCACCCTCCTAGTGAAAAAGTTTTTCCTAATATCCAACCTAAATCTCCCCCACTGCAACTTGAGACCATTACTCCTTGTCCTGTCATCTGCTATCACTGAGAATAATCTAGATCCATCCTCTTTGGAACCACCTTTCAGATAGTTGAAAGCAGCTATCAAATCTCCCCTCATTCTTCTCTTCTGTAGACTAAACAATGCCAGTTCCCTCAGCCTCTCCTCGTAAGTCCTGTGCCCAGTCCCCTAATCATTTTTGTTGCCCTCCGCTGGACTCTCTCCAATTTATCCACATCCTTCTTATAGTGTGGGGCCCAAAACTGGACACAGTACTCCAGATGAGGCCTCACCAATGTCGAATAGAGGGGAACGATCACGTCCCTCGATCTGCTGGCAATGCCCCTACTTATACATCCCAAAATGCCATTGGCCTTCTTGGCAACAAGGGCACACTGTTGACTCATATCCAGCTTCTCGTCCACTGTCACCCCTAGGTCCTTTTCTGCAGAACTGCTGCCTAGCCATTCGGTCCCTAGTCTGTAGCTGTGCATGGGATTCTTCCGTCCTCAGTGCAGGACTCTGCACTTGTCCTTGTTGAACCTCATCAGATTTCTTTTGGCCCAATCCTCCAATTTGTCTAGGTCCCTCTGTATCCTATCCCTACCCTCCAGTGTATCTACCACTCTTCCCAGTTTAGTGTCGTCTGCAAACTTTCAGAGGGTGCAATCCACACCATCCTCCAGATCATTAATGAAGATATTGAAAAGAACCAGCCCCAGAACCGACCCTTGGGGCACTCCGCTTGATACTGGCTGCCAATTAGACATGGAGCCATTGATCATTACCTGTTTAGCGCGACAATCTAGCCAATTTTCTACCCACCTTATAGTGCATTCATCCAGCCCATACTTATTTAACTTTCTGACAAGAATACTAAGGCCTCACTTGGAGTACTGTGTCCAGTTTTGGGACCCACACTATAAGAAGGATGTGGAAAAATTGGAAAGAGTCCAGCAGAGGGCAACAAAAATGATTAGGGGAGTAGACACGGGACTTACGAGGAAAGGCTGAGGGAACTGGGATTGTTTAGTCTCCGGAAGAGAAGAATGAAGGGGGATTTGATAGCTGCTTTCAACTACCTGAAAGGGGGTTCCAAAGAGGATGGATCTAGACTGTTCTCAGTGGGAGCTGATGACAGAACAAGGAGTAATGGTCTCAAGTTGCAGTGGGGGAGGTTTAGGTTAGATATTAGGATATATTTTTCACTCGGAGCATGGTGAAACACTGGAATGCGTTACCTAAGGAGGTGGTGGAATCTCCTTCATTAGATATTTTTAAGGTCAGGCTTGACAAAGCCCTGGCTGGGATGATTTCATTGGTGATTGGTCCTGCTCTGAGCAGGGGGTTGGACTAGATGACCTCCTGAGGTCCCTTCCAACCCTGATATTCTATGATTCTATTATTCATACAACTGTTCTGCTCTGCAAGACCCGGAATCAAATCTGTCCTCAGACCCTGAAGCGAAGACTGCTTACTTACAGAATTAGCATGGAGACATTCCTCTCCCAACAATCTTTTCTCCCCAACAAGCTGGCCAAACACAGCCAAGCGGTTATAGGACTCTTCAACTTTTTTAGCAGCTTTCACTCCATCTGAGACCTTCTCAAAGCTTTCCACACTGGATCTTTCAAAAGGAAAGTCAGTGGATCCATTCACAACAGAAAATTTCTGGTTCTTAGGAACTCAAACTTTCTTGAGAAAATCACTTTTACCCCCTTCAGTTGCAGTCAACTGTTTGCAGAGACCACCCTGAAGATTCCTTTCCCCAGGAGCTTTTTGAAGCAGCAATTCAGCCCTCACAGAAATGCTGCCTTTACCTTCTTCACCTAGGGCTTGCTCCAAAGGAACAGTTTCCTGAGGAACAACAGACTCTTTCTGGCTCTCACTTACATCCAGGATCACCTCGAGCTCATCAGACGGATTTCTCTACAATCCCCTTTCAGGCAAACTGCTAGATTTCATCGTCAAAAGATCAGAAGCATTCTCCTTCCCTTTGCCACGCACATCCTCAGGAATCTTTTCCGGCTTGCGACAAGTTTCCAACCTGTCAGTAGCTAACACAGTTAAATCACCTTTAAGCTCTCCTTGCGCCCTGGCTAGGCTATCACCCTGATTAGACAGGTTGCTACATCCTTTTCCAACCACACTTTAGCAAGAGGCAAAATACAAGCACCAGAATTGTTTGGTCTCTGGGATTTTGCTAAGACACTGACTGGATGCAACCTAGTTACAGTGCCATTCTCCCTAGCAGACACAAACTTAGGACCATTTCCTTCCTGGGCCTTAGTTGAATCCAGAACCAACTCTGAGACAACTCCACTGTTCTCAACCAGCACAGGCTGAAAGGCCCCTTCTGTCTGCTCCACAGACAAAGAAGAGACGGAGACACATTCTCCTTCACCAGACACCCAGCTTGGGATCTCATTTCCCTTGTCCCAGCACACAGGGCTGTTCACAGACAACTGCTTGGAGACCGCAGTAGCTCCCTCCATAGGCAAGTCAATACCCCTGACAGACAAAGGCACATTTCCTTCACTGTCACAATTCTCCACACAGGTAAGGTGTAGGGACACTCATCTTCCACTATCCTTGCCTTCCCAAACTGCTGACTAGACAAAGCCATCAGCTCACAAGGCTGCCTAGGCTCATCCCAAATCTCCTTACCAGGCATAGTGCCACTCCCCACAGGCAAACTGCTGCTCTTTTCACTACTCTGAGCTACTTCCAGCAAATCACAGTTACCCTTTTCAGGTTCACTTTCACAGGCTGTACTAGCCAACAATATTTCACCCTTTCTTTCCTCAGTTAGGGCTTTAACCTGACCATCCACTTTCATCAGCTCCCGAGAAACATTTTCCTGACCAATGAGTTCTTTCTGTGCTTCATCTAATTCCAGATTCACTTCTGAGATATTAGAGAGACATTCAGAAACTTCATTTCAGGACCAATTGCTCTTTTCCTTAGACAAATATTGGGAGAAGCCCTCCCCAGGCAAATCATGGCCCACAATAGACACAGGTTGAAGATCATTCCTTTCCTGTGAGTGGTTTCCTGGACTGAACAAAGCTTTAATATTTTCCCCGGTCATAAGATCCTTAGGGAATAACTTCCTTACACCAGCTATAATTTCATGCTTAGGAACCATTCCATTCAAGGTGGATTCTGGCTAAAGGCACGCTTACAGTAAACTCATGGAGGACTACAGCATTCAAACTCTGATTTGGTAAGTAATCTTCCTCTTTGACAAGATCTGCTTAACTAGAGCCATGTTAAAAGCCATAATTTGCCCTCAACAGCTTTTACCATTGACTTTTACACTCTCTATGAATTTTTCACTGTCACTTCCATACAGAGCATTGGCACAATTTATGGAGTCACCCTCTACTGAACTCACAGAAAGAGCATTTACATAAAAGGTGGCAGTGTTGGGGTACATTTGGTTACACTCAGACAACTGCTCAGAGTTATACAACATACCAACATCGTTATAAACTGGACTGTCAAGAGGATACACTTTCTGCTCTTCTTCCATTGCTTTTTTGACTTGGAGCTGAAGTCTGGCCATCTCCTGTTGCATCTGCTGAGCTTTCTTCTTCCTTTCACCAGCTTGCCTCTCTGTCTCAGCTATCTTTTGTTTTCCAGCCATGGAATTTCTGCTCCTTTCTGTTCATGCTCAAGTTGCAGTTTATTTGCTGCCTTCTGCATTCTAATTGCTTCTGCAGCTTCTGTAGCCTCAGGTAAGGGCTGTGCTCCTGCCTTCTGATCACTGGCCATTAACAGAACTCACAGTTCTTGATTTGTAGCTTTCTTTCGAAAACTTATCCCCTTTTCTGAACACAAATCTTTCAGGGCTTTTTGGTCAAGGCCCTCATATGCTCTTTGCTCATCCATTGCAACTGCTCTTTAACCAACCAAACTCTCAAGACCAAAATTCCAATTTGGATATTGTGGGGCTCTGACCCAAAACTTAATTGACCTGGTTCTGTGGACCCAAGCACGACTACTCCATTGTAAGGATGCTGGCTCTGGCGGGACCCAACTGAGGGGGCCAGTTCAATAACTTTTTTCTTTTACTGAGGTATTGGTTTTCATCACCATTTCTCCCCATCACTTGTGGCACTGGGAAACTGGAGTGTTGAAGGGAATTGTATGTGTGACTGTGGTTAGCTAGTGGGATAAAAGCAAAGTCTTCTCTCTTTGGCTGGTTTGGTTTGCCCTTAGTGTGTAACAGGAGTAGGGGGCTCCAGCCCCGGATGCCTCACGCCCAGCAAGGTCTCACCCATGGCCAAGCTGGAAGGTGGAGCGGGGCTGGGGAGCCTGCCCCCCCAAACAGGGTGGAGGTTTGGGGAAAGCAGGCCCCTGCCCATATCCCGGCCCCCGGGAGCCCACACAGCTCTGACTGTGGCCGGGCTGCGGCTCTGAGTCCCCAGGCCAAAGCCCGGTCAGGGAGAGCTATGCGGACAGCTGTGAGAAGACGCAGAGGGGCAGACCCGCCACCTGCCCCAGGCGGGCGGGGAGTGCCAGAGATGGGGACACAGGCCATGGGGTGCTCTCAGCCCCCCCACACACACCCTGGGCAGGTGGAGGGTCCACCGCTGCTCCTTACAGCAGCCCGAGATCCCTGGCCAGGCTCTACACTGGCCTGGCTGCGGGGTGGGGCCTCGGGGGGAAGGGAACAGAGTCTGCCCCAGTGAAAAAGTTGGAGGGCCCTGGCCCCCTGGACTCCCAGTTCCGGCACCACTGATTCCCACGCAGTTTGGGGCTGGAGGAGACGCCCCATGAGGTGATACTCCCCATCTTCCTTTGCCGCCGAACCCTGGCTGCCTGGACAGGCCTGGGAGGATGCAGAGGGGGCCCGTCACCAGTGCTGGTGAGAAGTCATGGGCAGCAGCAAAGAAAAGAAGAAGCAGGAGAGGGAGGCAGCGTCTGTTGCTGCTCCCCCAGCCGCACTCACCAGATGATCCCCGCACCGGCTCACCCAAGAAGCCGTACCCCATGCACGGCCAGCAGAAGAGAGG
This sequence comes from Caretta caretta, assembly GCF_965140235.1. Lineage (NCBI taxonomy): Eukaryota > Metazoa > Chordata > Testudines > Cheloniidae > Caretta > Caretta caretta. The sequence continues at coordinate 77,890,538 of NC_134216.1, forward strand.
GCGCAGGAGCTAAATCATCCTGTCCGAGCATCATGAGATTTTCCCAGGGCCCCCCAACCCTGGGCCCGGGAATTAATCTGGCACAGCCTGGAGGGGACTCGCCCCTGGCCTACAGCAGCGATGGCTGCAGAGCTCAGGATCCCGCGTCCCAGGGGGCCTGGAATGCCGGGCGCAGACGGAACACGCGGGGAGCCAATCAGGAGCCAGCGCTCGGAGACAATGGGCTTGGTTTACATTGGATCGTTGGCTGTTGGTGGAGTGGAGCGGAGGGAGACGCAACAGCCGGGGACGTGCTGGGACCAGATTTGCTGTGATCAGATTTGCCCGTTACTGTGGGGTAGGCTCCTTTATTAGGGTTACTCTTCTGGGGAGCGGGGGGTTCTGTAATTCTGTCCATGTACTGCTTATGTCACTTGTGTGTTCATATGGAGCGCTGCTCCTCCCTTCTGCAAGTCCCCTCTGTGGCAAGGCGATGACTCACCGGTGCGGCACCTCCTACTGGTCATCTGGGAATTAGCTCTTTTCCAGCTTACGGAGCCCCTTCTCCAGGCCGGTGTCTCGGCTGTTGCTGGCCCCGTGTCCCTCCCCGACTCTGGTGCCCTTTACTCTGGGGTTCTTCCCCAGCAGTACCCCCAAAATCTCCGTCTCCCCTCCCAGGGGAACTCCCAACCCTCTCAACCTGCCTTGCCTCAGTGGCTACTGCCAGTCATCATCTAGACCCCGCTCACTGGAGCAGACTACAGTCAGTAGTGGCCACTCATCACTGGCAAGGGGTTAGGACCAGCTACCTCTGCCTATCCCTAGGCTCCCCCTCTGCAGCCCCACTACCTTTCATAGGCCTTCAAAAAGGCCTCCAGCCTCGGGGTTTACCAGGCTGGAGTGCCCCAGTTCCCTTTTGCCCTTCCCCATTACTGCTCTGCTCTGCTCTGCTTCAGGTACCTTGCTCCCAGGCAGCAAGCGCTTCCCACAAAAGGCTAGAGTGAGACTCCCCTGCCTGCTGGCCCTGCAGCTCTTTTATCAGGGCCAGCTGGGCCCTAACTGAGCTGGCCACAGCTCTGCTCAGCTCCACACTCAGCTTCCCCCAGCTCTTCTTAATCCCTTTCCCTGCTGCAGCCCTCCCCAGGGCTGCTTTTAACCCTTATTTTCTAGGAGTGGGGCAGCTGCCCCACTACAGCCTCCCAAAGGAGCTATCCTGCAGGACCTAAGTTTCCCAGGGCTGGGTTTCTCCAGCCCTACAACCAGATGAACACGCACACACACACACATTAACAGAGTAAGTCTGAGCAGACCGGGTCAATCAGCACTTTTAAGCTGTCATCTTTACATGTTCCTGGGCTCCATAGGCTGGGTCAAGCAGCACTTTCAAGCTGCAACCCTTATCTGCCACAGGTTTCGCACGTCCCTGTCCCCACTTTCATGTCACAAGGGTACTGGTAGTAACCCACTTGAGGAGCTAACCCACAGGATTTGGGGCGCTACAGGGATCTTTAGCTTTGGTAAAAGATTTGTTCATGGCTAAACTGATGACTCAAGGGTTTTCTTTAGGCTAGACAATAGGAGATGATCACTCTTGGCTGTGGATGGTGTTTTTCTCTAGGGAGCTCACAATACAGTTAGGCTGCTTCAGTATTTTGGATTTCAATCAAGGATTCATGACTAGAATTGGTCTGATAACTGCTGAGCTGGGTGTGTGCAGGCGGTAAGGAAGCTGGTTCTGGGGGGACCCAACTGGTGGGACCTGCCAACTCAGGACAAGTTGCTTAAAGCAGGGCAGTTATAGCCCGATGCTGGGGTTCCATTGCACACCAGGGCAAAGCAAACCAGCCAAACAGAGAAGACTTTGGTTTTATCCCACTAGCTAACCACAAAATCTGCTTAACTAGAGCAATGTTAGATGCCATAATTTCCCCTAAACAGTTTTTACCGTTGACTTTTACACCCTTTATGAATTTTTCACTACCACTTCCCATACATAGCATTGGCACTGTCTATGGAGTCACCCTCTACAGTAACGGCATTTACATAAAAGGTGGCAGTGTTGGGGTACATTTGGTTACACTCAGACAACTGCTCAGAGTTATACAACATACCAACATCGTTATAAACTGGACTTTCAAGAGGATACACTTTCTGCTCTTCTTCCATTGCTTTTCTGACATGGAGCTGAAGTCTGGCCGTCTCCTGTAGTATCTGGTGAGCTTTCTTCTTCCTTTCACCAGCTTGCCTCTCTGTCTCAGCTATCTTTTGTTTTCCAGCCATTGAATTTCTGCTCGTTTCTGTTCATGCTCAAGTTGCAGTTTATTTGCTGCCTTTTGCATTCTAATTGCTTCTGCAGCTTCTGTAGCCTCAGGTAAGGGCTGTGCTCCTGCCTTCTGATCACAGGCCATTAACAGATCTCCCGGTTCTTGATTTGTAGCTTTCTTTCGAAAACTTATCCCCTTTTCTGAACACAAATCTTTCAGGGCTTTTTGGTCAAGGCCCTCATATGCTCTTTGCTCACCCATTGCAACTGCTCTTTAATCAACCAAACTCTCAAGACCAAAATTCCAATTTGGATATTGTGGGGCTCTGACCCAAAGCTTAACTGACCTGATTCTGTGGATCCAAGCACGACTACGCCACCGTAACGATGCTGGTTCTGGCGGGACCCAACTGAGGGGGCCAATTCAGGACAAATTGCTTAAAGCAGCACAGTTCCTGCCAAAGGCTGGGGTTCCATTGCACACCAAGGCAAACCAAACTGGCCAAAGAGAGATGACTTTGAGAAGGCGGTTGGACGAGATGACCTCCTGAGGTCCCTTACAACCCTGATAGTCTATGACTTTGATTTATCCCACTGGCTAACCACAAGTCACACAAGCAATTCCCTTCGACACTCCACTTTTCCAGTATCACCACCAGTGCCCCTCGTTATGGGGACAAATGGTTATGAAAACCAATACCCCACTAAACGAAAAAAGGTTCTCTCGATCCCAAAGGAACAAGCCCCAGACCCAGCTCAATATACAAATCAGATCTTACCCACAAATCACGCTCTTGCCCATCCTTTAGAATCTAAAAGCTAAAGATTTATTCATAAAAGGAAAAAGATATAGACGAGAGCTAGAATTGGTTATGACATACAGTAAGGGCAACGGTCTTGGTTCAGGCTTGTAGCAGTGATGGAATAAACTGCAGGTTCAAATCCAGTCTCTGGAGTATATCCACAGCTGGGGATGGGTCATCAGTCCTTTGTGTAGAGCTTCCCTTTGTAGCAAAGTCCCTCCAGAGGTAAGAAGCAGGACTGAAGACAAGATGGAGGAGCTGCAGCAGCTTTCTATAGTGACTTGCCAAGTGGTCTCTGCTTTCTTTGTCCCAAGGACAAGCTGTCCATCACATGGCATGGAAAAAACTCAGAGTACTGTCCATAGGCATGTTCCTGCACACCTTGCTGAGTCACAAAGTGTGTCTGCCGTGTCTCACTGGGTCAGTTGTATAGAGGATGGTCCTTAATGGGCCATCAAGGAGGCTAGGCAGAGCTGACACCAACTTGTCTGCGGTGTCACCCAGAAGCATAGCATAAGTTTGAAATACAGACAGTACAGAGCCAATATTCGTAACTTCAACGACAAAAATGATACACACATACAGATAGCATAATCATAGCCAGCAAACCATAACCTTGTCTTAGACACCTTCTTTGACCCCCTTTATACAAGACTTGGTGCCACTACAGGACCTTGGTTGCAACAATGATCTACACGGTCCCAGTTTATATCAATAACGTCACATCCCCAATGCAAAATTGATGCAGGAAGGGATGACACAAACATCACTGACTGCATCCCAAGAGCTCCCCATGCTTGGTTCTGTCTTACTACAGCAAGCATTGGGTTAGAAGCCATACCAGCATATAACAAATATGGTTGATCAGAATCATGTTCAATAACAGGACTGAATCTCTTTACAAACTCAAGTTAAAATTTGATTAGAACAATAATGGATTGGATCTGTTCTTGCAGCATAGTTCCTGTATGTCTCATGTGATCTTGCCGAGAGCTAAAGAACATAGCTACTTTATCAGACAAGCTCTGGCAAATGTTTGGAACCCAATTAACATCAACTCAATGGAGATGTTCACGTTGTTCAAAGTACAGGAATCTTGGCATTGAGCAGTGAAAGCAATATGGTAGTGTGCCTCAGTTTCCCTTTTCAGACAGCACGTTAGGCTTGGAATGTCTTGTCTTCTGTCAAAAATTCCAATACTGCTTATAGGCATGAACTGTGAAACATGAGTATAGCAAGGCCTTTTAACACAAAGTGTGTTCTCATGTATTCCTTTTAACCTGTTGTGACGTTATTGACTTGAACCGTATAGATCACTGCTGCAACCAAGGTCCTGTAGTGGCACCAAATCTTATATAAAGGGGGTCACATGAGGTGTGTAAGACACGGTTCTGGTTTGCTGGTTATGATGATGCTGTCTATACGTGTGTATCATTTTTGTTGCAAAAGTCATGAATATTGACTCTATACCGTTTGTATTTCAAACTTATGCTGTGCTTCTGGGTGACACCCCAGACAAGTTGGTGTCAGCTCTGCCTAGCCTGCTTGATGGCCCATTAAGGACCATCCTCTATACAAGTGACCCAGCGAGAGAAGGCAATGTTGGTATGTTGTAGAACTCTGAGCAGTTGTCTGGGTGTAACCAAATCTACCCCAACACTGCCACCTTATACGGAAATGCTCTTACTGGGAGTTCAGTAGGGGGTGCCCCATAAATTGTGCCAATGCTCTGTATGGGAGTGGTAGTGAAAAATTCATAGAGAATGTAAAAGTCAAGAGTAAAAGCTGTTGAGGGCAAATTATGGCTTCTACCATGGCTCTAGTTAATCAGATCTTGTCAAAGAGGAAGATTACTTCCCAAATCAGAGTGTGAATGTTGTTGTCCTCTGTGAGTTTACTGGAAGCGTGCCTTTAGCCAGAATCCACCTTGAAAGGAATGGTTCCTAAGCATGAAGTTGTAGCTGGTGTCAGGAAGTTATTGCCTAAGGATCTTTTGATTGGGGAAAATATTAAAGCTTTGTTCAGTCCAGTTAGCCACTCCCGTAAAGAAATGATCTTAAACCGGTGTCTCTAATGGGCAATGATTTGCCTGGGGAGGGTTTCTCCAAAGGTTTGTCTGAGGAAAAGAGCTGTTTGGCTGTGAAGGAAGTTTCTGAATGTCTGTCTTATGTCTCAGAAGTGAACCTGGAATTAGAGCAGAAAGAACTCACTGTTCAGGAAAATGTTTCTCAGGAGACTATGCTCAGGTTAAAGCCCTAACTGAGGAAGGAAAGGGTAGATTTTTGATGGGTGATGGCTTGTTGGCTAGTACAGCTTGTAAAAGTGAAGCTGAAAAGGGTAACTGTGATTTGCTGGAAGTAGCTCAGAGTAGTGAGAACAGCAGCAGTTTCTCTGTGGGGAGTGGCAATGTACCTGGTCAGGAGATTTGGGATGAGCCTAGGCAGCCTTGTGAGCTGATGGCTTTGTCTAGTCAGCAGTTTGGGAAGGCGAGGATAGTGGCAGATGAGTGTCCCTATACCTTACCTGTTACCCGTGTGGAGAATTGTGACAGTGAAGTAAATGTGCCTATGTCTGTCAGGGGTATTGACTTGCCTATGGAGGGAGCTAACCCGGTCTCCAAGCAGTTGTCTGAGAACAGCCCTGTGTGTTGGGACAAGGGAAATGAGAATGTGTCTCCGTCTCTTCTTTGTCTGTGGAGCAGACAGAAGGTGCCTTTCAGCCTGTGCTGGTTGAGAATAGTGCAGTTGTCTCAGAGTTGGTTCTGGATTCAATGAAAGTCCAGGAAGGGACTGCTCCTAAGTTTGTGTCTGCTAGGGAGAATGGCACTGTAACTAGGGTGCATCCAGTTAATGTCCTAGCAAAATCCCAGAGACCAGACAATTCTGGTGCTTGTATTTTGCTTCTTGCTAATGTGTGGCTGGGAAAGGGTGTAGCAACTCTGTCTAATCAGGGTGATAGCCTAGCCAGGGCTCAAGGAGAGGAGAAAGGTGATTTAATTGTGTTACCTACTGATGGTGTGGAAACTGGTAGCTAGAAGGATAAGATTCCTGAGCTTGTTTCCGATGAAGTGAGCTGTAGCTCACGAAAGCTCATGCTCAAATAAATTGGTCAGTCTCTAAGGTGCCACAAGTACTCCTTTTCTTTCTGAGCTTGTGTGTGGCAAAGGGAAGGAGAATGCTTCTAACCTTTTATCTAGGAAGTCTAGCAGTTTGCCTGAAAGGGGATTGTGTAGGAATCCGCCTGATGGGCCAGAGGTGATTCTGGATGTAAGTGCGAGCCAGAAAGAGCCTGTGGTTGCTCAGGGAAGTGTTCCTTTAGAGCAAGCCCTAGGTGAAGAGGGTAAAGGCAGCATTTCTGTGAGGGGTGAATTGCTGCTTCGAAAAGCTCTTGGGGAAAGGAATCCTCAGGGTAGTCTTTGCAAGCCTTTTGCATTCTAATTGCTTCTGCAGCTTCTGTAGCCTCAGGTAAGGGCTGTGCTCCTGCCTTCTGATCACTGGCTATTAACAGATCTCACAGTTCTTGATTTCTAGCCTCACAGGTGTAGTAGGTTCAGTAACATCTGGAGCAGAGATCCCCCATGTTGCAGTGCTTCCCTGCTTTTCTGGTCCCATAGTTCAGTGCGGTTTTCTGTTCACCATTCTGTATGCTAAGGGAGAAGTCTCCCTGTCCCATCTTTCATGCAGATGTGGCTAGCGGAGTTGCCTCTCTTCTGCATTTTGTATGCTAATGGAGAAATCTTAATCTTGTCACCCTGGTCAGGAGGGGTCTAGGTGTGTCTCCCAACACCCTTCACTGCTCTCTGCAAGTCTTTTCTCCGATTGGTTTTGATTCAAGCAGAGACTGGTTGGGCGGGGGTTTCATGAGTCAGACAGACCCGACATTGGACTCTGGCTCCCCAAGAACACAGATTTGACTGGTATCTTTGCCCATTGACCTTCCCATTCTTCTACAAAAGGAGACTTTGAACCCTATTGGTGGCCACTGGGCCACGTCTGTCCGCTGGGAGGGAGCTGGTTGTGTGGGGGTTGGGCCCCTTGTAAATGCTGTTATTGTTGGTGGGTTATTAGTCTAGTTGCTCCTGTTCTTTCCTTAGCCCCAGGCCTTTCTTCCCTCTCCCCAATAAGCTCCCTCACCTGTTGTGTTGTTACTGGGGGGATTGTGATCAATTTGTACCCTTGTGCATGGAGGACAATCCCAGTCTGTTATCGGGCCCTACACCGTTCCCCAGGTCCCACAACACCGTTCCCCAGGGCACAGCAGCCCTTGAGACTCAGGTGCTAAGAGGGCCCCCGGGGGCGAAGTCAGCAGGTGCTAAGAGAAGGACCCCGGTTGGTTCCATCCCCCACAGGGAAGAAGCTCCACTGAGCCGCAGGCAACAGGGAGAAGGCTTGAGCCAGGCCTCAGAGCAGGGCTTGCAGGGCTACTGACTTCTCTTTCTGGCCCTCCCACTGCCCTGATGTGGGGCCCTGGGCAGGTCACTTCTGTTAGGGGGCTTATTCCTTCACCCACTTACTTCCCTGGTCCTTCTCGCATGAACAGAGAGCAACAATACCCGAAGTCCAAAGGTGCAAACAATTCAATGTTTGTTGGGGTGAACTTCCAGCAAGCATGATTCCAGTTTCCTTCCTTCGTATCCCCCTTCCCAGCTCTGACACCACAGAACCTTACACCTGTGTCCCTGTTCCTGCCCTTAGCCAAACATGATTCCAATTTCCCCATCCCCATTCCCTGTTTCCGTCCCCCACCCAGCCACCCACTCACTGATTGACTGCATACTATGTAGTAAAACTTGAGTTCTGCTTAGCTATACCTTCACCAATCATTTTCCTGAAATTTAACTAACCAATCCTTATATATTGTAACATGATTATGTAACCAGTTATATCCCACCACCTGAATTAGTTTACACCCAGCAAAATTAATTACACAGCAGACAGGAACAATCACAGAACCAGACAGAGATTATACAGACAAACAATAGAAAAGTGGGAACTATAATGACAAAACAATATAGAAATGAGGATTTCACATCCCAGCTATTGATAAGTGAGTTCTTGCCAGACAGGATGCTATCAAACTAAGTTTCCTTGTACATTTTCTAGGCACTTCCCTTTCTCGGGAGGTGATAGGCACTATCAGGACAGAATTGTATTCCTAACAGCCCAATAGCACCTTCTTTCAATGTGATTAGTTTGGAATGTGAGGAAGTGACCGGTAGCTTCCCAGCTTATGGCTGCCTCTGTTGCTTATCCAAAGGCCTTAGCCTAAGAACAGGGCCTCAGACTGTCACAGTAAGAGAAGGACCTTACACCGGCAGACAGTGATTTTGATTCTTTCTTTCTTTTATACCTCTGGAACTAGCCAAGTGATAAGAATACACCTAAATTCTTAGAGTCTAGGCCTTTACAGACAGGCCTGAATATCTATATCCTAACACTCCACCCCTTTTTTTTCTTTTCTTTTCTTTTGGGATCCTCCTGCCCAGGTATCCCTGGAAAAGCATAGGACATATGGCGACACATTTCCTGAGAGGGCCAGGCATCAAGGTGGAAGGTGTCGATATTCCATTTGTCCCACTGCCCCTTGTGTAGTCTAGTGCCCTGCACCTTCTCTCGTACGGGCATACCACACCTATTCCAATTAGTGTTCCAGACTTCCCATTAGAGTGGGCCCGAGAAGGTTGGGTCTGGGTTGTCTAGTACACTGCAGGGTTTGGAGGGCTTATTACTTATAGGTTATCTCCATATGCAACGTAACACAAGTACAAGTATGGCGGCTGTGATTGCAGAGCCATTGGCCATTATCTTTGAAAACTTGTGGCGAACCGGGGAAGTCCCGGATGACTGGAAAAAGGCTAATGTAGTGCCAATCTTTAAAAAAGGGAAGAAGGAGGATCCTGGGAACTACAGGCCAGTCAGCCTCACCTCAGTCCCCGGAAAAATCATGGAGCAGGTCCTCAAAGAATCAATCCTGAAGCACTTGCATGAGAGGAAAGTGATCAGGAACAGTCAGCATGGATTCACCAAGGGAAGGTCATGCCTGACTAATCTCATCGCCTTCTATGATGAGATTACTGGTTCTGTGGATGAAGGGAAAGCAGTGGATGTATTGTTTCTTGACTTTAGCAAAGCTTTTGACACGGTCTCCCACAGTATTCTTGTCAGCAAGTTAAGGAAGTATGGGCTGGAAGAATGCACCATAAGGTGGGTAGAAAGTTGGCTAGATTGTCGGGCTCAACGGGTAGTGATCAATGGCTCCATGTCTAGTTGGCAGCCGGTGTCAAGTGGAGTGCCCCAGGGGTCGGTCCTGGGGCCGGTTTTGTTCAATATCTTCATAAATGATCTGGAGGATGGTGTGGATTGCACTCTCAGCAAATTTGCGGATGATACTAAACTGGGAGGAGTGGTAGATACGCTGGAGGGCAGGGATAGGATACAGAGGGACCTCGACAAATTGGAGGATTGGGCCAAAAGAAATCTGATGAGGTTCAATAAGGATAAGTGCAGGGTCCTGCACTTAGGACGGAGGAACCCAATGCACAGCTACAGACTAGGGACCGAATGGCTAGGCAGCAGTTCTGCGGAAAAGGACCTAGGGGTGACAGTGGACGAGAAGCTGGATATGAGCCAGCAGTGTGCCCTTGTTGCCAAGAAGGCCAATGGCATTTTGGGATGTATAAGTAGGGGCATAGCGAGCAGATCGAGGGATGTGATCGTCCCCCTCTATTCGACATTGGTGAGGCCTCATCTGGAGTACTGTGTCCAGTTTTGGGCCCCACACTACAAGAAGGATGTGGATAAATTGGAGAGAGTCCAGCAAAGGGCAACAAAAATGATTAGGGGTCTGGAACACATGACTTATGAGGAGAGGCTGAGGGAACTGGGATTGTTTAGTCTGCAGAAGAGAAGAATGAGGGGGGATTTGATAGCTGCTTTCAACTACCTGAGAGGTAGTTCCAGAGAGGATGGTTCTAGACTATTCTCAGTGGTGGAAGAGGACAGGACAAGGAGTAATGGTCTCAAGTTGCAGTGGGGGAGGTTTAGGTTGGATATTAGGAAAAACTTTTTCACTAGGAGGGTGGTGAAACACTGGAATGCGTTGCCTAGGGAGGTGGTGGAATCTCCAAAGCCCTGGCTGGGATGATTTAATTGGGTATGGGTCCTGCTTTTGAGCAGGGGGTTGGACTAGATGACCTCCTGAGGTCCCTTCCAACCCTGATATTCTATGATTCTACAGTTAACAATACAAAATCCACAGCAACACCGAGTCCTGACCACTGCAGTATGGTCCAACATCTGAGACACCCCCAAAACACTGCCTCTCCTCCTTCGACAGGGTCACTATCTGATGTGTCCAGTTGCTGGCAGTTGCAACAAGCTGCCCCTGCAGGTTTTGCTTGCTTTTGTCCAGATCATAAGTCCACTAAATGTTCACAGAGAAATGGGATATTGTCCAAACCAGCTTGACCACTTGGTATGGAATCAGGCAGTATGCCCTGGTTTGATTATTCACAGCAATAAGATTCACAGATCCATTTGTGCACCAAAGTCCAGATAGCAGCATGTAGATGTGTATAGTTTGGTTATGGGCTGGTGTAATTGTGCCCCCAGTAATATGTACATTCCCAGCAAAACCCCTTATACACAGTACACCCAATTGTCCACCCCTTGCATAGGCCGTTGATTCTGCTCCTCCATAGTCATAGGAGAAGGGCACATCCAAACATCTTCTGTTCATTAACACTATTTTACACACCCCTCCATTGATTCCCAGTGAGCTCCTCCCCTTCTCATTATTTCCATAGGGCTTGTGGGGACCACCTTAGTTGCCATTCCATTTCCAGGTACCACGGTAGCTATTACACAGGTGCTGGCCTCCTAGTTGAGCATTTTGCATTCCCATACACATCTCCCCCCCAAGGTCAGCCTTTTGAAGCCATCCCCCTCCCACATCATGAGATTTTCTGTTCATTAAAACACAGCAATGCTAGCAACAAGACAAACACCACAGACAAACAACACAAAACATAGATCCATGGTATTCTGAGTTATTCTTCCGCTGGCGCCAGCTTGCTTGTAGAGTGTCTGAAAAAACAAAAGAAACAATTTCCACCCCCCTGGTGGGGACAGATTATTGCTTATTAATAATAATACCACTTTCTTTTACAAATGTCCTTGCTAATTGCAGGAAAAACAGAAGAATTACCTCCAGCCTGTCCTTACTTTGTTCTATAGTCAGGCTAGTGAATTACCCCACTCACTGGTCATTTATGAAATTCATGAGGTGGTGTACCTCAGTTTCCCCTCTTGTACAACAGACCATGTTTGCAATAGTTTCTCTGCTGTACCAAGCTTTAAGTTTATTCTTGGGTAATAGCTGAGACACAGTTTCAGATTTTAGCACTGTACACATCCTGGGAAAATGCACATTCCTTCCAGATAGTTTAACCTCCATAATATTATATTAGCCATATTAATTTTACACATGCCCACAGAGTTTTCATGCACACCCATCAGAGCAACAATCTGATCCCCCAGAGCCACCCCAAGGCTCAGTGTTCCCATCATTCCTCCCCTTTTTCTTTTCTTTTCCCTGTGTGCACACATAAAATTCACTTTGGCCTAACATTTCCTAAACACTCGGATTACTCTTTTTTACACAACTGTAACCCAATTACACTTCTATCTTGTACAACTAGTGTCAAGGTTCCTCCCCCACTCTGAACTCTAGGGTACAGATGTGGGGACCTGCATGAAAAACCTCTTAAGCTTATCTTTACCAGCTTAGGTCAAAACTTCCCCAAGGTACAAAATATTACACCCGTTGTCCTTGGACTGGCCGCTACCACCACCAAACTAATACTGGTTACTGGGGAAGAGCTGTTTGGACGTGTCCTTCCCCCCAAAATACTTCCCAAAACCTTGCACCCCACTTCCTGGACAAGGTTTGGTAAAAAGCCTCGCCAATTTGCCTAGGTGACTACAGACCCAGACCCTTGGATCTTAAGAACAATGAACAATCCTCCCAACACTTGCACCCCCCCTTTCCTGGGAAATGTTGGATAAAAAGCCTCACCAATTTGCATAGGTGACCACAGACCCAAACCCTTGGATCTGAGAACAATGAAAAAGCATTCAGTTTTTTACAAGAAGACTTAATAAAAAATAGAAGTAAATAGAAATAAAGAAATCCCCCCTGTAAAATCAGGATGGTAGATATCTTACAGGGTAATTAGATTCCAAAACATAGAGAACCCCTCTAGGCAAAACCTTAAGTTACAAAAAAGATACATAGACAGAAATAGTTATTCTATTCAGCACAATTCTTTTCTCAGCCATTTAAAGAAATCATAATCTAACACATACCTAGCTAGATTACTTACTAAAAGTTCTAAGACTCCATTCCTGTTCTGTCCCTGGCAAAAGCAGCACACAGACAGACACAGACCCTTTGTTTCTCTCCCTCCTCCCAGCTTTTGAAAGTATCTTGTCTCCTCATTGGTCATTTTGGTCAGGTGCCAGCGAGGTTACCTTTAGCTTCTTAACCCTTTACAGGTGAGAGGAGCTTTCCCCTGGCCAGGAGGGATTTCAAAGGGGTTTACCCTTCCCTTTATATTAATGACAACTAGACACAACCAGAGGCAGCCAAGTTAAGTTCCAATAGAAACCCCTTACATCCTTTGGATGGGCTAGCACCAGCAGGAGAGTGAATTTGTGTGGGGGGGTGGAGGGTGAGAAAACCTGGCTTTGTGCTGGAAATGGCCCACCTGTTGATCACTTTAGATAAGCTATTACCAGCAGGACAGTGGGGTGGGAGGAGGTATTGTTTCATATTCTCTGTGTGTATATAAAGTCTGCTGCAGTTTCCACGGTATACATCTGATGAAGTGAGCTGTAGCTCACGAAAGCTCATGCTCAAATAAATTGGTTAGTCTCTAAGGTGCCACAAGTACTCCTTTCTTTTTACATCCTTTAGTGATTTTGATTGCATTACCCAATAGTCAAATAATTTTGCTCAGATTCTCTCTCCTCCTGCTGCCTGCAGGAGTCCCTTATAGACCATTTCTGTGGGAAAAGGGCCCATTTTCCCTCAGAATAGCTGTAAAGGCTTCTGGGGACAGAAGCGTAGTGGTGGTAGCCACTCGACCTGACCCCCTTGGATAATTTAATGACCAAGCTTCCATCCAATGTGACTGCACAGAGTTGCACATACAGTTACATTTATATAACTGGGTTTTATCATTAAACAAAAACTTCCTTCTTGACATCTCACATACGTATCCCAAGTACCCTCCATTAAAACTTCAGAAAAACAAGAGTGTGTAAAGGCAGGTTGCACTTTGAAACTTTTTTTTTCCTTCTCCTTCTTTCTCTCCACTCCCCCAGGACCAAGTCCCAGCTCCAGTCTCTAAAGGTAGTCTGTTAACTCTGCTTTGGACTTTAAACCCTGTTGTGCCAAATCATCTTTCACTCCCCTAACTAATTTACAACCCTTCAGCAGCCCTTGCTGAAGCAGCACCAAACCTGAAAGATTCTTGGCAGCTTCCCGTAATGCTGCCCTTACGTCAAACCTCTCATAAGCGGACTGAAGTGCCTCCTTTCCCTGGAAGGCATTCAGTCCCCATGGGCAGGGACCTTCCACTACCCATATACCAAGGAGGGTGGGCTCCTCAGCCACCCCCCATCCCTCTGGGTTCCCTAACATTGCCTCCATTTCCTTTTTAATCTCATCCCAGGTTGACCCCTGCACCTGGTATGGGCCCTGGTTCTTCCTTATCCATTTATGCAAAAAATCCTTTACCCTGGCTTGCCAGAACCCGCAACTACCATCACGAGAGTTCGCGATACCCCCTCCAAGCAGCTGTGCGGACTGTTGGGGAGGGGGACTTACAGGCTGCCACTCACCTATCCAATTTCTCCAATGAAGGGATAGACACTTCTCAAACTCCTGGCAGTAGTGAGTCCTGATCAGACAAGGAACATTAAACCCTCTGAGCTCAGAAGGCCACTGGGTGAGTGTTTGGGAAAGAATTCCTACTGATTTCCTGCTGGGCTCCATCCAAAGCCAATAACTAGGGCTGTCAATTAACCGCAGTTCTGATTGCACTCTTAAACAATAATAGAATACCAAGTGCAACGTATTATCAATCTTTTGGGATTTTTTAATATTTTCAAATATATTGATTTGAAATTACAACACAGAATACAAAAACAATGAGGAGTTTTTGTGGCACCTTAGAGACTAACACATTTTTGGGGCATAAGCTTTCGTGGGCTATGCCCAAATAAATTGGTTAGTCTCTAAGGTGCCACAAGGACTCCTTGTTGTATTTGCTGATACAGACTAACACGGCCACCCGTCTGGAACAGAATACAAAGTGTACAGTGCTCACTGTATATGATTATTTTTGATGACAAATATTTATACCATAAAAAAGAAATAGTGCTTTTCAATTCACCTCGTACAAGTACAGTAGTGCACTCTCTTTCTCGTGAAAGTGCAACTTACAAATGTAGTGGTTTTTTTACGTAACTGCACTCCTAAACAAACCAATGTAAACCTTTAGAGCCTACAAGTGCAGTCAGTCTTGCTTCTTGTTCAGCCAATCGCAAAGACAAACAAGTTGGTTGACATTTTCAGGAGATAATGCTGCCCACTTCTTATTTCCAAGATCACCTGAACGTGAGAACAGGCATTTGCATGGCACTATTTTATCTTTTTTACAGTGCAAATATTTGTAATCAAAACTAATTATTGGGGCTGTCAATTAATTGCAGTTAATGCATGTGATGAACTCAAACCAAATTACTGCATTTTTTTTGTCATGAGAATTAATAGCACACCAGGCCACTGTGCTTGGGGGTGCCGTTGTGTGCCTTCGAGGCAAGGGTGCCCCTCCTCCCAGCACACTGCTCCACTGCAGCTCCCACCTCCTTGCCCCCCGCCCCCATGGAGCCATCCCTGACCCAGCTGCTCCGTACTGGGGGCCTGCCCACTGTCTGCTGCGCAGAGTGGAGATACGAGTGGGGGGCTGAAGTTGGGGTGTCCCGTAGCTGGTAGCTGCTGAGGTGGGGTTGGGGAACAGGGGCACCTGTCTGCTGTTGCCACTGGCTCAGGAGTGAAGCCTGGACACCCAGGTTCTCTGCCTTCTCAGGCCAGGGAGGGAGTGTGGCCTGGGGATGCAGACAGACTGACTACAGGTCTCTGTCACTGACCCCACTGCTCTAAAGGGATGAGATTCCCTGGGGGTCCCAACACTGGGGGAGCTTCGGGAGCAGCCTGCAGGGTGAGCCCTGCCAGTGTGTGCAGATCCCAGTCCAGATGCCCCCTGGGAGGCATGGGATGACAGGGAGTCACCCCAGCTGAGGGGCAGACAGGCCCATTGGCGAGAGGCTGTGTTGCCCCAGACTCACGGCTGCTCTCTGCTCAGTTCCAGGATGGAGGTGCTCAGGAGGCTTCTTGGGAGGAAGACTCCACGGGTGGCCCCAGAGCCAGAGGGGGGCAGCTGCCAGCGTCCCCAGACAGAGAGCTGCCCCTCCATCCCCATGGAATGGGAAGCAGCTCCCGGACAGCCCAGGAGATGGACCTGCTCGGCCCTGCTCACCAGGAGGAAACCAGCTCCCAGGGCTGGTGCTGAGCAGAGAGACACAACAGCCAGGCCAAGATGGAGGTGGCCCAAGTTCAGTCTGGGCAGGCAGGACCCAGCCCACGAGAGGAGCCAGGCAATGCAGCTCTGGGTTTGCTTCTGCTGGAAGGCCAGCCCTCAGGAGCCCAGCCCCGTGGGCCAGCAGGAGGCATCCCCAGGGCAGGAGCTGGGGGATCGCTGCCCCAGCAGCTCAACTGGTGCTGGAGGGGAGAGTGGCCACTCCCTGGAGGCTCCCTGGAGCACAGAAGTTGAATGCTCCTCCACTGAAGGTGAGGAGATGCCCTGGGGATGGGGAGGAGCACGGGGCCATTAACACCCAATCACTCTCTCAGAGCCATTGGGGGGACCCCAACCCAGGGCTCTGGCCTGAGCCACTTGAGCCCAATGATGTCAGCGGGAGTCGCAGAGCCACCCCCTGCAGCGGGAAATGGGGGGATCTACTGGGAAGTGGGATCCTGATGCTTTGGGGCAAGTCCCAGGGAGGATGGGACAGTGAAGGGCCCCATCTGCCATGGGGCCATGGTGCTGAGGGGTCTGTGGGAGGGGTAGTGTGGGGATCTCTCTGCCATGGGGCCCTGGGGCTGAGGGGTCTGTGGGAGGGGTACTGTGGGGAACTCTCTGCCACGTGGTGCTTACATTGGAGGGGGAAACATTAAATCTTCTCTCCCCACCACACCCCTGTCCTTCCTCTTCTTCCCTCCAGCTGCAGCAAGAGTCCCCCTCTGCCCTTGTCTCTCTGACGCAGAGACCCCCATGGACCGGTTGGAGAAGAAGGACCTTGCCACTGAGGAAAAGGCAGAGGAGGATGAAGACCCAGCCACAGAAGGCGAGGAAGAGGAGGAAGAGGTAGAGACAGAGGAGGAGGAGAAGCAGGAAGAGGAAGTCCTGACCACAGAAAAAGAGGACCTAGCCATAGAAGAGGACAAGGACATGACTAAAGAGGAAGTCCTGGACACAGAGGAGAAGTTGGAGGAGGAGGACGTATCTGTAGAAGAGGAAAAGGAGGAGGATGAGAAGCTGTCTGCAGAAGAGGAAGAAGAGGAGAAGGAGGAGAAGAACCTGTCTGCAGAAGAGATAGAAGAGGAGAAGGAGGATGAGAACCTGTCTGCAGAAGAGGAAAAAGAGGAGGAGGAGGAGGAGAAGCTGTCTGGAGAAGAGGAGGAGGAGAACTTGCCTCCAGAGGAGGAGGAGGACCTCTCCGTAGAAGAGGAAGCTGATTTGACTGCAGAGAAGGAGGAGGAAGAAGAAGGTAAAGGAAGAGGAGGATGTGGCCCTGGTGGAGGAACACCTGATCATGGAGCAAAAGGACGAAGAGAGGGATCTGGCCATGGAGCAGGAAGAGGAGCACCTGCCTATGGAGGAAGAGTAGGAGGACCCGGCCACGGGAGTGGAGCACCTGGCCATGGAGCAGGTGTAAGAGGAGGACCACGTGGCTGCAGAGGAGGAAGAGGAGGACCTGGCCAAGGAGAAGGACCAGGCCACAGAGGAGGACAAGGAGGACCTGGACCAGGAGGAAGAGAAGGAAGAGGACCTGGCAATGGAGGAGGACGAGGATGTGTCCATGCAAGAAAAAGAAGAGGAAGAAGAGGAGGTAGAAGACATGGCTATAGACTAGGAGGACCCAGGAATGGAGGAGGACAAGGATGTGTGGATGCAGGGGGAAGAAGAAGAGAAGGAGGTAGACCTGGCCATGGAGGAGGAGGAGCAAGAGGAGCTGGCCAGAGAGGAGGACAAGAAGGAGGAAAAGAAGGAGGAGAACATGGCCACGGAGAAGGAGCAGGAGGAAGAGGACCTGGCCAGAGAGGAGAAGGAGGAGGATGTGGCCATGCAGGGGGAAGAAGAGGCAGAAGAGGAGATAGAGGATCTGGCTATAGACGAGGAGGACCCAAGAATGGAGGAAGACGAGGATGTGTGGATGCAGGGGAAAGAAGAAGAGAAGAAGGTGGAGCTGGCCATGGAGGAGGAGGATCAAGAGGAGCTGGCCAGAGAGGAGGACGAGAAGGAGGAAAAGGAGGAGGAGAACCTGGCCATGGAGAAGGAGCAGGAGAAAGACGACCTGGCCAGAGAGGAGAAGGAGGAGGATGTAGCCATGCAGGGGAAAGAAGAGGCAGAAGAGGAAATAGAGGATCTGGCTATAGACTAGGAGGACCCAGGAATGGAGGAGGACGAGAATGTGCGCATGTAGGGGGAAGAAGAAGAAAAGGAGGTGGATCTGGCCATGGAGGAGGAGGAGCAAGAGGACCTGGCCAGAGAGGAGGACGAGAAGGAGGAAAAGGAGGAGGAGAAGCTGGCCACGGAGAAGGAGAGGGAGGACCTTGCCATAGAGGAGGAATTGGAGGAGGGGAAGGAGCTGGCCAGAGAGGAGGACGAGAAGGAGGAAAATCTGGCCATGGAGAAGGAGAAGGAGGAAGAGGACCTGGCCACAGAGGAGAAGGAGGAGGATGTGGCCATGCAGGGGGGAGAAGAAGAGGCAGAAGAGGAGATAGAGGATCTGGCAATAGACTAGGAGGACTCAGGAATGGAATAGGATGAGGATGTGCCGATGCAGGGGGAAGAAGAAGAGAAGGAGGTGGATTTGGCCATGGAGGAGGAGGAGCAAGAGGACCTGGCCAGAGAGGAGGACGAGAAGGAGGAAAAGGAGGAGGAGAAGCTGGCCTCGGAGAAGGAGAGGGAGGACCTGGCCATAGAGGAGGAAGTGGAAGAGGGGGAGAATCTGGCCATGGGAATGGAGCACGTGGTCATGGAGAAGAAAGCGGAAGAGGATGATTTGGATGAAGAGGAGGAGGGCAAGGCCAAGTCCTCCTCCACCTCCATGGCCAGGTCCCCCTTGCTCAGGTTGTTGTCTTCCTCCTCTATGACCTCGTCCTCCATGGCCATTTCCTCCTCCTCTTTGGCCAGGTGGCAAGAGGAGGACATGGGCATGGAAGAGGAGAAAGAAGAGGAAGACCTGGCTGCAAAAGAGGATGATGATGAAGACTTGTCTATCAATTAGGTGGAGAACTTGACAAGAGAGGAAGAGGAGGAACTGGAGGAATAGGAACTGGAGGAGTAGGATGATCTGGCCACAGAAGAGGAGCAGGAGGATCTGGCCATGGAGGAGGAGGATATGGCCATGCAGCAAGAGAAAGAGGAAGAGGACCAGGCCACAGAGGAGGAGATTGTGGATGAGGCCATAGAGGAAGGTGAAGAGGAGGAGCAGGAGAACCTGGCCACAGAGGAAAACGAGAAGGAGGAAGGGAACCTTGCCCCGGAGGAGGAGGAGGACCTGGACATGGAGGAGGAGAAGGACTTGGCCACGGAGAAGGAAGTGTGGGAGGGGGAGGGGGAGGGCCTGGACATGGAGGAGGGGGAAACCTGGACATGGAAGAGGAAGTGGAGGAGGGGAAAGATCTGGACATGGAAGAAGCTGCCCAGAGGTTATCATGGAACATCTCCAGGGTGGTGACAAGGTACACACGTTGCCTATCTTAGCAGGAAATAAGTCCGTCCTGCCCCTTGCCCATCCCAGCTCCCTGCAGAGGGGGTTGTCCAGGATGATTCACAGCACCTCATGGGGACACTTACCCTCTAGGACAGGGGTGGGCAACCTTTTTGGCCTGAGGGCCAGGTAGGGAAGGCGGTGCTTCCCAAAACAGCCTGGCCCCTGCCCCCTATCTGCCCCCTCCCATTTCCCACCCCCTGACTGCCCCACCCAGAACCCCCAACCCATCAATCCCCCCCCCGATCCTTGTCCCCTGACTGCCCCCTCCCGGGATCCCACCCCCTCTCCAACCCCTCTTGCTCCCGGTCTTCTGACCGCCCCCCACAGAACATCTGCCCCATCCAAGAGCTCCCTGTCCCCTGACTGCCCCCAGGACCTCCTGACCCTATCCAACAGCAGAGAGCAGGGATTCCTGGGGCTGAGGACTGGGCAGCAGCCAAGAGGAAATTCTGGGTGTAAGCGCTAGGAGGCAGGTGGGGAATCATGGGAGTGGAGGGTAAGCTGAGGCTGGGGATAGAAAGGTAGGGGGCAGCTGAGAGAGGCTGGGGGTGGGCCAAGGGAAGGAGAGCAGGGCCCAGCTGTGTTGCCAGAGGATCCTGCTGGCTGTGTAAGGCCAGCCTCTCTGGGAAATGCCCAGGGCTCTGTGGGGCCTGAATCTAACATTCTCCTTTGTGTCTCACAGAAACTGACTGAGGAGCTGCCCCAGGACTCTGGGCTCAGCTCTGTCCTCTCCAGCTCCATGGACCCCACGTGAAATCTCCCGTACCAGAAGCTCCTATCTGGATCCGGTGCTGCTTAGACCCAGATAGGCTGCCTCCTCCATGGCCAAGTTCTCCTCCTCCTCCTGAAAAGCCTGCACTGATGGGTAAGGGAAGCCATGGCCACTCAGAGACACCATGGGCACGGGTGGGGATTCAATCTTGGCCCGTCTCCACCAAGGGCACAAGCCCTGTCAGGCTCTCATTCTGGAAGCCATGGAAAGCTCTGCCTGCAGGCACCCCCTCTCCACTCCCACTGCCAGACTGTTGCCCGTGGTGACAATGAAGAAGCAGGAGAACTCCTGCGAGAGATCCCCAGGGCTGCACAGTCGGGTGTCACTGGGACGTTTCTGGGAGCCATTTACAGAGTGTTCTGTTGGGGACATTTTCCTTTTCTAACCCAGGGTTTCACTGCTCCCAGTTTCTCAGCCAGGGAGGCCACCCTGCGGAATATGGCCCAGCAGCTTGGCAATGGGCTGCAGGAGTCACCGCATAGGTCTACAGCAGCCATCGCATGTGCATTGACCATGGGCCAAAACCTGCAGCCCTCACAGCCCAGGATACCCCCACGGATGGCAATGCGAGTGTAGCCTGGGTAACTAGCTGCTGGAGCCAGGGCGTACAGAGGGAGGGTTCAGAGATACAGCAAACCAGTGGCCAGAGAAGTGAAGGATGTGAGGGAAAGAGGAGAGCTAGGACATATGGGGAGTTATTGCAGTCAAGGGATCCCAGCTGGACGAGAGAAGATGGGTGGTTTAGACATACAAAGTGAGGAGTATGCCTCATCTGGAGTACTGTGTCCAGTTTTGGGCCCCACACTACAAGAAGGATGTGGATAAATTGGAGAGAGTCCAGCGAAGGGCAACAAAAATGATTAGGGGTCTGGAACACATGACTTATGAGGAGAGGCTGAGGGAGCTGGGATTGTTTAGCCTGCAGAAGAGAAGAATGAGGGGGGATTTGATAGCTGCTTTCAACTACCTGAAAGGGGGTTCCAAAGAGGATGGCTCTAGACTGTTCTCAATGGTAGCAGATCACAGAACGAGGAGTAATGGTCTCAAGTTGCAGTGGGGGAGGTTTCGATTGGATATTAGGAAAAACTTTTTCACTAAGAGGGTGGTGAAACACTGGAATGCGTTACCTAGGGAGGTGGTAGAATCTCCTTCCTTAGAGGTTTTTAAGGTCAGGCTTGACAAAGCCCTGGCTGGGATGATTTAACTGGGAATTGGTCCTGCTTCGAGCAGGGGGTTGGACTAGATGACCTTCAGGGGTCCCTTCCAACCCTGATATTCTATGATTCTATGATTCTATGAAAGTCCTGCCTCTTGGTAGGGGTTAGACCAGATGAACCTTGCCAGGGGCAGTGAGTTACATGAGCCAGCAAATTCAGGGCCCGGGGGGCCCGGCTCCACCAATGTTCAGGGCCAGGTTTCTCCCCCAGCCCTGCCTGCTGCCCCCGTGCCTCCCCCGAGCGTACCTGCCTTCCCGCTGCAGCTCCGCGCTGCGCTCCCTTGACGGCTGATGCCACTGCGGGCTACAAGGGAGCGGCGCCGGGGGCAGCTGCTGCGTCTGCAGAGGGAGGAGGTGCATGGCAGCCTCCCCCCGGCCCCCGGCAGGTGACTCCGAGTCGAATCTGGGGGCGGGGCTTATCCTGGCAGGACCTCCGATCAGCAGCCTGGCGGGGCTTGGGTGAGTCTCTTGTCCCTGGTGGGAATGCTCCCCTCTGGCCCCTCACCGCAGCCCCAGGGCAGCCAACCTGCAGAACCCCAAACTCCTCATCCTTGGCCCAGCCCCACACCCTACACTCCCTCCTGCACCCCAACCTCCTGGCCCAGCCCAGAGCCCACACTCAGCACCCAAACCCCCTCTCGCACCCAGCACCCAAAGCCCCCTTCCACACCCCTTCCTGCACCCCAACCCCATGCTCCGGCCCAGAGCCTGCACTCAGCACCCAAACTTCCTCCCAGAGCCTGCAGCCAAACTCTCTCCCAGAGCCTACACCCCAAACCCCCTTCTACACCCAAACTCGCTCCCTGAACCTTGCAGTCCCTTCTAACCCCACGGTTCTATTGTTCTTTTATTCTAGCATCTGTCACCGAAAAGAAGGGCTGGCGTGTATAGATTTCCTCCACATCCTCTGCAGTGAAGACAGAAGCAAGGAATTTATTTCCCTTCTCCGCATCGGCCTTCTCTTCCTGGAGCGCACCTTTCGCACCTCGATCGCCTAGTGACTTTGCTGACTGTTTGGCGACTCCCTGCCCCTGGATGTAAAAAATAATTTGCTGGTAGTTGTTGTGCCTTAGCTAGTTGCTCTTCGCACTCTTTTTTGGCCGGCCTTTTTCTACTTTTCACTGGGCTTGCCAGTGTTTTTGCTTCTTTGTATTTTTCTCATTAGGATTTGACTGCCAGTTTTGAAAGGAGAACTTTTTGCCACTGAGGGCCTCTTTTACTCGGCTATTTAGCCATGGTGGCATTTTTTTGATCCTCATGCTGGTTTTGGTATTTTTATTTCTGGTATAGGTTTAGTGTGAGCCTCTAGTATGGTGTTTTTAAATAGTCTCTTTGCCGTTTGCTGGCATTTCACCCTGGCATGTTCCTTTCAATTTCCATTTCACTAGCCTCCCATTTCTGTGCAGTTCCCCTTTTTGAGGTTCGATGCTCCCGCGGTGGGTTTCTTCGGCATTTCCCGCTCCAGGGCTGTGACATGTAATTCCATTCGGGCTGCGAGGACGGAGAGTAACGACTCCAGCGTGGAGGCTGCACAGTGCGCACACAGTGAACTGTCCTGAGCAGGGCGGGTGCAAGGAGGTTTCACACCCTAGGGGACACTTCCACCTTGCGCCACCTCCTCCCCGCGGCGGCTCCCCGCCCCCCCCACCCTGAGGCACCCCCCCACGGCAGCTCCCCACCGCCACCCCCAGCGCCCTGAGGCGCCCCCCGCGACAGCTCCCCACCACCCCCTCCCTCCCTCCCCTCAGCCCGGGCAGTCCCCCTTGCAGCACCTCCCCGCCGCCCCCTCCCTCCCTCCCCTCAGCCCGGGCAGCCCCCCCCGCGACAGCTCCCCACCGCCCCCTCCCTCCCTCCCCTCAGCCCGGGCAGCCCCCCCTGCGACAGCTCCCCACCGCCCCCTCCCTCCCTCCCCTCAGTCCGGACAGCCCACCCTGCGACAGCTCCCCACCACCCCCTCCCTCCCTCCCCTCAGCCCGGACAGCCCCCCCCCCGCGACAGCTCCCCACCACCCCCTCCCTTCCTTCCCTCAGCCCGGGCAGCCCCCCCCCCGCGACAGCTCCCCACTGCCCCCTCCCTTCCTCCCCTCAGCCCGGGCAGCCCCCCTTGCGGCAGCTCCCCGCCGCCCCCTCCCTCCCTCCCCTCAGCCCGGGCAGCCCCCCCCCGTGACAGCTCCCCACCGCCCCCTCCCTCCCTCCCCTCAGCCCGGGCAGCCCCCCCCGCGACAGCTCCCCACCGCCCCCTCCCTCCCTCCCCTCAGCCCGGGCAGCCCCCCTTGCGGCAGCTCCCCACCACCCCCTCCCTCCCTCCCCTCAGCCCGGGCAGCCCCCCCCCGCGACAGCTCCCCGCCGCCCCCTCCCTCCCTCCCCTCAGCCCGGGCAGCCCCCCCCCGCGACAGCTCCCCACCGCCCCCTCCCTCCCTCCCCTCAGCCCGGGCAGCCCCCCCCCGCGACAGCTCCCCACCGCCCCCTCCCTCCCTCCCCTCAGCCCGGGCAGCCCCCCTTGCGGCAGCTCCCCACCGCCCCCTCCCTTCCTCCCCTCAGCCCGGGCAGCCCCCCCCCGCGACAGCTGCCCACCGCCCCCTCCCTCCCTCCCCTCAGCCCGGGCAGCCCCCCTTGCGGCAGCTCCCTGCCGCCCCCTCCTTCCCCTCGGCCTGGGGAGCCACGTGCAGCAGCTCCCCGCCCCAGCTCACCTCTGCTCCGCCTCCTCCCCGATCACGCCACCGCCACCACTTCTCCCGCCTCCCAGGCTCGCGGCGCCAATCAGCTCTTTGTAACCCCTCCCCCCCGTTACTTGCTGCAGGCGGCCCTCCCCCACCCCCCTGCCCCAGCTCACCTCCGCTCCACGGCTGCCCCCAACCACTTGGCGCCCTAGGTGACCACCTCGTTCGCCTAGTGGTTGCACCGGCCCTGGTCCTAAGCAGAGAACGTCTCCAGGAGCCGGCGCTGCGGTCCCCCTCCTCCCCAACGCCGCCCGGCTCGGCTGCATGTGCCCCGTCAGCCAGCGGGGGTTGGGTTCTCCATTGCCACGAAGGGTGAGAGAAGGACTCTCCTTATCTGTGTGCGGGGACCGTTCCCAGCATTCAGCCAGGATTCACGGAGGCGCTGGGCTTCATCTGGCCCCTTGGCAGCTGGGGGACAGTGCAGAAAGTGAACTCTCAGCCTGCGCTGATTCAAGGTCCTGCCCACCCGGTGCTGCCCTCCCCCACACTGCCCATTCCCCTTCCCCTCCCTCGCCTGCCCCCAGCCCACCGGGCCTCTTTGCAACAGCTGCAGGGGCAGGGACAGAGGGGCAGGAACAACAGTGACCCACTTATGTCACGGAGTTTGCATAACCTGCGATGAAAGGCCCCTGGAAGCACATGACCCCATTCCTCTCTGGGAGGGGCCGGCAGGGGTAGGTCAGTGGCAGCAGGGGGTGGGCACAGGGTCTCCTTCGCGCTAGCTCAGGGGCTGTGCGGGTCACATGACACTTGTTTTGCTTGGCGTTGTCTAGCCGTTCGCCTGCGACACTCCTCGGTGCAGCAGGGATCTGTCCCTGCACCAGTGAACTAAGCCAGGCCGCGCTGCAGGGACGGCGCGTGGAGGGGTGGGCCGGGCAGCTTCCTCTCAGCAATCAGAAGAGATTTACCCCTCGCCATCGAGATGCTCTTTTAAAGTCACTTTCCCAGTCAGGAAGCTGCAGAGGGGCCTGAGTGAGAGACAGAGCAGCCCACCTGCCCCCACAGGCCAGCCCCTGCCATGCTGGCAGCTCAGTGCAGGGCACATTCCTGGTCACCGAGCTCAAGGCCCATCACCTCACCTGGATGGCCGTGTCCCCCCTGCCTAGGACAGGAGATCAGCCCCTTAGCATGGGGCTCTGGAGACCCCGCCCGTGAGAGGGGTCCCACAGGACAGAGAATGGAACACGCTAGCTCAGGGGCATCAGCTGGCAACCGGAGGGGAGCACTGAGATGAAATCTCCAGCCGCCTTAGAGAGGACTGAGGAATTTGTCCCATGGAATTGTGGGATACTTCCAGCTGACTCCTGGGACCCAGTCAAGCGGGACTGCATCTACACTGCAAAGCAATGGGGCTCAGCCTTGGAGCTCAGCTTAACTTGAGCTTGGGCCCTCCAGCCCTGCAGGGTCCTGGGACCCTGGGTCCAAGCTCTGGATTTGCACAATTGCAGTGTAAATGCAAAGGGCTTTAGGCTTGAGCCTGGACTCAATCACGGTCTCCTGTTGCAGTGTAGACATCCCCCTGGAGACAAATGAACTCACAGAAATGGAAGGCACCTATGGTAGTGGAGAACAGAGCATTAAATAGAGCTCATTGGGTGGAAATGAGGATTGAGAGAAAACTAACCCATATGTTAAGTTTTTGTAATGTTTGAATATGTTGTTGTTACCAGTGATAATGGAATTAAACACGAAGTTCATCATTCCAGAATAAGAGACTCATTCTGTGATAACCTGATTGTATTGTAATACTGTGAATTATCTATTATTTCACATCAGTATTATAGGAAATGGTGGCTGATTCTGAAAAGTTATTTGACGTAATTCAGCCTCTTTGGATTAAGCAGTGGTGAAGTAAAACCTCACTCCAAAGGGGTTGAGAGAAGTAGCGTATCGGAGAATAGACACCCAAGATAGACTCTAATTATTTCTATTTCAAATGGAATTCATGTTGCTCCGCTTTAAAATAAACTTTCTGTGAAGAGGAAGGTTCCTGAGGGAGACAAGTTGTGTAACCGTCTCCCCGTCAGACTGTAACAGTCACTGCAATGTGAGCCGGGGTGTGCGGGACTCGAGTTGCAGGCTCAGTGTGTCTAAGCCTGTGCTGGAGAGTCCACACTGAACGGTGACCCTGGGTTGAGCATGTCAAGACCCGAGTCTCACCCCAGCGCTCCTCCTGCAATCCCCCCTGCACAGACTCTGCCCACCACCCTGCAGGTTTGCCCCCTGGGGCCCCAGGCCAACAGGGTTATGATATTTTCCGTTTTATTTTCTATTCCTTTCCTAATGTTACCCTTCTGCCAGGTGGAGTCAGCAGCAAGAAGGTCTGGGTTCAATATCTAGGGGTTCCTCTTAACAACACAAAACAAGTGTTTTGAGCCCCAACAAGTAATCTAGACGATCATCTGGTTATACCTTACTAACTGTTTGCTGCCCTGCTCTGACCAAGGGCCTGGGGCTCAGAGACTGCTTAACTGCTCTACCCGGCCAGTGGGCCTGAATACTAGCTGCAGCTAATTCCCTGCTTTTGAGCTCACCTGTACAGCTCTGAGGTTGACAGGGAGGGACGGCCATACAGACTACAAGCCCCCAACCAGTAATCTGGGAAAATTTACCACCCCCATGGGCAAATCAAAGAGGCAATACTCCCCCTCTTGCCAGCACTGAGTGTGTAGCAAAAGACACTTTTACTAATAGGGAAATGGCGACCCGGCACACATTTGGGAAGACACCACAACCACAGTTCAAAAGCATGTGACTATAAGCAAACACCCGCCCTACAATACGTCAGGCAGTGTCCTTTGCCTCAGTTTCCCACCTTGCAGTGTGAAAGACTGACAAATAAATGCTTCTTTAACACACCACTCCCTTCTCCTGCACTGCAACCCATTCACAGTTTGCCAGCCAAGGACAGCCAAGACCCAGAGTGCAGAGGTGCTGTCAAGGTTCCTCCCCCACTCTGAACTCTAGGGTACAGATGTGGGGACCTGCATGAAAAACCTCCTAAGCTTATCTTTACCAGCTTAGGTCAAAACTTCCCCAAGGTACAAAATATTACACCCGTTATCCTTGGAATGGCCGCTACCATCACCAAACTAATACTGGTTACTGGGGAAGAGCTGTTTGGACGCATCTTTCCCCCCAAAATACTTCCCAAAACCTTGCACCCCACTTCCTGGACAAGGTTTGGTAAAAAGCCTCACCAATTTGCATAGGTGACCACAGACCCAAACCCTTGGATCTGAGAACAATGAAAAAGCATTCAGTTTTTACAAGAAGACTTTTAATAAAAAAATAGAAGTAAATAGAAATAAAGAAATCCCCCCTGTAAAATCAGGATGGTAGATATCTTACAGGGTAATTAGATTCAAAACATAGAGAACCCCTCTAGGCAAAACCTTAAGTTACAAAAAAGATATACAGACAGAAATAGTTATTCTATTCAGCACAATTCTTTTCTCAGCCATTTAAAGAAATCATAATCTAACACATACCTAGCTAGATTACTTACTAAAAGTTCTAAGACTCCATTCCTGTTCTGTCTCTGGCAAGAGCAGCACACAGACCCTTTGTTCCTCTCCCTCCTCCCAGCTTTTGAAAGTATCTTGTCTCCTCATTGGTCATTTTGGTCAGGTGCCAGCGAGGTTACCTTTAGCTTCTTAACCCTTTACAGGTGAGAGGAGCTTTCCCCTGGCCAGGAGGGATTTCAAAGGGGTTTACCCTTCCCTTTATTTTTATGACACGCCCCCCAAATCTCAGCTAGGGTGAAACACTGGCTGGGATTTCTTCCTGGAGCTCTAGGAAAAACAGAGTTAATAAGACACATGCATCTCTAAATATACTACCAAGTACATAAAGACTAACAATATTTTCCACATCTCAAGGACGATTTTAACCAGTTGATTCTGGGAAACTTTCACGGGAGAGTGCATCAGCCACTTTGTTAGAAGCTCCTGAGATGTGTTGGACGTCGAAATCAAAATCTTGGAGAGCTAAACTCCACCGAAGAAGTTTTTTGTTAGTTTCCTTGACGGTGTGAAGCCACTTCAGTGCAGCATGGTCGGTTTGCAGGTGGAAACGCCGTCCCCAAACATATGGGCGTAGCTTTTCCAGAGCGTAGACAATGGCGTAACATTCTTTTTCAGTGACTGACCAGTTGCTTTCCTTCTCAGACAGTTTTTTGCTGAGAAACACTACAGGGTGGAATTCTTGATCAGGTCCTTTCTGCATTAAAACTGCTCCCACACCACGCTCGGACGCATCTGTGGTTACTAGGAACGGTTTGTCAAAGTCTGGGGCCCTTAGTACAGGGTCAGACATGAGTGTCGCTTTAAGCTTGTTAAAGGCCTTCTGACACTTTCCGGTCCACTGAACAGCATTTGGCTGTTTCTTTTTGGTTAGGTCTGTCAGTGGGGCAGCGATTTGGCTGTAGTGCGGTACAAATCGTCTGTAATAACCAGCCAAGCCTAAGAAGGATTGAACCGGTTTCTTTGACTTTGGGACAGGCCACTTTTGGATAGCATCCACTTTGGCCTGTAGGGGGCTGATAGTTCCTTGACCCACCTGGTGTCCAAGGTAAGTCACTCTGTTTAGGCCTATTTGACACTTCTTAGCCTTAACAGTTAGTCCTGCCTCCCTTATGCGCTCAAGGACTTTTTGTAGATGTTCCAGGTGGTCTGCCCAGGAATCCGAAAATATGGCCACGTCGTCAAGGTAGGCGACTGCATATTCTCCTAATCCCGCTAGGAGACCATCTACAAGTCTTTGGAAAGTGGCGGGTGCATTTCGCAGCCCGAAAGGGAGTACATTAAATTCATACAGCCCGAGATGTGTGATGAAGGCTGACCTTTCCTTGGCAGATTCATCTAGCGGTACCTGCCAGTACCCCTTGGTTAAGTCCAAGGTAGAGATGAACTGGGCCCGTCCCAGTTTCTCTAATAGTTCATCTGTGCGTGGCATTGGATAGTTGTCTGGGCGAGTTACAGCATTTAGCTTACGGTAGTCCACGCAAAAACGTATTTCCCCATCTGGTTGGGGAACTAGAACCACTGGAGATGCCCATGCACTTTCAGAGGGGCGGATTACACCCATCTGTAACATATCCTGGATCTCCCGTTCTATAGCAGTTTTAGCTTGAGGAGACACCCGGTAAGGTTGGACCCTAATTGGGTGAGCATTAGCTGTGTCAATGGAGTGGTATGCCCGTTCAGTCAGTCCTGGGGTGGCTGAGAACGTTGGCGCGTAGCTAGTGCACAGCTCCTGGATCTGCTGTCGCTGCATACGCCCAAGGGTCATGGAGAGGTTCACCTCTTCCACACCACCAGCACATTTCCCTTCGTAGTAAACACCTTCAGGCCACTCAGCGTCGTCTCCTCCCTGGGCTGTAAACTGACAAACCTTTAATTCTCTGGAATAAAAGGGCTTTAGAGAATTAATATGGTACACCTTAGGCTTTCGGTTGGAGGTGGGGAACGCTATGAGATAATTAACAGCTCCCAGGCGCTCCTGGACCATGAATGGCCCTTCCCACGATGCTTCCATTTTATGGGCCTGGAGCGCCTTTAAGACCATGACCTGGTCTCCTACTTTGAAGGAACGCTCTCTGGCATGTTTATCATACCAGGCTTTTTGCTCTTTTTGAGCATCCTGTAAGTTTTCTCTAGCAAGGGCTAAAGAGGTTCGGAGGGTGTTCTGTAGGTTGGTTACAAAGTCCAGAATGTTAGTTCCTGGAGAAGGTGTAAATCCCTCCCATTGCTGCTTCACCAACTGTAATGGCCCCTTAACCTCACGGCCATATACAAGTTCAAATGGGGAAAACCCTAAACTGGGATGTGGTACAGCTCTGTAGGCAAAGAGCAACTGCTGCAACACTAGGTCCCAGTCATTGGAGTGCTCATTTACGAATTTACGTATCATGGCCCCCAAAGTTCCATTAAACTTCTCCACCATGCCATTTGTTTGATGGTGGTAAGGAGTGGCAACCAAGTGATTTACCCCATGAGCTTCCCAAAGGTTTTTCATAGTTCCTGCCAGGAAATTAGTCCCTGCATCGGTGAGGATGTCGGAGGGCCAACCTACCCTGGCAAAAATGTCTGCTAGTGCCTGGCACACACTTTTAGCCCTGGTGTTGCTTAGAGCTACTGCTTCCGGCCATCGGGTGGCAAAATCCATGAAAGTCAGTATGTACTGCTTTCCTCTGGGTGTCTTTTTCGGAAAAGGACCCAGAATATCCACAGCTACTCGCTGAAATGGAACTTCAATGATGGGGAGTGGCTGGAGAGGGCTTTGACCTGGTCTTGGGGTTTTCCCACTCTTTGGCACACCTCACAAGACTGGACATAGGTAGAAACATCCTTGCCCATTCCCTCCCAGTGGAATGACCCCCCCAAACGGTCCTTGGTCCTGTTCACCCCAGCATGGCCACTAGGGTGATCATGGGCTAAGCTCAAGAGCTTGGCCCGGTATTTAGTTGGAACTACCAACTGTCTCTGAGGATGCCAGTCTTCCTGGTGTCCACCAGAAAGAGTTTCCTTGTATAAAAGTCCTCTTTCTACAACAAACCTGGATCGATTAGAAGAGCTGAGAGGCGGTGGGTTGCTCCGTGCCGCCGTCCAAGCTCTCTGGAGGCTTTCATCTGCTTCCTGTTCGGTCTGGAACTGTTCCCTTGATGCTGGAGACATCAGTTCCTCATGGGATTGTGGACCTAGGCTTGGTCCCTCTGGAAGCGATATAGGGGATGGAGCTGTTTCTGTTGACTGTGAACCGCTCTCCGCTGGTGCACTATGTTGGGATTCAGGCTCCGGCTGAGCCTCTTGGGTCGGGTTATCGGCTGCTGCCAGTTCAGGTTCGGTGGGGCCCTCCGTTGTTGAGGTTGCAAGTACTGGATTCAGTGCTGACACGGGGTCTGGTGTTGGTTGTTCGGCTGGTTCCGGTTCTGGGACTGGTTCCGTCTGGGTCTCTGGGACTGGATCCACTACTGCTGTTGCAGACATTGGCCTGGGGTCCAGGTCCATCACCTCTGACTGGGTCCTGATAGAAGTTTCCGGAACAGAGCTAGGCCTCACGGCTTGTTTAGCCTGGCTGCGGGTGACCATTCCCACCCTCTTGGCCTGCTTCACATGATTGGCCAAGTCTTCCCCCAACAGCATGGGGATGGGATAATCATCATAGACTGCAAAAGTCCACATTCCTGACCAGCCCTTGTACTGGACAGGCAACTTGGCTGTAGGCAAATTGAAAGAGTTGGACTTGAAGGGTTGAATCGTCACTTGGATCTCTGGGTTGATTAAATTGGGGTCCACTAAGGAAGCATGGATAGCTGACACTTGTGCTCCAGTGTCCCTCCACGCGGTGACCTTCTTCCCGCCCACACTCACAGTTTCCCTCCGCTCCAAGGGTATCTGGGAGGTATCTGGGCCTGTGGACCTCTGGTGTGATTCCGGTGCAATGAACTGTAATCTGTTGGGGTTCTTGGGGCAGTTGGCCTTTACATGCCCCAGCTCGTTACATTTAAAACATCGTCCAGCTGACGGGTCACTGGGGCGAGGAGGGCTGCTGGAGAACGGGGTGGTGGGACGATAAGGGGTCTGGAGGGCTCTTTGGGAGGTAGGTGGGGCTTTGGGCGGCCCCCGGTAATAGGGTGTGGTCTGGGGTGGTCCCTTCTGGTCTCCGCTCCAACTGCGACCAGTTTTCTTCTTCTCTGCCATCTCCACCCATCTGGCTCCAATCTCTCCTGCCTCAATTACAGTTTTGGGTTTCCCATCTAGGATGTATCTTTCTATTTCCTCAGGAACACCCTCTAAGGATTGTTCCATTTGCATTAGGAAGGGCAAATTTACTGGAGATTCAACACTTGCTCCTGATATCCAGGCATCCCAATGTTTCACAATGTGGTAGGCATGTCGGGTAAATGACATGTCTGGTTTCCACCTTAGGGCTCTGAACCTCCGACGAGACTGCTCGGGTGTTATCCCATTCTGACTCTCGCCTTGGATTTAAACAGTTCATACTTGTTCATGTGTTCTTTAGGCATTTCAGCTGCCACCTCAGCTAAGGGTCCACTGAGCTGCGGCCTCAGCTCTACCATGTATTGGTCAGTAGAGATGTTGTACCCAAGGCAGGCCCTTTCAAAGTTTTCTAAGAAGGCCTCAGTATCATCACCTGCCTTGTAGGTGGGGAACTTTCTGGGATGGGAAGTGGTACCTGGAGAAGGATTGCTAGGGTTTGTTGGTATATTCTGCTGGGCCTTTATCCTCTCCACCTCCTCCACATGCTTCCTCTCTTTTTCCTTCTCCTCCTCCACATGCTTCCTCTCTTTTTCCTTCTCCTCCTCCACATGCTTCCTTGCCTCCATTTCCCTCTTGTGGGCAGCCTCCTGTACCTCCTTCTCCAGCCGCATGAGTTCTATCTGTCTTTCATGTTCCCTTTGTCTTTCCTCAGCCTGAAATTTGGCTAATTCCAGCTGTAGTTGAGCTGAGGATTTGGTCATTCTAACCTCTCTGTTTTTAACTAACTTTACACCTGAGGTTTAGAAATAAACAAACAAAACTTGGCTGTAAAATTTTGCTGTGCTGCAATAGAATACCTATTCTCTGATAGTGATTGTCAGCCTACAGAAAAAGACAATTCCCTTGTCTCTGCTCTGGGCCCAAATTAAAGCAAAAAACCTCCAACTGCTTGGAAACCTGCTTACCCAGCCCAAAGAAAAAGCAAATGGGTAGAACACACACCCCCTATTTACTTTTAGGAAGAAAAGAAAAAAAAACCTCTGGGATGGAAGACTTCCCTGCAGGAGTTAAGTACCCTGCCTCCAGGCAAAGAAAACCTGCAATTCACAAGATAATCCCCTTTTGTCTCTGCTTGGCCACAAAGCAGAGAGAAACCAAGCTGCTTTCAGTTTCAAAGCTGCTTTCTGGACTTTCTTTCCAAAGGAAAAAAAAAATTTCCTTTTTAAAATCTGTATTTCTAGTTCAAAAAATCTCAACTGGATCTCAAAATGATTTCAGGTTAATCCCACCACTATGCCACCAGGTCAAGGTTCCTCCCCCACTCTGAACTCTAGGGTACAGATGTGGGGACCTGCATGAAAAACCTCCTAAGCTTATCTTTACCAGCTTAGGTCAAAACTTCCCCAAGGTACAAAATATTACACCCGTTATCCTTGGAATGGCCGCTACCACCACCAAACAATTACTGGTTACTGGGGAAGAGCTGTTTGGACGCGTCTGTCGCCCCAAAATACTTCCCAAAACCTTGCACCCCACTTCCTGGACAAGGTTTGGTAAAAAGCCTCACCAATTTGCCTAGGTGACTACAGACCCAGACCCTTGGATCTTAAGAACAATGAACAATCCTCCCAACACTTGCACCCCCCCTTTCCTGGGAAATGTTGGATAAAAAGCCTCACCAATTTGCATAGGTGACCACAGACCCAAACCCTTGGATCTGAGAACAATGAAAAAGCATTCAGTTTTTACAAGAAGACTTTTAATAAAAATAGCAGTAAATAGAAATAAAGAAATCCCCCCTGTAAAATCAGGATGGTAGATATCTTACAGGGTAATTAGATTCAAAAACATAGAGAACCCCTCTAGGCAAAACCTTAAGTTACAAAAAAGATGCACAGACAGAAATAGTTATTCTATTCAGCACAATGCTTTTCTCAGCCATTTAAAGGAATCATAATCTAACACATACCTAGCTAGATTACTTACTAAAAGTTCTAAGACTCCATTCCTGTTCTGTCTCTGGCCAGAGCAGCACACAGACAGACACAGACCCTTTGTTTCTCTCCCTCCTCCCAGCTTTTGAAAGTATCTTGTCTCCTCATTGGTCATTTTGGTCAGGTGCCAGCAAGGTTACCTTTAGCTTCTTAACCCTTTACAGGTGAGAGGAGCTTTCCCCTGGCCAGGAGGGATTTCAAAGGGGTTTACCCTTCCCTTTATATTTATGACACAGGCGGTGGCCGGAACCAGCTTTATCGCTGAAGGAAGGCCACCCACTCCTGCCTTCCTGGGGACTGCGACATGGATTTTATGTGGTTCACTCAAACCTCCCTCCCCACAAATCCATCCTTGAGACAAGGAGGCAGCTCTCCCAGGCGTGCTCCAGGGGGGCAAGGCGTTAGCGCATGGCACTGATGGGCAGGGCTGAGGGGAGGGAGGCTGAGGCTGTGAGTTGAAGCGTTACCTGGAGCACTGTCTGTTTTCTTTAAGCAAATGGCTTCAGCCGTTCATCTTGCCCCGTGGAAAATCCAATTCCCGCTCAGAAGACACTGAGAAAGGGAGCCATCAAGATCAGGCCCCTTCACGTGTTACCTTGTCTACAGCAGTGGTCCTCACCCTATTTGCCAGGGTGGCTGCCTATGCAGCTCTCTGTGTGCTCCGCGGGCCGCAGCCACACAATGTATATACTATTTGTGTGTCTCTCAGGAAGTCACGTGGGCCGCACCGGTGCTGATCGGGCCGCAAGGGGCCCGTGGGCCCCAGGTTGAGAACCACAGAGTGCCGGGCAGAATCTACAGCTCTGTGATACTCTGCTGTCCACCAACCCTCTGTGTCACCGTGGCTCACGCAGAGCCTCGAGCACGGCCCATCCTGTGAGTCGTGACCCCCGGACCCCCCCATCTGCTCCTGGGGGATTCTGCCCCACTGCGCACAAGCAGAGTTCATGTCTGGCACCCAATTATTTCCCCACAGAAAATACATTCTGGCCAAGAACTGCTGCAGCTCCAGCATGCCCCAGGTCCCCGTAAACAGCGCGGCCACCTCCTGTTAGCGCCTCGCAGCCGCTCACATTGAAATCAGGAGATATTGGGCTGCTGGAAAGACGATTCTCTCCTGATAGTGCCCGTCACCCCCAGATAAAGAAACAAATCTTACGACGGTTAAAGAAAACTTAGTTTGATAGCATCGTGTCTGGCAGGAACTCCCCTATCAATAGTTGTGATTGTGAAACCCTCACTTCTTGTTCTTTTGTCTTTATGGTCTCCACTTCTCTATTGTTAATCTGTATGGTCTCTGTCTGGTTCTTGGATTGTTTCTGTCTGCTGTATCATTGATTTTGCTGGGTATAAACCACTTAAGGTGGTGGGATATAATCGGTTTGATAATCATCTTACAGTATGTTAGGATTAGTTAGTTAAATTTCAGTCAAATGATAGGTTAAGGTATAGCTGAGAATATTACTGTATAAATTGGGGGCAAACAGGAAGTAGGTTGAGGGGAAAAGGCAAAAGGAAACTGGAGTCATTGCTTGCTGGAATCTAACCCCCACAAACATCTAATTGTCTGCACCTTCGCTAGTTTTGCAGCTCTCTGTTTAAGCGAGAAGATCCAGGGCGTGAGAGGCTGAAGGGAGAAGCTCTCTAACATCTTGGTGCCATGACTCGCATACATTGAGTGGCAGCCTGTAAGTCCCCCTCTGCAACAGCCCAGGCAGCTGCTTGGAGGGGGTTATTATGGCGGACTGTGGTGATGGTAGTTGTGGGTTCTGGGAAGCCGGGGTAGTGAATTGTTTGGATAAAGGGTTACGGAAGAATCAGGGCCCATTCCAGTTACGGGGGTCAACCTGAGATGAGATTAAGAAGGAAATGGGGGCAGCGGTAGGGGACCCGGAGGGATGGAGGTGGCTGAGGAGCCCACCCTCCTTGGTACATGGGGAGCGGAAGAAGATGCCTAAGGGGGCAGGATGGCTTCCAGGGAAAGGAGGCATTTCAGTCCACTAGTAAGGAGTTTAACGTAAACTGAGCATTGTGGGAGAGTGTCAGTGGTCTTTTGGGTTTGGTGCTGCTTCAGCAGCTTGAGGGCTGGTGAAGGATTGTGGATTGGATTTGGGGGCAGTTAAAGAGAATTGGGTACAACAGGGTTTGGAGTCAGAAGCAGAGTTAACAGACCACCTTAAGAGACAGGTGCTGGCACTTGGTCCTAGGGGAGTGGAGAAACAAAAGTTTCAAAGTGAAAAACTGCCGGGTTTGCAGGAGCAGGTAACAACCCCCACTCTTCTCCCAGAGCCAGGATAAATAACCTGGGGGTAAGGACTCCAAACCCTCATGCTTCAGGGCAGAAGCTAAGCACTAACCGTCAGGTGCAGGAAGAGATATAGGAAGAGAGCCCACTTAGATGTTCATCTTGAGGCTTCTCTGAGTAGTTACTGCAACAGCTGGGGAAGCTCTTAGAAGGAAGCTAATATGGGTGGTGAGCAATCAGCTGTTGTGACCTGCACAGGTTGTGCCATGTTTGTCTTTCTTCCACAGGACAGAAGCGACTTTGTCTGTACAAAGTGCAAGTTGGTCTCCATATTGGAAGAGAAAGTTCAAGGTTTGGAGCAACAAGTATCGACCCCACGTTGCATAAGATTGGAATAAGAGAGACTTGGTGGGATAACTCACATGACTGGAGCACTGTCATGGATGGATGTAAACTGTTCAGGAAGGACAGGCAGGGCAGAAGAGGTGGGGGACTTGCACTGTATGTAAGGGAGCAGTATGACTGCTCAGAGCTCCGATATGAAAGTTCAGAAAAATCTGACAATCTCTGGATTAAGTTGAGAAGTGTGAGCAACAAGGGTGATCACCCCAGTATCTGCTGGGAGAGCAATACAGCGGTGCACAGAGAATCCAGGAAGTTTTTGTAAAATGTAGGGGACAATTTCCTGGTGGGAAATCCCCACACTACAAGAAGGATGTAGAAAAATTGGAGAGAGTCCAGTGGAGGGCAACAAACATAGAATCATAGAATCATAGAATATCAGGGTTGGAAGGGACCCCTGAAGGTCATCTAGTCCAACCCCCTGCTCGAAGCAGGACCAATTCCCAGTTAAATCATCCCAGCCAGGGCTTTGTCAAGCCTGACCTTAAAAACCTCTAAGGAAGGAGATTCTACCACCTCCCTAGGTAACGCATTCCAGTGTTTCGCCACCCTCTTAGTGAAAAAGTTTTTCCTAATATCCAATCTAAACCTCCCCCACTGCAACTTGAGACCATTACTCCTCGTTCTGTCATCTGCTACCATTGAGAACAGTCTAGAGCCATCCTCTTTGGAACCCCCTTTCAGGTAGTTGAAAGCAGCTATCAAATCCCCCCTCATTCTTCTCTTCTGCAGGCTAAACAATCCCAGCTCCCTCAGCCTCTCCTCATAACTCATGTGTTCCAGACCCCGAATCATTTTTGTTGCCCTTCGCTGGACTCTCTCCAATTTATCCACATCCTTCTTGAAGTGTGGGGCCCAAAACTGGACACAGTACTCCAGATGAGGCCTCACCAATGTCGAATAGAGGGGAACGATCACGTCCCTCGATCTGCTCGCTATGCCCCTACTTATACATCCCAAAATGCCATTGGCCTTCTTGGCAACAAGGGCACACTGCTGACTCATATCCAGCTTCTCGTCCACTGTCACCCCTGGGTCCTTTTCCGCAGAACTGCTGCCTAGCCATTCGGTCCCTAGTCTGTAGCTGTGCATTGGGTTCTTCCGTCCTAAGTGCAGGACCCTGCACTTATCCTTATTGAACCTCATCAGATTTCTTTTGGCCCAATCCTCCAATTTGTCTAGGTCCTTCTGTATCCTATCCCTCCCCTCCAGCGTATCTACCACTCCTCCCAGTTTAGTATCATCCGCAAATTTGCTGAGAGTGCAATCCACACCATCCTCCAGATCATTTATGAAGATATTGAACAAAACCGGCCCCAGGACCGACCCTTGGGGCACTCCACTTGACACCGGCTGCCAACTAGACATGGAGCCATTGATAACTACCCGTTGAGCCCGACAATCTAGCCAGCTTTCTACCCACCTTATAGTGCATTCTTCCAGCCCATACTTCCTTAACTTGCTGACAAGAATACTGTGGGAGACTGTGTCAAAAGCTTTGCTAAAGTCAAGAAACAATACATCCACTGCTTTCCCTTCATCCACAGAACCAGTAATCTCATCATAAAAGGCGATTAGATTAGTCAGGCATGACCTTCCCTTGGTGAATCCATGCTGACTGTTCCTGATCACTTTCCTCTCATGCAAGTGCTTCAGGATTGATTCTTTGAGGACCTGCTCCATGATTTTTCCAGGGACTGAGGTAAGGCTGACTGGCCTGTCGTTCCCAGGATCCTCCTTCTTCCCTTTTTTAAAGATTGGCACGACATTAGCCTTTTTCCAGTCATCCGGGACTTCCCCGGTTCGCCACGAGTTTTCAAAGATAATGGCCAATGGCTCTGCAATTACAGCCGCCAATTCCTTCAGCACTCTCGGATGCAACTCGTCCGGCCCCATGGACTTGTGCACGTCCAGCTTTTCTAAATAGTCCCTAACCACCTCTATCTCCACAGAGGGCTGGCCATCTCTTCCCCATTTTGCGATGCCCAGCGCAGCAGTCTGGGAGCTGACCTTGTTAGTGAAAACAGAGGCAAAAAAAGCATTGAGTACATTAGCTTTTTCCACATCCTCTGTCACTAGGTTGCCTCCCTCATTCAGTAAGGGGCCCACACTTTCTTTGGCTTTCTTCTTGTTGCCAACATACCAGAAGAAACCCTTCTTGTTACTCTTGACATCTCTGGCTAGCTGCAGCTCCAGGTGCGATTTGGCCCTCCTGATATCATTCCTACATGCCCGAGCAATATTTTTATACTCTTCCCTGGTCATATGTCCAACCTTCCACTTCTTGTAAGCCTCTTTTTTATGTTTAAGATCCGCTAGGATTTCACCATTAAGCCAAGCTGGTCGCCTGCCATATTTACTATTCTTTCGACTCATTGGGATGGTCGAACTGTACTCCGGGTGTTCCGGGGAACTGTACTCCGGGAAGCTGTGACTCTGTCAAGGATTTAGGTGTCATACCAGGCAAGCCGCTCAACATCCGCTCCTGGTGCGATGCTGTAGGGAACAGGGCCAAAGCCATCGGTGATGACGGGGGGATTTTCTTGGTTTTTCAATGGTTTGCATGCCTCAGTTTCCCTGGGTGCTGTTTGTTTAACGAGGTGGCACTGGTGGGAGAGGTAGTTTGTTGTTACAGAGGACCAGCGGTGATCTCTCCTGTCAGTTCGGCCCTCAGGCAAAGGCCTGGAGAACGGATACCCCAGCGACTGGTGAGTGGGTGGCCCAGCTTGGAAGTCACAGCCAGGTCGGGCCAGTCGTAGGACAATGGGCTGAGGAGAGAAGACCCGGTGACTGCTTCCAGCCAGGGGGAAAGAAAAGAGGGAGGAGAGGAGAGGCTGAGATAGAGGAGACCCAGGCAGCCTGTTCACCTGGGACAGAAGACAAAGGACACAGGCTTGTGGGAAGGTGATATCGGACGCTTAGCTGGAAGGAGAGGGCTTCTGGACTGGGGAGAGAAAACAGCCAGAGCCCACACGGGTGCAGGAGAGACCTAGATGGACTGTGCAGAGGGAGATTAGCCTTGAGGCCCTGAGAGTTTCCTGTGCTGTGTTCAGATGCTCAATAAACCCCTCTCTTTTACGCTGTCTGAGAGTCACGGCAGTCTCGACATCGGGGTTGCTTTCTTCTCTCTGGAAGTAGAGGCCCCAGGGGTTCAGAGTGAGGGGACTACTTGAGGGGGCCCACAGCAGACAGGCATTCTCAAGGCTCAGAGTAGAGGGGTTGCAGGAGGCGGAAGGGCCTACGGCTTAACCCTGGAGAGAGTGGATCTCCGAAAAGGGCTGTCACACTGAAGGGGGTTCCTCCCAAGGACTGTACGAGGCTGAGAGAGAGCACAAGTCCTGTGAGTCCGTGAAGCCATCTATGGATAGATAAAGAGAGGATGGAAAGGGAGGTGACTCAGCAGTGGGGAGACTGACACTGGAAGACTGCATCCCATTCTGGTGTCCACATTTCAAAAATACCGTTAAAAAAAACTGGAGAGGGTGCAGAAAAGAGCCATATTTGAGGGATGGAGAAGACTTATAAGGAGGAATTGAAAAACTCAGTCTGTTTAGTTTTTAAAAAGATGGAGAGGTGAGCTGATGGCAGCCTGCAGTGCCTTCGCTGAGAGAAAACACCAAGTATTTAAAGGGCTTGCAAAGAAAGGCAGAACAAGAACCAATGGCTGGAAGCAGAAATCAGAAAAATTCTCCTTAGAAGAAGGCAGAGATTTGTAAGAGGGAGGGTGACTCATCACTGGAACAAACTGGCAAGAGAAGTGATGGATTCTCCATCTCTTGATGTCTTCCAGTGAAGACTAGATGCCTTTCGGGAAGGTGCTTTAGTGCAAAAGCAGCTCTTGTGACACACGGGAGGGCTGGGAGATGCAGGGCATCATATTAGATGCTCCAATGGTCCCTTCTGGCCTTAAGTCGACTAATTTATGAAAAACTGGTGCTTTAGTGTATAGCCGGCTCCATCCCCCGACTCACCAGTCATTGAGTGCGGAGATCCGGGGGCAACAACTCCAAGCTCCAAGAGGCTGGGCAGGGGCAGGACATCAGCTGGGAGGGGAGGGGTGGGGGGGCAGTGAGATCACAAAGGCCTTTTGCAGGACCTCAGCCCATTGGGCAAAGGTGGTGGGGAGGGGGTGACCTCACAGAGAGACCCCGACATCAGCGGGGCAGGGCCGAGGTGCAGGGCCAGGGCAGTCGCTGAGACCCCCCCGGCTTTGCTGCCGCACGTCTCCTTCTCCCGGTCTCCCCTCGAGGACGGGGAGAGAATTAGGATTCACGTCGTAGCATGAGGAGGAGCCTCTGTGGAGCTTTCTCCTTTCCTACCCCTGGTTGTGCCAGAAAACGAACGTCCCTTGGACAAGGTCGGAGGCTGCGAGAGGTTTGGAACCTGTTGGGTCTGATGCACCTGCTGCAGGCAGAATTCTCGGCACAGAAAACACTGGCTTAAGGGGGCAGAATGTGATTTCCTACCGAGCGCTTTGACGCTTGGAATCACTGGGGACCTTGGGGTTTATCCTTTTTGGTTTCCCTTTTCCTCTTTCCTCCCTCCTTTCTCCTCTTCTCTTGCTTCTTTTTTCCCTCTTTCCCTCTCTCTCCCAAGGAGGAGGGTGGGCAAGGGGGGGTTGCTCTCATCGCGGGAGGTCCTCACAAAGAGGTGGGTCTGGATCTGAGAGCGATCCGCTCTGATGGTGACCTGGCCGTCCTGTGGGACCTCTGGTGAGACCTCTCAGCCGCCCGCCCCTCAGAGTCTCAGGGCTGCATCCCGTTCTGGTGTCCACATTTCAAAAATAAAGTTAAAAAAACTGGAGAGGGTGCAGAAAAGAGCCATATTTGAGGGATGGAGAAGACTTACAAGGAGGAATTGAAAAACTCAGTCTGTTTAGTTTTTAAAAAGATGGAGAGGTGAGCTGATGGCAGCCTGCAGTGCCTTCGCTGAGAGAAAACACCAAGTATTTAAAGGGCTCTTTAGTCTTGCAAAGAAAGGCAGAACAAGAACCAATGGCTGGAAGCAGAAATCAGAAAAATTCTCCTTAGAAC
This sequence comes from Caretta caretta, assembly GCF_965140235.1. Taxonomy (NCBI): domain Eukaryota; kingdom Metazoa; phylum Chordata; order Testudines; family Cheloniidae; genus Caretta; species Caretta caretta. Next base: position 77,931,815 of record NC_134216.1, read on the forward strand.
AAGGCAGAGATTTGTAAGAGGGAGGGTGACTCATCACTGGAACAAACTGGCAAGAGAAGTGATGGATTCTCCATCTCTTGATGTCTTCCAGTGAAGACTAGATGCCTTTCGGGAAGGTGCTTTAGTGCAAAAGCAGCTCTTGTGACACACGGGAGGGCTGGGAGATGCAGGGCATCATATTAGATGCTCCAATGGTCCCTTCTGGCCTTAAGTCGACTAATTTATGAAAAACTGGTGCTTTAGTGTATAGCCGGCTCCATCCCCCGACTCACCAGTCATTGAGTGCGGAGATCCGGGGGCAACAACTCCAAGCTCCAAGAGGCTGGGCAGGGGCAGGACATCAGCTGGGAGGGGAGGGGTGGGGGGGCAGTGAGATCACAAAGGCCTTTTGCAGGACCTCAGCCCATTGGGCAAAGGTGGTGGGGAGGGGGTGACCTCACAGAGAGACCCCAACATCAGCGGGGCAGGGCCGAGGTGCAGGGCCAGGGCAGTCGCTGAGACCCCCCCGGCTTTGCTGCCGCACGTCTCCTTCTCCCGGTCTCCCCTCGAGGACGGGGAGAGAATTAGGATTCACGTCGTAGCATGAGGAGGAGCCTCTGTGGAGCTTTCTCCTTTCCTACCCCTGGTTGTGCCAGAAAACGAACGTCCCTTGGACAAGGTCGGAGGCTGCGAGAGGTTTGGAACCTGTTGGGTCTGATGCACCTGCTGCAGGCAGAATTCTCGGCACAGAAAACACTGGCTTAAGGGGGCAGAATGTGATTTCCTACCGAGCGCTTTGACGCTTGGAATCACTGGGGACCTTGGGGTTTATCCTTTTTGGTTTCCCTTTTCCTCTTTCCTCCCTCCTTTCTCCTCTTCTCTTGCTTCTTTTTTCCCTCTTTCCCTCTCTCTCCCAAGGAGGAGGGTGGGCAAGGGGGGGTTGCTCTCATCGCGGGAGGTCCTCACAAAGAGGTGGGTCTGGATCTGAGAGCGATCCGCTCTGATGGTGACCTGGCCGTCCTGTGGGACCTCTGGTGAGACCTCTCAGCCGCCCGCCCCTCAGAGTCTCAGGGCTGCATCCCGTTCTGGTGTCCACATTTCAAAAATAAAGTTAAAAAAACTGGAGAGGGTGCAGAAAAGAGCCATATTTGAGGGATGGAGAAGACTTACAAGGAGGAATTGAAAAACTCAGTCTGTTTAGTTTTTAAAAAGATGGAGAGGTGAGCTGATGGCAGCCTGCAGTGCCTTCGCTGAGAGAAAACACCAAGTATTTAAAGGGCTCTTTAGTCTTGCAAAGAAAGGCAGAACAAGAACCAATGGCTGGAAGCAGAAATCAGAAAAATTCTCCTTAGAACAAGGCAGAGATTTGTAAGAGGGAGGGCGACTCATCACTGGAACAAACTGGCAAGAGAAGTGATGGATTCTCCATCTCTTGATGTCTTCCAGTGAAGACTAGATGCCTTTCGGGAAGGTGCTTTAGTGCAAAAGCAGCTCTTGTGACACACGGGAGGGCTGGGAGATGCAGGGCATCATATTAGATGCTCCAATGGTCCCTTCTGGCCTTAAGTCGACTAATTTATGAAAAACTGGTGCTTTAGTGTATAGCCGGCTCCATCCCCCGACTCACCAGTCATTGAGTGCGGAGATCCGGGGGCAACAACTCCAAGCTCCAAGAGGCTGGGCAGGGGCAGGACATCAGCTGGGAGGGGTGAGGTGGGGAGGCAGTAACATGACAAAGGCCTTTTGCAGGACCTCAGCCCATTGGGCAAAGGTGGTGGGGAGGGGGTGACCTCACAGAGAGACCCCGACATCAGCGGGGCAGGGCCGAGGTGCAGGGCCAGGGCAGTCGCTGAGACCCCCCCGGCTTTGCTGCCGCACGTCTCCTTCTCCCGGTCTCCCCTCGAGGACGAGGAGAGGATTAGGATTCACGTCGTAGCATGAGGAGGAGCCTCTGTGGAGCTTTCTCCTTTCCTACCCCTGGTTGTGCCAGAAAACGAACGTCCCTTGGACAAGGTCGGAGGCTGCGAGAGGTTTGGAACCTGTTGGGTCTGATGCACCTGCTGCAGGCAGAATTCTCGGCACAGAAAACACTGGCTTAAGGGGGCAGAATGTGATTTCCTACCGAGCGCTTTGACGCTTGGAATCACTGGGGACCTTGGGGTTTATCCTTTTTGGTTTCCCTTGTCCTCTTTCCTCCCTCCTTTCTCCTCTTCTCTTGCTTCTTTTTTCCCTCTTTCCCTCTCTCTCCCAAGGAGGGGTGTGTGTGGAGGGTTGGCAAGGGGGGGTTGCTCTCATCGCAGGAGGTCCTCACAAAGAGGTGGGTCTGGATCTGAGAGCGATCCGCTCTGATGGTGACCTGGCCGTCCTGTGGGACCTCTGGTGAGACCTCTCAGCCGCCCGCCCCTCAGAGTCTCAGGGCTGCATCCCGTTCTGGTGTCCACATTTCAAAAATAAAGTTAAAAAAACTGGAGAGGGTGCAGAAAAGAGCCATATTTGAGGGATGGAGAAGACTTACAAGGAGGAATTGAAAAACTAGTCTGTTTAGTTTTTAAAAAGATGGAGAGGTGAGCTGATGGCAGCCTGCAGTGCCTTCGCTGAGAGAAAACACCAAGTATTTAAAGGGCTCTTTAGTCTTGCAAAGAAAGGCAGAACAAGAACCAATGGCTGGAAGCAGAAATCAGAAAAATTCTCCTTAGAACAAGGCAGAGATTTGTAAGAGGGAGGGCGGCTCATCACTGGAACAAACTGGCAAGAGAAGTGATGGATTCTCCATCTCTTGATGTCTTCCAGTGAAGACTAGATGCCTTTCGGGAAGGTGCTTTAGTGCAAAAGCAGCTCTTGTGACACACGGGAGGGGTGGGAGATGCAGGGCATCATATTAGATGCTCCAATGGTCCCTTCTGGCCTTAAGTCGACTAATTTATGAAAAAACTGGTGCTTTAGTGTATAGCCGGCCCCGGGCCCGCACCCCCCTCGGGACGGCCTTGTCAGCAGTATTGGTCCCACCCCGCGGCAGGGCCGGGCTGGAACCAGGTACGGCCGGGGCAGGGCAGGGCAGGGCAGGGGGTGGGGGAAAGCTGGGCTGGCGGGAGCCGGGGGAGGTACCTCTCTCCAAGCCAGACCTCGTAACCTGAGATCCAGAGAGGCGGGTGGGGGCTCAGGACACACCCCTCCCATCGGCCTTTCCCGTTGGTTAGCGTCGGTGTGGAGATGCCTCGCACACTGGGTTTTGTGGGTCCTACTTTCAGGCACCTCCTTCTTCCTGTAAGCGGGGGAATAGTCCCGCTCTTGTAGGGAACTGTCCTGGCTTCTGCACGACCCCGGTGAAGTGGGCTAGCGAAAGGATCTGAGTCCTCGCTCCCACTCCCTTTACCCAGTGGCCTCCCTGCCCTCGAGGACTCCCCTTCCACTCTCCTGTCTGGCAGAGCCCTCGTAACCCCGACAAGGCTGGGCCCAGGATTCTTGGGGCGCTCGACCCCCAACCCTGCGGTGGTCAGCTAGGACAAGGGCTAGGGTGTCCCCACTCCGGGGTACTCTCTCTGCACTGGGCACTTCTCTGACCCACTGACCATGACATACAATTTAAAGCAAATGCAAGTTATTTAATCAACAATTAATTTAAAAAAGAATAAGGGCAAATGGGAAAGGTGAAAGGAAACACATCACCCCACTCTGTGGCAGGGAACATCACAAACTGCGTCTCTGGAACGTCAGGGTGTGACGAAGTGGGACTGTTCTTAATGTTTCCTCTGAATAGTGTGGGGGTGCCTCAGTTTCCCCTAGGCAGTTCTTAAGTATCTAGGGGGTGGGGTAAGTGTGTATGATCATTGCAGAGCCCTAGAGGGCAGGTGTGTGCAGGGGTCTGGACACAGAGAATGGCCGACACCCTGTTTCCTGGCAACTGATGGCCTGGGCCCTTCCCCCCTGCAAGGTGAGAGCTGAAGGGTTGGAGAACAAAGGAATCAGGTGACCACCTGGCCCGGGAAAGGAACAAAGCCCAGAGGAGGAGGGGCTGGAGGGGGTTTTCAGTTTGGGGCTGGCTGGGACATGGAGTGAAGTGCAGACGTGGTTGTCTGGCTCACTGCCCCCCAGAATGGACCCAGCTGAGGGGTCCCGTTCTCTGCACCTGCAAGCTCTGTTTTAGACCATGTTCCTGTCGTCTAATAAACCTTCTGTTTTACTGGCTGGCTGAGAGTCACGTCTGACTGCGAAGTTGGGGTGCAGGACCCTCTGGCTTCCCCAGGAGCCCCGCCTGAGCGGACTCGCTGTGGGAAGCGCACGGAGGGGCAGAGGATGCTGAATGCTCCGAGGTCAGACCCAGGAAGGTGGAACCTGTGTGAGCTGCGTGTCCTGAAGACAGGCTGCTCACAGAAAGGCGACTGCCCCAGAGTCCTGACTGGCTTCATGGGGAGCAGTTCCAGAGCATCGCCCAGGGACTCCGTGACAACTGGTGGCAGCGGTGGGATGTACTGCACCCCGTGGATGGCGCTTCCTGCAGTAAGTGACTGGGGAGCAGTAACACGAAGGGGGATTGCCGAGGACCAGGCCTGCTGAAGGCTCAGAGAGGATCGGTTTCGGGGGGCGGTTAACCCCTAGGAGTGTGTGACCATAGAGAAGGACTTTTGCAGTAACAGGGTTCCCCTGGGGACTGCAGCGAGCAGTCTCAGGGGCGGAGGAGTCTGCAGCTCGACCCTGGCAAAGAGGTGGTGACCTCGAGAAGGGCTGGCACACTAGGGGTTCTCCCTGGAAACCGTGGGGAGCTGAGAACACACGGGCCTGTGAGCCCACAACAACTTGGGAGAGCGGAGTGATGGCCTGTCCCCGTCTCCTTAAGAAGGACAGTGTAACCCTGTGCAAAAAGAGAGGGTTGAGCGTTGGAAGGTTCACCAAAGCAGAGTTAATCGTGCAGCTGGAGGAGGATGACCGCTCTAAGGAACAGATTCCTGACCCCAAATGGGGCTATAGCAGGATCTGGGAGCAGCTGGAGCGGGAGCCAGGCATCGCCAAGACTCCTGTCCCCGACCAGACGGGGGTCTTCACGATCGGGTTCCCCATCGGGGGATCGAGACGGACGGGATTGGAGCTGAGTCTGAGAGAGCAAGAGGACTGTGGGAGACAGCGAGAGCCCGAGAAAGAGCTGCAGAAGCAGCAGCAGCATGAACTGGCGGTGGGGGAGCGGAGAGGCCCAGGGGACCTCCCCGGGGTGAGTGGGGACAGATCCCGGGGGGCCAGTTCTGCAGGGAACCTCGAGACTAAATTGCTGCCCCTGGTTAAGGAGGGGGGGTGTGTGGATGCCCACCTCACTGCCTTTGAGCAGGCTGACGATTTGAACCAGGGGGACCCTGCGGAAAAGCCCCGGTGTTTAGCTCCCTTGCTGGGTCCCAAGGCCATAGACTCCGTCAGCCAGATGGTTGGGGATGTGGACAGGCTCCCACTCCTGACCCCAACCTATATGTCTGTGTGGAGTTTCCTGGGGCCAGGCCCCTCGGACCTCCAGTGGGAGCAGAAGGTGATGGTCAATGGGGAGACATTCTTGGGGTGGCCAAAGGGCATGGGCTGCATAAACCTTCCCACATGCGGCCTGCGAGTGCTATCGACCACCCCTGACCTAAGGGAGGGTGTGAAACTGGAAGGGCCTGGTGTAACTCCTACCAAGGAATGGGAGAGATGCTGGGGCATCCATGGGAACGTTGCTGGCTTCGAACTTCCCCAGGTCACCGGCTAAAGTGACCCCGCTCAGTTCGATCTCGAAGGGGGGAGAGATGTGACGAAGTGGGACTGTTCTTAATGTTTCCTCTGAATAGTGTGGGGGTGCCTCAGTTTCCCCTAGGCAGTTCTTAAGTATCTAGGGGGTGGGGTAAGTGTGTATGATCATTGCAGAGCCCTAGAGGGCATGTGTGTGCAGGGGTCTGGACACAGAGAATGGCCGACACCCTGTTTCCTGGCAACTGATGGCCTGGGCCCTTCCCCCCTGCAAGGTGAGAGCTGAAGGGTTGGAGAACAAAGGAATCAGGTGACCACCTGGCCCGGGAAAGGAACAAAGCCCAGAGGAGGAGGGGCTGGAGGGGGTTTTCAGTTTGGGGCTGGCTGGGACATGGAGTGAAGTGCAGACGTGGTTGTCTGGCTCACTGCCCCCCAGAATGGACCCAGCTGAGGGGTCCCGTTCTCTGCACCTGCAAGCTCTGTTTTAGACCATGTTCCTGTCGTCTAATAAACCTTCTGTTTTACTGGCTGGCTGAGAGTCACGTCTGACTGCGAAGTTGGGGTGCAGGACCCTCTGGCTTCCCCAGGAGCCCCGCCTGAGCGGACTCGCTGTGGGAAGCGCACGGAGGGGCAGAGGATGCTGAATGCTCCGAGGTCAGACCCAGGAAGGTGGAAGCTGTGTGAGCTGCGTGTCCTGAAGACAGGCTGCTCACAGAAAGGCGACTGCCCCAGAGTCCTGACTGGCTTCATGGGGAGCAGTTCCAGAGCATCGCCCAGGGACTCCGTGACACAGGGCAGTTCACAGTCTGCTCCTTGTGAGTCCCAGGCCCCTTCTCTGGCCCTGGCTGTGCTGCGGGGATGCTGCGGGTCGGACACTCGCTCTGGTGGTGGCCACACGCTCTCAGGCGCGAAGTGGCAGGACCCTTCTTCCCAGTGTGGCCCCCGCCGTGTCGGGGTTACGATCCAAGCCTGGCCTGCAGAGCCCCTTGGCTGAGGCGTCTCCCTGTGCGGGGCCCTTCTTGATAAAGCCAGTCAGCAAATGTCGTCTAGGAGTAAGTGCTGTAATTATGGGGAAGAAAAATCTGCATTTTTCACACGTAACAGAAGTGGAATAACTGCATTCAAAAATAAAATGATGAAAAACTTGAAAGGCCACAAGCCCACTCAGTCCTACTACTTGTTCAGCCAATCGCTCAGACAAACAGGGGCTTGTTGACATTTGCAGGAGCTAATGTTGCCCACTTCTCGTTGACAGTGTCACCTAAAAGGGAGACCAGGCATTCACAGGGCACTGTTGTAGCTGGCATCGCAGGATATTGACAGGCCAGATGTGCTGAAGAATCATACGTCCCTTCGCGTTTCAGCCACCGTTCCAGAGCTCATGCGTCCATGCTGATGACAGATTGAGATGTCACCAGCGGAAGGTTCATTTTCTTGTTCGATGGTTTGGATCTTGTCGTTTCCACATTGGCGTGTTGCTCTTTTCAGACTTCAGAAAGCATGCGCCACACCTCATCCCGCTCAAATTTTGGAGTCCAATTTCAGACTCTTAACTCTTGGGTCAAGTCCTGTGGCTATCTTTAGAAATCTCACATTGGTCCTTCTTTGCCTTTTGTCAGATCTGCAGTGAAAGTGTTCTTAAAACGAACACCACGTGTTGGGTCATCATCCGAGATGGCTAGGAGATGAAATCTGTGGCAGAGTGCAGGTAAAACAGAGCAGGAGACAGACAATTCTCCCCCAAGGAGCTGAGTCACCGATTTAATTCACACATTACTTTTTTTTAACGAGTATCATCAGCATGGAAGCATGTCCTCTGGACTGGTGGCAAAAGCAGGCAGGGGCATACGAATGTTTAGCATGCCTGGCACATAACTACCATGCAATGCTGGCTACAAAAGTGCCATGCGAACGCCTCTTCTCAACGTCCGGTGGCCTTGTAGGCGCGAAACGTTTACACTGTTTTCCTTTTGGGTGCAGTTCTGGAACAAAACAAAAAATCTACATTTGTAAGTTGCATTTCACGGCCAAGAGCTTGCACTGCTGCACTTTTATGAGGGGAACTGAAAAATGCTCTTTCTTTTATTACTTTGACAGTGTAAATATTTGTAAACCATCATCCTAGAACGTGAGCCCTGTATTCTGTGTTGTCATGGACATCAGTATATTTGAAAAAAGGAGAAAAACACCCCAAAATCTTTAATACATTTCAGTTGGTATTCAATGTTTAACAGGGTGATCAATCATAACTAAAAAAAATCACAATTAAAAAATTAATCATGATTAATTGCAGTTTTAATTTTTTTAATTGCGATTAATTTTTTTGAGTTAATTGCATGAGTTAATTGCGGTTCTCCCTGCCCCAGCCTAGAGCCTGCACCCCCACCCTCTTCCCACACACCCTCTCCTGCACCCAAACTCCCTCCTACACCCCCACCCCTTCCCCCAGCCCAGAGCCTACAACCAAACTCCGTTCCAGAGCCTGCAGCCCCTCCCTCTGCAGCCCCTCCCATCCCCAAACTCCCTTCCAGAGCCTGCACCCCTCCACCCATCCTGCACCCCCACCCTGTGCCCCAGCCCGGAGCCTGCACCCAGCACCCAAACTCCATCCCAGAGCCTGCATCCCAGACTCCATCCTAGAGTGGTGAATAGGACAGATTACTAACTCATCACGGTGGGTTTCAGCCCCCTAGGATCACCTGTCAGGATTTTTCCTTCCTTTAAAGAGGGCAGAACCCAAACCCCATTCAGAAGATGCGAGGAATCTTACAGTAAAGTCTTCCCACATAGTCCCCTCTGTAATCCCATCTGTCAGAGCTTGCCTTAGCACACGAAAATAAGGCCACAGAGTGGTAACCACACAAACAAGACTTTATTTACGATGGGGGAAAGGATTAGGATAGGCTAGAGAAGGGGTGGAGTAACAAAACTTTAACTCTGGAAATGCTCCACTCTCACAAACAATTACACCCACGAGGAAATGTTGATGTGCTTTCTACCTTCTCTTGCAGGGAGAGCGATGGACAGCTTCTGCTCTCTTGACATTGGACGTCAGGGACAGACTTCGATGATGGACACAGGACCGGATGAGTAGACCTAACTAAAAACCCTCCCTATCCCTCTTTGCGTCGTCTCTGCCTGGATGTTAGACCCTATCTACGCGGATTCAATCTGTGCGTGGGAGTGTGCTTCCCAACCCAAATGAATATAGCCAATGGCAAAAGGTCACCAGATTCTTTTCCCAAGTCCAAGATGGCCACCTTATAGATAACATAAAACGTACATGCCTTTCTTCCCCTCTTTTACGAAAATTTGGCAGGGGCAAACACCATTTTACACACCCAGAGAATGCATATGACCAATCAGGGGACGTTGCGGGGCAGGGTGACCCATCCAGAAGGGGGTTGTATCTCCCCTCTGAGAACTCCTCCCTCTGTCCTCCACAACTGAAGTGGACGTCAGCTCTGCAGGACCACCCCGAGAGGGGATTTGACCAAATAGGGGAAGTGCCATAGTGGAGTGAGCTGCCCGCAACAGGATCCTGTGGTCCCTAAAAAGTCCTCACACCGCCCTCTACCAATTGGCGAGGGTTTCTCTCCCACCTTAGGCCATCTCAGAAGGTAAACGTGTACCAATCCAGAACAGGTTTAGCCCGAAGGCCTAGGCCATGATTTCTGCAAAAGACATCCTTGGAACGAGACGGGATCTTCCACGCAGTGTTGTGTTGCGACTTCCAGGAGGATGCTGCCAGCCACGCAAACATGGAGCTCCAGAGATCGGCGGCTTCTGGCCTAGACCTTCGGGCACTGCCTATTCTGATCGGTACGTTACCCTTCTGGGATGGCCTATGGGGTGTGTGAAACCCTGACCTATTAGTAGAGGACAGTGGGGGGATTTCATGGAGCAGTGATGGGCCCCTCTTGCGGGCAGGTCACCCCACCACAGCACTTACCCGATTTGGTGAAATCCCCTCTCTGGCTGGTCCTAAGGGGCTGAGGCTCACCCCAACTGGGAGGACTTCTCGGAGGGGTCACGTGACCCACTTCCGGATGGGTCACTCTGCCCCAGAACTTTCCCCCATTGGTCAAATCCATTCCTGAGGCAGATGGATGGAGATAAAACACCCCCAGATTGGTAGAGGAGTGGAAGGAGCTCTTAGAGAGGTCACATGCTACTCCTTGCTTCTACTCATATTTGCATCCTGATCCCGAAAGTCTTATATCATGGTGTGGGTCTTATGGTGACAGAAGGGCGATGCCTTAGGGGTAAAGGGGCGAGGTCCCATGGGTGAAACTAAATAACTGTCCTTAGCCTCAGGGTGGTTTGGCCTTATGGCCAGAGCCAAAATGGCAGCCCTCCCACTCAGGGCTGTGTTGCCCAACGCCCAGAGTCCGTGCGGCCGCCCGCTCCATCGGGGCTGTGTGGCCCAACGACCAGAGTCCGTGCGGCCGCCCGCTCCGTCGGGGCTGTGTGGCCCAACGACCAGAGTCCGTGCGGCCGCCCGCTCCGTCGGGGCTGTGTGGCCCAACGACCAGAGACCGTGCGGCCGCCCTCTCCGTCGGGCCTGTGTGGCCCAGCAACCAGAGTCCGTGCGGCCGCCCTCTCCGTTGGGGCTGTGTGGCCCAACGACCAGAGTCCGTGCGGCCGCCCGCTCCGTCGGGGATGTGTGGCCCAACGACCAGAGTCCGTGCGGCCGCCCGCTCCGTCGGGGCTGTGTGGCCCAATGACCAGAGTCCGTGCGGCCGTCCTCTCCGTCGCGGCTGTGTGGCCCAACGACCAGAGTCCGTGCGGCCATCCTCTCCGACCGGGGCTGTGTGGCCCAACGACCAGAGTCCGTGCGGCCACCCTCTCCGTCGTGGCTGTGTGGCCCAACGACCAGAGTCCGTGCGGCCATCCTCTCCGTCGGGGCTGTGTGGCCCAACGACCAGAGTCCGTGCGGCCATCCTCTCCGACCGGGGCTGTGTGGCCCAACGACCAGAGTCCGTGCGGCTGTCCTCTCCGTCAGGGCTGTGTGGCCCAACGACCAGAGTCAACGGCTGTGCAGTCTAGTGGCACAATGGGGACCTGGGCAGCCACCCGAGGATGAATGGCAGCCAGGGCAGGGGGACCCAAACTCTCCTTACTCCCCCTTGCCCTAGCCCAGGGCCTTGTCCGTGGCCAATGTGTTTGCCGTTGAGTCAGTGGGGATCCAACCAGAACATGCTGATGTCACTCAGCATGACAATGGCTCGTTCACCCAGGTTACTTCAGAGGAGAAGTCTCTCGGCCACGGGCTGGGGGTCTCTGGGCTCCCGGCATGGGAAACTCCCAGACACTCCGATCTCCCTTGGACGTCTGCAGGCACCCGGGGGTGCGGCTGGGTCTCGGCGCCTCGGGGCTCTGCAGTCAGGGGCTTCAGCTGCTTCTGGACTGGTGCATCCTCCATTTTCGGCGCTCTGCCTAGCGTGAGCTGAGCTGCTCCCTTTCACACTGGTGCTCCAGTTGTAGAGTGTCCGGCAGGGCTGGGGAGGGGCTTGGCTTCCTCCGCCTAGACTGTGAGGTTACGTGGGGCTGGTACACCCCGGCACACGCTGCTCGGCCTATTCTGTCTCCTCCTTCCCGTGCAACAGCTGCTTTGCCATCTCACAAGAGATGGGATCAGTGGTGGGCTCAGTTGGCTCCTGTTGGCCTCTAGATGTCTGGAAGAGGGAGAAAGGGCAGGAGCACAAATTAGAAAAACAAAACCTTCAAGCAGGGTGGTTTTCCACAGCACAAAACCACCCCACTTTGCTAATGTTCATTTGCAACTTCCCAGAGAGCTGGCATTTCTTAAAGAGAGCACCCAACCCCCCACAACCTCCGCTATCCTGGGGGCTGGCAATGGTGAAAGGGAGTCTGGGAGAATTTCTCCTCTCTCCGCCTGGCTCTGATGAGTAAGGGAACCACATGCGAGAAGCTGTGTGAATGTCGGGCTCTGTGCGGTGCGGTGAGATGTCCTACATGGTGCCCAAAGGTGGGGTTGTGCTGACTCTGCAGTGACTTCATTCCAGGGAGAGAGATGTCAGAGATCAGCTCCAGGGTGCTGCCCTGTAACAGTGGGTGGGAATGGGGCAGAAGTGGGGCAATGGTGCACTCAGGAAAGGAGCAGGGCTAAGGGGGGCCCGAGCTGCAGCCTCTAAAGCCCCCTGTGTGCTGCGTTCCAGCCGGGCCGGCTCTGCCTGGCTGGGGTGGGGGCGAGGCGGCTCCGCGCGCTGCTCTTCCTGCCCCCCCGCAGCCACGTCGCCGCGACCAGCACTGCACCGGGAACCTCTGTCCCGGGGGCTGCTCTTGCCTGTCGGCTCTGCCCTCCCCCCGCGCGTCCCCCCACAGCTCCCATGGGCCGGGAATCGTTAATCCGGCCCTGGCCCTACTCCCCAGCCTGTTCCAATCCTGCCCTTGGCTCCCCTCGGCTCGACCTCCACCACTCTGAGCACGCGGCCCCAGCGCCCCTGCTCCAACCACTGGGCCCAACCAGCCGTGCTTTGGCTTCTGACCCCAGCGATATGGAGGAGTCGTTCACCGCACTGCTTTCCATGTGTATGGCCCTGCCCTGGTCAGCGCTGGTTTTCATCTGCCATGGTGCTGCCCAGTCACATGGCTTGATTACATCCCTTTGAACTTCTTCAAAGTCTTCTCTAGGCTGATTAATCTGCACAATCTTGTGTCATCTGCCAATATCCACCTTGTTGTTCAGCCCCGGTTCCAAACATAAGAACATGAGAAAGGCCAGACTGGGTCAGAGCAAAGGTCCATCTAGCCCAGTATCCTGTCTTCCAACAGTGGCTACTGCCAGGTGCCCCAGAGGGAGTGAACAGACAGGAATCATCCAGTGCTCTATGCCCTGTCACCCATTCCTAGCTGCTGGCAAACAGAGGCTAGGGACACCAAAAAGTTGATCAGCGTCTGCTGTACGTACCATAGCTGGACAAAGAGCTCTTCTGTGTCGGTCCCGGTTCCCTAGTCAAATGCACAACCCGACACGAGATTTACAAGCTTCTGCAACCATTTATAATGTCTGTTGAGGATGTACCACGTGGTCCTGTCAGATTTCAAAGGCACTTCCTGAAAAGCTGAAACCAAGAGGAAACGGGTTGAAAAGCCTCTGGTGCTGATGTGCCTGGTGCCTAGGAAATCTCCACTCCCGATGGCCATGGCCCCCTGCTATTAGCTCCCCAAGAGTCTAAGGGCACAAGAACAACAACTCCGCTCCTCCCAAAATAGCCCTGCACAGAGAGGAGACCCCATTCTTGTCACTTCCCCCTCCGCTGGCCTACACCCGTACACACACCCCTACACACAGACGGTTGGGGGCACTTGTTCTTTCGATGGAACAGGAAAGTGACAGCCGCAGCGACATTAAACCATCCAACATTTAGGCCGAGATCCACAAAGGGATTTAGGCTCCTAATGTCTACTGAAATCTTTTGTGGCCCTGTGCCTTCATTCCTCAAGAGGTCACAGGGGGAAGTGTTTCCCATGTGCCCTCATGGGATTTCCTATGAGCTGATAACCAATCTTGGAGGGAATCTCCCTGGCCTGCAATCACTCCAGTACAGGGAGGGCAGGTGATGAGGATAATTGTCATCATCATCATCATCCTTAATAACAACGGCTCTTTTCAATTCTGTCAGGCCTTCCATTACAGACTTTCAGACCTTTATGAAGACATTTTCCCCACACAGCTTTAAGGTTACGTCTATACTAGGAGATAGAGATGCAATTCCCCTGCTCCCATACACATATTGTGGTACCTCGATGACGCTCGCATGACCATCCTTCTTCCTTAAACGCTGTCCTTAGACAGAGAGGGACCTGTGTCCACATTCAAACCTGTGTTCGGGCCCTGTGCTGCACCCCTGTACTTCCCACAGAGGCACAAACACACAGAGGTATTTCCTTACCTTCATACAGGCGGGAGATGCCATCTTCATTCACAGTTTCAGACAACAAATCACAGTAATGGTGGATAGTATTTCCTAGACATACAATGAATACAATGGATCTCATTACTTTTCAAATCCTTCGCTGAAAACTGCTGAAGATGCAGCCATTTCCCCAAGACAGCCCTTCGGAAAATTAAATACATTCCTTACATCTGTTCACAAAGCAGATTAGATAAAGCATCAGATGCCCAGCAGTTACTGAGAAGCTGATTTCTAAAGGAGACTGAATTCACATCAAACCAGCATGATGTGAATTCAATCTCCCCTAGGCGCAGCCAAAGAGCTGTTGTGGACAGGGGAAGTTGGTGCAGTCAATACAGCTAAGTTGCTCCTTTCATCTTGGAATACATGTTAATTCTCTCTCTCTCTCTTTCTCTCTTTCTCTCTCTTACACACACACACACACACACACCCCGTTTTAGGATTCTGGTGCTGTCGGAGGGAACAGAGCAGCTGTCTAGAAAAGGGCCTTGAAGGAAACATTTAAAAAAGCTGAAGTGAATTTGCTCTGCTTACCAATGAACAAGGCTGCAGAGTGTCGTATTGTTGTCTGTGAGCTTTCCAGGTAGTCTAGGGCCTGGAACAGGAATTTGGGGATGTGGCTCTTGTTGTTCTGCATCTGGAAAGAAAGAAGGAAGAAATGCACAATATACAAATGACATGTTCTCCCCACAGTGAATAGTCCAGGAAAGCCAAAGCATATAGCCAGGCCATGGCAACCGCCAATACGAACCCATACACCAGAGCAGCACCTCTCTGAAGTCACTGTTGTGTTCTCCAGAACCTCCGCTTTCATTTGAAAAGACAAAAGTTTGGAGGTCTGACAGTTGTGGAGGAAAATGTCAACAATGGGAACGGATTGTAACTCCTGCAGAAATTAACCAGCAGAGAGCCTGGAATAGCGTCTTGCAACCCGACCGAAGCGGATGGGTCCTCAGGCTGTGGGGTTAGAAAGGTCTCTCTCAAGTCCCCATTCACCCCTCTCAAGGCACAAGGAATTCACCTACCACGCACTTCCCGACACTCTTCAAGAGCTGTGAGGAGCCATCCCAGGCCATGCTGCGGAACAGCCTCTTCAAATGAGCCCAGCCGAGAAACACTGCACAGCGGAAGAGCGTCAGTTTACATCGCTGCAAGAGAAGGGGAGACCAAGAGGGTTCTCACTGAGAGAGGGATAGTGTGGGGGACACTGGACCTTCTCCACCCCTTGTGCTGTGTGCTGTGAGGATGGATGAGGCACGAGGCTCCAGCATGGAGTGAAGCAGGGAGGAGAAGATTCTGCTTGGGCAAGGGGCTCTGGCGATGACTGGAGTGGGGGCCCCAGGGGATTCTGGCTCTTTGCTCTGAAGGAAATTATGTCCGTGGCACTTACCAGTGTCACACTCTCCTCCTGGTCTGCAAGATGCAGCAGCAGCGGGAGCAAGCAGTGGATGATTTCCTGCTGCACGAGGGCTTTGTCCGGGTCCTGCACCCTGCTCACTACGTTGCCAAGCAGTGAAATGGCAGCTGAGCGCACACTGCCCCTCTCCTGGCAATGACACACAGGGGGTGGGGACGCCCGGTTAAAGCTAGGCAGTATCAGAGCAGAACGCGACAGAGTCATAATCCGCCCGCTGCTCCGGTTCCCCCATGTGAACTGACTTGGGTGGGGGGAGCAGGGCGGACACCAGGCCAGCGCCATAGACATCTTGTGCAGGGCCTGAGACCCTGTGCAGGACAGCGCAGCCCTAGGGTGTCCCAGAAGCAGTTTCTGTCTGGAGAGCCCAGAATCCCAGAACCCGAGAAGATTTGGGGAGAGGGAGAGAAGTCTGCTGGAGACTGGTCTGGGGAAGGGGAGAAGCCGCTGCTGGAGCCTTGCAGGGATTCGCTGCTACAAAACACAGCATTTCTTTTGCTCTTCGGTGCCCCCGAGAGCCGGGCCATTCCCGACCCACCTCTTTCCTGCTGAGAATCTCCACCTCTTTGGGGGCCTGTGTTCTCCAGACAGCTGGTCATCTGCCCAGGGCCATGCCCCCTCTCCCCCAGGCCAGGCTGCAGCAGGGGCTGGGAGCATGGCGCTGAGACTGAGCTTTGGCGAGAAGAGCTCTGACAGGGAGGTGGCTCAGCAGGAGATTCCCCACCCATGGCAGGGGCGCTCCTTGGAGGCTCCATGGCAGGCTTGAGGGGCGGGAGCCAAGGAGATGGGGAGAGAGAGACAAGGGCATCAGAGACAGGTGGAGGGGGGGAACGGGCTTCTCCTGGGGTTCCAAGCCTTACGTCATCAATGAAGGGGCGAAGGCTGACTGCAATGTCCTGGGAGATGGAGCCAAGCCCCTCCCTCTTGAGGAGGTAGATGATGTCTCCAGCTTTGTGCATGGCCTCCTTGACACACCCTCCATCCCGGTCACAAAAGCTGGCCACGGTTCCTGGCAGCTGGGCCTGTAACCATCTCACCTGCAGGAATGAAGAAGGCAACTCATTACTTTCCGGGCTGACAGCCTGGAGCACATGCTGGACCACTCCCGCCTAGGAGAAACCACGGATGGCAGAGCCCCCCAACGGGGCAGAAAGTCGTTCTCCTGTCACTCTGTGCCAGCTGCTCACTGTAACCTTTGTCGTTGCTCACCCCACCTCCCCCATTGCATCCCATCTGCAATCAGGGCTCCGCTCATGGGAGCAGGGAGCACGTCATGCCTTGATTTGCTCAGGAAAGCACCTCCACCATTTGATGGCTGTGTGTTAAACAACAAGGTTTATGTGGGGATCTGGCTCTCGTTTCCGAGCTATTTGAGAGACATCGGCTTCCTTGGTCCCCTGGGCAATCCACGCCTCTTACCTTTTCTGGCTGGAACACAATACTGCCAAGGCCTCGCAGACTGAGCTTACATATGACGGGATTTGTGTCCTTGGTCCATTCCATGAGCTGCGCCCGGAGCTCTGATTTTGTCAGTACTGTGTCAATGGAAGGACTCTGGAGAAACTGCAAAGAGCCAAATCAACATCAGGTTGAGGAACAGAGGTCTTCCTGGGGGGTCTCTTCCCTGGACAGTCGTCTTTACCAAAGGGCCGCTTACTCCCACCCAAAGTCTCTGGTGCGTAGGGAGCCAGTTGCTGCTGTTTCAGTTGGTTCATTCCCAAAAGTTGGACTCATGCACAGCTCACAAATCAACCCCCAGGGAAAGGGGCGTCTCCAGGCCTCATTGAGCGCCATGCAGAGACCCCTGGGACAGAAGAAAAGCACAACCTCAGGAAAAGGTGAGGAGAGAAGCATGGTCTTGGGGCACTGGAGAAACCTCTCCTCTTGTCCCATAATCCCATCGAGGCACATCCAGCCAGGAGCAATCTCACCCTGTCTCTCCCTCCCTCTCTTTGCCATGCCCCACAACCATCCTTGTGCAGAGAGGAGCTAGCTGGCGGTAAGGCTGCTGAGCTGCTGACAATGTGCCCCAGAGCTTACTGGCCTGAGCTGCTCTCCAGAAAGCCCCCTTGTGCCTATCAACTAATGTATCTCACCTCAATACAGAAAGCCATGGCAATTGTTCTCTGCTCCTCCTCCCTCTCACTCTGGACGATGGTGATTGCCTCTCTGAAAACTGCAGGGAGCTGAGGGTTCTCACACTCGATCATGGCTCTGGAACATGGAACAGAAAGTCCCTTGTGATTTTCAAGGGGGAGAGAGAGTTCCTCTCCAGTTGCTGGGCTGAGCTGGCAGCCTGGAACAGAGGAATATTTCACACGGAAATCCCATTCCCAAGAGAGACCCAGTGAGGAGGAAACTTTGGGCTCCTACCTTGCAATCAGGCCAACACCCTGTGAGTAGTAATATCGGGAGGCTATCGTGTCCCAACCCTGCTGAAACTGGATGATGGCAAATTCCTTCCAGTAGCCGGGCATGGAGAAAAGAGTCTTCACAGCCTCCACTGACGTGCTAAAGAGAAAAAAATACCAGTCTCAGGCAACGAGATCAGCCCCAGGCATGGCAAATCTGCACAAGCCCTGGGAAATACAGCATGGTCAGCAGTAGCTAGCCTCCCCGAGGATAGATCCAGTGTGATATCATGGTGCTTCCCTGCCCAATGGGCCCTGTCTACACTGCAGTTTTGATGAGTTTCTCACCAATTAGTGACACTGTAGCTTCTTAAGATGATTGGTGTCATCACTCCCTATAGCTGAATACTTGACTCTTTACTGTGACAGGTAACAGGACTCAAGCGGGCATGTGGGGTCGGGTCCTTAGTTGGTGTAAGCGAGCAAAGCGATGTCAGTTTACACCACCTGAGGTGTCTTCCGGCGCTCTGGTTTTCCCGTGTAGATGGAAGCCCCTCACTGTGCCCACAGAACCAGATGAACGGGTCCCTCTTCCTCCTGCCTGCCTGTGAGGCTGAGATCCTGCAGGGCCTGGCCCCATGTGCTGCCGGTGTGGTTCTGTCTGCGTTCGGGGACGGAGGCCCACAGATTTGCTCAGCAGGCACTGATGAAAGCACTGACCGTTTGGCGGGTGGCACAGGTGGATGGATGCACAAACATGACTGCTGCCTGAGTGTGTGGGGAAAGCAGCTGGCCTGTGGACGGCGTCAGATGAGCGAGTGTGACTCACAAGAACACACGGCTCTCAACCCTTTTCCCTCAAGAGGGACCTGCACCCAACTGAGCCTGGGCCAACGACAGCACCCGAACCACCGATGGCCATGAACGGACCCCAGGTGTTTAGCAGAACAAATCTGTTCTTCCTTTTCCTTTCAGTCATTACCTTAGGGGGCTGAGGCAGCTGGATCCCTCCTCGGGGCTGGATGTCTTGCTGGCCATGTAGGTCCCTGGCAAGTGCAGATCCATCACATACTGCACTTGCCTAACGCAGAGGATGAGCAGCTGGGGATACATTTCCAGGATGGCTTCTCGGTATCCCCATAGGAAAAGGACCTCATAAATGGTCTTCATTGCCTGAAGGGGGGAAAGCATTTCACTCAACTATCCCAATCTGCCCCCTGCCCCCATTGCCATTCGCGACTGTCCTTTTGTCATGTCTCATTTCCTCTCCAGCGTGTTACAAAAGAGGATTGGCTCCTGAGAGGGGAGGAGACATTTGGAAGCTCCTGAACCTTCCCCCATTGCTGGAACGGAAGCAGGATGGAACCCTATGGAAAGATCAGAAGAGTCTGGGTGACGTTATTCCCCGTTATTTCTCTTAATGGTGCAGACCCTGCGCTTTGGCTTTCCAGCTGTGACTGGACGGGCTGAACCATCCTGAGGAGATGCGTTCTCATAGGCCCAGTGTTTCTGGCCCAGTCAAACGTACTGGACATCTCAAGATCCCATGCTGGGAAGATTTCTAGTCACAGTTTACAAAGCCAGAAACCTGGATACTTCCAAGAGACACCCAAACTGCACCTGCTCACTAAAGGGCCATCTAAAGCAGAAGACGACGGAGCCAGGGTGCCAGCAGAGAAACCACTTAAGATCTGTAACTTTTACCTGGGGGAAACTTTATTTACACCTCTTTGGTTTGATTGGAGGTGGCCAGGACACACGAAGGTCTAGTCTACACGACAGAGTTAGGTCAACACAAGGCCACTCACCCAGCATCACCCTAACTATGGAATTTCCTTCCCATTGGCAGAACTGCCCCTGGGGGCCAAGTTCATAATCCACGTCCACAAGGGGCAGAGAGTCCAAGTCAATGCAGTTCGGTCGATGCAGTGTCAGCATGGACACCGCGTCGTTTACGTCAACTGACCCTCAGGAGCCTTCCCGCAATGCCCCACCCTGACCGAGGAATCGCGACAAGCGCTTCTGGTGAGGACGTGCGCTGCTGACACCAGGGCTGGCTCCAGCATTTTGACGGCCCCAAGCGGAGAAGGGAAAGAAAAGAAAAACCCGATTGAGCTGCCCCCGAAGTGGCGCTGAAGAGGAAGAGAGGGAATGAAGGACCCGCTGCCGAATTACCGCCGAAGACCCGGACGTGCCGCCCCAACTTTCTATTGGCTGCCCCAGGCCCCTGCTTCCTTTGCTGGCCCCCGGAGCCGGCCCTGGCTGACACAAGCAGCAAAGTGCAGCCCCACCCAAGGGATGGGCTTGCTGTGGCGGCTGTGAGCCGAGGGAGGTTAGGTCAGCTGAGCTGTGTAGTGGAGCTGTGGCCTGAAGCTCAGAAGGGGTGAAGCTCACACACAGACACACACAGACACACAAAGATGCACCATCCTCCCTGCCGTGGTGGGTTCACAAAGTGACATCTCAAATCTCACTTACAGCCAGGGACACATAGCCGCTCTTCTCCTCCCGGCGTCTCTGCTGGAGCTTGTCCAGCAGCTGCCGCAGCACCTCCCTGGTGAGCTGGGGTTCTTCACCCAAGGCCTTCCACAGCTCAAGGGCACATCTGCAGAGTCAGAAATAGAAGTCAGACCTTCCCTGCCTGGCCACCTCTCGCCCTCCCCAGGGAGAGGCTTGCAATGTGGGCAGAAAAGGCGTCTCTCAGTGGAGACACCGATCGGTGTGGGGAGGCTGAGGCTGGGCAAGTCCCTTCAGAGAACGTTGTATTTATTCCTTTCCCCTAATGGGTTATTGTTCCTGAAGCCAGCACCACTGCTTCCAAACAGTGCCCATGAACTGACCACAGAGTGACCAACACACTGCAGACTGCAAAATTCTGCTCTGTTCCGCTAGGGTCAGTGCGGAGGAACTTGCCTGACCTCATTGGAGTTACTCTGGCTATTTGGGGGTGTAACGGAGACCCAGCGTTTGGCCAAGTGTCTCAAAGCACCTCAATCCTACTGCAGTGTGGTGGATGGGGTCAGACACTGAATCAGAACATGCCCTGATAGGAGAGGATTCAGGAGCTTGGAAGGGGAGATTGTACTGCCCAGCGTGACAGAGATGGAAGGAAACTAGTATTGAAATCCCTCTCCTCTCTTCTCTCCATTCTTGCTGATCTAAGTCCTGCTGGTGCCCGCAGGCATCTGCAGAGGAAGACTGCAGACGGATCCAAAAGACTTCCAGTCATTTGACTTCCAAGTTTGGTGAGGAAGCTCGGACATGGTGGTCAAGCCCTGGGGACACTGAGAGCTAGGTTGGACAAATCAAGAGCAAATGGCCTGGAAGCAAGGTCTTCAGGAAGCTTGACTGAAATTCTGTGCCGTGGCTGCCGAGTTTCTACAGCTTGTGAGCACAGCCCCTGGAAAGCACTGTGGCTGTTCCAAGGAATTCAAACCTGAAAGGTTTACAAATCAAACACTCAAAGAAATATGAAAACCAACACTGTATTCCTCTGGTAACTGAACTGGGCAAGAAATTCAATTTCTTTCATGCTGCTCTTCAATTTGCTCTCCCATGTGACACAGATTTGTCTCTGGGCAGTGCAGAACTGCATTGCAGAAGATGCCGAGGAAAGCCAGAGTTTTGACCTCTGGCTAGGGTCCAAGTTGGGTTTCACGGCCCCTAGGGACATGGGGATTGTGTTCTAAACACCTCAGATGGATGACTCTGCAAAGTGACCAGCAATAACCAGCAGGATTCAGAGTTTACAACATATTGAGATGAAAAGAGGCACTCACCCCTCTCAGAGCTATTATTGCCGGCTGTCTGCAGACTCAGGCAGGATGCACTGCATTTATGCTCTGGTCATGTGTGGATGATTTTTTGTCTTTTTTGCAACAATAAGGGCTGGAAATTTCTGTCTTCAGAGATTTACCTCTGCTGCACAGCTCCAGAAGAATGAGTGTATTTTTTCACCAATTCCTCAGCCACGGAATAACTAGGGATCTGACGACAGGTAACAATCCTGCCCTGGTCTGCAGGGGATAGACAGATGGGCCTCATGGGCCTTTGCCATCTCTGCCTTCTCTCATGCACTAAGGAGCAGCCAGACCTCATGAGCCAGGGATGTTGAGTGAGCCCCAAAGTCATTTATTGGCCCTGTACTGGATCTGAGAGGAAGTGGGTGGCCCATAGAAATCAGGACAATGCTGGTATTCTCCAGAAATTTGGCACGTCTCCATCCCGGGGAGTGCAGGAGGAGGGGTTGGCTCCTCAGCGGCTGGGCCTGGCCATCTCCTCTTAGTAAGCATGGACAGCTCTCTGCACAGCAGGAAACTCCCTCCAACTGTGTGAGCCCCACGGACCCTTCCCGGCCTGTGGCCTGTCAGTGGGAGCAGGAAGAGAAATAACAGACTGAGGTGATAACAGAGCAGCTCCCTACCTGTGCGATGACAGCGTGTGAGCCACACAGGTCAGAACCACGTCCTGGGGGTGGGAGCGAGCCAGCAAGGCCGTGGCCCTCAGCGCTGCTTTTCTGGCTCTGGGATCACAGACATTGTCGAGCCAGATTAAGATCCCTCCCACGACGTCTCCAACCTGGAAGAATGCCAGGAAGTTGAGGGATGGATTTATCAAAGAGTGGCCTCCTCCCAGGGAAGCCATCCTGGCAGCCCCGCAAGCCGCCTCTGACCTCAGTTTCCCATCTTGGCTCCTCCATAATCTGAAGAAAGAGGCTTTGACAAGTCCAGGAACCCCAGTCTTCCGCAGGTCTGGTTTAGCACCTTAAAGCTCAGAAAAACACACAAAAGCCTTCCCCAAAACCTTACAGTGGGCACAGCCGAAACTCCCCTGATGTCCCAGGGCCTTCCCTGCCATGGCAAACTGCTCTCAGCCCTGCTCTCAAAGGCTTCCCTGCAGGAGCCTTTCCTCAGTCTCTGCAGCTTCCTGTTGCTCTTTCTAGCACAATCAGTTCCTCCAGACCAGGGGTCTCAACCTAGTTTCCATTGTGGGCCACATCCAATCCTACCTGTTTGGCCCTGAGGATGTCCCATGGGGTGCAGCTCTGTGCTGATTGGGCCGCAGGTTGAGAACCACTGCTCCAGACCCCAGAGCCCATCCTAGAGATGGCAGGCCGGGCTCGTTGGATGGGGCGAGCCAGCACAGACCCAGCCCTAAGGAGAACCTCTGTGCTGCGGGATTGTAAAACCTGCCGTAACAAATCTTAAAGCCGGCTCTCTACCCTCGGGCTCAGGCTCTGGCACCTAGAACAGCAGTGTAGACGTGGTGACTTGGGCTGGAGCCCAGGCTCTGAAGCTCCCCTCCTCCCTGGGCTTCAGAGATCAGGGTCCAGCCCAAGCCCAGAAGAGTCTGCATTCCTGTTTTGGTCCCACAGTGCCAGCCCTGGGAGCCCAAGTCCATAGGGCCAGGAGGCTTTCAGGCTCCTGCTGCAGAGTTTGCAGGACAGGGCAGACAGACCCTAAAGGGACAAGCCCCCCCTCCCGAGGGCTCTTCCATGAGGAATTGGTCATGGCTCTTGCCTCTCTCGAACAAGGAGCAGGAGCGACAACCCTGGGTGGAGGATTCGGGTGACCTGTTTTGCTAGCGGGGTGGGAAATAGGATCAGAGCTTGGGAGAGACAGAGAGAGACGTGCAAAGCCAAATTCTTCCTGATACTTCAGCTGGAAAACAAGGCCCTGCAGCATGTCTGAGGAAACCATGTCTGCTCCTGGAGCCTAATGTGGAGGCTCGTCAGCAGACTAGGTGAGTGCTGCCTTGCCCGGGCTGGGGCTGTCACACACCTTCAGTGTGGCTGGGCGTCCTCAGGGAAGTGTCAGAGCTCCTTCGGGCAGAGAACACTTCTATACCTGACGCCGCGGATCCCCGCGGCCAAGCGCTGAATGGCAAGGGGCTGAGCCAACCTTCAAAGCACCATGCTAGTGTGTCCCAGGAAGGGTTTCCTAGGAGAGGCGATTCTCCCGTCCCCCTCTCTGCCCAGAATCCCCCTGCCCCGCTGCGGGCGTCTCTTACTCTCTCCATCTTGTCTCCGTGGAGAGATACGATGGCCCTCAGCTCTTCCTCTGCGGCTCTAAATCTCTGCAGGGTGGGTGTTGTCAGACCCTGCACGGCTGTCATCAGCAGGGCGTGGAGCGGGTCTGAGGAAGGGTGCTCCCCGAGGGTCTGCAATGAACAGGGACAAAGCCTGTGGGGACTGAGTTTTTCCCTCGGGCAGCTGCCCTGGAACAGTCTGTCCCCGGGGGAGGCTGCCAGCGCCGAGGGAGCCTGGAGACTCCGGCTGAGCCCGTTTCTTAAAAAGCCTCCCCAGGTGCCAAGGTTTCCTCAGCCTTTCGTCCACGCTCTGTCCCCCTCTCCTGAGAAGAGACGGGAGGCTCTCGGGCAGTGCGGGGACCCCAAGGGCCACCCCATTTCCTCCCTCTCTAGCTCCTCCTCCCAGGATGCCCAGCTTTTGCTGAGAAAGCCTCAATGTCCTGCAAAGCCCATTCGAGTTGCTCCTTGAGTGTCGCCGAGGGGTCACTGGAGAACCTGCCCCATGTCCCATCCCACCCCGAGCGCCTGAGGAGATTGGCTCAGCAACTCTGGCAGCCCACAGTGTCTGCGAGGAAAGGAGTGAGAATAGGGCCCAAAGGGAAACGCCCTCTTCCTTCCCCACCCCGCAGCGTGAGGCTGTGACGAAGTGGGACTGTTCTTAATGTTTCCTCTGAATAGTGTGGGGGTGCCTCAGTTTCCCCTAGGCAGTTCTTAAGTATCTAGGGGGTGGAGTAAGGGTGTATGATCATTGCAGAGCCCTAGAGGGCATGTGTGTGCAGGAGTCTGGACACAGACAATGGCCGACACCCTGTTTCCTGGCAACTAATGGCCTGGGCCCTTCCCCCCCTGCAAGGTGAGAGCTGAAGGGTTGGAGAACAAAGGAATCAGGTGACCACCTGGCCCGGGAAAGGAACAAAGCCCAGAGGAGGAGGGGCTGGAGGGGGTTTTCAGTTTGGGGCTGGCTGGGACATGGAGTGAAGTGCAGACGTGGTTGTCTGGCTCACTGCCCCCCAAAATGGACCCAGCTGAGGGGTCCCGTTCTCTGCACCTGCAAGCTCTGTTTTAGACCATGTTCCTGTCGTCTAATAAACCTTCTGTTTTACTGGCTGGCTGAGAGTCACGTCTGACTGCGAAGTTGGGGTGCAGGACCCTCTGGCTTCCCCAGGAGCCCCGCCTGAGCGGACTCGCTGTGGGAAGCGCACGGAGGGGCAGAGGATGCTGAATGCTCCGAGGTCAGACCCAGGAAGGTGGAAGCTGTGTGAGCTGCGTGTCCTGAAGACAGGCTGCTCACAGAAAGGCGACTGCCCCAGAGTCCTGACTGGCTTCATGGGGAGCAGTTCCAGAGCATCGCCCAGGGACTCCGTGACAACTGGTGGCAGCGGTGGGATGTACTGCACCCCGTGGATGGTGCTTCCTGCAGTAAGTGACTGGGGAGCAGTAACACGAAGGGGGATTGCCGAGGACTAGGCCTGCTGAAGGCTCAGAGAGGAGCGGTTTCGGGGGGCGGTTAACCCCTGGGAGTGTGTGACCAGCGAGAAGGACTGTGCAGTAACAGGGTTCCCCTGGGGATTGCAGCGAGCAGTCCAAGGGGCGGAGGAGTCTGCAGCTCGACCCTGGCAAAGAGGTGGTGACCTCGAGAAGGGCTGACACACTAGGGGTTCTCCCTGGAAACCGTGGGGAGCTGAGAACACACGGGCCTGTGAGTCCACAACAACTTGGGAGGAGCGGAGTGACGGCCTGTCACCGTCTCCTTAAGAAGGACATTGTAACCCTGTGCAAAAAGAGAGGGTTGAGCATTGGAAAGTTCACCAAAGCAGAGTTAATCGTGCAGCTGGAGGAGGATGACCGCTCTAAGGAACAGATTCCTGACCCCAACTGGGGCTATAGCAGGATCTGGGAGCAGCTGAAGCGGGAGCCAGGCATCGCCAAGACTCCTGTCCCCGACCAGACGGGGGTCTTCACGATCGGGTTCCCCATTGGGGGATCAAGACGGACGGGATTGGAGCTGAGTCTGAGAGAGCAAGAGGACTGTGAGAGACAGCGAGAGCCCGAGAAAGAGCTGCAGAAGCAGCAGCAGCATGAACTGGCGGTGGTGGGGCGGAGAGGCCTAGGGGACCTCCCCGGGGTGAGTGGGGATAGATCCCGGGGGGCCAGTTCCGCAGGGAACCTCGAGACTAAATTGCTGCCCCTGGTTAAGGGGGGGGTGTGTGTGGATGCCACCTCACTGCCTTTGAGCAGGCTGGCGATTTGAACCAAGGGGACCCTGCGGAAAAGCCCCGGTGGCTAGCTCCCTTGCTGGGTCCCAAGGCCACAGACTCCGTCAGCCAGATGGTTGGGGATGTGGACAGGCTCCCACTCCTGACCCCAACCTATATGTCTGTGTGGAGTTTCCTGGGGCCAGGCCCCCCGGACCTCCAGTGGGAGCAGAAGGTGATGGTCAATGGGGAGACATTCTTGGGGTGGCCAAAGGGCATGGGCTGCATAAACCTTCCCACATGCGGCCTGCGAGTGCTATCGACCACCCCTGACCTAAGGGAGGGCGTGAAACTGGAAGGGCCTGGTGTAACTCCTACCAAGGAATGGGAGAGATGCTGGGGCATCCATGGGAACGTTGGTGGCTTCGAACTTCCCCAGGTCACCGGCTAAAGTGACCCCGCTCAGTTCGATCTCGAAGGGGGGAGAGATGTGACGAAGTGGGACTGTTCTTAATGTTTCCTCTGAATAGTGTGGGGGTGCCTCAGTTTCCCCTAGGCAGTTCTTAAGTATCTAGGGGGTGGAGTAAGGGTGTATGATCATTGCAGAGCCCTAGAGGGCATGTGTGTGCAGGAGTCTGGACACAGACAATGGCCGACACCCTGTTTCCTGGCAACTAATGGCCTGGGCCCTTCCCCCCCTGCAAGGTGAGAGCTGAAGGGTTGGAGAACAAAGGAATCAGGTGACCACCTGGCCCGGGAAAGGAACAAAGCCCAGAGGAGGAGGGGCTGGAGGGGGTTTTCAGTTTGGGGCTGGCTGGGACATGGAGTGAAGTGCAGACGTGGTTGTCTGGCTCACTGCCCCCCAAAATGGACCCAGCTGAGGGGTCCCGTTCTCTGCACCTGCAAGCTCTGTTTTAGACCATGTTCCTGTCGTCTAATAAACCTTCTGTTTTACTGGCTGGCTGAGAGTCACGTCTGACTGCGAAGTTGGGGTGCAGGACCCTCTGGCTTCCCCAGGAGCCCCGCCTGAGCGGACTCGCTGTGGGAAGCGCACGGAGGGGCAGAGGATGCTGAATGCTCCGAGGTCAGACCCAGGAAGGTGGAAGCTGTGTGAGCTGCGTGTCCTGAAGACAGGCTGCTCACAGAAAGGCGACTGCCCCAGAGTCCTGACTGGCTTCATGGGGAGCAGTTCCAGAGCATCGCCCAGGGACTCCGTGACAGAGGCGCTGCCAGAAAACAGGCAGGAATCGCCGGCAGGAGAGAAAGTAGCTGAGACTGAAGGAGTGAGTCTGCCTGGCTGAGGAGAACCCCAAACCGTGGGCCTCCGGGGCCAGAGCCCTGTGGGTCAGAACTCACTGGGCACAATGTTACTCCTGGGGGCCCGGTTCCAGGGCCACCTCAACCCAGGGCCTGGGGTGCTGGAGGCTTTGCCCGGGTGTCCCAGGGCAGCCCCTGGGGATTGCTGCGGCTGGCCTGCGTGGCGCTGGATTAGCACCGTCTGTCCTGGATGCCCGCAGCTGAGGACGCAGCACAGCACACCGGAGTGGCCGACTCGCCTCCACACTCCAGCCCCCCGGCACCTCAGGAGCTCCCAGAATTGCAGACTTTTGTATGCGCTGCAGGATGCTCTGTCCCTGACAGCAAGAGTCACAAGGGCGTCGAGGTGCCTTTGTACCTCGGACGGAGCCAGATGTCGGCAGGCGGGATCGAACCTGGGATCTCAATGCAGGAGCCCCTGCCACAGGAGCTAAAACCCATGCGGCTGTTAGCTCAGGCTGGAGAGCAGACTCATCGGTTCTGTCTCGAAGTGGTCCTGGTGCCACGAGATGGGCCAGAACCCCACAGCCAGGAGATATGCGGGTCACCCCGACAAGAGCAGGGATGGGCCTGGTCTGACTTTCAGCCATGCCTGTGGGCCATGGGAAGTGCCTCAGAATCAGGCACCTGAGCCAGGCACGTCTGCCAATCCCACGAAGCACCCCTGGACTTCTTGAGGTGCCTAAACCCCCTTGTCAAACTGGGCCTCCTTCGACAACCCAGAGAAACTCGTAAAGACTGGCTGGAGTTGATCCCACTTCAAGAGTGTTCCTTTTCAGCCCCCTGAGCAAGGGGCAGGTCGTTCTCCTGTCAGAGATCCCAGCTCCGGGAGATATGAACACACACAGCAAGGGGTGCTTTCCATGAGCACAGCCACACAGCGTCATTACCATCGTCCTAGGGAAGATGCTCGTTAATGAGGAGACGGGAGCACGCTCTTCTTCCTGCTCTTCTGGGCTCCCTTTTTCCCACTTCTCCTTCGTCTCCGACGGCTCCTTCTTCATCCCTGCAGCAGAAAGAAACATTCTTAACATTTTGCTTTTCCATGTCTTCTCCCTGGTTTCAGAGGGTGGAAGCTGGGCACAGAGCCCTGAAGCGAATTGCCCCGGGTCGGACTGAAGGTTGTTGGCAGAACTGAGCAGAGAACTCCGATCTCATGCCTCTTAGCCAGGGGCTTTTACCACATGAGGCTTCCTCTTACCTAGGGGCCAGTTTCTTTTCTTTTCTACTCTTCCTCTCCCCTTGCCCACATTTCCCGTCAGTGACAGGCAACAGGCCTCATTTTGCATTTAACCCCCCAAGAAGCAATGACTCAGCTCTGGTATGGTTCCCAGCTGTGACCTGCTGAGACCTCGGGAGCATTTTCCTGATGAAAGGGACCTGATCCAGGAGAAAAGAAATGATTTCCTACAACGTCCAGCCTCTCTGTTCCCCTTACAGCCTGGAGCAATGTTAGTACTCCCCATCCCACAGAGCCAGACCCCCAGAGGGGCGTGACCTGACATTGTCAGCTCTCCCCACCTCAGCGATGGACCTTTGCCACCCTCTCCAAGAGGATCAGGCACTGAATGGATTCCAGAGTCTGAGGTACCCATCACTGTCCCATGAGACGGCCCTGATGTGGAAGTATAAGGGGACTGTTGGCCCCTTACTCAAAGTCAGTGGGGTTTTTGGTTGGCTAGGTCCCAGTCCCAAAAGGAAGGGGAAGGGTGGATGGGAAACCAGGACTCTGATACTGACAGTCCTCAGGGGCCATGGGGAGAGGCCAACGCTCCAGGTCAGCCTGATTGACAGGGCGGGCAGGCTAATGACGGAGTCAGGGGGTCAGAAAGGTCCCCGTCCTCCGCGTGAGCTGGAATTGCCTGGCTCAGGCAGCGTGGGACCGAGCTAAGGAGAGAGCGGGGGCCCGAGCTGAGCTGGGGAGCAGAGGCGGGCCAGCCAGCGGGGCAGAGACACAGCCCAGGGAGAGCAGACCCTGGGCTGGGAGCAGGGCTGCAGCCACAGAGCCAGCGGGGCCGGAGAAGCAGCCCCAGGGGCTGGAGGCAGAGCAGCGAGGACTCAGATCCTTCCTCTAGCCCATTTCACCGGAGTAGTGCAGAAGCCAGGAAAGTTCCCCACAATAGCGGGACCGTTCCCCCGCTTCCATAAGGCTTGTAGAGTGACTGGTGTGAGTATTCCTCACATGCTCCTTGCTAACCATGTGGTTTGTATCCTCACCTGTAAGATCCAGTTCAACTTGGTCTTGCTTCTCCTGCAGCTTCTCCTCCTCTGACGCCACCTGGTTCTTGGCTGCTTTCTTCTTCTTCTTCTTCTTCTCCTTCTTCAGGGAAAAGCACGTCCACCTTCTTGGAGAGGAAACTGTTCTCTCCTCATCGCTATCTGCCATCGAGTTGTCAGACTGGCTACAGACACAGAGTCTTTTCATGCCTGATAGGATCTTCCACGAGCATTTGCTTCTCGTGGGCTTCTCTGGCAAGGCCTGTTCTTGCTGGCTGATGGCAGAGCATGCCTCCATGGCTGCAGGTTGGACGACCACCGTGTGCACATGGCTCTCTCTGTGCTCCCCAGAGGTGAGTCTTTGAAAAAAGGAACGAAGCCTGGAATAGAAAGACGGAGGAAATGGGTTTTTCTGTCCTACTCTAAAGGAAGGGAATTAGTCTGCCCAGGATTCCCAGATCCAAGAGAGTGGTCTTTTGAAGCCATCTGCTTCTCTAATAGTCAGGACTGGTTCATACAACAAAAGAATATAAACAACAAAAGACTGGCCACACTGGGTCAAACGAAAGGTTCATCTAGCCCTGTATCCTGTCTTCCGACAGTGGCCAGTGCCAGGTGCCCCAGAGGGATTGAACAGAGAATCATCAAGTGATCCATTCCTGTTGCTCACTCCTGGCTTCTGGCAAACAGAGGCCAGGGACACCATCCCTTCCCATCTTGGCTAACAGTGATTAATGGACCTATCCTCCATGAATTTATCTAGTTCATTTTTGAATCCTTTGTTTCTTTGAAATTTGCTGCTTATTAACAAAGGCTTCAATGGGGGCACTTCGATTTGAACCAAGGACCACTTAATGTGCAGTCAAACACTCTATCACTGAGCTCTACCCCCATGACTAGACCCAGCCCCAGGTGAAGACACTTGGGACCATGGTGAAAGAGGAATTCTTCTGGGAAAGTTCCAGGGCCCGTGTTATGCAGGAGGTCAGACTAGATGATCAGGGCTGGCCTTAGAGCCTTTGAAACTGTGAATTTATGAACCTAAAGTTGCCTTTAACGGCTAGGATGAAAATTGCTGCTCCTGTCCAAGAGGAGATGCTTTGAGGTTTCCTTGGGGAGAGGAACCAGGATCCCCGTTCCACCTTTGTCACAGCCTTTCTTGGACACAGCACATCACAGCTTCTCCCCTTTTGCTCTATAACAAGAAACCTCCATGCACCAGATCTGTAATCCCGTCCTAGCCCAGTCACTGGCTCCAGTTCCTAGTCTGACTCTCACCCCATGGAGCTCACGCCTCCTTTGCCAATGGACAGGCATGGAAACAGCCAAGGTCAATTTCTGTTTTCTTTGCTCATTGCCGGGGCCTAGTTGCAAAAATGCTTCATTATTAACCCCACTCCTTTGCGCACAGAATGTTGGGGCTCTGGGAACAGACAGGGCCAAGCCAAAAACCAAGACACCTCTGTTCCCAGAGAAGCCAGGAAAAGGAACAAAGATTCTCATCTAGAAGGCTTGAGGGTCTGGAAGGATGGATTAGCAGCTGCAAATATGTTGACTTATTCTCAACTATTCCAAAATCTGGACTGTATTAGCAGGGGGAAAATAACCAGTAAACTTTAACTGAAGAATTTACCATACTATTTATGACAGGTTTCAGAGGAACAGCCGTGTTAGTCTGTATTCGCAAAAAGAAAAGGAGTACTTGTGGCACCTTAGAGACTAACCAATTTATTTGAGCATGAGCTTTCGTGAGCTACAGCTCACTTCATCAGATGTATACCGTGGAAACGTCCAATGAGAACAATAGGCCACCCAAACAATGACAAAGAAATCACACCGAGACCCATGACAAATTTAGGCTGCAGTTTATTTAAACCCCTTTTCTGGAAAGGAATTGCAGGGGGGATTTAACACGTCTATTTTATGTAGCCCAATGGGGGAATAGTAGAATTTGTAGAGAGTTTTGAAGTCTCTCTCCATGAGATTATTTCTGAGAGAACTACCAAGATGGCAGCCAGGGGATGGGAGTGGAGCTGGGTCACTTTCAATAGCTTCAGATTTATTTCTTCTGCGTATCTGAGCTCATTTATGTGTCTTTCAATCATGTAAATTCTGAGACCGATCTTGTCTCAATTCACATACATTAGACAATCATGACATGAGACAGACGGTTTCTATTCACTACTGGAAGGCAAGGAGTGCATTAGGGGCAACTCCAAGGGAAATACTATCGATGGAGCTATCAGTCTAAATTCTACACCAGTTTTTTATCTTCCCTTTAGGTTATAGCCATGGAAATTCACCCATGCTAGTCTGCTGAAAGATAAAAGCATCGAAATCTGCCTCCAAAGACCGGGAAAGGCTGAAGCAGACGGAGAAGGGAGAGATGCCCACATTCAAATCAAAACGGAACGCTGAGACCTGACTGTTGCAACGCTGGCCCCCACCCGTCCCTGCACCGGGGGGGCCAAGCTGAACCTGAGAAGAGCCAGAATTGACCAATGAACATTGCCAAAGAGCCCCAGTAACACGCCACCAGCCCCCATCCACCACCCCCTCCAGCCCCCAGCACCTCCCGCCCAGTGGCAGCCTCGCCCGTCAGCGCCTCCCCCTCCCTCCCCACTCCTCCCGCCTGCCGCAATCGGCTGTTCTGCAGTGCGCAGGAGGCTCTGGTGGGGAAGGGGCAGGAGCGAGGGCATGGCAGGCTTGGGGGAAGGGGCAGGGGACTAGGGGGAAGGGGTGGAGAGGTGGCAGGACCTGGGGCAGAGCAGGGGGTTGAGCAGTGAGCACCCCACAGTGTATTGGAAAGTTGGCATCTGTAGCTCCAGCCTCGGAGTCCGGGCCTGTGCAAGGAGCCGCGTATTAACCTCTGACGAGCCGCATGCGGCCCCGGAGCCCCAGGTCGGCCACCCCTGCCCGTGGGGAAGGAGGCACCAACCTGTCATGTGCGATCGAAGGAGCAGGAAAAGAATGTGGGAATTACCTTCTGTAAAAACTCATCTTTTGTCGAAAACCTGTGGAAAAAGCTGATGCAAGAAGTTGTTGACAGAGGGATAGTCCGCGTCTCTCAGCAGCTCCTTGGGTCACCAGCCGTTGTCAACCAAGGCAGTTGGCAGACTGAAGGCAGGGCAAGAATGCTGAGGCCGAACAGTCTTTGCTGTTGGCATCCGTGACCTCACAATCAACTTAAGCATCAACACACACAGACCCCCCCACCCAGAGAGACACGCACACACAGAAGCTGGTAACATTTACAACATGGAGAGATGCACCCAAAATCTCAAGGACTTTTGATTTGGGGGAGGGCATCATCGGCGCTGACTGCATGGGTGTCCCGGGGCTGGAGCACCCATGGGGAAAAATTAGTGGGTGCTTAGCAGCCACCGGCAGCCAAGCTCTGCCCTCCCCACAGAGCATCTCCTGCTGACCAACTCCTCCCCCAGCCTGCCAGGGCCCAATATTCCCATTGCTATGACTGCTTGCTGTGTGCGCCACGATCTCTGTGAGAGTAAGAGGGAGACGTTTATGGCGGGCTGGGAAGTTGAGGCAAATCGCCTGGCCGCTGGTTACGCGCAGCCAGGCACCAGGGCGGTTCGAAGAGCACAGCGGGGCGCGCTGCGCATCAGACAAGCTTTGAAAACCCAGTTTCATGGCTGGCCAGGCTACGGGGTGACAGTTCTGTTTGTTTCTCCTTGATGAAAACCTGCCCCCTTGGTTCTCTCTACGTCCCTGTAAGCCAACCGCCCTCCCCTCCCCACTTCGATCACCGCTTGCAGAGGCCAGAAAGTCATTGTTTCAAATTCATGCATTCTTTATTCATTCGTCACACAAATAGAGGGAGAACTGCCAAGGTAGCCCGGGTGGGGTGGGGGAGGAGGGAAGGACAACGCCACACTGCACTTCAAAACTTCTTGAATGCCAGCCGTCTGTTGCTTGAGCAGTCCTCTGGGGTGGAGTGGCTGGGTGCCTGGAGCCCTGCCCCCCGCGCTCTTGGGCGTCTGGGTGAGGAGGCTATGGGGCTTGGGGGGAGAGCGGTTGGTTACACGGGGGCTGCAGTGGCGGTCTGTGCCTTTCCCGCACCTCAACCATACGCCGGAGCATCTCAGTTTGATCCGCCAGTCGCCTCAGCATTGCATCCTGCCTCCTCCCATCATGCTGCTGCCACCTCTCCTCTTGAGCCGGCCAGCTCTCCTGTTGCTCCCAGCACCTGTCCTCTCGCGCGTCCCTCCTGTCCTCGCGTTCATTCTGTGCTTTCTGGGCTCTGCCACTGTCTGCCTCCACGCATTGGGCTGGGCTCTTTCAGGCTGGGTGGACGGCACGAGCTCAGAGAACGGTTCATCGCGAGTGTGTTTTTTTCCCCTTCTTATCTGTGCCAGCCCCTGGGACGGAGATGCGAGTGGCAGCCTTGAAACATTTGCAGCTGCCGGAGGGAAAAAAGGAAGAGTAAAACTGAAAGAGACACACTGGCCATTTCAAAGGAGGGGCTGATGTTTTCAGGTTAATGCGCAGCACAAACCCAACTAACCGCCCCCCCAACACACGTCCCCCCTCCAATTCTCTGGGATGATCGCTTCTCCCCTCCCACCACCGCGTGGCTAACAGGCAGGATGATTTCTTTTCAGCCACAGGCAAACAGCCCAGTAGGAACGGCCACCTCTGAATGTCCCCTTAATAAAATTCCCCAATTTCAACCAGGTGACCGTGAATGATGTCACTCTCCTGCAGATAACACAGAGAGATAAAGAACGGATGTTGCTTGAATGCCAGCAAACACCGGGACCACACGCTGCCATGCTTTCTTATGCAATGATTCCAGACTACGTGCTACCGGCCTGCCGTGGGAAACTGTCCTACTATGGAGGACGCGATAAGGCTGCCCTCCCCAGAAACCTTTTGGAACGGCTTTGGGAGTACCTCCAGGACAGCTTCATTGAGATGTCCCTGGAGGATTTCCCCTCCATCCCCGGACACGTGAACAGACTTTTCCTATAGCTGTACTGGCCGCAAATGCATCCCAAGTCTTCAGGGCAAATTAATCATTAAACACGCTTGCTTTTAAACTGTGTATTATATTTACAAAGGTACACTCACCAGAGCTGCCTTCTCCGCCTTCAAGGTCCTGGAGCCCGGGTTGGGAGGGTACTGTCTCCAGGGCGATCAACAGTTCCTGGCTGTCAGGGAGAACGGTTTCTCCACTTGCCTGGTGTGTGCTATCTTCAACCTCCCCCTCTTCATAGAATCATAGAATATCAGGGTTGGAAGGGACCCCTGAAGGTCATCTTGTCCAACCCCCTGCTCGAAGCAGGACCAATTCCCAGTTAAATCATCCCAGCCAGGGCTTTGTCAAGCCTGACCTTAAAAACCTCTAAGGAAGGAGATTCTACCACCTCCCTAGGTAACGCATTCCAGTGTTTCACCACCCTCCTAGTGAAAAAGTTTTTCCTAATATCCAATCTAAACCTCCCCCACTGCAACTTGAGACCATTACTCCTCGTTCTGTCATCTGCTACCATTGAGAACAGTCTAGAGCCATCCTCTTTGGAACCCCCTTTCAGGTAGTTGAAAGCAGCTATCAAATCCCCCCTCATTCTTCTCTTCTGCAGGCTAAACAATCCCAGCTCCCTCAGCCTCTCCTCATAAGTCATGTGTTCTAGACCCCTAATCATTTCTGTTGCCCTTCGCTGGACTCTCTCCAATTTATCCACATCCTTCTTGTCCAATTTATCCACATCCTTCATCATCTTCCTCGTCCCCCAAATCCTCATCCCTGTGTCGTGAGATGCCCTTGCAGGAGTCCACGTACAGGGGTGGGTAGTTATAGGGGCACCCCGAGAACTGCATGCAGCTCAACATAGAAGCGGCATGTCTGGGGCTCTGACCCCGAGCGGGCATTTGCCTCTTGGGTTTTTTGGTAGGCTTGCCTGAGCTCCTTCAGTTTCACATGGCACTGCTGCGGGTCCCTGTGATAGCCTCTGTCCTTGGAGATTTTTTCAAATATTTTGGCATTCTGTCTTTTGGAACGAAGTTCTGATAGCACGGATTCGTCTCCCCATACAGCAATCAGATCCAGTGCCTCCCATTCGGGCCATGCTGGAGCTCTTTTGTGATTGTGGGACTCCATGGTCACTTCTGCTGATGGGATCTGCACGGTCACCTGTGCGGATCAGCCTGCCCCGCTGGCCAAACAGCAAATTAAATACAAAAGTTCGCGGGGCTTTTGCTGTCTACCTGGCCAGTGCATCCGAGCTGAGAGTGCTGTCCAGAGCAGTCACAATGGAGCACTGTGGGATAGCTCCCGGAGGCCAGTACGGTCGAATTGCCTCCACTCTAACCCAAATTCAACCCGGCGATGTCGATTTCAGCGCTAATCCCCTCGTCGGGGAGGAGTACAGAAATCGATTTTCAGAGCCCATTAAGTCGACAAAAATGGCTTCTTTGTGTGGACGGGTGCAGGGTTAAGTCGATCTAACGCTGCTAAATTCGACCTCAGCTCGTAGTGTAGACCAGGGCTAAGGGCTTGTCTCCACTTCAAACACCACTGTAGCACAGCTGTGTGCCTCCATGGAGACACCCCCGTCCCAACGGAACGCCATCGCCAGCTGCGGAGAGCTGGGGGACGGACGAATTCTCTCCTGGACCGAGCACTGTCTCCGGGTCGGGGCGCGGGGGGAGGAGGGACGTCTGTTGGCTCCGCTAGGCTGCGCAGGGGTCTGGATTTCACCCTTGAATGATGTCATTCTGTCAACCTCATTTTCTAGTGTAGCCAGGCCTAAGTAAGACACCTCCACCCCCAGCCTCTCTTTTCCCTTCCGTATCGCTTTTTCTTTCTCCTATCCCTCTCTTTCTGCTTCTGTTCAATCAACATTTGACTTAGCCGGCCAAGACTGCATGTTTTGCAACACTGCCGTAAGCCTGTGAGCAGAGCGACAGCTAAATGCCATGCCCCAAGCAGCCTGAGCTGAAACAAGTTTGCTCAGTCTCAGAGTGGCTGGAAGGCCTTGTGCAAGGCTTGTGTTTCTCTGGCAGTGAAGCTGCAAGAGAAGGTCAACACCAGAGCCAGAAGTGCATCTTCTATCTTTGCTGTGCCTTTCTTTCCCCATTTGGGTGTGTGTTTGCCTTATCTTGCCACCTAGGAAATGGGATTGGACTTTTACAAGAAAGACCACAACAATGACAGCTCCAGCCCATCTCAGCTAACCTCTTCTATTTCCCCAGAAGGACAGCTCTTACCATCTTAAATACCATCTAAGAGACTGTCACATAAGGAAAATATTGCTCGGGCATGTAGGAATAAAATCAGGAGGGCCAAATCGCACCTGGAGCTGCAGCTAGCGAGAGATGTTAAGAGTAACAAGAAGGGTTTCTTCAGGTATGTTGGCAACAAGAAGAAAGCCAAGGAAAGTGTGGGCCCCTTACTGAATGAGGGAGGCAACCTAGTGAGAGAGGATGTGGAAAAAGCTAATGTACTCAATGCTTTTTCTGCCTCTGTCTTCACGAACAAGGTCAGCTCCCAGACTGCTGCGCTGGGCATCACAGCATGGGGAGTAGATGGCCAGCCCTCTGTGGAGACAGAGGTGGTTAGGGACTATTTAGAAAAGCTGGATGTGCACAAGTCCATGGGGCCAGACGTGTTGGATCCAAGAGTGCTAAAGGAATTGGCGGCTGTGATTGCAGAGCCATTGGCCATTATCTTTGAAAACTCATGGCGAACGGGGGAAGTCCCGGATGACTGGAAAAAGGCTAATGTAGTGCCAATCTTTAAAAAAGGGAAGAAGGAGGATCCTGGGAACTATAGGCCAGTCAGCCTCACCTCAGTTCCCGGAAAAATCATGGAGCAGGTCCTCAAGGAATCAATCCTGAAGCACTTACATGAGAGGAAAGTGATCAGGAACAGTCAGCATGGATTCACCAAGGGAAGGTCATGCCTGACTAATCTCATCGCCTTCTATAATGAGATTACTGGTTCTGTGGATGAAGGGAAAGCAGTGGATGTATTGTTTCTTGACTTTAGCAAAGCTTTTGACACGGTCTCCCACAGTATTCTTGTCAGCAAGTTAAAGAAGTACGGGCTGGATGAATGCACTATAAGGTGGGTAGAAAGTTGGCTAGATTGTCGGGCTCAACGGGTAGTGATCAATGGCTCCATGTCTAGTTGGCAGCCGGTGTCAAGTGGAGTGCCCCAGAGGTCGGTCCTGGGGCCGGTTTTGTTCAATATCTTCATAAATGATCTGGAGGATGGTGTGGATTGCACTCTCAGCAAATTTGCGGATGATACTAAACTAGAAGGAGTGGTAGATACGCTGGAGGGTAGGGATAGGATACAGAGGGACCTAGACAAATTGGAGGATTGGGCCAAAAGAAATCTGATGAGGTTCAATAAGGATAAGTGAAGGCTCCTGCACTTAGGATGGAAGAACCTAATGCACCGCTACAGACTAGGGACCAAATGGCTAGGCAGCAGTTCTGCGGAAAAGGACCTAGGGGTGACAGTGGACGAGAAGCTGGATATGAGTCAGCAGTGTGCCCTTGTTGCCAAGAAGGCCAATGGCATTTTGGGATGTATAAGTAGGGGCATAGCGAGCAGATCGAGGGACGTGATCGTCCCCCTGTATTCGAGATTGGTGAGGCCTCATCTGGAGTAGTGTGTCCAGTTTTGGGCCCCACACTACAAGAAGGATGTGGATAAATTGGAGAGAGTCCAGCGAAGGGCAACAAAAATGATTAGGGGTCTGGAACACATGACTTATGAGGAGAGGCTGAGGGAACTGGGATTGTTTAGTCTGCAGAAGAGAAGAATGAGGGGGGATTTGATAGCTGTTTTCAACAACCTGAGAGGTGGTTCCAGAGAGGATGGTTCTAGACTATTCTCAGTGGTGGAAGAGGAAAGGACAAGGAATAGTGGTCTCAAGTTGCAGTGGGGGAGGTTTAGGTTGGATATTAGGAAAAACTTTTTCACTAGGAGGGTGGTGAAACACTGGAATGCGTTCCCTAGGAAGGTGGTAGAATCTCCTTCCTTAGAAGTTTTTAAGGTCAGGCTTGACAAAGCCCTGGCTGGGATGATTTAATTGGGGAATGGTCCTGCTTTGAGCAGGGGGTTGGACTAGATGACCTCCTGAGGTCCCTTCCAACCCTGATATTCTATGATTCTAACTTTCCTTCTAAAAACTCTCCCAGCTAAAGAGAAAGGGCACAAGGGATGCTGTAAAAAGAAAAGTCTTATTGAATATTTTACATTTCTATTGCTTTAGCTCTTTCTCTTTTTTTCTCTGTATTTTAAGAAAACACTAACAAGGATTTTAGAGGGGTGTTTGCCTTGGGACTAAGCAGGCTGAAGTTTCTAAATACCAAACTGCAAGCCTTGTTTCACCTGTTTAATGTTGGACAGTGACAGGGTCACGTTAACACCTTTGTCTCTCTTTGAGCCCCTTGATTCTCTTTAAATTACCACCAAAGTTCCCACCCCCTGTGTGAGTGGCATGGGGGACTGAGCGTCTTTTCTCCTTTCTCCCCTCTAGGATGTCAGAAGCACCATAGACAGGTGCCTGGCTCCTTCCCCTTCACACCTCATTATTCTGGCCACAGGCTGAGACAAAACAACTATCCCAGGGCACAGCTGCAAAGTGGGGAAGGTGACTTGTGGGGTCGGAATCTCCTTTGGTTTGTTACAAACCTGGGGTTCCTGCATTTCCTACAAAACTAAAGCGGTTTTCTTAATCGCGTCTCTGCTAAGGCTGCGTCTACACTCCCCCTTGTGTCGGTAGAACGTATGTGGCTCGGGGAGTGAATAAGCCACCCCCCGAGTGACACAAGTTGCACGGACCTAAGCGCCGGTGTGGACAGTGCTATGGTGCTGGGAGAGCTTCTCCTGCCAACATGGCTACGGCTGCTCGTTGAAGGTGGAGAGCTCCCTCCCGTCGGCTTCCAGCGGCTCCACTCGAGACTGCCACTGTAAACTCCCCAGTGCAGCCACAGACTTAGGGCAGGGACGATGCCCCGGGACTCCGGGGACACAGTCCGGGACTGTCACCTCCAGGGCACTGGGGTTCTCTTCTGCCCAGGGCAGGAGTGAGCAAACGTCTGTAGGACGTGATGACCGTTCAGAAACCGGTGAGGAATGAGCTGGTTTGAGGGAGTCCAGTTGCAGGTGGGCAGATGTCCACAGAACGAAGACCAGCAGGAACATTGGAATGTATTGGTCACTGAAGCATGGAGGCCGAGGAGTGAATTGCCCACGGGGACTGAACTCCCGTCCTGTCCCCAGAGCTGGTCTCAGTCAATCAGGGCTGAAGCACATTGATGGGACACCTCGGGGAAGCTTGCCCAGCCATTGCTGGGGCTGTAGCTATTCTGTGGCTGGCTACACAGAGATTCATTCTCCAGGCCCCTCAATTCAGCTTTTTGCAGTGGCAAGAAATTCATAGTAAAATACAAAAATAAAATAAATCATGATTATTTGGGGAAAAAACCTGTTTCTTTCTTGATGTGAAAAAGGAAAGTTCCAGCAGCTGGAGGACACGTCTCCTGACCTGGAAATCAGACCTGGTTATTGGTGCCAACAAACCAGTGATCTGAAGGAGACTCTGAGGAAAATCAAAGGTACCGAGAAGGGAGCTAGGTGGGGAAACTGAGGCACGCGTCTGGGACTTTCGAAAGTGACAGGTTCTGACCAATTAGTTGCAAGAGACGCAAACATAAAAATGAAACAAATCAGAGTGAACCAATAAACCATAATTTCTGACTTAGGGGAAGAGGCTGGGGTGGGGAGGCTGGTGGGGGGGAGAGCAGTTTTCCAAGGCAACAAAAATAGCAAACGGTTCATAATCTGTAGTCATTTGAATGTGATTCATTTTTCTACTGAGAAGTTTCTCTGAAGTAATGAGAAATCCAGGGTCCAGGTGAAGGGAGCCGTCTCCCATTCTCCCGGCTGACAGTCCAGTCATGGCTTAGTCCTGTTTATAAAGAGAGACAAGAGACAATAAAAACAGGGGAATTGAGCGAGACAGTCAGGACAGGGGAGGATAAAGCAGGGAGGGGCAGAGCTGGGCTCTAACTCCCTGCGTGGCCTTGGCCAGGTCAGTGAACCTCTCCCTGTCTCCCTTTACAGTGGGGATAGCAACAATTACAGGCCCCACAGGAGGGGGTTGGTTTGATGTTTAACCACATGGCTAAGCAATGAGAACGCCAAATCCCCTTGTGCTTTGGGAGCCAGGTTTCCTGTTTGAATTCTGTGTTTCTGATGACTTCAGGCCTGGGCACTGTGATTATTTACCAGTTTCTTGGGCCTTAGGGGGTCACGTCACTCACAGCTGTGAGGGCCGAGCGGTTAAGGCGTTGGACTCGAAATCCGACCGGGTTTCCCTGCGCAGGTTCAAATCCTGCTCACTGTGTTTTAGCCACACTTGCTCACCAGGGCAATACATCTCCACCGGCCCTGAGACGCTCTCCATACACTCCCCACCCCAGGTAAACCCTGTTCTGCTCCTTTCATGGGGATGCCTGGGATGGTGCCTCACGCTGTGTCCCTGCGGTCTCAGCTTCCGAGGCCTCTGCCCCTCACCCAGCGCCCCCCGGCTCAGCCCCACCCCTGGGTGCTGCTCCTCTCCAGCATGTGGAAGGAGCTGAGCACAGGCAGCCTGTATAAAAGGCCACGGGAGTCTGAGCCTCCCCCAAAAGGCCATCCATGCGGGGGGGAAACGCTGGGGATGTGGGGCGGGTCTCCCCGCTGGAGGCCCGTGGGCCCGTGGTCAACTTTCGAGCGCTGGAAGCGAAGCTCCAGAGAAGTGGGGGCCCCACCTGCACCCCGCTCCCCTCTGCCTCTTAGCCCGATGCCCTGCTCTTGCTCTGCCTCTTCCCATCCCCCCTCCGCCTCTTCCCCCAAAACCTGCACCCCACCCCCCCTCGGCCTTTTCCCCCGCGGCCCCGTCTTCTCCTGCCTCTTCCTGTCCTGCTCCACCTCCTTCCCCAAGGACCCCCCTGCCCCCCGCTCACTGAAGACAGAGAAAAGGGACGGGAGCCTGGTCCCGTGGCCCCCCGGTAGCCCCCCTTCGGGGAAAAGGGCGGAGAGGAGCAAGCAGGGAGTGGAGTCCTGGGGGAAGAGGCGGAGAGGAGCGAGGGGCAGATAGGGGGACCTCGGGGGCCAGAGGAGTGAACAGTGGGTGGGCGGGGACTCGGGGGAAGAGGATGACCGGGGGCGGGGCCTCTGTGGCAGGGCCATGCTCTAGGCGCCGGTGGCCCCCCAACTTCTCGGGGTCATCTGAAACCCAGGATGAAGGTGACACAGGGCCTGGTTCCTCTTTGGGCTAAGATTCCATAACACCTCTCCCTTCCTGGCAGTGTGAAGGGGCTGGACAGGGGCATAAAGCCCTCCAGACACGGCCGGAGACAGGGAAAGGGCCGTCAATGTGGAAGAGAATCAGGCCCAGAGTTAGACAAGGGGTGCAGAGAATATTCTGGATTCTGGTCATTGCACTTCGCCCTTGCTCGAAATGCTTCCTGTATTTTCTCCATTTCACTCCCTGACTCTCGATCTCTGCCCCTTTCCCCGTTTCTTCCTCAGAATTAGCACGTTCAGCCAGTTAATCGCAGCAATCCCGCCATAAGACAGCAGCCTGAAAACTCAGCTCTCCCCCGCCCCTCGCACGAGACCTGCTGCCAGCTGAACTGGAGAAAGAATGGGGAACGTCTCTGACAGAGGGTGTGAAACAGACACCCGGAAAAGGTGAGTTTTCACAGGGATTTCCTCAAAGTAGGAGAAACTTGGGGTGCCAGTTCGTGCCCAGAAAACCCTTCAGGGATCAAACAAACCAAAGGCCCAGCCCACCCCGATCTGGGCTCCACGTGGGAATGAGCAGGGGGCTGCTGAGACACACACAGACTGCTGGGCACGCACGGACTGTGGCTGGGGAGGGGGCTGCCAGACCTCCCTCGGGTGACCAGACAGCAAGTGTGAAAAATCGGGACGGGGGTGGGAGGTAATCGGAGCCTATATAAGAAAAAGACCCAAAAATTGGGACTGTCTCTCTAAAATTGGGACACCTGGCCACCCTAGACCTCCCCCACAGACTGCCACTGAGTGAGGAGGGGGCAGTTGCACAGACCTGCAGTGACCATGCAGAGTGTGAGGTTTGCTCCCCTCCTGTCTCCAGTGGGGCTGAGGTTTCTCCCTGAGCCTGCTGAGCCTTGTGGCCCTTCCCAGCCACGCCCGTGGGAGCAGAAAACACCGTTCAGCTGTTGTGACCTGCACAGTTTGTGTCATGTTTGTCTTTCTTCCACAGGACAGAAGCGACTTTGTCTGTACAAAGTGCAAGCTGGTCTCCATATTGGAAGAGAAAGTTCAAGGTCTGGAGCAACAAGTATCGACCCCACGTTGCATAAGAGAAACGGAAGATTTCCTGGACAGACGTCAGGATATGCTTCTACGGACACAACGTTCTGAAGATTCAGAGCAGGCTGCACAGCAGGGACAGGAGGACGGTGAAGAAGTTTGGCAGCACGTTACCTGCAGAAGAAGAAAGGGGAGCGTCCATGTACCAGCAACGCAGATACAGGTGAGCAACCGTTTTCATGTTCTCTCCAGAGGTACCAACGCGGAGAGTGGACCAGATGATACGTCTGAGGGAAGGGAACAGAAGGAGACTCCGCCGATTGGAAGGCATGAGATGCACTGTCCTAGGGATGGGGGTTCCACGACCACCGCTCCCAAGAGAAGGAGGCGGGTGGTGGTGGTCAGGGACTCTCTCCTCAGGGGGACTGAGTCATCTATCTGCCGCCCTGACTGGGAAAACCGAGAAGTCTGCTGCTTGCCAGGAGCTAGGATTTGCGATGTAACGGAGAGACTGCCGAGACTCATCAAGCCCTCAGATTGCTGCCCCTTCCTGCTTCTCCACGTGGGCACCAATGATACTGCCAAGAATGACCTTGAGCGGATCACTGCGGACTACGTGGCTCTGGGAAGGAGGATAAAGGAGTTTGAGGCGCAAGTGGTCTTCTCGTCCATCCTCCGGAACAGTGGGGGGTGGGAATAAACATGGGGAAATAGTTTTACTTTGTGTAATGACCCATCCACTCCCAGTCTCTATTCAAGCCTAAGTTAATTGTATCCAGTTTGCAAATTAATTCCAATTCAGCAGTCTCTCGTTGGAGTCTGTTTCTGAAGTTTTTTTGTTGAAGAATTGCCACTTTGAGGTCTATAATCAAGTGACCAGAGGGACTGAAGTGTTCTCCGACTGGTTTTTGAATGTTATAATTCTTGACATCTGATTTGTGTCCATTTATTCTTTTACGTAGAGACTGTCCGGTTTGGCCAATGTACATGGCAGAGGGGCATTGCTGGCACATGATGGCATATATCACATTGGTAGATGTGCAGGTGAATGAGCCTCTGATAGTGTGGCTGATGTGATTAGGCCCTATGATGGTGTCCCCTGAATAGATATGTGGGCACAGTTGGCAATGGGCTTTGTTGCAAGGATAGGTTCCTGGGTTAGTGTTTTTGTTGTTTCAGAGTAACAGCCGTGTTTGTCTGTATTTGCAAAAAGAAAAGGAGTACTTGTGGCACCTTTGAGACTAGACGCTCAAATAAATTGGTTAGTCTCTAAGGTGCCACAAGTACTCCTTTTCTTTTTGTTTTTGTTGTGTGGTTGCTGATGAGTATTTGCTTTAGGTTGGGGGGCTGTCTGTAAGCAAGGACTGGCCTGTCTCTCAAGATCTGTGAGAGCGATGGGTCGTCCTTCAGGATAGGTTGTAGATCCTTGATGATGCACTGGAGAGGTTTTAGTTGGGGGCTGAAGGGGATGGCTAGTGGTGTTCTGTTATTTTCTTTTTTGGGCCTGTCCTGTAGTAGGTAACTTCTGGGAACTCTTCTGGCTCTGTCATTCTGTTTCTTCACTTCAGTGGGTGGGTATTGTAGTTGTAAGAATGCTTGATAGAGATCTTGTAGGAGTTTGTCTCTGTCTGAGGGGTTGGAGCAAATGTGGTTGTATCGTAGAGCTTGGCTGTAGACAATGGATCGTGTGGTGTGGTCTGGATGAAAGCTGGAGGCATGCAGGTAGGAATAGCGGTCAGTAGGTTTCCGGTATAGGGTGGTGTTTATGTGACCATCGCTTATTAGCACTGTAGTGTCCAGGAAGTGGATCTCTTGCGTGGACTGAGATTGATGGTGGGATGGAAATTGTTGAAATCATGGTGGAATTCCTCAAGGGCTTCTTCTCCATGGGTCCAGATGATGAAGATGTC
This sequence comes from Caretta caretta, assembly GCF_965140235.1. Taxonomy (NCBI): domain Eukaryota; kingdom Metazoa; phylum Chordata; order Testudines; family Cheloniidae; genus Caretta; species Caretta caretta. Next base: position 77,976,195 of record NC_134216.1, read on the forward strand.
ATCAATGTAGCGCAAGCAGAGTAGGGGCATTAGGGGACGAGAGCTGAGGACATGTTGTTCTAAGTCAGCCATAAAAATGTTGGCATACTGTGGGGCCATGCGGGTACCCATAGCAGTGCCGCTGATTTGAAGGTATACATTGTCCCCAAATGTAAAATAGTTATGGGTGAGGACAAAGTCACAAAGTTCAGCCACCAGGTTTGCCGTGACATTATCGGGGATAGTGTTCTTGACGGCTTGTAGTCCATCTTTGTGTGGAATGTTGGTGTAGAGGGCTTCTACATCCATAGTGGCCAGGATGGTGTTTTCAGGAAGATCACCGATGGATTGTAGTTTCCTCAGGAAGTCAGTGCTGTCTCTAAGCCCTGGTCTACACTAGGACTTTAGGTCGAATTTAGCAGCGTTAAATCGATGTAAACCTGCACCCGTCCACACAATGAAGCCCTTTATTTCGACTTAAAAGGCTCTTAAAATCGATTTCCTTACTCCACCCCTGACAAGTGGATTAGCGCTTAAATCGACCTTCCCGGCTCAAATTTGGGGTACTGTGGACACAATTCGATGGTATTGGCCTCCGGGAGCTATCCCAGAGTGCTCCATTGTGACCGCTCTGGACAGCACTCTCAACTCAGATGCACTGGCCAGGTAGACAGGAAAAGAACCACGAACTTTTGAATCTCATTTCCTGTTTGGCCAGCGTGGCAAGCTGCAGGTGACCCATGCAGAGCTCATCAGCACAGGTGACCATGATGGAGTCCCAGAATCGCAAAAGAGTTCCAGCATGGACCGAACGGGAGGTACGGGATCTGATCGCTGTTTGGGGAGAGGAATCCGTGCTATCAGAACTCCGTTCCAGTTTTCGAAATGCCAAAACCTTTGTCAAAATCTCCCAGGGCATGAAGGACAGAGGCCATAACAGGGACCCGAAGCAGTGCCGCGTGAAACTGAAGGAGCTGAGGCAAGCCTACCAGAAAACCAGAGAGGCGAACGGCCGCTCCGGGTCAGAGCCCCAAACATGCCGCTTCTATGATGAGCTGCATGCCATTTTAGGGGGTTCAGCCACCACTACCCCAGCCGTGTTGTTCGACTCCTTCAATGGAGATGGAGGCAATACAGAAGCAGGTTTTGGGGACGAAGAAGATGATGATGATGATGAGGTTGTAGATAGCTCACAGCGAGCAAGTGGAGAAACCGGTTTTCCCGACAGCCAGGAACTGTTTCTCACCCTGGACCTGGAGCCAGTACCCCCCGAACCCTCCCAAGGCTGCCTCCTGGACCCAGCAGGCGGAGAAGGGACCTCTGGTGAGTGTACCTTTTAAAATACTATACATGGTTTAAAAGCAAGCATGTGAAAGGATTACTTTGCCCTGGCATTCGCGGTTCTCCTAGATGTAGTCCTAAAGCCTTTGCAAAAGGTTTCTGGGGAGGGCAGCCTTATTGTGTCCTTCATGGTAGGACACTTTACCACTCCAGGCCAGTAACACGTACTCGGGAATCATTGTAGAACAAAGCATTGCAGTGTATGTTTGCTGGCATTCAAACAACATCCGTTCTTTATCTCTCTGTGTTATCCTCAGGAGAGTGAGATATAATTCACTGGTCACCTGGTTGAAATAGAGTGCTTTTCTTCAGGGGACACTCAGAGGAGCCCATTCCTGCTGGGCTGTTTGCCTGTGGCTAAACAGAAATGTTCCCCGCTGTTAGCCACAGGGAGGGGGGAAGGTTGAGGGGGTAGCCACGCGGTGGGGGGAGGCAAAATGCGACCTTGTAACGAAAGCACATGTGCTATGTATGTAATGTTAGCAGCAAGGATTACCCTGAAAGAGTGTAGCCACTGTTTTATAAAATGTGACTTTTTAAATACCGCTGTCCCTTTTTTTTTCTCCACCAGCTGCATGTGTTTCAATGATCACAGGATCTTCTCCTTCCCAGAGGCTAGTGAAGCTTAGAAAGAAAAAATAGCCTACACACCCAGACGCCCAAGAACGCGGTGGGGGGGGCCTCCGGCCAACCAGCCACTCCACCACAGAGGATTGCCCAAAAAAAAGAAGGCTGTCATTCATAAATTTTAAAGTTGTAAACTTTTAAAGTGCTGTGCTTAAAGTGCTGTGTGGCATTTTCCTTCCCTCCTCCACCACCCCTCCTGGGCTACCTTGGTAGTCATCCCCCTATTTGTGTGATGAATGAATAAAGAATGCATGAATGTGAAGCAACAATGACTTTATTGCCTCTGCAAGCGGTGATTGAAGGGAGGAGGGGCGGGTGGTTAGCTTACAGGGAAGTAGAGTGAACCAAGGGGCGGGGGGTTTCATCAAGGAGAAACAAACAGAACTTTTCACACCGTAGCCTGGCCAGTCATGAAACTGGTTTTCAAAGCTTCTCTGATGCGTACCGCGCCCTCCTGTGCTCTTCTAACTGCCCTGGTGTCTGGCTGCGCGTAACCAGCAGCCAGGGGATTTGCCTCAACCTCCCACCCCGCCATAAACGTCTCCCCCTTACTCTCACAGATATTGTGGAGCACACAGCAAGCAGTAATAACAGTGGGTATATTGGTTTCGCTGAGGTCTAAGCGAGTCAGTAAACTGCGCCAGCGCGCCTTTAAACGTCCAAATGCACATTCTACCACCATTCTGCACTTGCCCAGCCTGTAGTTGAACAGCTCCTGACCACTGTCCAGGCTGCCTGTGTACGGCTTCATGAGCCATGGCATTAAGGGGTAGGCTGGGTCCCCAAGGATACATATAGGCATTTCAACATCCCCAACAGTTATTTTCTGGTCTGGGAATAAAGTCCCTTTCTGCAGCTTTTGAAACAGACCAGAGTTCCTGAAGATGCGAGCGTCATGCACCTTTCCCGGCCATCCCACGTTGATGTTGGTGAAACGTCCCTTGTGATCCACCAGAGCTTGCAGCACTATCGAAAAGTACCCCTTGCGCTTTATGTACTCGCCGGCTTGGTGCTCCGGTGCCAAGATAGGGATATGGGTTCCGTCTATAGCCCCACCACAGTTAGGGAATCCCATTGCAGCAAAGCCATCCACTATGACCTGCACATTTCCCAGAGTCACTACCCTTGATATCAGCAGATCTTTGATTGCGTGGGCTACTTGCATCACAGCAGCCCCCACAGTAGACTTGCCCACTCCAAATTGATTCCCAACTGACCGGTAGCTGTCTGGCGTTGCAAGCTTCCACAGGGCTATCGCCACTCGCTTCTCAACTGTGAGGGCTGCTCTCATCTTGGTATTCATGCGCCTCAGGGCAGGGGAAAGCAAGTCACAAAGTTCCATGAAAGTGCCCTTACGCATGCGAAAGTTTCGCAGCCACTGGGAATCGTCCCAGACCTGCAACACTATGCGGTCCCACCAGTCTGTGCTTGTTTCCCGAGCCCAGAATCGGCGTTCCACAGCATGAACCTGCCCCATTAGCACCATGATGCATGCATTGGCAGGGCCCATGCTTTCAGAGAAATCTGTGTCCATGTCCTGATCACTCACGTGACCTCGCTGACGTCGCCTCCTCGCCCGGTATCGCTTTGCCAGGTTCCGGTGCTGCATATACTGCTGGATAATGCGTGTGGTGTTTAACGTGCTCCTAATTGCCAAAGTGAGCTGAGTGGCCTCCATGCTTGCCTTGGTATGGCGTCCGCACAGAAAAAAGGCGCGGAACGATTGTCTGCCATTGCTCTGACGGACGGAGGGGCGACTGACGACACGGCTTACAGGGTTGGCTTCAGGGAGCTAAAATCAACAAAGGGGGTGTCTTTACATGAAGGAGTATTTCAGGCAGGACTTCACGGAGGGTTCCAATAAGAAATGGTGCACCTAAGTTATCGTTCTTATTGGAACAAGGAGGTTAGCCTGGCCTCTGATTGATACATGGCTAGATTTACCTCTCTGCACCTTCTCTGTGAGTGACTGCAGTGTGACCTAGAGGAATGAGTCCCCTAGACAGGGGAGGAGGCAAATGAGTACAAAACAAATCTGGTCTATTTCTTGTTTTGATCCACTCCATCTATCTTTTACATCTTTGGCTGGCAGCAGACGGTGCAGAAGGACTGCATGCCATCCAGTTCTCATGGCTGCTCGGCAGAAGATGGTACAGTATGACTGCTAGCCATCCTCATCTCTTGCCTGCCTGGCAGAAGATGGTACAATACGACTGCTAGCAATCCTCATCTCTTGCCTGCCCGGCAGAAGATGGTACAGTACGACTGCTAGCAATCCGTATCGCCTGCCTGCTCACCATAAGACAGTTCAATAGGACTGACTGCAGGACTAAAGAGAATGACCTGGTCAAGTCACTCCAAATTTAGTCCCTGTGCCCATGTCTGCCCAGGTGCTCCCAGCCGACGTGGCCAGGAGCACCTCGGACATGACGATGACGGCTACCAGTCGTATTGCACCGTCTGCTGCCACAAGGCAAGGGGTTGCTGCTTCTGTGTAGCAAAGCCGTACCACGTCTGCCAGCACCCAGGAGACATACGGTGACGGTGAGCTGAGAGGCTCCAGGCTTGCCGTGGTATGGCGTCTGCACAGGTAACTCAGGAAAAAAGGCGCGAAACGATTGTCTGCCCTTGCTTTCACGGAGGGAGGGAGGGAGGGAACGGGGGCCTGACGATATGTACCCAGAACCACCCGCGACAATGTTTTAGCCCCATCAGGCATTGGGATCTCAACCCAGAATTCCAATGGGCAGCGGAGACTGCGGGAACTGTGGGATAGCTACCCACAGTGCAACGCTCCGCAGGTCGACTCTAGCCTCGGTCCTGTGGAAGCGCTCCACCGAGTTAATGCACTTAGAGCATTTTCTGTGGGGACGCACACACTCGAATATATAAAACCGATTTCTAAAAAAACGACTTCTATAAATTCGACCTTATTCTGTAGTGTAGACATACCCTAAGATAACTGGGGTGCTGGTAGCGTAGGGCCTGAGGAGAGAGTCCACATAGCCAAACAATCCTGCTGTCAGGGTGCCAATGCCTGAGATGATGGGGCGCCCAGGATTTCCAGGTTTATGGATCTTGGGTAGCAGACAGAATACCCCTGGTTGGCGTTCTAGGGGTGTGTCTGTGTGGATTTGTTCTCGTGGTTTTTCAGGCGCTTACCCCAGCATGTCAGAGAAGGTGTAGAGTCAAGCTCACTTCATGTGATCGCTATTCCCCCGACTTGCCTTAGTTATGCTAAGCCCTGCAAAGGGCTACTAAATGACTAAATGCAACAAGCAAATATACATAGATAGATAGATAGTCCATCCCAATACTTGGTAGTGGCCTGGACACCCGGCTGGTTGCTAAAAGGCCGCTCTACACTGGGACCTAACACTAAAAGAAACAATCCAGTGCAGGTGTCTCCCTGAGGGGAAAGCTCTCTTCTATCTGTACACATCAACTGAATCTAATCTGGGACCCACAAACTCAAATGCCTTAATCACAACTCAGGGGTGCCATTTAGGGAGGGCGGTTCAGGCACCCCCCGCTTCATATCACATTTGGGTGAAGTTTGCAGCAGGAGGGAAGATGCTGGTCCTCCCTGCTGCCCTGCTATGGAGTCCCCGCTAGCCAAGTTGCTTGGGATCAGAAGTCTCCCTCCTGATCTGCTGCACAAAGCCGGGCAGGGGCTGATGTTGGGGTGCCCATGTACCTGGTCTCTGCTGAGCTGGGGTGGGGGGATAGGGAGCCTATCTGTGCTGGTGCTCCTGGCTCAGGAGTGGGAGCTGCGGCTGCTGCTGAACTGAGCAAGCATTCAGGCTCCAGAGTGCTTGGCTTGAAGAGAGTGCGCTCACACACTCACAAAGGCACACGCAGTCTTCCACGCATACCTCCCCCTCATACTCACACACTGACAGAGTCTCTCTCATACACGCCCTCGCTCACACGTGGTGGTGGTGGTGTTACTTCTTGGTACTTCCCATCAAAACGTACACAGATTCTTGATAATTTTATTCTTTCAAAGCTCGGTTATTTTAGTTTTTTGACTGGTCTGTGCATTTCATAATTTTATTTCTCTCATGCTTAGTGAGTTTAAAATGTCTAACCTGTCCTGGCCGGAGTAATTATCAACAATATTTTTATTACCATATTGTGCTTTGTCATTCATCATTTAAAGTGGTACAATCAAATAACAGTATCCTTCTAGAATGGAAATTTAGCTTGTCCTCACCTTAGCAGTGCCAGTTTAAGAAAAAATAGCTAAACGCAGAACTTTAGACACTGGGCAGATGGAGGTCGCTTATTTTCAACTTGTAATTTTCATTATCTCTGTAAAATCACTTAAAATTTGTATGAAAATAAACGTGGTTCCAAGTCTGATACTAATAGTAATGATGGGGTCAAAGGTTAGTGAGTCACGTGCATGATGGTGATCGGTAAACGTAAACGCCAGAATAATTAGAAAAATAAATTCCCTTTCTTAATAAAAGAAATTAAATCACATATGTTAAAATTAAATAAATACATTTTTAGCGGAAGGAAAAACAATTGATTAAAAAAGAGTAAATAACGGCACAGAGTCGGACACATCACCTCCATATTGGTGCACAGAACAAATTTCATGTGGTGGGGGTGGGGCCGAGGGGTTTGGAGTGTGGGAGGGGGCTCAGGGCTAGGGCAGAGGGGTTGGGGTGCAGGGGTGTGAGGGCTCAAGCTGGGGGTGCAGGCTCTGGGGTGGGGCTGGGGATGAGGGGGTTGGGGTGCAGGAGGGTGCTCTGTGGCTATGGTGGGGAGAGAGGACCCACCCCCCCCGCCCCAGCTCACCTCTGCCTCCTCCCCTGAGCGCGCTGCCGCGTCCTGCTTCTCCCCCTCCCTCCCAGCGCTTGCAGCTGTTCACGTGGCAAGCGCTGGGAGGGAGGAGGAGGAACGTGGCGCACTCGGGGGAGAGGCGAGGCTGGGGATTTGGGGAGAGGTCCAATAGGGGCAGGGAGGGGGCAGAGTTGGGGGGGGGCCAGGGGCGCGAGCACCCATCAGCGCCAACGAAAGTTGGCACCTGTACCCCCAGCTCTCTCTCCCTGCAGCAGCACCTGGGCTGGGGGTGGGGAGAGGTGCCCCGGGGCCGGGCGGGCCCAGTTGCCAACTTTCACGTGGCAAATAAGCACCCTGACGTTCGCAATAAACCAGAATTCAACCTAATCCCATTTGAAAACAAGCCAATCCCTAAGAACCCCAACACCCTATGTGACTAGATGCCCCCGGCGTGCAGTCTGGGACTGTGGTGGGTTCACTGTGCACCCCAGACTCTCTCCCTACCAGGCCCCTGCTTGCCAGGAGCGGATCAAAAAAAAAGAAGCTACTAGCCAACAAGCAACTCACCAGCCAGCAAAGCCAAAACAAGGCCAATTTCTGCATACCCCCCCCCCCCCCCCAGTTTGGCATGGCACTAAACAGGCTGCTGTATGCCCGCACAGCTACAGGGCATCGAGGATACCGCCCTGCTCGCTGAGCCCTGGGTATGGGCAGTTCCCCCCCTGCACGGTGCATTGTGGGGGCTGTAGTCTCCCTGCATTCCCCCCCCCGCACAGTGCATTGTGGGGGCTGTAGTCTCCCTGCATTCCCCCCCCCCCCGCACGGTGCACTGTGGGGGCTGTAGTCTCCCTGCATCCCCCCCCGCACGGTGCATTGTGGGGGCTGTAGTCTTCTTGCGCACCCCTTTCGCGGTGCATTGTGGGGGCTGTAGTCTCCCTGCATTTCCCCCCTGCACGGTGCATTGTGGGGGCTGTAGTCTCCCTGCATTTCCCCCCCCCGCACGGTGCATTGTGGGGGCTGTAGTCTCCCTGCATTTCCCCCCCCCTGCACGGTGCATTGTGGGGGCTGTAGTCTCCCTGCATTCCCCTCCCGCACGGTGCATTGTGGGGGCTGTAGTCTCCCTGCATCCCCCCCCGCACGGTGCACTGTGGGGGCTGTAGTCTCCCTGCATCCCCCCCCGCACGGTGCATTGTGGGGGCTGTAGTCTCCCTGCATCCCCCCCCCGCACGGTGCATTGTGGGGGCTGTAGTCTCCCTGCATTTCCCCCCCCCCGCACGGTGCATTGTGGGGGCTGTAGTCTCCCTGCATTTCCCCCCCCCTGCACGGTGCATTGTGGGGGCTGTAGTCTCCCTGCATTTCCCCCCCCCTGCACGGTGCATTGTGGGGGCTGTAGTCTCCCTGCATTCCCCTCCCGCACGGTGCACTGTGGGGGCTGTAGTCTCCCTGCATTTCCCCCCCCCGCACGGTGCATTGTGCGGGCTGTAGTCTCCCTGCATTTCCCCCCCCCTGCACGGTGCATTGTGGGGGCTGTAGTCTCCCTGCATTTCCCCCCCCCGCACGGTGCATTGTGGGGGCTGTAGTCTCCCTGCATCCCCCCCCCCCCGCACGGTGCATTGTGGGGGCTGTAGTCTCCCTGCATTCCCCCTCCCGCACGGTGCATTGTGGGGGCTGTAGTCTCCCTGCTTCCCCCCCCCCGCACGGTGCATTGTGGGGGCTGTAGTCTCCCTGCATTTCCCCCCCCCGCACGGTGCATTGTGGGGGCTGTAGTCTCCCTGCTTCCCCCCCCCCCCGCACGGTGCATTGTGGGGGCTGTAGTCTCCCTGCATTCCCCCTCCCGCACGGTGCATTGTGGGGGCTGTAGTGTCCTTGCGCACCCCTTTCGCGGTGCATTGTGGGGGTGTTGTCGTTCCCCCCCCCCCCCCCCCCCCCGCGGGCAGGTCGTTCTCGTGCCGCAGCGCGTGGCGCGGTCCCGGCCGGGCTCCGCGTGACTCCGCAGCCCGCCGGGCCCTGTGGCTGCCGGGGGGGTCCGGCCTCGGGCGAGGAGCGCAGCGGAGCCCGGGGCAGCAGCCCAGGTAGGGCGCGGGGCGCGGGGCGCGGTCCGGGGCGCGGGCGCTGGTCTCCGCCGGGCGGTGGAGCGGCACTTGGGGGCATCGCCGCCGATAAAACACCGTCGCCGAAGTCCCCCGGGGCCCGGGTCAGGGAGGGCGAGCGAGGCGCTCGTAGGGGAATCTCCTTCGCGCCTTTTGGCAGCTGATGCAAGGGGAAGAAATAGTAACGGGGATGGAGCGGGGCCCCGCTGCACAAATCCATGCTCTGCTTCACTCCAGTATTTCCTTCCAGTGCTTGCTGTTGCTGCTGTTTAAAAAACCCCGAACAAAAGACCTCCCTTTTCTTTTCCAAGATCCTTACCCTTCCTCTCTTGGCTTTTGGGCGCATTTGAGCAAGTCCCCACGTGAGCCCTCTGTTCCCTAGAGCATGACTCTGCACTGCTTGTAAGATTGCGAGTTTCTGACCGTTGCCATTGTTTTATCCCCGTTTCCATTTCTACGTTTCCTTCTTGGCAGCCATTGGATTGTTTCCAGCGTTTGCTCTGGCGCAAATGTCACTTTGGTTAAAGGAGGACAGTTCCTTAGCTGTGCACGCACATTAGGGAGCTCAGCCGAGCTCTGGGAGTGGGGTTTTACTTGGCACAACCATTAATTTTGGGATTATTACAATTTAGGTGAAGTCAATTTGCCAGAGCTCTTTATGGGTTCAGTCCTGCCATTACTTATGCACAAGAACAACGAGGAGTCCTTGTGGCACTTTAAAGACTAGGGGCTTGTCTATACCGGCAATTAACAGCACTGCAACTGTCTCGCTCAGGGGTGTGAAAAAGCACACCCCTGAGCGCAGCAAGTTGCAGCATTGTAAAGCACCAGTGTAAACAGTGCCCCCCCGCGCTGGGAGCTGTGCCCCTCGTTGAGGTGGTTTTTCTAAGAGCGCTGGGAGAGCCGTCTCCCAGCACTGCGCTGTGACCACACAAGGCACGTTAAAGCACTGCCGGCGTGGACTAGCCCTAACAAATGTATTTGGGCATAAGCTTTCGTGGGCTAGAACCCACTTCATCAGATGCATGGAGTGGAAAATACAGTAAGCAGAATATATATACAGCACATGCAAAGATGGGAGTTGCCTTACCAAGGGGGCGTGGGGTCAGTGGCTCATGAGGCCAATTCAATTAAGGTGGAAGTGGCCTATTCTCAACAGTTGACAAGAGAGGGAAAATTACTTTTGTAGTGCTAACGAGGCCAGTGCAATCAAGGTCTACCTTGGCCATTTCCAGCAGTTGACCAGAAGGTGTGAGTATCAGCAGAGGGAAAATTACTTTTTATAGTGACCTAGTCACTCCCAGTCTTTATTCGGGCCTAATTTGATGGTGTCCAGTTTGCAAATTAATTCCAGTTCTGCAGTTTCATGTTGGAGTCTGTTTTTGAATTTTTTTTGTTGAAGAATTGCCACCTTTAAGTCTGTTATTGCGTGTCCAGGGAGATTGAAGTGTTCTCCTACTGGTTTTTGAATGTTACCATTCTTAATGTCTGACTTGTTTCCATTTATTCCTTTGTATAGAGACTGTCTTGTTTGGCCAGTGTACATGGCAGAGAGATATTGCTGGCACATGATGGCATATATCACATTGGTGCAAGTGAAGGAGCCCCTTCTTGTCAACTGTTGAGAATAGCCCACTTGCAGCTTTAATTGAATTGCTCTCGTTAGCACTGACCCCCCTCCCCCTTGGTAAGGCAACTCTTATCTTTTCATGTGCTGTGTATATATATATATCCTGCTTACTGTATTTTTCACTCCATGCATCTGATGAAGTGTGTTTTAGCCCATGAAAGCTTATGCCCAAATAAATATGTTAGTCTCTAAGGTGCCACAAGGACTCCTCATTTTTTGCTGATACAGACTAACACGGCTCCCCCTCTGAAACCTGTCATTATGCACAAGAGTAACTTTACTCATTTGAGCAGTCCCAGTGCAGCCAATGGGAGTATTTGCATGAGTGAAGTTATTCATGTGTGTGTATAGGATCGGGGCCTACATTCAGAGTACTCTGCTCTGCTTCATGGCTGCAGTTTACCAGAGTAAAACACTGAAGGAATTGAGTTGAATCATTTGAGTCATGTGGGCCTTGAGCTGCTGAGACATAGCGGATGTCTAGAGAGAATGGAAATAAGGGCCTCTCATCGTGATTAAATTTGATGGGCCAAAATTCCTGTACACCTGTTTGATCGACAGTGGGCGGCCTGCGTGCAGTAACTTGTTCTCATCTTATGCTGTGATAGCTACCCATTCAAATCCTGCCCAGCTGACCCAGAGCTCTTGGGGGAGAGGGACAGCAGACTGACCCATTGCTCATGGGGAGGGGGTGGAGGGGGATCGGGAGCACACTGACCCATTGCTCAACGGGGGGAGGGAGATCGGGGAGCACACTGACCCATTGCTCGCAGGGGGAAGTGGAGAGCAGACTGACTCATTGCTCACAGGTGGGAGGAGGAGTGGGGAGCAGACAGACCCATTGCTCACAGGCTGGAGGGGGAACAGGGAGCATAGAATCAGAATCTCAGGGTTGGAAGGGACCTCAGGAGGTCATCTAGTCCAACCCCCTGCTCAAAGCAGGGCCAATCCCCAACTAAATCCTCCAAATTTTTTTTCTATTTGCCCCAGATCTCTAAATGGTCCCGTCAAGGATTGAACTCACAACTCTGGGTTTAGCAAGCCAATGCTCAAACCACTGAGCTATCCCTCCCTGACTGACCCATTGCTCAAGGGGGAGTGGAGCTAACCTGAGCTGCTGGGTTCTTTCTGTTCCCTGTTTCACTCTCCTTCAGCAGCCCTGATTGGCTGCTGTTCCCCTTGAGGAGGTGGGGCAGTGGAGAAGGCAGCCGGGCGGGGGGGTTCCCTGGGCTGGGCTGGAGACCTCAGGGGGTTGAGGTGTGGCAGCCAGGATGGGAATCCCGTCGGGGTGACAGCCTCCTGGCTAGAGCGGGTGCCGCTGTCACCCTGGTGTAGCCATCCCGTGTGGGAAGGGCAATGAACTCTGCTGGCATGAGCCACCGTTACCCTGGGGCTGTCCCAGGGTAACCGTGTCAGCGAGAGTCCCCTGTAACGGAATTAGCTACGCTGGCAGCCAGTCTGCATGCAGAACTGCTGATGAGGAATCTGGGTGAGCTAAACAGCAATAAGCCACTCCAAACCTGAAATGAGCAGCCCCTGGGTATTGACGCTGGTTTTACTTAATCCAGCTGCTGCCACTTGCCGGTGTCGGCAAGGCCTGAGAAACTAAGGCCTGGTTGATGCTAAAAGGTTGGGTCCACATAGCCACGTCGGTCAGGGGTCTGAAACAGCCACCCCCCGAGCGCCGTAGCCACGCCGACCTAGCCCTCCGTGCGGGGGCAGTTCGTTCGATGGAAGAATGCTTCCATCGACCTGGTTGCTGTTGCTTGGGGAGGTGGAGTTCCTACTGTGATGGAGAAACCCCTTCCATTGCCATAGTCTGCATCTGTGCTGCAAAGTTACAGCCAGCAGCTGACGGAGGGCCGGCACCACAGTGATGCCACTGGACTGCCTGTTGTGTAGACACAGCCTGAGAAACTTTGTTTCCATGCGTGGTTGCTAGACTGTACAGCCAAGCATACCCCCCCCACCCCCCCGCATCTGCCCTACCCTCACCCACCCAAAGGCAAGTACCCCAAAGTCAGGCATTGCAAAGTTCCGAGTTTTGTAGCACCTAGCTCAGTGAGTCTGCGGGATCTATATTAAGGCCTAGATGAGGGATTAGCAGACATCTTGCCAGTGTGCCATGTGCACGAATCCTGTGCTGTGGGGACCTTCAGTCTGACTGGCTTTGTTTTTGTTCTCTTGGGCGCTAACTCTTGGGTGCTGACTAATTGTTTCCCGTGCACAGCCTGCACTGGGTTGCACCTTGGAAGTTCTTCAGGGACTGGGGATCAGGGGAAGGAATCCTTCCCTGCAGACTACTGGAGACTGGACCAGTATTTGCCAGAGGCGGAGAATAGGAGGAATGGAGGGGCACCAGTGGCCAAGGCCCACATGATAGCAGGGAAATGATTACATGAGAGGTACCCAGTTGGTCCCAGCAAGTGACCTGCACCCACACGCTGCAGAGGAAGGCACCTCCCCACCCCGCTGCCCCCAAGGCCACTGCCAAATCTGACCTGGGCAAAAATTCCTTCCCAGCCCCACCTATGGCAATCAGGTGGACCTTGAGCATGGGAGCAAGAACCAGCCAGCCACATGCTCGAGAGAGAGAGAATGCTCAGGGCCACCTCAGAGCCCTGGCCCATCCTGTCCAGTGTCCCATCTCCAGCCATGGCCATCCCTGGTGCTGCAGAGGAAGGAGAGGGGAAAAGACAAATGGGATACATGGGGGTGGGGAAGGAATCGTGACCTCTGCAGGTGACTGGCTGAAGCACTGAAGCATGTGATTTTAGGAACATCAGATGTTAACCGAACTGGACCCCCGGGCTGCTGAGCCCTGCATCCTACCACCACATGCATCCCTGTCACACAATCACACTCATATATTTGTTGGCCTCTCTCTCAAAACTAATTAAATTGCCCCCACAAATCCTGTTCGGAGGCTGTTCCAGAACCGCTGCGCTCCCATGGTTAGAAACCTCTTAATTTCCAGCCTGGATTTGTTCCTGGCCAGTTTATCCCGATCTGTTCTTGTGCCCCATTGTCCGTTAGCTTAAATGGCTCTTCATCCTCGCTGGCATCGCTCTTTGTTAACACATCAGGGGGTGACCCTGTTCGCTCTCAGCCCTTCTCAACCAAAGTGGGTTGCGACTCCGTTTTAATGGGGTCGTCAGGGTTGGCATTAGACTTACTGGGGCCAAAGCCAAAGCCCTCGGGCTTCAGCCCTGGGTGGCGGGGCTCAGGTTACAGGTCCCCTGCTGGGGCTGAATCCCTTGGGCTTCGGCTTTGGCTCCCCACCCAGGGCAGCGGCACTGGGGCAGGCTCGGACTCCGGTCCCCCCTCCTGGGGTTGTGTAGTAATTTTTGTTGTCAGAAGGGGATCGTGCTGCAGTGAAGTTTGAGAACCCCTGTGCAAGGCTAAAGGAGCCACGTTCGTCCCATCTCCTGTCAGAAAGAAGGGCCAGATGGTATTGGTTGGGTCAACAGCTGTATATCTAGGAGTGCTTTCTTAGAACACAAGATGCTGGACACACTTAGTGAAAGAATAAATGCTGAACAAAAGTGTCTCAAACCAAAGCCTCAGTGGGAGAGCCCTGAATGTGCCTGTAGGTTTCTGCTCGAACCTTGATTTGCTTTGTCAGCTCTTCACTCGAGGTTTTGGTCTCCAGCCGCTTACACAGCGTGCAGTTTTGCTTACACAAGTGGTGCCGTGGACTTTGGCCAGATTATCCACGTGTATAAGCATGTGCGGGACAGGGGCCTTTAGGCATAATCTGCAAATGTGATGACCTAAGAAATGCCAGCTGCCTCCCCTTGGCTTCCTTCTCTTTGTTCTTCAGGTTATGAACGTTCCTGGCTGAGCCTGTGGTACAGCCAGGAAGCTGGCCACACTCCTCATTTGCATCTCAGCGAGCCTCCTGAATCGGAGAATATCGGGGTTGGAAGGGACCTCAGGAGGTCATCTAGTCCCACCCCCGGCTCAAAGCAGGACCAATCCCCAATTTTTGCCCCAGATCCCTAAATGGTCCCCTCAAGGACTGAACTCACAACCCTGGGTTTCGCAGGCCAATGCTCAAACCACCAAGCTATCCCTCCCCCTGATGCACAGACTTCTGCATAACTGTGAGCTTCCCACATTCGCTCCGACTGCTCCAGTGATCGTCAGCCTGCTGTTGCTTGGGATGTTCGCCTTGTGGGCAGTGGCAGCAGAAAGGCCAGCGGTTGGCCTGGGGTCTGAGCATTACCCATCCCCCTTAGGGATGGTTCTCCGAGGACGTCACTGGTGCTGTTACTGCCTGCGCTGAAATGGCTGGTTTGCATCAGGTAACCCACCTATACAGGTCTGACCCATTAAAGAGCAGCGACTCGCCCTCCCTGTCTGGGGAGCTGGTTCCGCTGCGGGTCGGCTGGTAACAAAGGGTTTTCTACACCGCAAAGCTGCACCCTTGAACTGAAGATATAGCTTTAAACTGGTGCCAAAGGCTGTGGGGGTACCCTGAATTCAGTTTAAACCAGGCGTACTTCGGCTTAGCTTAGCTCACTTTGGAACAGGTTTAAGCTAAATTGAAATAAGCCACCCTTGGACTGAAGGCAGAGCGTCCGCTGAAAACCTGATTTACCTTGTATCGGTGCTACTTCTGCCTTTGGGACTGTTCTGAAAGAAGTAACCGTATGGCGGGAGACAGCCAAACGCCAGCCCAGTATCAGCACTGAGAGTCAATGAAAGATAGTCCTAAAAACAATGCATGAGATTTACAAAATACCACACAGCAGGAACAAAGCTATGTGGAGATATGGAGGGCAGCCCCCCGGCTGTTATCTGAGTCATGCACAAGCTTGATCCGCTTACATCTAATAAACAATAGCAGCAGGTCTAAACCCCAGGAAAAGGCCTTGAGATAACAGCAAAACATTCCTCCTCCCCTGTAGCAGGACAGGCCAGCTTCTCAGCTGTGCACTTCACAGGCTGCCGCTTAGGGGAAGGACGGTGGTTTTTCATTGTCATAGAATGTTTTTGCAGCTTTCTTGAGCTCACAGATGGCCAAGAATGGCCTTGCCCAAATGTCAGGATTTGACCCCGAGTGTTTGTGTGTGTGTTGGGGGCAGACAGAGGGAAGACATTCTCACCGCCCCATAAGAATGGCTATGCTGGGTCAGATCAATGGTCCATCTAGCCCAGTGTCCTGTCTTCCGACAGTGGCCAATGCCAGGTGCTTCAGAGGGAATGAACAGAACAGGTCATCATCAAGTGATCCATTCCCTATCATCCACTCCCAGCTTCTGGCAAATAGGCTAGGGACACCCAGAGCATGGGGTTGCATCCCTGACCATCTTGACTAATAGCCAGTGACCTTATCTAGTTGTTTTTTTGAACCCTCTTATAGTTTTCACCTTCACAACATCCCCCTGGTAACCAATTCCACAGGTTGACTGTGCGTTGTGTGAAGAAGTACTGCCTTTTGTTTGTGTTAAACCTGCTGCCTATTCGTTTCGTTGGTGACCTCTGGTGCTTGTGTTATGTCAAGGAGTAAATAACCCTCCTTATTCACTTCACAGTATCCTTGATTTCATAGGCCTCTTTCATATCCCCCCCTCGGTCATCTCTTTTCCTAGCTGAAAAGTCCCGATCTTTTTAATCTCTCCTCGTATGGCAGCCGTTCCATCCCCCTCATCGTTTTTGTTGCCCTTTTCTGAACCTTTTCCAATTCTACTGTATTTTTTTTTTGAGATGGGGTGACCAGAACTGCCCGCAGTATTCAAGGTGTGGGTGTACCACGGATTTATATATGGACATTATGATATTTTCTGTTTTCTTATCTATCTCTTTCCTAATGGTTCTTAACATTCTGTTAGGTTTTTTGACTGCTGCTGCACATTGAGCTAATGTTTTCAGAGAACAGCTAATTTAGACCCAATTATTTTATATGTATAGTTGGGATGATGTTTTCCAATGTGCATGACTTTGCATTTATCAACACTGAATTTCATCTGCCATTTTGTTGCCCAGTCACCCAGTTTTGAGAGATTCCTTTGTAACTTTTTGGAGTCTGCTTTGGACTTAACTGTCCTGGTAATTTTGTATTGTCTGTGAACTTTGCTACCTCACTGTTTACCCCTTTTTCCAGATTATTTATGAATATGTTGAACAGCACCGGTCCCAGTTGAGACCCCTGAGGGACACCACTATTTACCTCTCTCTGTTCTGAAATCTGACCATTTATTCCTACCCTTTGTTTCCTGTATTTTAACCAGTTACAGATCCATGACAGGACCTACCCTCTTATTCCATGACTGCTTACTTTGCTTAAGAGCCCTTGGTGAGGGACCTTGTAAAAGATTTTCTGAAAGTTCAGGTACGCTATATCCACTGGATCACCCTTGTCCACATGTTTGTTGACCCCTCAAAGAATTTTAGTAGATTGGTGAGGCATGATTTCCCTTTAAAAAACCATGTTGACTCTTTCCCAACAAATCATGTTCATCTCTGTGTGATAATTCTGTTCTCTACTATAGTTTCAACCAATTTTCCTGGTACTGAAGTCAGGCTTACCAGTTTTAATTGCCAGGATCACCTCTGGAGCCTTTTTTAAAAATTGGCATCACATTAGCTATCTTCCAGTCATCAGGTACAGAAGCCGATTTAAATGAGAGGTTACAGACTACAGTGAGTAGTCCTGCAATTTCACAGTTGAGTTCCTTCAGAACTTTTGGGTGAATCGCCTCTGGTCCTGGTTTCTAATTACCATTTAATTTATCAATTTGTTCCAATTTGCTCCTCTACTGACATCTAAATCTGGGACAGTTCCTCAGATTTGTCACCTAAAAAGAATGGGGCAGGTGTGGAAATCTCCCTGACATCCTCTGCAATGAAGACTGATACAAAGAATTCATTAGCTTCTCTGCAGTGGCGTTGTCTTCCCTGAGTTCTCTGCACCACCACTGTCTAGTGGCCTCCCCCCGATTATTTGGCAGGCTTCCTGCTTTTGACATAATTTAAAAAAAATTGCTGTTAGTTTTTCAGTCTTTTGCTAGTTGCTCTTCAGATTCTTTTTTTGCCTGCCTAATTGTCCTTTACCTTCAGTTTATGCTTCTGTTTTTCTCAGTAGGATTTAACTTCCAATTTTTAAAGGATGCCTTTTTGCCTCGGACTGTTTCTTTTACTTTGTTATTTAGCCACGGCGGCACTTATTTGGTCTTCTTACTGTGTTTTTTAATTTGGGGCATACATTTAATTTGAGCCCCTATTATGGCATTTTAAAAAGTTTCCATGCAGCTTGCAGGCATTTCACTTTTGTGACTGTACCTTTTAATGTTCATGTCCATTTAACTAACTTCCTCTTTCTGAAGTTTAATGCTACTGTGGTATTCCCCCCCCCCCCCCCCCCCCGGATATTTAATTTAATTATATTATGGTCACTATTACTGAGGGGTTCTCTTGGATCAGATCCTGTACTCCACATCGATCTAAATCAAGAATTGCCTCTCCTCTTGTGGGTTCCAGGACTGACTGCTCCAAGAAGCAGTCATTTAAGGTGTCTAGAAACTTCATCTCTGCCCCCGATCCTGAGGTGACATGTACCCAGTCAATATAGGGATAGTTGAAATCCACCATTATTATTGAGTTTTTTATTTTAATTGCCTCTCTGATCTCCCTGGGCATTTCACAGCCATCTCACCATCCTAGTCAGGTGGTTGGTAGTATATTCTTACTGTTATATTCATATTATTCAAGCATGGAATTACTATCCCTAGAGATTCTGTGTTACAGTTTCTGTGGTATAGGTAAAACGCTCTACAGAACCGTTGAATGTCAAGGTAGATACGGAGAGGAGTTGCTAAGACTGAATGTTGCATGCAGATGGATGCAGATTGAAGTGTGTCCATGCTCCTTTCCTAGTTACTCGTGGAGCCCTCAAATGCACCGTGCCTGGTAGAGACCTTTAACCCTGGTCTAGAATTGGCTGGAAGAGGGCACCATAGAGTGATGTGTGATGCTACGTTCTTTCAGGGACTGACGTCTCTAAAGTGTGCCCAGTCTGTGATGGTGCAGGGACCAAGCCCAGGACCGAGCCTCTATTTCTGCAGCTTGCCACTCTGTGACCAAGCAAGGATGGTCTGTCAGCTGGTATGTCAAAAGGATGAGTTTCTGAGCGTGGGGCAGAAGGACCAGCATCCTTTGCTGCCAACTGCGCCTCTGAGCTAGGAGTGAGGGCCTAACTGCCTTGAGAGGGCAGGAGTTGGACAGATAATTGGCCAACGTTCCTCCCTCAGAAGCCAAAGGAATCCCCTCACCAGGAATAAATTGGGCCCCAGAGGTCTGATTTGCCCAGGTTAGGCCCAGCTGCAGTGCTCCAGTTTGTCATTTGTTAGGGATCTGTAGACTTATTGATCAATGAGGAGATAAGTAAGAACTTGCCTCATCTGCTTACTGGTGGAGTTCAGTGTATTTGTGGGGAGCGGGCAGGGCTGTCCGAACCAGATACAGTCAAAGGTTGTCAGTTTTGCCTTAAACCGATGGGTAAAGTTACCTGCATATTGGAAGGGTTTCCTCCCCTGGCCACACTAGGAAATATCTCCAGCACTGCAAGTCCCAGGGAATGCTGGGTGTCTGCTGCAATTGGCAGGTGCATACGGGCTGTTGCGTAGCTAAAGTCTATATTGTAGGGGGATGGTGATGTCATTTCTCTTTCCCTCTTCCTGGTCCCAAGGGATTTAAGTTGACAAGGGCATGGGATAGGAAGTAAGTTCACAAGTCCTGTTCTGGGCATTATTCCAACTAAGAGCATACTGAGCAGAACACTTACTGAAGAGGTCTGTAGATGGTGAAAGATTTGGACTCCCTTCCTAAGGAATTTACCAATGCCCTTTACTCTGATTCTGAACTGGATGTCGGGATATCTAGTCATCCCGTATTTGTTGAGTGTGTGCGATGAGATTTTTAGCACTAACACTTTACTCACTGAACCCCATTAAGTCTTGCTTTTGCCAACCCACAACTTAGCTAATTCTCACGCACATCCCCAGCAATCTCACTCCATTTCCCCTTTGTCTTGTTTTTTTAAAATCTATCAATTCCAAAAAATTAGTACTAGAGCTGTTTTGATGAAATGATTTTTTCAGAAAATGCCAGTTCATCAAAACCAAAACATGTTGTGAGAAAGGGTCAGTTTGAATCAATTTTCCAACTTGAAAAAATATCTAAAAATTGTCAAAACATTGCAATTTAAACAAAAATTCAATTTTTCTAGTTTGAAATGACTTTTTGTTTTGAAGTCTAGCCAATTATGGTAAAAAAAAATTATTTATTTTTTGGTTAAATGGCCAAAATCAAAATGAATCATTCCAGTTGACCTGAACCAGTTGGTTTTTTCAGGTTTTTGATTTGCAAAAACTTTCAAGAGTTTGATTTTTCATCCTGAATTGGGATGGGAAATGTTTTTGAAATTTACAGGCACTTACTAAAGAGAACTGCAGATTATAATTCTCTCATGATCTGGGTTTCCTAGCACATCCCTTTGAGGATATCACAACCAAGTGTTCACATTAGCAGGTGATCATCTTTCCTAGCCTGATGTATGACTTGCTTTCTGTCATTATAAAGTGATTAGAGAGACAAGGTGGGAGAGGTAATATCTTTTGTTAGACCAACTTCTATTGGTGAAAGAGACCAGCTTTCAAGCTTACACAGACTTCTTTTTCATACCTAAACATCAAAGCTTCTCTTTCACCAACAGAAGTGGGGGCAATACAAGATATTACCCCACCCACCTTGTCTCTCTAATATCCTGGGACCCACATGGCTACAACAACACTGCAAACAATTATAAAGCTACGTCCATTACCTGTCGTTGGGGGATATGTTCTCAGAAAGTGCTCAGTCATGGATCTGGTTCTGAATGATTAGGGTGTTTGCCTGTAAGAAGAGATGTGAATTTTAAGCTGTAAAGCTTTGCAAACAGAAGAATTTTGAGATGATGTGAAAACCACAACAGAGTGCACAGGCCCCCATGCATGTGCAATTTTTAAAACTAGAGGTTTCAAAAAGAGTTTTTTTAAATCCACGTGCTGAATGGCTTGTAGAGCTGTAATAGGGGGACCAGGTGAAAAGCTCACAGATGAAACTTTGTGTGGGCTTTCACCTGTGACATGATGTGAAAATGGCTCTCCTGGAGGTCCTTTCCTGTTCTGTCCTGGGGGCCATTTGTACTCTGCACCTTTGTGTTCTGTGGTGCTGAGCATTTTGTTGTGGCCACTTACAGACCTGCTAGTAGCAGCTGGTAAGGAGATGTGTGTCTGCAGGGATGCTACAGGAGCACCAAGTGGATCATCCTCCAGACGTTGTGAGGTGCACGCTGGGTGCTGTAAATACCATTTGCTCATCATTAGAGCTGATCACAATTTTTTTTTCAACAAAAAGTTAACTTTATTTGAAACTAAAACTTCTGCAAGGGGCATTTAGGTCCCCTCCCCGCCCCCATTTTCTGGATTTTTGTTTTTGTGTTGTTCCTATCTCCCGTTTTATCATGAAATTCAATAGAATGAATTATGTCTGTGTGGTGTTTTTTTTTCACATTTTTTTTGGACATGCTAGCTCTTCAAAAAATCCTCACATTTGGAAAACGTTAGTGACGAAAGGAAAAATGGAAAAGTGAAAGGGGAAAATCCCTAACCATCATTCCTTTTCCCCCCACAGGCAACCTTAATACAGCATTTCATAACTTTTGCCACCTTAATAATGTTCTTTGAACACAGTTTTTGTGTGGTGTGTGTGTGTATATATGTATGGGGGTAGGGATGAGGGGGAGAGAAGATCATTAAAGGGGAAACTAGTTCTTTGCAAATTTGTCTATTGTCCCTTTGACCCTACAGCCAATATGTTACATGGGCAGCTACACTCTGCATGCACACATTAACTTTTAACTTGGATTCGCAGTCTGCGCCAAAGTCAGTCAGATCCAAATAGCATAGGTCCTGGTGCTGGGGGTGCTGCAGCACCCCCTGACTTGAAGTGACTTCCATCACATACAGGGTTTACAGTTTCAGAGGAGCAGCTCGTGTAAGTCTGTATCCGCAAAAAGAAAAGGAGGACTAGTGGCACCTTAGAGACTAACCAATTTATTTGAGCATAAGCTTTTGTGCCACAAGTCCTCCTTTTCTTTTTAGGGTTTACAGTGTGGTTCAACGGCTCTCAGCATCCCCACTATAAAAATTGTTCCAGCATCCCTGCCCAATAGTTACGGTAGGTGCACAAGTCTGTATCTGCTGTATTCACTGGAAACAAAGGGCCTGTTACATTTACTCTTGAGTCAGTTGAATCCTTTTACTCTCTGTGGAATTAGCTGTCTCATCGTGATGAGTCTGAGGCCAATAGTTTAATAATCTATATTTAGAACCGGCCGAAGGAAAAAACAAGTAAGTTTTTAAAGACCAGGCCTATAAAGTTTAACAGTGGTGTCACTAGTAGGAAGTTATGGAAACGGCGCTACTAACCGGCAGACCAGTGGTGAGCTGGAGCCGGTTCATGCGAACCGGTTGTTAAATTTAGAAGCAGTTTTAGAACCGGTTGTTAGGGCTCCCTGAGCTCCCAGCTGGGGAGGCTCCCCTGGCCCCTGCCCTGCCTCCCCCCCCTCTCGCAGAGCCTCAGGGTGCCTCGCTGCCGGTGCCAGCGCTCTGGACCACTCCTGGGCAGCTCTGCAGCTCCTGCCGCATTGAGCAGCATGGTAAGTGCGGGGGGGGGCTGCGAGCTCCAGCAGGCCGCGCGGCATCCAGACACGCTGCCCTGAGCAGCATAGTAAGGGGGCTGTGGGAGGAGGGGTTGGATAAGGAGCAGGGAGTGGTTGGAGGGGGCGAAGGTTCTGGGGGGGTGGTCAGGGGACAGGGAATGGAGCGGGGTTGGGTAGGCAGTCGCTGCCCCAGAAAGCCAGGCTGGGGCTCGGCTGGGGCAGCCCCTCAGGCCAAGGGGGCCCCGACTCACGGCGCTAGGGGCTGTTGGAGACAGGGCCGGCTCTAGGCACCAGCAAAACAAGCAGGTGCTTGGGGCGGCCCATTTCTAGGGGCGGTATTCCGGCGCCGGCCATGCTGCCCGCTAGAAATGTGCCCCCGCCGCTCCAGCTCGCCTCCGCCTGCTCCCCTGAGCCCGCTGCCGCCGCTCCGCTTCTCCCTGCTCCCTCCCAGGCTTGCTGCGCGAAACAGCTGTTTGGCGCGCGGCAAGCCTGGGAGGGAGGGAGGGAGGGAGAGAGAAGCCGAGCAGCGGCAATGGTGGAGCAGAGGTGAGCTGGGGCGGGGAGCGGTTCCTCTACCCCCTCCCCCCCACCCGTTACTTCCTGCACTCCCCCCCACCCTCGCTCACCTCCGCTTCGCCTGCTCCCCTGAACGCGCTGCCTCCCCCCTCGTTGCTCATGCGGGGGGAAGCCGTAGGAAGCAATGGGGGGGGAAATGCGGCACACGCAGGGGAGGAGGCAGGGCCGGGGATTTGGGGAAGGGGTGGGGAAGGGGCGGGGGGGGCACAAAAAACCGGGGGCTGCCAAAAATATTTTTGCTTGGGGCGGCAAAAATCCTAGAGCCAGCCCTGGTTGGAGAAGGGGCTCGGTGCTAGAGGGGGGTGCATGGAGCAGCACCGTTTGGGGTGCGCGGGGCTATGGAAGGGCTGAGGGGCCCTGTGTCCTGTCTTGGGGCAGGGGCTGCACTGCGGCTGGTACCTGCACTGCGCAACCATCCGGGCAGCTGCTCCGGGGCCCCGCGGGCAGAGGCTGATCCAATGCCGCCTTGCTCAGCAGCCGCGGCTGAGCTCCATGCTGCTTCCTGCCCGGCCCAGGAAGCGTGACCGGCTGCGCTGGGCAGGGAGATCAGGCATCATGTGACTGGGCACCGTGTAGGGCCGGGGAGCCAGGCCCCTGGCAGCAGCAGCCTCCTCTGCCCCAGGAGCCGGGCAGGGCTGGCTGGTGTCATGGCTAGGGGCTGCCTTGGGCGTGCTGGGGCGAGGCCCCCCCAGTCTCTCCCGCTCCTGCACTGTGGGGCTGTCCGGCCTCCGCCGCTCGGGGGTGCTCACCTCCCACAGTGGGGAGTCGGGCAGAAGGGAGCCGCCGCCCCCCATGCCGGGAGCGACCCTACTGATGCAAGGGCTGCAGGACTCCTGCGCCACCAGCAGGCACCTGGGATGGAGAATGGGCCTGGGGAGGGCAGGGGGGCAGGACAGAGCCTGGGGGGACAGGAAGGGGCAGGATAGAGCCTGGGGGGCAGGATGGAGCCTGGGGAAGGTGGGAGGGGGCAGGACAGAGGCACATCCCTTAAATCAGAACTTTTTATAGGGAACTGGTTGTTAAGATTTGGCAGCTCATCACTGCTACAGACTATTTAATAGAGAATGGTAACCATCCCACAGCATTCTACAGTGGGGCTTTGATTCCCTGTTAAATTCATTGGGACTGGGTCACTGCAACATTCCCATTCCTCTGGCAGAAGTCCCTTTGCCTCCCCTGGAATTCAGCACCTTGGGGAGTAAAACTTTCCAGCTGAGAGAAACAAACCAATCTGCCTGGCTTTTCGGTGGAACAAGTGGGGATTTTCAGGTATTAGCTAAAGAGTGAGGCAAAGGAACAAGCAAACCCCTGTAAACCAGACTTACTGAGGTTTGCGATTTATTTTACTTAGTTCTTAAACATCCTCTGAGAACACCCATCTATTTGTGCTGCCTGCGTCTTCGAAGGAAGTGTGTATCGGCTTTTTTGTTTTTGCGACTTTGCAGCTAGAAAAAACATATACCAGAGAGAAAGTTCAGGGTATTTGTTTGCAATTATTTTGCAGAGAAATTTGACTTGTTGCCAAACTCTTCTATTTCCACAGAAATTCCAGCAGCAGATCTATGGGTGGGAGATTCTCTCTGCAAGGAGACAGAGAGACTGGCCTGAAAGTGGCTCAGCCTGTCTGACGGCCACCTGGGAAAAGGTTGTTTCCCTCTGATGCACCAGAGAAGGGCGACGGCAGAGCCATGTCTGTCGAGGATGATGGCTCTGTAATGCACCCCCCTGAGTCTGCAGTGGACCAGCGCTGGAAGTTCCTCGTCTTCTACCTCTGCTTTTACGGCTTCATGACCCAGATCAGACCTGGGGAGAGCTTCATCACCCCCTACTTGCTGGGAGCTGACAAGAACTTCACCATGGAAGAGGTGAGTTTGCAGTGTGTGTCTCTCCGCCTCCCCCACCATGCAGCTGCCATGCACCTGGCTCTGGAGAGCAGCAGTCTGCAACATGCGCTCCTTTTCAGCATCTCCTTAAGGGCAAGTTAGGCTCCCGTAAACACTGCTCCTGGGGGGCT
Organism: Caretta caretta; assembly: GCF_965140235.1. Classification (NCBI taxonomy): domain Eukaryota; kingdom Metazoa; phylum Chordata; order Testudines; family Cheloniidae; genus Caretta; species Caretta caretta. Next base: position 78,000,953 of record NC_134216.1, read on the forward strand.
GCTACAGGGGCTCACGGAAGTGATTCTCTCTGGCGGATGGGAGAGCAGTACGTGCTGAGATGAAGCAATGAGGGGGAGGTGAGAACAGCTACGTGCTAGTGATGCAAATCTATCTGTGAGGTGGGACAGCACCGGACTGGAGCGAGAGGTACATCCGTCCGGGACAGGTGTGCTCTCTGTACCAGTAATTCAGAGCCCTCTCCCCACTGGTAGGCCAGTGTCTGCCCCTTATATCTGTTTGTGTAGTGTGCGCAATTCCTTGTGTTTTTCACACAACCAGGCAACGCTCTTCTCAAGCAGCAAGAGCGCCCCAGCGCATCTGCAGGGGTGGTGGGAGTTCTTCTCCGTCCCTGTGTGCTAGCCGCCCGGCTGGGTTACGGGGTTTGCTCTTAGCTGGATTGCAAGCTACTGCCCCTTTGCATGTGGTTCAAGAGCTCCGAAGGCTGATGGCACCTCGGGGTGAGGGGTCCATCTGGGAGGCTGTCAGTGAAAAGGGGGCTCCTCTCCAGTGTTGTCCAGCGGTGTGAGGGGACACAGCCTGTGCATACATATGCTACACTAGGGTTTGGAGACAGCACCGGTGCCACGTTCTTCACGTGAGGCATTCTCAGCCCCGTTGTAAGAGCCGCTACCTCTGGGAGCTCGGTGTGTCTCGCTGAGCCGTGGAAAGGCCACAGGAGGTGCACTCCGTACCTGTGCCCACAAACGGAGCTCGCCCCAAGGCCACCCACGTGTGGGGGCTGAGTTAAACTGAGCTGGTTTTTAAATGTGAGAGCTGGGCCAAGGGTAGCCCAAGCTAAGACCCTGCTCCATGTTTAGGGGAGATGCTTGAGACCCCCACGGCCTGATGGATCCTGTGTGAAGATCCTGCTTCCCCACGCTGTCCCGCTGCCCTCCCCATCCCTGAGTCCAGAGCCTTTAGTTCCTGCTGCGTCTGTGCTGTGGCTGCCCAGCCCAGGCAGTGGAAATGAGAAACCCTTCAGACGGGCATGGTCAGAGATGGCAAAGTGCAGCGAGGCACAGCCCTGAGTTACCCTGCCTCGCTGACATGCAGGAGAGAGGAGACAGCTGCGCCGGGTTTCTAGGGGAGGTGTCTGAGTCGCTGTGGTTCTGAGAGGCCAGCCCTGGGGCCAGCTGGGATACTGCCGTGATGGTGCACGTTTCATGTATGGTTTGTCAGGGGAGGGAGAGGCTGTAACATCCTCTCTGTGATCAGCCAAAGGGCTCCTCAGCACTGCCCAGTGCTACCATGAGGGATCAGCCCTGGGCCTTGTGCTCAGGGCTCCCGAGGCAGAGCCTGGCGGGAGTGAGAGGGGAGCCCGGCAGAGAGGGCACAGAGAGGAGTGGGTGGGGAGACAGGGATGGGCTGTGGTTTGGAAACACTGGCGACGGCCTGCCACGGCTCCCCCCTGCTGTGTTCTCGTCTGAGTCTGGCCAGACCAGAAAAGTCAGCTGGGAGCCGCGGGTACAGAGGAGGCTGCTGTCAGTAGCAGGGAAGAGTGGGTACTTTTCATCCCGCTTTATCCCATTGTTCTGCTGGGCCCACAGCTCCCCCACCTCCCACCCCGTGGGGGTGGTCTGTGTGCCAGACCCTGGCGCTGGATATGGGCACTCCCAGGCTGTGGGGGGAGCATACAGCAGGCTTGGGGACGACATGGTTTCCGGCTGCCTTTCAATCCAGCTGGCCCAGGTGTCATCCCCCAGCATGATCGCTCTGTGGGGTGTTGGGGGGGTTGGTTTCCTCACTCCTCAACCTAATTTCCTTTTTTGACAGGGTTACAGGGCTAGTGGGCGGAGGGAGCAGTAGATGTGACGTATTGTGATTTTAGTCAGGCTTTGGATACAGTCCCACGTGATAGTCTCATAGACAAACTAGGGAAATGGGGTCTAGATGAAATTACTGTAAGGCAAGTGCAGAACTGGCTGAAAGACTGTACTGAAAGATAGTTTTCAATGGTTCGCTGACAAACTGGAAGGGCATATTTAGTGGGGTCCCCTGCATACAGTAATAGTCCATATTTTCATTAATGACTTGTATAATGCAGTGGAGAGTATGCTTATGAAATGTGCTGATGACACAAAGCTGCGAAGGGTTGCAAGCTGTTTGGCATACGGGATTAGGATTCAAAATGACCTTGACAAAGTAGAGAATTGGTCTGAAATCAACAAGATGAAATTCAGCAAAGACAAGTGCAAAGTACTTCACTCAGGAAGCAAAAGTCAAATGTACAACTCCGAAGTGGGGAAGAACAGGCTAGGGGTAGTTCTCCGGAAAAGGATCGGGCAGGGCGTGTTAGTGGGTCACAAATTGAATGTGAGTCAATAACATGATGTGGTTGTGAAGAAGGCTAATATCATTCTAAGGTGTAGTAACAGGAATGTTGGATGTAAGACATCGGAAGTAATTGTCCTGTCCTGCTTAGCAGTGGTGAGGTCTTAGCTGGAGAACTGTGTTTAATTCTTAGATTCATGGAGTCTAAGGCCAGAAGAGACCACTGGGACCATCCAGTCTGATGCCCTGTACAGCACAGGCCAGAGACCTGCCCCCAAAATAATTTTTTAGAGCAGATCTTTGATAAAAACGTCCAACCTTGATTTAAAAATGGTCAGTGCTGGAGAATCCACCACGACCTCCGGTAAATTGTTCCAATGGTTAATTACGGTCACCATTAAAAATGTATTCCTTTATTTCCAGTTTGAATTTGTCTAGCTTCAGCTTCCAGCCATTGGAACGTGTTAGACCTCTCTCTGCTAGATTGAAGAGCCCATTATTAAATATTTGTTCCCCATGTAGGTGTTTATAGACTGTGATCAAATCATCCCTTAATTTTCTTTTTGTTAAGTGAATAGATCATATTCCTTGAGTGTGTAAGGCAGGTTTCGAATCCTTTCATCATTCTCGTAGCTCTTCTCTGACCCCTCTCCACTTTGTCAAATCCTTCTTGAATTGTGGGCACCAGCACTGGACACAGGATTCCAGCAGCAGTTGCACCAATGCCAAATGCAGAGGTAAAATAATCTTTCTACTCCTACTCGAGATTCCCCTGTTTATGCATCCCAGGATCACATTAACTCTTTTGGCCCACTGGGAAATAAAGTTCAGCTGATTATCCACCATGACCTCCAAATCTTTTTCAGAGTCCCTACTTCCCAGGATAGAGTCCCCATCCTGTAATTATGGCCAACATTCTTTTTTCCTAGTTTTGTACATTTACAGTTAGCCAAATTAAAATGCTTGTTGTTTGCTTGCGCCCAGTTTACCAAGCAATATAGATATCTGTCAATCAGTGTCCTCCTCTTTATTTACCACTCCTCCAATTTTTGTGTCATCTATAAACTTTATCAGTGATGATTTTATGTTTTTGTTCTAGTCATTGATAAAGATGTTACATAGCATAGGGCTAAGAACTGATTCCTGCATGATCTCATTGGAAACAGACCTGGTCAATGTCGATTCCCTGTTTACAGTTACATTTTTGAGACTTATCAGTTAGCCAGTTTTTCATCCATTCCATGTGTGCCATGTTCATTAAATATTGATCTATATTTTTAATCAGAATGTTACGTGGATCCAAGTAAAATGCCTTACAGAAGTCTTATTATCTCTACATTATTACCTTTATCGATGAAACTTATAATCTCATCTGAAAAAAGACATCAGTTTAGTTTGACAGGATCTATTTTCTATAAAGACATGTAGATTTGTATTCATTATATTATCGTCCTTTAGTTCGTTATTAATTGAGTCCCATATCAGCAGCTGGATGTCAGGCTGACAGGCCTATAATTACTCAGGTCATCCCAAAAAGAAAAGGAGTACTTGTGATACTAGAGATACTAACGGAATGGAAAGAGTGTTCTCACTATACTATGAGACTCTGTCATCTGTTTTTTCCCCAAATACAGAACAGAAATATTTATTGAACACCTCTGCCTTTTCTTCATTATTATTGACAATTCTACCATTTCCGTCTAGTAATGGACCAATACCATAGTCAGGATTCTTTTCGTTCCTAATATGTGTTAAAAACTTGTAGGCTCATAGACTTTTAAGGTGAGAAGGGACCGTTGTGATCATCTAGTCTGACCTCCTGCACGTCTCAGGCCACACAATCTCACGCACCCACTCCTGTAATAGTCCCATAATCTCTGTCTGAGTTACTGAAGTCCTCAAATCATGACTTAAAGACTTCAAGTTACGGCGAATTCACCATTTGAGAATCCACTCTTGTTCAAACCAGCTAGTGACCAGCTCCTCCTTATTGTCCTTAACTCTGTTAGTCATAGAGTTGTCCTGGAGTCCCTTGGCTTCCCGTATCAATTTTCTACAATTCATAATTTCTGCTTTATATTCATTATTATCATCTTCCCCTTTCTTCCATTTGTTTTATATATATAAAAAATATTTTTTACAGCTGTCTTCATTTCCCTTCTAAACCAGGCAGTTTTTCTAACCAGCACAATCTTCTTCCTCAGTTGTAGGATTAAGACTCATTGGGCATCATTCATTTGCAAATTGGATACAATTAACTTAGGCTTGAATAGAGACTGGGAGTGGCTAAGTCATTATGCAAGGTAACCTATTTCCCCTTGTTTTTTCCTACCCCCCCCCCCCAAGACGTTCTTGTTAAACCCTGGATTTGTGCTGGAAATGGCCCACCTTGATTATCATACACATTGTAAGGAGAGTGATCACTTTAGATAAGCTATTACCAGCAGGAGAGTGCAGTGGGGGGAGGTATTTTTTCATGCTTTGTGTGTATAAAAAGATCTTCTACACTTTCCACAGTATGCATCCGATGAAGTGAGCTGTAGCTCACAAAGGCTTATGCTCAAATAAATTGGTTAGTTTCTAAGGTGCCACAAGTACTCCTTTTCTTATTGGGTATCTATTAATGTGTTCTTAAATGATTCCCAATTATCCTTTACATTTTTCTGATTAAACTCCTCCTCCCAGCTGATTTGGGTTCATAATTATTTTCAGCTTTGTGAAATTGGCCCTATTAAATTCTGGGTGTCACATTTTAGGAAAGATGTGGATAAATTGAAAAGTCCAGAGGAGGAGAGCAACAAAAATGAGAAAAGGTTTAGAAAATCTTATCTTTGAGGAAAGGTTAAAAAAAACGGGGCATCTTTAGTCTTGAGAAAAGAAGTCTGAGAGGGGACCTGAGAACATAATGCAAATATACGAAGAGGTGTTATCCAGAGGAGGGTGATCAATTGGCCTCCATGTCCCTTGAAGGTAGGACAAAAAGTATTGGGGATAATCTGCAGTATTGGGGATAATTTAGGTTAGATATTAGGAAAAACTTTCCAATTATAAAGGTAGTTAAGCTCTGGAACAGGCTTCTGGGGTGTGTGTGTGTGTGTGTGGAATCCCCCTCAGAGGTTTTGAAGAACAGGTTGGACAAACATCTGTCAGGGATAGTCTAGGTTCACTTGGTCCTGCCTCAGTGCAGTGGGCCAGACTAGATGACCTGTTGAGGTCCCTTCCAGCCATACAGTTCTATGGTTCTTATTGGCTTCAGCTCCCAAGAGCAAAGCCTGACTCTGTGCTACCTGGCTGGTCTTCTGTGGGAACATCTCCTGGCTGGGCCTGAGCCCGCTTCTGAGGGGCGATGGGGTTCGGCGGGTCTGGGCTGTGTCCTCTCTGGAGGGTGAGGGAGGACGGTGAGTGACACCCTTGTGTGCAGATGATCTCCTTGCTTGGTGGCTGCCAGCGCTCTAGCCCAGCACTGAGTGTCCCAGAGAGGAGCAGGGAGAGGCCAGGCCGGGTTGGGATTTTGGAGGAGTGATGTGGTTGGTGCGGAGGGCAGTTTGGGTCTCAGGATTGCTGGGTGCTCTGCTCCTCTGACCTCGCAGGTGCCTTGTGCAGTGCAACTGTTGTCACCAGTGAGCCCCCCACAGATGGCACCCCTGTGCGCTAGGCCCTGTGGGAGCTGTGAGAGCAGGAGTCAGTGTGGGTCCGTGAGGGTTAGTAGCCTCCTGCCCCGAGTCTCAGAGACCCTTTCCACCACAGAGGTGGCTGGACATTTCATCTCAGTGCTCCCCTCCGGTTGCCAGCTGATGCCCCTGAGCTAGCGTGTTCCGCTCTCTGTCCTGTGGGACCCCTCTCGCGGGCGGGGTCTCCAGAGCCCCATGCTAAGGGGCTGATCTCCCGTGCTAGGCAGGGGGACACGGCCATCCAGGTGAGGTGGTGGGCCTTGAGCTCGGTGACCAGGAATGTGCCCTACACTGAGCTGCCAGCATGGCAGGGGCTGGCCTGTGGGGGCAGGTGGGCTGCTCTGTCTCTCACTCAGGCCCCTCTGCAGCTTCCTGACTGGGAAAGTGACTTTAAAAGAGCATCTCGATGGCCAGGGGTCGATCTCTTCTGATTGCTGAGAGGAAGCTGCCCGGCCCACCCCTCCTCGCGCCGTCCCTGCAGCGCGGCCTGGCTTAGTTCATTGGTGCAGGCATAGATCCCTGCTGCACCGAGGAGTGTCGCAGGCGAACGGCTAGACAACGCCAAGCAAAACAAGTGTCATGTTACCCGCACAGCCCCTGAGCTAGCGCGAAGGAGACCCTGTGCCCACCCCCTGCTGCCACTGACCTACCCCTGCCGGCCCCTCCCAGAGAGGAATGGGGTCATGTGCTTCCAGGGGCCTTTCATCGGAGGTTATGCAAACTCCGTGACATAAGTGGGTCACTGTTGTTCCTGCCCCTCTGACCCTGCCCCTGCGGCTGTTGCAAAGAGGCCCAGTGGGCTGGGGGCAGGCGAGGGAGGGGAAGGGGAATGGGCAGTGTGGGGGAGGGCAGCCACGGGTGGGCAGGACCTTGAATCAGCGCAGGCTGAGAGTTCACTTTCTGCACTGTCCCCCAGCTGCCAAGGGGCCAGATGAAGCCCAGCACCTCCGTGAATCCTGGCTGAATGCTGGGAACGGTCCCCCGCACACAGATAAGGAGAGTCCTTCTCTCACCTTTTTGTGGCAATGGAGAACCCAACCCCTGCTGGCTGACGGGGCACATGCAGCCGAGCCGGGCGGCGTTGGCGAGGAGGGGGACCGCAGCGCCGGCTCCTGGAGACGTTCTCTGCTTAGGACAGTGCACTGTGTGCCCGCACTGTGCAGCCTCCACGCTGGAGTCGTTACTCTCCGTCCTCGCAGCCCGAATGCAATTACATGTCACAGCCCTGGAGGGGGAAATGCCAAAGAAACCCACCGCAGGAGCATCGAACCTCAAAAAGGGGAACTGCACAGAAGTAAGGAGACTTGTGAAATGGAAATTGAAAGCAACATGCCAGGGTGAAATGCCAGCAAACGGCATGGAGACTATTAAAAACACCATACTAGAGGCTTACACTAAATCTATACCACACATGAAAAAAACAAACCAGTATGAGGATCAAAAAAATGCCACCATGGCTAAACAGCAGAGTAAAAGAGGCACTTAGAGGCCAAAAGGCCTCTCTACAGCCTGTTTCTTCCCTCTCAGGTGCCTGGCTTTGCACTGGGGGGGGATTTCAGGGTGAGGAGTTGCACAGAAGACCCTGGAAGAGATACTGCAGCCAGTTGAAAAACAGGGAAAAGGATTTGCCCAATTGCATTGTGCTGGGCTTGGGAATGTGTCAACGGACTCATTCCTGCGCTGGAAACATCATGCTTTGGAGGAAATGTTTGTGAAATCGGAATTTTGGAAAAGTGGAGATTTTCAAGATTGAACCTCCCCCATGTGACTAAACTGGAAAATCCAGATTGTCAACACAACCCCCTAGTCATTGAAATCTAAAAAACTCCCTCAACTCTTACAGTGTCCACGTGTCCATTGTGGGGTTGAAGCTGGACAATTTTTTTGAAAAATAATTAAAAAAATTTTTTTTGAAAAAGTATCTTCCGTTGTCCAAATGCCAGATTTGAACTGTTCTCTTTGGTTTGCAGCACCAACAGACCCATGTGATCCTCTGGATGGTATAATTATCACACCATAAACGAACCCTGCCCGGCTTTCCTGGTGGCTTAGGTTTTAACCCAATTAATCGCCTTAACAAGGAGCAGTTTCTGCTTCTCTGGAAAGCCTCGGCTGGAGTGCACCTGGCCAAGCGCACGTGGTCTGGCATGGGGGTTACAGTATGCCAAGGACTGGTGCAGAACACCGCATGGACTAGATCATGTCACCCTTGTGGTCCGTGCTCAGGGTCTCCCTTCTGCCTCGCTTCCCAAGAAGTCAAATTTCAGAGCCATCAGCTGTGGCTTCCTGTGTGAGCAGGAGGGGGAAAAACAAGGAGCTTATAAAGAAAGAAACGTGTTTACAAAGGGCTTTTAAAATGTGCCCGTTTTAGTTAACCTTTCTGTGCCCGATGCACGTGCAGAGCCTCGCCAGAGAGGGCAGCAGCAGAGCTCCATGGAAGCAGGCCTGTCTGATGGATGCCCTGGCGCTAGGGCTGGCGAACGCTGCCCTGCCAGTCAGTGCGTTTGCCCTAGCTCTCGGGGATTATACTAACAGTCTTGGGGGATAGGTGTAATACCTGTGACTACATCAGCCGAGATGATCTACTGGTCTCGGCTGCCTGAAAATCAATGGATGCACCTTTAGTTTGGGTAGTGTCTTCCGTATGAGCCACAGCCCGAAGTGCTTTGCAGAATCTGCTCATGGTAGCATGAGGGGCAGGACGAGGGATGGGAGGCAAGGGGCCTGTGCTGCTGGCCTCGTGGGCTGAGCATGGGATTGCTGCTCTCTCTGACTCGCTCCCCGTCCTGGGCAGGGCTGCTCAGAGGGCAGGGAGAGGCTCGTCTGGGGACTCTGCACAGTTATCAGGCCACGGCTGCTCAGCAATCCCGGCCAGCTGGGGAGATTCAGAAGTGTGGGGAAGCAGGGCAGGGGCATCCGGTCTTTCTGAGGACAGGGAGTCTCCCCTACCCTGCTGCCTGCACCTTCCTGCTGGTGGCAGTGGGGAGGGGAGATGATCTCTGGGCACTGTCACTGGTAACGCTGTCCAGCAACTCTCTCTCCACTCTGGTGACTAGAGGGCTGTGTCCTCTTGTGCCTGCTCTGACTTGCTGGGACGGTGGCTGCTGGCGCCCCTGTGAGGTGTCCAAAGTGGTTTTCTGAATGACTGTGGAGCTTTGTGGGGCTGCAGTCACAGAATCATAGGACTGGAAGGGGCCTTGAGAAGTCATCTAATCCAGTCCCCTGCACTCATGGCAGGGCTAAGTTTTATCAGACCATCCCTGACAGGTGTTTGTCTAACATGCTCTTAATCTCCAGTGACGGGGATTCCACAACCTCCCTAGGCAATTTATTCCGGTGCTTAACCACTCTGACAAGAAGTTTTTCCTAATGTCCAGCCTAAACCTCCCTTGCTGCAATTTAAGCCCATTGCTTCCTGCTCTGTCCTCAGAGGTAAAGAAGAACAATTCTTCTCCCTCCTCCTCGTAACAACCTTGTATGTACTTGAAAACTGTTATCATGTCCCTCCCCAGTCTTCTCTTCTCCAGACTAAACAAACCCAGTTTTTTCAATCTTCCCTCATAGGTCATGTTTTCTAGACCTTTAATCATTTTTGTTGCTCTTCTCTGGTCTTTCTCCAATTTGTCCACATCTTTCCTGAAATGTGGCGCCCAGAATTGGACACAATGCTCCAGTTGAGGCCTAATCAGCGCGGAGTACAGCGGAAGAATTACTTCTCGTGTCTTGCTTACAACAATCCTGCTAATACATCCAAGAATGATGGTCACTTTTTTGGCAACATTGTTACACAGTTGACTCATATTTAGGTTGTGATTCACTATGACTCCCAGATCACTTTCCGCAGTACTCCTTTCTAGGCAGTCATTTCCCATTTTGTATGTGTGCAACTGATTGTTCCTTCCTAAGTGGAATACTTTGCATTTGTCCTTATTGAATTTCATCCTGTTTTCTTCAGACCATTTCTCCAGTTTGTCCAGATCATTTTGAATTGTAATCCTATCCTCCAAAGCACTTGCAACCCCTCCCAGCTTGGTATCGTCCGCAAACTTTGTAAGTGTACTCTCTATGCCATTATCTAAATCATTGATGAAGATATTGAACAGAACTGGACCCAGAACCGATTCCTGCGGGACCCCATTTGTTATGCCCTTCCAGCATGATTGTGAGTCACTGATAATACTCGCTGGGAATGGTTTTCCAGCCAGTTATGCACCCACCTTATGGTAGCTCCATCCAGGTTGCATTTCCCTAGTTTGTTTATGAGAAGGTCATGTGAGACCGTCTCAAAAGCTTTACTAAAGTCAAGATATACCACGTCTACCGCTTCTCCCCCATCCACAAGGCTTTTCCCACTGGTAGCAAGGTTCTTCTCTGGGGAGTATCCCAGCACGCAGCCTCTGTGGGCTCTCACTGGATGGGTAACACCCAACCCTCTTCTGCAGTGAGAGGCAGTGTGGAGCTGGGCACGTGCAGCTGGGAATGCAGTGGCTGTGTAAGAACAAATAGCAGCAGCTTGGCTGGAGAGCGCCCATGGCTGGGATCTTCACTGTCTCCTGGTAAAGTTACACTCACTTCTGCTGTTCTCTGCCCCATGCCGACTGCTTAGTTACTGGCCTAGGCAGGCAGCTTGGGAATGGCTGGATGAGCACACTAGCCAGAGCCCCTTCTGTTCTTTATTGTGCGAGAGCAGCGCCTGGTGCCTGAGGGAGAACAGGCCGCATTGTGCCAGGAGCTGTACATGCATGCAGGGAGGGGTGGTTTTATAGAGGGGCACTGAGATACAGAGAGATTGAGGGCAGATTTTCCAGAGGTCACTCCCAGTGCACACATCTGTGTTACTGCGGGGTTTGGGCCATAAGCTGTGAGGGTCCTGTGCTAACATGGACACCGGGAGAGCTGGCGAGGGCCCTTTCCAGGCCCTTTGCTGAGCCCATGCTAGTTAGGGGAACCCTTTGCCTTTCTCTCTAAGCTCTGGAGTTGAAGCTTGCCTGCTGCTGCCCTGCGTCCTGGCTCTGCTGTGCTCCTCCTCTTTGCTGGTGATTACCCAGAAGCCAATGCACCCCTCGTGGCGTTGTGTGGGGAGATCAGGCAGAGAGAGGCCACGAACCAACGAGCCACGTGGCCTTCCCCTGGAATCCTCCGCCACCGCTACCACGATGAGGGGAGACAAAGGGGTGGCTGAAGTGTGTGCGTGCAGAGTGTGTTTGCAGCTACTAGAGATCTTCACATGAGCCAGGAAGCCTCAGCCCTGAGAGCAGAATGTGCACCTGGCCTGTGCTTCCCCTCTTTACGGGGGTGCTTCCGCCTCCCTGGACCGCCTCTGCAGGCCACCCAGCTCTCTCCTGGTCTCTAGGAGAGGAGGAGACTTTACACTGCTTAAAATACCAGTGGCAACTCTTCACGTTCCCCCAGGCAAGCCGCAGAGCTTAGCCCCGTGTTCTGGGCTGTCAGCCCAGGACTGAGCTCCCTGCGGGCGGAGGGCTCCCTGCACACACCAGTGCCAGCAGCAGAAGCGGGCTCTGGCACACGCAGGCCTGGCAGTCACTCCTTCAGTAGGGGGGCCTGGTGGAAACATTCTGCCTCAAGATTGCTCTCTTCTCCCGTGGCTGTGACTCCTTCCCCCTCTGTTGCACCAGTCCTGGCCTCCCCCATTGACAGTGCTGTGTGGTGGCTGTCTGCTGTGCCTGTACCCACCGGGCTGTGGCATGGCGGGCCTTGCCCTGAGGCAGTCTCTGACCCTGCAGAGGAGCTGGGAAGCAATGGGTGGGCGGGTGCCAGGCATTCCCGTGCTGTGGAGCTCTCTGCACCGCTGGCAGGAACACGGGCTTTGCATGGGAGAGGACTTTGGCTCCGTGCTGGCGTGCCTGGGGGGCGGGCCAGGCTGGGAGCCGCGCGCTGAAGATTTTCATGCGAAGGAATGCTGAGCTCCGGGCAAAGGCATCTGCTCAGCACTGGGCCCAGCACAAGGTAGGCTGTTGAATTCACTGAGATAAGGGACCCAGGATTTTATTAAGAGGCATGGCCTCAGTAATGAGGCTGCGGCGAGCGGGCTGCTGCTGTGCGTAGGTCCCAAACTGTAACCGTGATTCTAAGACCCCAAAACTCTTGGTAACTTACTCTTGGCGAGGCGGTGCAGGAAATAACTCCATGGAGACACGGCTGTCCGAGCGCTAGGTGGCTGGCACAAACCGCACAGTGCAAGAGCGCTTTCACTTTATTTAGTCTCAATCACTTCCACACATCCACAACCGGTTCGTAAAACACCCCAAAATCAATAATTACCGAAGTCTGGAGCTGGCTTCGAGTGGTACAAAGACAGCAGGCCAATTGGCCAGTCTTCCTGCCTGCCGTTGAGTACCCTACGGTGTGCCCACGAAGTGCTCCCGCTGCGTCCACCGGCCCCATACTTTCTCTCCTTGTTTGTTTGGCTTAGTGTAACTATAACATGTCAGTAAAAAAATCTGTTAAACAGTTTCAAAGTTTAAACAAGAGGTTTCCTCAAACCATTAGTTAGATGTGTTTTTGAAGAGTCCGCATGTCTTAAGGGCCCTGAGGAACGCATCCCAAAGGGCAGATACAGATAATCTTCCTGTTTTTCTAAATCACATGCATCAGCAATTTCACCAGAGCTCTTACCACGAAGGACAGTGGGTCACCCCCCTGCTTGGCTGCTTGCTCAGCTATGCTAAGGCTGTTGCAGAGGCCTGCTAAACGCTATTGATTTAGCTGTTTTTGGCAATAAGGATGCTAACCGATATTCCAGTCATTGGTAGTGGTCCCGGCATTTTGATAGTCTGCCAAGATCTCCCTGTACGAAAGGACACGGTTTTGATTGTGTTACCCGTTTTCCCACTGGCTCCAGCAGAAGCTCTGAGAGTCAGTGTTTGCCCCTGGCTTTCACAGACAGGCCGTGCTGGAATTAACCTGCTGCTCCCCCGCACATTGCGTGGTGCTGGCTGGTCGTCTCCATTTGAAAGGGATCCCACTGCACTCAGTGTGTAGCCTGATCAGTAGAGGGGTGTTACTGGGTGCAAGGTCATCCAGAAGTGCAGCCTAAGCCCTTCCCCAGCTCCCCACTTGTGCCCTGCATCATGTACTTCTATCAACTGAAAGAGGCTCGTGAACGTGCCTGCCTGGTGGGGGGCGGCTTCAGATTCAGGCTGACCACAGGCCCTCCCGCCTACTTCCACCTGAACTGGGGAATGTTTGATGGGGAGCAGGGCCTGAGTCATCCCCCCTTTGGATCAGGGCCTGAATCATCCCCCGTTTGGATGTGCCCTGGTGTAGGGAGTGGAGATGCTTCTGTGGCAAAGTGCAGTGTGAGCTGGCTATGGGACAACGGGTTCCTGTGACACACTCTACCTTGGGGGAGGGCCCTGTGACCCTCCATATTTCTCATTTATATATAATGGTGATCTTGCATATGAAGCATGCCATGTAAGACATCGGGGAAAGGTTATGAGTTGCTGAAAGTCACTGTTCTATCTAAATATGTACATCATTAGAGCATATGAAGTTATGAGATTGTGTAGTATGGTTGTCAGTAAAATGTGGAGTAAGTTGCGGAATCGGCCAGATATTATCTCCCTAGAGACAACAGCAAGGAAAGTAACCAATGTCTGGGCAGGTGACAAATAACCATCAACCATTGTTCAGCATGGGAGCTACAGTTCAATGACTCACCAGCATAAGGCCACACCAGGGGTATTGTTCAACCTTGCCTGGGGACTCAGCAATGCCCCCAGACATGCCTGGACTTGAATTCTCCAAGCACATGGACTAAGGGTATAAAACAGAACATAGGGGACCCATGCTTGGCCTTTTCTTCTCCCCGCACTTATGCTGCAAGCAACAAGGACACCGAGAAGACTGAAGACTCCAACAGAAGATACTGGCCCAGGTTTCAAGGGTGAAATCAGTGTACTTTGAACTGCACTATCCAGTGGGGTGAGAAAAGCTGCTTAATTTAGATGTTGCCCAGTCTAATAGGGTGGAGAGTTTAGACTGCGTGTTTATATTTTCTTTAGGTAAGCACTCTGACTTTTTGCCTATCACTTATACTCACTTAACATCTATCTTTTATCGTTAATAAACTTGTTTTACTGTTTATCTTTACCAGTGAGTTTGCCTGCAGTGGCTGGTAAATCTGCTAAGGTTTGGAAAGGCTGGTGTGTATCCACTCTCCATTGATGAAGTAGTGAACCAATTAATAAACTTGCAGTGCACGTTGGTATATTCCTGAGGTACAAGGCTGGGAGATAGGGCGATTTGGCTGGTGCCTTTCTCTGGGTGATTCATGAGTGGCTGTGGGAGCATTCATGCAATCTATACTCCTGGGGGAATTCTGCACCACTGTGCATGCCCAGAATTTATGTCCCCTGCAGACTTTCTAATGGGGAAGCAAAGGGAAGCCACAAGAGCAGTCATGCGACCCTCCCCAGCAGTATGTTTCGGGTGCCCAGAGCAGCCTGCAGAGAGGTAAATCACTGTGGGGCAGGAGGCGGGACAGGGGAAGGCCCGGCTGGTGGCTCCTAGCCTGAACCGGGCTCAGCTGTTTGGCCTGGCTGGAGCTGGGGAGGATGGGACTTCCTTTTCTCCTGCACAGCATCCAGGGCCAGGTCAGACCCACCCCCAGATTTCTCCCTGGCTGCAGGAGCAGGAAGCTCTGCAAACTCCGCCACCTACCCCCGCTTCCTGCAGCTATCGCTGCTCAGCTGCAGGGGGAGGGATCCCTGTACGGGGAGCTGCTCCACCATCCACCCAACCCTCGTGCATCCAGACCCTCCTGCTGAGCCCCCTCCCCCCCGATGAGCCCCACTCCCCCTGCACCTGGATCCCCACTCACCCAGCATCTGGACCCCCCCTTAAACCCCCAACACCCAGACCCCCTGCTAAGCTATATCCCCCCCACCCCCCCGCTGAGCCCCAACCACCTTCACCTGGGCCCTCCTGCAGAGTCCCATTACCGTTGCATGCAGAACCCGCCAAGAAGCCCCTGTGCATCTCGATTCCCCCTGCACCCAGATCCTCGCCTGGCAGAGTTCTTGGCTGCTGTGCTGGAAGCCCTGGCTGGGTGATGAGGAATTTGGGGTGTTTCTGACTCCCAACAGTTTGCTGAAGTGCCCAGCCCTCAGGGCTCCAGAGCAGACCGGCTTCCAAAGCTCAGCTCGTGCAGTCCTGTTGCTAGAGCAGTGGTGCCCAAACTTTTCCTCTCGCGCCCCCCGACCTGTAATAGAATGTGTCTGTGCCCCCACCCCGGGCCCGGCGCGGAGTCCTGGTGGCCGGGAGCTGAAAGCAGGGGCCCGTGGCCGGGGCTGAGGGCCAGGAGCAAAGCTGGGACTCCTGCTCTGGCTGGGGTTTGGGGCCAGGGGTGGGGTCGGGGCAGAGCTGGGCCTCCCTCCCTGCCCCTTTGGGGGGGGCTGGCCCGGGCCCTGCCATGCCCCCCTGGATGTTCTTCCGTGCCCCCACAGAGTTTGGGGACCACTGAGCTAGAGCACTGCAGTGCAGAGCTGTGATGTGTGGGGGGGCTAAAACGAGGTGCCAGGATCCGTATTCAGGCGTCCGGGGTCAGCCTGGTCCCAGCCCCCCAGTTAGAAGGTGGAGCCGCCACCAGCCTGCCCCACGTCCTAGCGTACCTGGCTCTGCAGCCTTCCCGTGGCGACGTGGATGTGAGCGTTGGGGCCCAGAGCGTGCCCGTGTCCTGCTCTCACTGGTTTGCGTTGCCTTGCAGGTGACCAACGAGATCACTCCCGTCCTGTCCTACTCCTACATGGCCGTCCTGGTGCCCATCTTCCTGCTGACGGATTACCTGCGCTACAAGCCGGTGCTGGTGCTTCAGAGCCTGAGCCACATCTCCATCTGGCTGCTGCTGCTCTTCGGCGCCGGTATCCTGGCCATGCAGTTCATGGAGTTCTTCTACGGCATCACCATGGCGGCCCGCGTGGCCTACTCCTCCTACATCTTCTCCCTGGTCTCCCCCTCGCAGTACCAGCGCATGGCCAGCTACTCCCGCGCCGCCGTGCTGATGGGGGTCTTCACCAGCTCCGTGCTGGGGCAGCTCTGCGTCACCGTGGGCGGGGTGCCCTTCATGACGCTCAACTATGTCTCGCTGGGGTTCATGCTCTTTGGGCTCATCCTGACGCTCTTCCTGGAGCAGCCTAAGCGAAGCCTCTTCTTCAACCGGAGTGACGGCCCCTCGCCCTCGGAGCTGGACAGGATGCAACCCGTCGGGGGCAAGCCAGTGCCCCCCGCGCCCTCCCGCTGGCGCAGCTCAGCCCTCTTCCGTATGCTGAGGGAGCTCGGCACCATCGCCAAGCTGCCCCAGCTGCGGCTCTGGTCCCTCTGGTGGATCTTCAACTCTGCCGGCTACTATCTCATGCTCTATTACGTGCAGCTCCTGTGGAATGAGATTTACCCTACCACGGACAACAGGAAGGTCTACAACGGCGGGGTGGACGCTGCCTCAACGCTGCTCGGTACACGGCCCTGTCTGCCTCTGGGGGTCCCCCTCTCTCCCCTGCAGTGCGTGGTGTCCAAAGGGGTCTCGGGGGCTCTTGTAGTGCTACCCGGCAGGGGGACAGAGGGAGGGGCTCTGGAGGCCAAGGGGATTACGAGGCACGAGCCCCACTCTCGGCATGTTCTGAGCCAGGCACTCATTCCCCAGGAACGCGCCGCATGTGACCTCGCTGAGCTTTCTGAAACAAAAGCTGCTCGGCCCAGGGGATTAGCTCCCAGCTGGATGCGAGTCGCTGCTCACAGCCTGCCTCCCTCACACTGCGTGTCCCAGCCCGGCATGTTTCTGTGCCAGGCAGGCCCCTGCTGGAATGGGAGCGGGCGGGGTCTAGGAGTCCCTGCCAGGCAAAGGTCTTCTCTGCAGCACAGAGCGTCCCATGACTTAGCGGATGAGATGCCAACCCCTGTGTGTATGCTCCGATTTAGGTTTAAGAGCCATTTAAACTTGTCTCTAATTGACGTAAACTAGACCCCAAATTGGTTTAACCCCAAATCAGCATCCACACAAGGGGTTTGCTCCCATTTAACTAAACCAGTTTGTTGTCTCTCCGGTTGTCATGGGTGCAGCTTGCCCATGTAGCCACGGGCTGAGTGCAGGAGCCCGGCAGACAATCTGCCCCCAGACTGGAGAGCTTCGCCTCCATTTTCATGAGCACTGAGCTCACGATTTAATCTGGCAGCACGGAGGCTGTCTGAGCTGTTGCACTCAGCCGAAGCATGCATGGCATAGCAGCCTGCGGAGGGCACGCCCCGAGTCAGTCCCACAGTTCCAGCTGTAGCCAGAGCTCTGGGGCTGTACCGCGTTGGTTCTGGAGGGTGCCGTGGTAAAGCTGGGCCTGTCCATGCAGCAGCAGGTTGGGAAAACACTTAGCCAGGGGGCATCCCTAGCCACTGAACCTCCTCCCAGGGACTCTCTGAGTCAAAACTCCTGGGTATGCAACAGCTCATGCCTGTTAACCTCATGGCACGTGGGCCATGCTCCTCATGGGACCCATCTGGACTCCGCAGGCAGCTGAGGTGGCTGTGTGCTGCTCCCGAGGGGCATCCCGGGTTGTGAGACACCTCGCCACCACCTGCCCTGAGCAGGAAGCCGTCTTGTCTGTGCCTGTGTAGCTCTGCTCCCTGACACCAGCAGCCTCTGGACCCACAAGCACTGACTTCCCGGTCTCCGCAGACTCGCCCCCCCGGTGCAGGCTAGTGACAGACACACAGCAAGCCCCGAGTCCTTGGCGCAGCCCCTGTCACTGCCATGCTCAGAAGTGACCAGGTAAGCTGTTCCCGGAGAGACAGCGTGCACCCAGCTTGACTGGCACCGCTCAGGGTCAGGCCTTCAGAACAACTCGGCACAGAGAGCTGGTCAGAGTGACAACAAACAGAAGTTTATTTACGAAGGTTAAAATTTAAGAGCACCGGTAATAAGAACACCAGGTGACGTGTAAAACAAAGGGGATAACGCTTCTTAGAGTCTCAACTGAACTCTGCCAGGCTAAAGTCCTTGTCTACAGCACCTTCTGCCCCCGAACAACCGCCCCACAGCACAAGCCCACATGGCCCACTAGTGTCCTCGGTGAACGATGAGCCAGGGGTCTGAGCCCCTTCTGAAGTGCAGCCCCTCGTAAGACTCTTCTCCCCCATTGCTTGTCCTCGGGTGAGCTCCCCCTTGCTTTCCCGTCAGCCTGCTTTTCCTGTTCACTTCACATGCCAGTGGGGCTTGCATCGTCGCTGTCCATCAGGGAGAGGGGACTAGCCAGGCATGTGTCGGGCACAAGCCCGGGTTGTCCACACGGCTTTGGGACAAACTTTAAAACATGATTTCAGCACATCCGCATACTTCCTTTGCTAGTGACAGTACATGCATTTCACAATGGCATTAGCCAGCAGTGTGTCAGCACTTGGGCCCTCACAGGACGCTCTGTGGATCAGTCCTTGGAGCGCAGTGTGTTGGGTGCAGTGAGTTTGTCGGTCCGGGAGGAGTTGTTGGCAGAGAAGTGAGTCCTTTGCCGTTTTGCATCGAGGGCTGGCTGAAGGGAGGTGACAGAGAGCGGTGATGGCTGCATGGCAGGCCGCAAGCGCTTAGCGCGGCCCCCCAGACTCCACGCTCACAGCCGCACTGGTGCCTGCCAAGTGAGTGTGTCCCACGGGAAAGGCAGAGCCAGGGCTGTGCTGGACGCGGCAGGGCTGGGAGGGCAGTGCCATGGCAGAGTGACCGTGAATGCCCTGGGCCTGCTGCTCATTCTCTGGGACAGACGGGCAGGTGAGCGCTGTGCTTACAGGGGCCCAGCTACATGCATCTGTTCTTTGCGTGCTGCCATCTCCGTGTGGCCCCGGGTTACTTCCTGTCACCGCGGGACCAAGTGCAGCCAGGCAGGCTCCTGCCCCGGGCACGGGCCTACCCTGCGGGCAGGCTGCAGTCACTGACGCCTTGTCTCCCCAGGTGCCATCACCGCCTTCTCTGCGGGCTACGTGAAGATCCGCTGGGCCCTGTGGTCGGAGCTGGTGATTGGCAGCGTGACGGCCTTCCAGGCGGGGCTGCTCTTGCTGATGAGCACCACCAGCAACATCTGGCTCTGCTACGGGGCCTACATCCTGTTCAGGGGCTCCTACCAGTTCCTGGTGCCTATAGCCATGTGAGTTGGGGGGGTCTCGCTCTGCTGGGTCCCCCACTAGTAACACGGACACAGGTGTATAGTCCTGGCTGCAGCTGGACGCCGGGTCTGCCACCCCCCCGGCAGGCGCGCTGGTATCAGAGTGCAAAGAACGCGGGCTGCGGCGAGGGGCTGGTGGCTGGCCCTGAGCTGCGCCTGGGGGCTGGGCTCCCAGCAGAGGGACAGGGCCAGTGCAGCCGGGGCTTTCCGGTGGGGCCCCTGAGCCCACATCCAGAGAGGCCTGCTGACCCTTGCTCTCCAGGTTGGCGGCACAGGGGGTTCGTGTGAGTTGTAGGTGGGACCGTTTCCAGTGATGTACCTCCCAAGCCCCTGGCCCTTGACTGGTCCAGGCCTGGGCTGGTGCAGGTCACGGCCGTGCTGGCAGTGCCATGGAGGCAGCTCGCATGGCACCGGCCTTCTCCAGCCCCTTACGGGCGTGGGCACAACGGCACCACTCCCTGCAGCCCAAAGCACACTGGAACCGGAGCCTGCAGGAGTCCCGGGCCCGCAGCACCCCCAAGCACAGCCTCTAGGGCTTAGATGGGCTTGAGCTGCCCTGGTGCGGAGGGGGCAGGTCTGCCTCCCTGAAGGCTGAAGCAGCGGAGAGAAGCCCACTGGGCCACGGGCACTGCGCAGTTAGAAGCAGTGCCAGGCTCTGCCAGCCTAGGGCAGGAGGTGGGCATGCCAGGAACTCAACGTGGCGTATTTCCTGTGGGATTTTGGGAGGTGCTGAGTGAGCACAACCTCTCAGACCCAGGGCGCCTTGAGTGCTCCCGTAACTAGGCGCTAGGTAACGCCTACCCTGTGCCTCTCATAGAGATCCCAGCTGGGTTGCACAGGCCCTAGCCAGGAGCTCCCACCCCTGCCCTATGAACAGACGGACGTGTCACATGCACATGGGGACGGATCCCCTCGGCCGGGCCAGGCAGGGCGCTCGTGGCACTGGGTGAGGAGCTGGCCGTACGTTCGCCGCCAGACACAGACGCCCTGTCGGTATTTGTACGGTCGTGGCTTTGCCTTGCCCCGCTGAGTGATTGCTTTCTCCTCACTTTGATGGCAGTTTCCAGATTGCCACCTCCCTCTCCAAAGAGCTCTGTGCCCTGGTGTTTGGCGTGAACACCTTCTTTGCCACCGTCCTGAAGACCATCATAACCATGATCATATCAGACAAGCGGGGCCTGGGCCTTTCGGTGCATCCGCAGGTAAGGGGGCTGCTCAGCTTCCCCTGGGGAGCCGCGCAGGAGGCCGAGCAGGTCGGGTTGCCCCAGGCAGAGAAGCCAATGGACGGGCTGCTTGGTAGCTGGGCAGGATAAGGGAACCCCGTGACCACTGCTCCCTCTAAGCTGTGCGCACGTGCGTACACACAGACCCCGAACCCCGTGCACACGGCACGCACAATTTGCACAGAAGACATTTTTTGCGCACACGGCCTGTGAAAAATTAGAGGGAACTTTGCCCCCAACAGCCATGAAAGTAGCCCCATGGCGGGCAGGGCAGGGGTGTGACTGGTGATGGGTATTGCTCGCCTGGTTTGCCATCTGGCTCTGCCCTGGCTGGTTACTGCGTCTGTCCGAGACCCGTGTCATGTTTAAACCCCTTTTGCACTTGAGCGGGCCCCTGCCGGATGGCGCTGCAGGCCAAGTTAGCTCATGACAACGTGTGGGCCCCCAGCCTGGCTTCCTCCCTGCCCCTTCCCCATTGTTAGGGAAGCACCTGCTACAACCTCAGCTGCAAACAACTCCCCCCCGTGTGCATTCCCGGCTGACGTACCTGTGCGGCATTGAGTCAGCCGAAGAGGGTTAACTTCACCACGTGCCCCATTTTTAAAGAGCCCTAGAGCCCCAGCAAAGCCTTGGAAAGTGCCCTCAGCCCACTGTGCGCGGGGACCAGTGCCCTGGCTGGCTTGGACAGGGAGTGGTTCATGCTTTGCCCGGGGAGCCAGGTCTGTGCTTCTCTGCTGCTCACTTTCCCAAATGGGAGCTGAGCCCGAGGGCTGCCGAGTTCCCCAAGCCCTGGGAAGTGAACACGTGCTTAGGAGCAACTCACTGGGGAAAAAGGCTGATGGAAAAATAGGGCACCCTTCCAAGGAGGTTGGTGGGTGGACAGGGGCAGAGTTAAGGTTGTCTGGGCCAATTTAATAGCGTTCCTGTCATAGAGCCACCACTCACCTGGAGCACCCTCTTGTGACAGGCCATGGCATGACTAGTGTGCCTGCCTCAGTTTCCTTCTCAGGTAACCCAAGGACTCTACACTAGGCTCTCTTGCCTTGGTAGTACCCCTCCTTGGGGCTGGTTTATTACAAATTTTCCAAAACATGACTCCCCAAACGATGTAGTTATCAGTCCAGTGTACGTAGTCTTTAAACTCCCATGACATGACCCCCCACATATCACACGCCAGCATCTTCTGCCTCACCTGGGCTCCTCTTGTGTCCTGCCAGGACACCCCCCAAGCCGTCAGCTGGAGTGCAACCCTGCTGTTCCCAGCGGGACCCAAAGCCTTTCTGGTCAAAGGGGGGGTTTCACTCCAGCCTCTCATCCTTGCCAGTAAAGCATCCCTCACTTCCCTCAGGCCACTCTCTCATCTCCTGGGTCCAGCCCTCCATTGTGGGGACAGGGCCAGCCTTAGAGAAAATGGCACCCTAGGCAAAAATGTATTTTGGTGCCCCAGCCCGCGCTGCCTCCCCCCCATCCCCCCATTGCCCCTGGCCCCCACTGCCTCCCCCCTATTGCCCCAAGCTCCCTTCCGCGGCCACGCGCCCCAGGCTTGCCCTGCTCCTTGCCTCTTGACCAGGGCGCCCTGGGCGGGGATGTCAGGGGGAAGCTCATCCACTGCTTCCGGGCCTCTGCCCGCAGCTTCAAGCCAGCAGGCACCTTCCTCTGCTGCTCTCCTGGCCTTCCCCGGGAAATGCCTGCATCTCCCTTCTGGGACCACCCGCGGCAGCTCTCACCGGTCCCACGCCTGCCCGCCAGGGTCTCTGACACTCAGCCCCCGCCAACCTTTTCGGTCACTCTGGCTGCCCTGCCCTCTTGGCTGGCTGACAGGGTGCCCCTGTGCTTTGCTGGCAGAGGGCTGCCCCCCAGGCTGGGCCCAGTGGCTGGGGGAGGCCCAGCTCCTGTTCTCAGCGCTGGTGAGCGAGAGCCGCAGCCCACGGGGAACAGCCCGCTTACGGCTGTTCCCTTAGGTTGTGCGCTCGCCATGATTTTCTGCCGCTTTTCCAGGCCCTGGTGCAGCCGGGGCCCCCCCCGTCACATCACACAGCAGTTATCAGGGAGCTACGCGGCTACCTGCCGCTGGGTACAGAAAGTGCAGGGAGGGGCACGGGGTCAGCCCTGCCCCCCCCCCCCCCCAGCTAGCGTTATCCTCTTGGTGCCAGCCAGCAAGGCAGGGAGGGCAGGGCTGGGTGACTGGCGGGGGGCAGGCGGTGGGTTTAACCTGGGCTCTCTCTCCCCCTCAGTTCTACGTGTACTTCGCCTACTTCACGCTGCTGGCGGTGGCGTACCTGGGGGCAGCGGTGTGCGAGGCCGTGAGGCGCCGCCGGGGCAAGGTGCCGCAGGAGCCGGCCTTCGCCAAGGAGCTCTGCAGCCCCGCTGAGGAGGCGCCGGGGAAGGAGAGGAGCTCGGAGCCGGGCAGCGTGCACATCTGAGAGAGGAGACGCGAGGGAGTGGCCTGTGTGCAGACCCCAGCCCCATCACCGTCCCAGCCAGCAGCCAGCCCTGCCGCGGTCCTCTCACCTTCCTCGCACTGTCAATGCGCAGCTGAGAAAGCCGGGAGCGCAGGCCAGGGTGGGGCTGCAGGCCTGTCCTAGCTCGTAGGGGCCGCCCATCCCCGGGCTGTGCTCACCCTCGGCCCCCAGGCTGCCACTCCTGCCCGCGCCGCCCCTCCCATCACAGCCTCAGCGCCGGCAGAAGCTGCACCGTGCAGACCTGTGTTACGAACGGCCTGTGAGGACAGAACGGCGCCAGCCCGGAGTCCCGTCCCAGCGCCAGGCCTGCTGCTTTGAGTGCCACGGCTCCGTTACTGATGTGGTTCCTGGGCCGGGTTTTCCAGACACTTGTGCGTGCGCACACACGCTCATTCGGGGTGACCTGTGCCAAGCTAACCAGGAAATCGGGGGGCAGGGCTACACCCAAGATGTTGCTAAGACAAGCCATTGGGGCCCTCTGGTGTCAGCCCTCATGGGTCCTGTGTTCCAGCTTTGCCCCACAAGGGCTAGAAGTGTGCTCTTTGTAGTGAAAGCTGAGGGTCCCGTGTAATCACCTGACTCCAGGCTCTGGGGCTTGGAGCACTGCACCCGATTGCCCCTCCCCCCATGCGCTGCTTCGGCAACGGTCTGAATGGCACCTGTGCAGCCGCTGCAGCTGCTCTTGCCCCAGCCAGCTGCTTCCACCCTAGTTCCCCCAGGCCCCTCTGGCGCTGAATCTGCCTCCGCCCTGGGGGGCCAGCCCTGCCCTCCCTGCACACAGGTCTGTAGCTTTACAGCATGGCCCACAGAGCAGCCTTGCTCTGTACTACGGGGCTGGAAAGTCCTGGCGTAACCTGGGGCCTTGTGGCATAACTATGGCGCATGCTGCATACGTCCAGGGAGCTTCGACCCAAGCGGGACCATGGTTGGCTCTCCTTGCCCCCCCCGGGCAGCCGTGGGGACTGGGTCGGGCTGAGCAGGTGAGCTGTGCCCTCCTGCCTGGCATACATCAGCTGACTGTAACAGATGGCCCGGGGGGGGGGGGGGGTCCTGTACGCACAGGGGAGCTGCTGGCAGCCCAGCACAGGGCTAGGGGCCCATTGCTGCCCTTAGACGCTGTGCTCCTCTGGGGCCTGCAGCCTGCACAGTGGTGCATCGGTGGCCACCGGGGCAGGGCAGCTCAAGACCACAACCCTTCTGTGCTGGGGTGTGGCACACAGCAGCCTGCGTGCCCGCGGCCTGGTGGGCAGTGCTGGCTGGCTGCGCACGCCCACGTGCCCTTGGTGTCTGGGGGAGGTGCCTGGCCAGTAGCAGACACCCCGCTGTGACAATCTGCTGAGCGCCCAGCCTTGTGCGCCATGCCGTTACCCTTCCCCTGCCCCCAGCCCCAGCCTGGGGGCGTTTTAATACTGCTAAGCTGCCTGCCAGCTCCCAGCCATGCCAGCAAACACTGCAGGGCTCTGCCAAGCCAAACCGTGCCTTAAACTGTGAACCTCCCAACAGCATCTCCCATCGGCGGCCAGCCCCTGGCTGCACACGCTCACGCAGTAGTAAGGTTTTTGCTGCTTTAAAGAGCCCATACACTGAGCCTGCTAGGTTCCTGGGGGCGGACACACCCGCCCTCCCGTTAGCGCACACCCCCTTGGCTGGTCACAGGGCTAAGTGCTACCACGGGTCAGGAATAAAGCTGGACGGTTACACGCAAGCAAAAGTAAAATGACCCCGTGTGGCCTAAAACCCAATGGACCAACTGAGCCTCTCATTCAGCGCCGTGTTTCTCGCCAAGAGGCTGGCCCAGCACAGCTGGCCGGGCTCCCAGGCAGGCCCTGCGCAGAGGGCAAAATGCTCGGGCCTGACATGGCACCCAAAGGTCCGTGACCCTGTGACAAGAGGGGGCCCGGTTCCTGGTGATGTCCCAGCCCCTGCTGCCTTGTATGTAACTAACACAGCCAAGCCCTAATGCTCCCTTGACGCTGGAGACAGGGAGGGGTCTGCCTCCCGCCCGCCTGGGCCCTTTCGCCCTGTTGGGTCAGACTGACGCGTACTAACAATGAGTAGCCAAGGCCTCAGCCCAGGTTACTACGGATGTTACGCTGACCTCGCTCACCAGCATGCCACAGGCCTTCAGAAGAGAGAGGCCGGATGCCCAGTAAACCAGGCTGTCACCGCGGTGGGTAGATGCCATGCTGTCTGCGCCCCTGCGTGCTCACCTGGAGTCCCTTCGCGGTAACTGCCCCTGCCCTGGCTCGGCAGATAAGCCCATGCCCAGCCTGTGTGCGCGACGTGCCCATGGCAGGCCTGACAAGCACAGCAAATCCCTAGGCCTCTCTCTCGTGCCCGCCCACGCTGTGTCACTGGGCCCCGGCACTGCTGAGCCCCAGGGCTTGTGTGGCCAGCAGCCCCCCCCAGGGCTGGCGCAGTGCCCTAGCAGGGGGCGTTGAGGGCCTCAGCTCTTCGCTCAGGGCTGCAGGACGGCTGAGCCGGTCCTGTGTAAAGTCCGGCCTGGCACGAGGGCTGTTGTGCTGGCTGCACGGCCTGGGTGCAGGGTGAGGCTCTGTGTGCCACCCTCCCCTGCACCTGGGATGGGATGCTGGCTGGAAAGGCCCTGCCTGCCTATCGCCCCTCTCCCCAGGGTGCATTGCTGGCCACCCTGGCAAGGGCAGCTGCCCTTGCCTCATCCACATGCCTGGTACCGGCTGAACTCTGAGCTGGCCTCCAGCAGGAAAGGGCCCTGGGGGCTGGGCATAGGTCAGGGTGTCCCAGGAGCCTGGACTCGACCCCTGCCCCCAACACCCTCACTCCCAGCCAGGGCCCGTGTGCCATTGCTCCAGCCCAGCCCCAGCGCAGGGGGACACCCTGATGAAAGAGGGATCTACCCCCCCAACGGAGGCCCCTTTCCCTGCACAGCTCCAACCCACCGCCTGCTGCCCCCTCCCAGCTGTACATGCACCCAGGCAGCTGGGCCCCGGCACTGGCCAACAGAGCCTACTGCATGGCCACAGCACCTGGGGCTGGGAGGCCCTGGGCGCTGCTGGGATCCAACACCCTCTTTGGGATTTCAGGGCCTGCCCTTAGCTCCCAGGTGTTCAGCTCCTCACTTTCCTAACCCCTGCTGGTCAGTTGGTGTGAGACTCTGGGTGGCACCACAGTGCCAGGGGCACCAGGGCCTGGGCTCCGTCTGGCACCATGGCACTGGGGGCCCAGGGCTCCATCTGGTGCTAGGGCTGCAGGGACCTGGGGCGTCATCTGGCACCATGGCACGAGGGACATGGGGGCTCTGTCCAGTACTGCAGCGCTAGGGGCTGTGGGGAGCCGGGGCTCTGTCCGGCACTAGGGGGCATGGGACCGTCTGGCAGCACAGCATGGGGCTCCATCCGGCACCATGCTGCTTGTGCCCGGCAGCAAAAGGGGAAGCAGCGAGCTGGTGCAGGGCTGGATTTAACATCAACACTGACTGCTAGGCCTGCACTCAGTGGTTATTGACATTTCACCTTTCCATGGGGAGCCGCAGCTCGGGCTGGGCTGGGGTCTTGCTGAGTAAGTTCAGAGTCCCTCGACCTGTGGCCATGGAGCCGGGGAATTGGCTCCTAGCACAGCACCCCAGGGGCAGCCCTTGGGCCTCTTCCCGTAGCCAGCCCGAGCCCAGGCAGTGTCCACCTGCACCGCACAGCCTCGGGGGGTCTCAGCTTCCTGGGCACTCACACGGCCCAAGGAACGCCGAGCCTGGGAGTTGAGGCTTGCCAGTCCCGAGCCAAGGGCCTTGTCACGCCAGCGGCAGGGCTGTGACTGAGGGGCCAATGCAACAGGAAAGCTGGGGCGGGCAGGGGGTGTGTGCGCAAGTTATTAGGCTACTGCCGCATCAGCATCCTGAGGGGTCTCATGGTACCAGCCTAAAGGTGTGGGGAACCCCCCAACCGCCTTCCCATCAACCACGAAACCTGGCTCCACTCCAACAGGAGCCGGACATTTCTCTGAACAAGAGCACCCAGAGTGACCCCAGTTAACCACGACTAGGCTTTGCCAAATTCATGGTCCACTCTGGTCAAGTTCAGCCATCTGATTTTAAAAGGTCAATTTCATGCTTTCAGATGTGTTGGTGTAACCGTGGGGGTCCCGACCCAAACCGGGGGTCTGTGGGATTGCCACGCTCACTTCTGTGCTCTGCCGGCCGCGGAGCTGCCTTTGCAGCTGGGCGGCCAGAGAGCAGCAGCTGCTGTCCGGGCACCCAGCTCCGAAGGCAGCAGCCTGGCCAGCAGAGCACAGAAGGGAGGATCACAGGGTATGGGGAGTCATCACTTTTCCGGGGGCAGGGCCGGCCTTAGAGGAGGGCGACTGTGATCATGACACCATGGTCCCCCACAGCCTGCTCAAGGCCCCTTTAACCTGAGTGCTGGGCCCAAAGCCAGAGAAGGGCAAGGCTGAGGGCGCCCCAGCCAAGGGCTCCTACCATGAACCAGGCTCCAGCTGCTAGTCCCGGCCGGGCTGGGGAGAGACGGGACTTCCTCTTCCCCGGCACAGACAGCATCAGACCCACCTCTGGGAACCTCCCCCGGCTGCAGGAAGCTCCACGGCTGCTCTGACTCCACAGCCCACCCTCACGTCTGTGCTGCCCTCAGAGCTGGGCTCCCAGCCAGCCAGGTCCCGGCCCTGGGAGTGGCTTCTGCAGGGGAAGAGGAAATCCCTCCCCAGCCCAGCCCAGGCACTGGAGTCTGGCACAGGACAGGAGCCCCCCTCCCCTAAAACAGCAAGATTTCACAGTCCCTGATGTGTTTTTCATGGCCGTGAACTTAGAATCATAGAATATCAGGGTTGGAAGGGACCCCTGAAGGTCATCTAGTCCAACCCCCTGCTCGAAGCAGGACCAATTCCCAGTTAAATCATCCCAGCCAGGGCTTTGTCAAGCCTGACCTTAAAAACCTCTAAGGAAGGAGGTTCTACCACCTTGGTTCTACCAACTTGGTAGGGCCCCAGTGATGACATTCTGGAAGGGACAGTAAATCTCATGTCTCAGGGTGTCAGCCAGACTCGAATAGAAACCAGAATGAGACCAAACGTGGATACTGCACAAGACGAACCTCAGATCTGCTCCTTGCAGGTGTTCCTCTGACCTTCCACTTGGAGGAAGCCAGAGTCCAGCTGCCTGCATTTCTTAAGGGCTAGCGACCATGCATTCACACCCTCTTCGCAGCCAAGTGACTGGGAGTACAAGAGGAGACGTTCCTTTATTCAGTGCCTTTAGAAAAGGTTTAAAGAACACAACTGACAAAAAAAAAACAAAAATCCACAGGCTTTAAATTGCATTAATTACACAAATACAGTAGACAAGAAGAAATGGAAATTGTGTGACTTGCACAGCCTTTATGGTAATAATTTCAGTACAATAAGAAGCTAGTTAAAAATTTAGCACCTCAGATTTCCAAAACTGATTAAAAAATCCTTTAGACATTAGTGCTTCACAAGTACGGTACATGAGGAGTATAAAAGTGTGTGGAAGGCTTCTGGCTTGGAGGTGGGACGTTCTCCTGGAGATGATGCTCAGCTGCAACATGGGACCTTAAATCCCACCCCCAGACTTGCCCGTCGCGGGCTGGGGCTCCCTCTGGCAGTCAGGGTGTATGGCAGCGAAGAAGCACCTCCACTCCGTAATGCTCATGGAGGTCACAAACCCTCGACGCTCAGTATTGCTAGAACAGGTACTTTTCAATCTGCCCTCTGGAAACTGTCAAACTTCCCCCACCCCCAAGCAAAGGAGAGTACATCCAGTCCCCTCGTCAGCGCACGCGCCCTGACCAGAGTAAGGCACATGGTGGCCAGGGTTTGGTGTGGATCGGCTGGGCTAGCCTGTGGAGGGGACGCCCGGCTAGCCAGTGCCCTGCGATGGAGAAGGCACTGCCCAGAACAGTTGGGGTGGGGAGTCGGGCTCCATTCGACTTTTCTCTTATAACAAACCCGTTCCGTTCTTCCGAAAAGGACCCGAGTCTGCTTTCAAAGGACAGCCCGCCCCTCTGAGCGGCTCCCAAAGTACTGCCCCACTGCCAGCTTACCCATGCCATGGGGGGAACCCACTTCTCACTACCCACTACGGGGAGCAGGGCTCTGCTGGCAGGAACCCCACTGCCAGCTCAGAGGCGCCTGTGGCTGGGGGCCTGGCCCCACTCCAGCTGCCCTGGAACAGGGGGAAGAGGGGAGGCGAAGCCAGGGGCTATCAGACCTAGCCGAGGGGGAAGCCGACCCGCAGACAGGGACACAGCTAGAGACTCGGGGCCTTTCGCCAGCTGAGTCCCTGCAGGGTGCGTGGTCCGCGACAGACAGCAAAGCCCTGGGATGCCCTCAGACCGTGCGGTGACAGCCCACCCTGCTCCGGCTGCTCCCGAGGCCAGAGTGCTGTCCAGCAGGGGCAGTCACCCACCCCACAGCGCGAGGACCGGCCGTGCAGCCAGCTCTCCAGCTGGGCCTCCCTGTCTCCACGAAGAGCATCTTGTGCTCCAGCACCCTGCGTGGGGACCGCGGGGCCTTCCCTGTGGCGACCGTCCTAGCACGGGGGCAAACGGAACCAAGGGGAGTTCACCCAAGAATACAACTAACCTGGTTAAATATGAGGGGGATTAAAAGAGAGCGCCCCGCTGCATCTGCAACGGAGATGAGGAGACGGTCAGCACAGCCAGCCGGCTCAGCCCTCCACATGCTGGCCGGCGCCGGGCTGGAGTTTCAAACTAGCTCAACACTCTTTGGCTTTTCATCTGCTTCTCTGGGAATGGCTGTGTGAAGGGGGAAGCGGCTGCCCCATGGGGGTCCCTCCTCTCTGTGCTCCGAGGCGCGGGCGGGGGCAGGTCACTTTTTGGAAGAGGTCATGAAGCTGTTCTCGATACACAAGACGATGAAGGCGTTCTGGCAGCTGCTCACCTTCTGCTCCAGGAGCTTGCCCGAGGCCAGCGAGGAGGCCTGGCCCGTCACCACGCTGTTGTCCGTCCTCCATGTCTCGCAGTAGCTCTCTGTGAGCCGGTGGCCCTTGGCGTCAGAGCCGTGCCACACGTTCTTCTGAGGCCTGCAACACAAGACAACAGCTCACTGCCAAGCCCGTGGGCAGGAGCAACGGCTGGAGTGACACGGTTTGCCGAGAGACCCTCCCAACCAACCCTGGCCTCCCTTCCAGGAGCAGCAGGCTAGGCTGGAGCCGCCAGTGCTCCCTCCCTGCAGCTTCCCGGGTGGCAATGAAACACAAAACCCCGACTGCAGGGAGGGGGGATGGGATCAAACCCACCCTGGGGAGGGAGGCTGGAAAACCGGAGTTTCCAGAGCAGCCCAGCATGGAGGCCCCCTGCTCAGCGAGTGTCACTCTGTTTGCACAAGACCCCCCACCACCACATCCAACCCCCCCAGATCCCTCCATTCCCACAAACAAAGCCAAGAGAGGCCCTGAGGAATACGGCCCAGTGAGCTCCCCCAGCCTGGCGGGGGTGGGGGTTCTCCCACACAGAGGGGAGCTTGGCTGGCTGGACACAGCCGTGCTATCCAGGCAGGAAGGCCGGCCCAGAGATCACGAACACCAGCCACACGTGGCCCTGTTTGAGCCAGCACTAGCCAGAGATCTTAAAACACCCGGACCAAGGAGATCCGCTCCCTCACCCTTCCTTGCCCGTTACCGCACACTGCTGGTTACACAAAGGTTCTGCCCCCCTGCCCAGCTTGGTGACTGTGGGCACCTCGCAGGAGTCAGCTCCCCACCACCAGCTATCACGGCTCTGCTTCCCCGCACGCAGGGCAGATCCGGGGAGCAACATGCAATCCAAGCCCGTGGGAATTAGCCTGGGGTGGGAACTCGGCCCAGAACTACCCAGCACACAGGCTAACTCCAGCCCCTAGCACTGCACTTAGCCAGGAGGCGGGCTTGTGCCCCGTGAGGAGCCCAGCACCTGCCCTGGGAGGCTCACATGCGCTGTTCCTACAGCAGACGGCTCGTTCCTGGCAGAGCCAGCAGCTTCTGCCCATGGCATTCGCTTGCCTTGCGTGATGCCGGTTGGGAATCATGAAACCCCATCCCCTTCGATGTCAGCCCGAAAGGGGACCCCCTGTGTCGTGGGGATCCCACAGCTGCACAGCAATGGGTCGCTCCCGGCAGCAGCAGGAGGCAGCCGTTCTGGGACACCCACCATGCAGAGTCTCTCAGGACATCTCTTCCGTCGAACGAGAGGATGCGAGCGCCAGCTTGGAACTGAGCCTCCGTGCCCGAGAACAGCGCCTCCCAGTTGTTAAACAGCACTTCATCCTTCGGGAGGAAAAACTCGTCACAGCACGTAGCATCCGGTCTGCTGGGACAGCGCACACGACAGACCAACCGGAGCCCCTCTCCTGCACTCAGCGGCCGGCCGTCGGGAAGCGGGGCTGCCGGCCCAGTTCTGCACGAGGCTCCCATGCTTCCCGCGAGGTGCTACGCGCCCCAATCCCCATCTACCGTCGTGGGAGCGAGGGCGCTTGGTGCCGCTTGCCGGATCAGGCCCTGCCGCCCCAGGTGATGGGTGCACCTCTCCAAGCGCTAGCAGGCTAAGCCCCGGGTGTGTACGTGCCCATGCCCCGCGCCCACCCCCCTGCGTACCCGGAGGTTGACGATGGGCACCCCGCTCCGGTCGGCCCTGCGCACGATGCTGTACAGGTCTTGCAGCCGGGAGGACAGGAAGGCTCGGAACGTGCCCGTCAGCCCGACTGCCCGGGCCTGCTGGAAGCACTGGAAGTCGGCTCCCCGGATGCCGCGCATGCTGCCGCTCAGTGGGGCGTTCAGCGCCACCAGGTGGAGCTGGAATGACAAGGCGAAGAGGACCCTAGGTGGTCAATGGCCATTGGCATCTTGCCACGAAGAGACTGCCGCGCTTGGGAGCAGGCAGGAGCGCCCCAGAGGTCACCTCCTCCAGTGCTAACAGCAGCATCTCTGCAGGATGCTCCCCCGGACGCCGGGAATGGTCACAGGAGCTAACCCTGCTATCTCTGGTGTGCCCAGCCAGGACCAGCAGCGCCCCCAGTCCCAGCCCAGCGCCGGGCGTCCCTGCCCCTCCCCATGCTCTCCTGCCAGCCAAGGGATCTAGTCTGGCTGGCAGGCTCCGAGCAGCGGGGCAGGGCGGGCAGGCCGGGCACAGTGCTGGAAGAAGGGGTGCGGGTGGGGACCAGGGGCATGGTAGAGCTGAGCACGACCCTCAGCTTTAGCACCTGCTCTCAGCATGAGCCCGGGGGGCCCTTTCCCTCTCACGCTTCCCAGGGACAGCCCCCGCCCCCAGTCTCGGACGGTTTGGGCCCCGCTGCCTGGGCTGGGCTGCCATAGGGTGGCTTAGTGCACTATCCCCTCCGGCCGCGCGCACAGCTCTGCTCTCGCTCGGCGGGGGCAGCTGCCGGGGGGGGCGGCTGTGGCTGGCCAGTACTCACGGCGGGCTGGAAGTCGTGGTGCGTGTGGCCAGCGGAGGGGGCGCTCTGGCCCCGGCGGCGTGGGGGGAAGCTGTCCAGCAGCTCTTGCTGGGGCCGGGCGCTGTGGGGCGAGTGGTCGGGAAGGCGGTGGTGGTTGGCGATGCTGTCGTCCGCTCGCCAGGGCCGGGCTGTGGAGGAGGGGTTGTGCTCTCGGCGCGGGTGCAGGGAGCCGGAGGAGTCAGCGCCGCCATGCGAGTAGTGGACACTCGGCGGCTTGTCGTACACTTCGTTGTCCTGTTGGGAGAGAGCGCGATGCTCACTGCCCAGCCCTGGGGCTTGCGAGCAGCCCCGGCCAGCTGGAGGAGAGATCCCTGGCTCTGCGGGGCAGAGTCGCACTCCGTGGGCCTGAGAGCACAGCCCTCGGGGGGGGACAGAAGGGCTCACTTACCAGCCCCGGGCTGGAGAGGGAAGTGTGTTCCTCCAGCTGAAACAAAGCAAGGAGGCTCACGTTACTGGGGAGTCAGTCACCCTCTGTCCAGGCAGAGCCAGGCTCCAGGCTCCCTGGGCAGCCACACCACACCAGTGAGAACAGTCAGTAAAGGGAAAGATTTCGGGGGCCGTTCCAACGCAGCTGGCGGGAGGCTGTGGCCCACGGGCTGCTCAGTGACCACCCCCGCGTCAGAGGGTGCCAGGATCTGCGGAGGAGCGAGAGGCAGCATGCTCCAGCTCCATGCAGACCACAGGCTTCACCACAGACCGGCCAGGGCCGAACCCCCCTCAAACCTGTGCCAGAAATCCCATGCCTGGGGCTACAGCTCAGCATGTGCTTACTATGTGGGGAGATTCCCAGTGCAGTGGTGGGGTCCCTGAGCGGGTGGGGCATGGTGGGCGATTCCCAGTGCAGCGAGTGTCCCTGAGCACATGGGGCGTATGTGGGTGGATTACCAGTGGGGGTCCCTGAGCGTGTGGGGCATGGGAGGGGATTCCCAGTGCAGTGGGTGTCCCTGAGTGGGTGGGGTGTGTGTGGGGGGGATTCCCAGTGGGGGTCCCTGAGCACGTCGGGGGAGATTCCCAGTGCGGTAGGTGTCCCTGAACGGGTGGGAGGCCAGTCTCCCCGAGCTGGAAGGCAGAAGAGGCTGCCAACGCTCACTTAGCAAGCAGCATCTGGGGCTGCGAGTGGCCCAGCAGTGCCAGGGGCTCCAGCAGGAGTGATCGGGAAGGGGAGCTGTGGGTGCTGGTACCCTGGGGGTCAGTGCAGTCCACACCAGGGGGACGGTGCAGAGCTTCTAAAGAGCATTCACTCCCGTCCCTGGAGAGAAGAATTCTCTGGATCTGGAGAGTACTCTGCAGCTGGAGAGTACCAGGGCCCCGCACCACCCCCGCTTCCCAGCCAAGGGAGCCACACGAGTTTGCTGAGAGGGCCTGGCGTGGGCACCCCGCCCACTAGCTGTGTGTCATTAATCCCCAACAGACAGGGCTGGGGTGCCCTTCCCGCCAACGGCTCTGGCAAGCCAAGCCTGGGAGTAGCGGCGGCACTAAATCCAACCTGCCCTCCCCATCAAACTGCCCCGGCCCCACGCGCTGGGTGTGCCAGGAACAGGCTGGGCCATAGGCTGCATGGGAAACGGCCCCTGCCCCTGTGCTGTTTGCTCCCCTTGGCACACAGAACAGGCACTGCCAGGCTCGGTTTCTGGGGCTCTTCCCTGGGAGCAGCAGTCCCAAGGACCTGCTATATGTCAGTCTCACACTCAGCCCTCATTCAGCCTGGCTGAGCCTGTCAGCAGAGAACGGCCGAGGCTCTTCTCAGCCCCATTCTGCCCAGCACGCAGGGTGACCCTGCATTGTTTATCCGGGAGCCGGATGGTCAGAGGTCTTCAGATTTCACCTCTGCCCATGGCTGGACTGGCAGCAGGCCCAGCTCCTGCTGCTGGAAATGCCCAGGAGGCTTCTGCAGGGCGAGGGGTCTGTGCGAGCAGAGCAGGCTCCACGGTTGGGCTTGAAGGCCCCGATCCTGACAAGAGAGACATGCTCAACCAGACCCACTGTGGGTCTTTCCCTGCCCTCTACAGGACTGCTCCAAGGGCATGTGCTGTGTAGGCCTGGGGCCTTTGCCTGGCAGCGCCTGGCGCACAGGTCTGGCCCTGGCTGGGCCCCGGCACACCTGCGGTGCTCTTCAGACAGCTCTGGACGCAGGTATGTGCATAGCAGCCTATCCTCCCATAACAACGTCGTTCATCAGCCCCAGGCCCTCTCTGGCCAGGCTCACAGGCACCTTCTCCTGTATGACACCCGCACAGTCACTCCCCAGTAGCCTTGCCAGGCTCGGCAGAGCCACCCCGTACTCACCCGGACTCTCCGGAAGCCGCTCCGCACCCGGACGTACAGCTCTTCTCTGTCCTGTGCGAAGACCAGCCAGCCCTCGGGCACCTCCTGGGCCGTGCTCAGCATGGACTGATACGATGGCAAGATCCGCAGCTGCTGGGACACACAAGCGTCAGCGCACAGGCAAGGGCTGGGCTCAACGGCAGGAGGAGCCTCTGCAGCCCAGCACGGAGGTACAAGGCACAGCTCCCGACGCCGGCATGGACTCGGAGGAGAGGGTGGAGAACGCCATGAAATGGGCTCAGCAGCACTGGCATGCTTAGTGCTCCGGCATCAAAGGGCTCAGAGGTCACCCCTCATGGAGGCTGTCCAGTGGATGCTGGGTTTATACCCCGTGTTCTGGAGCCGCCCTGGTGCATCAGAGCAGGGCCCTGGCCAGGACAGCGGCCAGAGGCTTTAGGGAACAGCGTGAAACTCCTCTGGACAATTCTGCCATCACCCACCCCTGGGGGAGTGTCCTCCCTAACGCCAGGGATGTAGGGGCTGCTGTATCTCTTGGCATGAGAGCTGATTCCCCTTGTACCCTTATTCTTGCCACGGAAAGCGTGCATGCTGCTATTCCTACAGCGGTCCAATCCTTTTCTGAACCTGGCCTCTCTGTCTCTATAATATCTTGTAGCCCTGAGGTCCACAGCGTAATTCTGCCTCAGGGGAATCAATTTTACTTTGTCAGTTTCAGATTAGCTGCCCCCCTATCTTATCGGATGTCTCCTTGTTTTGCTGAGGAGGGCTTCACGCCTGGCCTTCTCCATGCCACTGGGGTATATCTAGTTAGAACGACCCCTCGCCCCCATCTCCTCTCTGCACTGAACAGCCCTGTCTGTCTCTTCCCACCTATGAGTGTTTCTATGGCTTGACAGCTTCCACTGCTCTTCTCGGCCGAACGGCGGATACCTGCCCCTCACAGTGGGCAGCGTGGCCTGTTGCAGAGAAGTGGGCTCTAGCCGGGACACAGGGCCCTCCTGGCACAGAGTGGCACCGCAGAGGAACCAGTCTTGCAGCCACGCTGCAGACGCACAGGAAGGACCCGCTGCCTCCCTAGATAAGCTGTGCCAAGGGTTGATTCCCCTCACTGCTAAAAATCGACCCCTCATTTCTCGCTGCAGCTCCCAGGCGGGGGGCTTCTAGACTGGAGAGCCCCCTGTGCCACAAATCTCCTGGGGGTAGGTACTTACAGTCCCCGCCCCCCTTCTCTTGGATAAA
Source organism: Caretta caretta (assembly GCF_965140235.1). Classification (NCBI taxonomy): domain Eukaryota; kingdom Metazoa; phylum Chordata; order Testudines; family Cheloniidae; genus Caretta; species Caretta caretta. Next base: position 78,036,713 of record NC_134216.1, read on the forward strand.
GGCAGGGGTCTGCACAGATCCCCTCACGAGCACAGTGCCGTCAGCTCCATGAGCCCTACGGCATGGGGCTTTCGGTCTCCGGTCTCTGCCAGTCCTTCCCACGTGGCTCTCCTCACAGCCCAGCTCCCGCAGCGGGTATCACTTGCTTTGCGCTCAGTGTCCGTGCCACTGGCAGCCCCCCAGCCAGCCCAGCCAGCATGAAGCAGAGGTCAGTGATTTTCTGACTAGTGCCACCCCTGGCAACCCTAAGGCCTGGCCTCTCCTGCTCCTCTGGGGCCCCCATCTGGATCCCACTCTGCCCTTCACCCGGGATATTCCTCCTGAGAGCAGATTTCTGAGCTCTCCTACTAGGGCTTGTGTCTGGGTCTCCCCACTGCATTGCCCCCGCCCGCTCCCGGGCCTGCTGGGCAGCTCCGGGCACCCTGCTCACAGACAGGCCCTGGCCCAGACCGCACACGCCACCTGTCCCCTCCCCACAAGCCCTGCCTTACCCCGGAGGAGGTCAACAACCCGCTGGTCCCTGGAGGTCCCGGTGGCCCTGGCGGTCCAGGTGGGCCAGGGATGCTGACAGCTGGAAGGAAGAACAGGCTGGCACTCAGGGGGGTTTAGCACCTCGGTAACCAGGCAGGTCTCAGGCCTGGTGGGGGTGAGTGGGACGCGAGGGGCATGAACGCGTGGGGAGGCAGAGCGCGGGGAGGGGCACAGAGATGACTTCCTGGGCACATACTCACTTTGTCTGTGGGGTCCTGGAAAGGAGGGGGGCCCGGGAGGCCCAGGGGGACCAGGGGGGCCCTGCCGCCCCTCGTACCCAATACCAGGGGGTCCCTGAGGCCCTGGGGGGCCAGGCAGGCCTCTAACGCTGTCCCCCTTGGGACCCTGGGGATGCACAAGGGAGAGTCTTCTTCAGGTTAATACACACAATCACTCAACCCACCCCTCCCAGCACCACCCAGCCCCTGCAACCCCCCTGCCCCCAAGGATGCAGAGCGCTTGCTTCCCCCTTGCCGACCCTCCCACCCCAGGATGCCGGGCGCTTGCTGGCCCCACTGGCCTCGTGAGGCCTTTCTCCCTGGGCATTGGGCAGCCGCCTGACTCTGTGGTCAGTCCCATCTATACAGTGGAGTAACATTGTATATCAATGATGAGGTAGAATGTAAAGAAATAAGAAGCGATGGAATGGATAAGACAGAGTCCATCTGGGCAAAAATCACATTGGGGGAGAAAACTATTAGAGCGCCCCCTGGGATAGTGCTTGGGGTGTGCTATAGACCACCGGGATCTAATTTGGATATGGATAGAGCCCTCTTTAATGTTTTTAATGAAGTAAATACGAATGGAAACTGCGTGATCATGGGAGACTTTAACTTCCCAGATATAGACTGGAGGACGAGTGCTAGTAATAATAATAGGGCTCAGATTTTCCTAGATGCGATAGCTGATGAATTCCTTCATCAAGTAGTTGCTGAACCAACGAGGGGATGCCATTCTAGATTTGGTTTTGGTGAGTAGTGAGGACCTCATAGAAGAAATGGTTGTCGGGGACAATCTTGGTTCAAGTGATCATGAGCGAATTCAGTTCAAACTGAACAGAAGGATAAACAAAAATAAATCTGCAACTAGGGTTTCTGATTTCAAAAGGGCTGACTTTCAAAAATTAAGGAAATTAGTTAGGGAAGTGGATTGGACTGAAGAATTTATGGATCTAAAAGCAGAGGAGGCCTGGGATTACTTCAAGTCACAGCTGCAGAAGCTATCGGAAGCCTGCATCCTAAGAAAGGGGAAAAAATACATAGGTAGAAGTTGTAGACCAAACTGGATGAGCAAGCATCTCAGAGAGGTGATTAAGAAAAAGCAGAAAGCCTACAGGGAGTGGAAGATGGGAGGAATCAGCAAGGAAAGCTACCTTATTGAGGTCAGACCATGTAGGGATAAAGTGAGACAGGCTAAAAGTCAAGTAGAGTTGGACGCATCAACTAGAAGTAACGGAGGAGGAGAAGGACCTTGGAGTATTGGTTGACCACAGGATGACTATGAGCCACCAATGTGATACGGCCGTGAAGAAAGCTAATGCGGTCTTGGGATGCATCAGGCGAGGTATTTCCGGTAAAGATGAGGTATATAAGCCACTGGTGAGACCTCACCTGGAATACTGTGTGCAGTTCTGGTCTCCCATGTTTAAGACTAGAACAGCTACAGAGAAGGGCTACTAGGATGATCCGAGGAATGGAAAACCTGTCTTATGAAAGGAGACTTCAGGAGCTTGGCTTGTTTAGCCTAACTGAAAGAAGGCTGAGGGGAGATATGATTGCTCTCTATAAATATATCAGAGGGATAAATACCAGAGAGGGAGAGGAATTATTTAAGCTCGGTACTAATGCGGACACAAGAACAAATGGATATAAACTGGCCACCAGGAAGTTTAGAATTGAAATTAGATGAAGGTTTCTAACCATCAGAGGAGTGAAGTTCTGAACAGCCTTCCAAGGGAAGCAGTGGGGGCAAAAGACCTATCTGGCTTCAAGATTAAACTTGATAAGTTTATGGAGGAGAAGGTATGATGGGGATAACATGATTTTGGCAATGAACTGATCTTTAACTATTCATGGTAAATAGGCCCAATGGCCTGTGATGGAATGTTAGATGGGGTGGGATCTGAGTTACAGAGTTACAGAGAATTCTTTCCTGGGTGTCTGGCTGGTGAGTCTTGCCCACATGCTCAGGGTTCAGCTAATCGCCATATTTGGGGTCGGGAAGGAATTTTCCTCCAGGGCAGATTGGAAGAGGCCCTGGGGGTTTTTCGCCTTCCTCTGCAGCATGGGGCATGCGACACGTGCTGGAGGATTCTTTGCACCTTGAAGTCTTTAAACCATGATTTGAGGACTTCAATAGCACAGACATAGGTGAGAGGTTTATTGCAGGAGTGGGTGAGTAAGATTCGGTGGCCTGCGTTGTGCAGGAGGTCAGACTAGACGATCATAATGGTCCCTTCTGATCTTAATATCTATGAATCTAGCTCAGGGATCCCCCTGCCCCTCCCTGAGTCCCCTGAGACTGGTCCCATGAAGGACCCCCCCTGGGGAGGGCCACAGTGCTGGCTGCATGCTGCCTGCCCTGTCAAACTCTCCATCACTGTGCCCAGGTGTGCCCACCCTAGCCCCATCCCCTTGCCAACAGGGGCACCTCACCGGAAGGCCAGGATAGCCCTGAGGACCTGGAGGTCCAGTGACGCTTGGTCCGTACAGTCCTCCCCCGCCAGACTCCCCCTTTTCTCCTTTCAGTCCAGGGTCCCCCCGGTCTCCTTTTTCACCCTGCCGAAGGGGACTGACATTAGTCTGGGCTGCCCGATGTCCCCAACCCTTCCTCCCCACCCCAACAGGGACAGGGTGCTGTGAACTCCTCCACACACCCTGCTGCCTGCACAGGCCAGGACCGGATGAGCACCGCCCCCGAGGGCAGGGGTACGGTGACACGTGCCCTGGAAGGCTGGGCAAAGGCTGCGCTGCCCGTCCCTGCGGTGCCTGGGTGGCGCATGCTCTGTGGGGACAGACAAGCAGAGCGCGCCAGCTCCAGGGAGTGACTGGGACTGCCCTCTGCAGGGCGCCCCAGGGGTGCTCAGCCTGCGGCGGTGCCCGTAACACAGGGTGCCACCTGGATATTCAGGGACACTGAGCGCGGGCATCACTTCCTGGGGTCACAGCTCTGGAGCCGGGTGCTTGAGCCACGCCAGTCTTGACCTGAAGCCACAGCACAACGGGCTCTCCATGTGCAGCGACAGCTGGGGACGCCCCCTGTGACTCCTGCCAAGGAGGGGCACCGGCTCCGTGCACTCCTGCTCCTAATGCCCTCAGTGGCAGCAGTCCCACTGATTCCCAGGGGGCAGCCCCACATCTAGGCGAGGCACTTACCCGGAAGGTGGAACCAAATTCGTTGAGATCATAGGGGAACTGGCCTGCGAAGAGACAGGAACAGAGTCAAGAGTGGCTAGCGGGCGCTGTTAAATCCCACCGCTGAAGGTCCTGGTACATTCCCTGCCACTCTCCCCATTGCTTTGTCCCCAGACAGCTACCAATGGCTCACCACGCCGGGCTGGGGTGACTAGCGCCAACCGCAAGGGCCTTCTAACACGCTAACGGAACTTTATTAAGGTGCAAAGTCAAGCACCTGGAAGTAGGAAAGGCGGGAATTAAGGCTGCCCGCGGGAACAGCACTCTGCCCCTTTGTGTGCATTGGGATATCGTCTCATGACATGATGGCATGCTGTTGTTTCCTCAGAACCAGAGCACAGGAGGGCGGTGCTCCCTGATGAGCAGCTAGTCCATATTTGATTTTCTTTTCATCGTTCAGGCCTTATTTACTGCCCCCTGTTCAAACCCTGCTCTGAATCCAAATGATTCATTTCCTCATGAGCTTTTCTATGCAGCTCAGCACTACGGTATCCGAGTGCTCTACAAACAGTACTGCATTTATCCTCTCCCACTCACCTCACATTGTGCTGTATTATTCCCATTTTACAGATGGGGGACTGCGGCACAAAGAGATTATGGTCAAAAGTATCCACTAATTTGGGGTGTCCAGTTTGAGACACCTAGGCACTGTACAGCACAGCTCCTGTTGACTTCAGCCACAACTGTGAGCGCTCAGCACTTCTGCACCTCACACCCCAGGCTCTCAAGTTGGGCACCCAGAATATTAGGAACAAACCAACCAAACTTTCATGGGTGGTCACTATTAAGTGACTTGCCCAGCATCACACAGGAACTCTGTGGCAGAGGCAGGGATAGAATCCAGTTCTCCAGGGCAGCATTCAACTGCCTTCCCCACAAGACCATCATTTCTCTGCCAGCCCCGCCTCATTCCTGGCACACCTTCCAACTTCGGCAACAATCGAGGCAGGTCCTGCAGACAACACCCTCCTTCACTGCACAGCCCTGACGCTGCCTCAGAGCAGGTCCGCCCTGAACGAGGCCAGGGCCTCACCTCCGGGGAACATGGAGTTCACAGCTCCTGGGCTCAGCCACCCGTGTCTCTTTGCAGAGACTGCCAAATGGTGCGATTTGCACTGACCTGGTCAGCACGATCTTGCACACGTCACTGCAGAGCCATGAGGCAGGACCAAGTCCGGCGCAGCGCAGATGGAAGATCAGGGATGAGCTCGCTTACCTGGGGGCCCTGGGGCACCTGTGTCGCCTCGTTCACCCTTTTGTCCTGGGGCACCCTGGTAGCCTGACAAAAGAAAGCACCAGCATTGGCCTAAGACTGTTCGGGCCACGGAGGAGAGATGCAGGGAACTACTGCAGCTTTTAACTGCGCCCACCACGTGCCCAGGGCGAAGGGCGGCAGTCCTGGAGTAACTGCAGGCCAACGCTGACCTTCGAGTGGCAACCACAGGATGGTACGTGCGCTTGGGCACCGGAAGGCAGCACACACCCGCACAAACACCCTCCATCCGAGGAGTGGGGGACTGCACAGCCCCTGCCACGCGGCGGGGCACTACTGGGCCATATGCTAAAGCAACCATGCTGCAAATTTCTACTGGCCCGCAAGAGATATGAAAACGAAACAGTCCCCTCCTGAGCGCCGGAAGAGACAGAGTGGTTCACATGTAGAGTCAACTCCCCTGGCAGCGAGAGAAACAACCGAGCAATGGAGTCGAAGAACAGGGCTCTGGTGGGGTCCAAGTGCTAACGCAGAAGAGACACGCTGGAGGGGGGCTTCCTAGCGTCTTCCCACCCTAACCAGAAGCTAACGGCAGGATCTCTCACCACACAAGAGCCATAGCCCTCCACTGGCAGCCAGCAGCAACGATCTCCGTTTGCAGCTAGAATGACGGTGGCTATCTAGGACAGCCTACACCCAGCGCTATCCCTAACAGCGACCAAGGGTGCGCGAGGCAGCTCCCCAGCCAGACCGACCACAGGTGCTTACCAAGTAATGTTAGTCAGGCCCTGCCAGGGGGTAAGATGCCATAGCCAGGGGAGAGATACAGTCATCAGATCCGGGGTTACTCAGGAAGTAGGGCTTGTGGAAAACTTTCCACCAAAACTGGTTTTGATGGAAACCTGGCTTTCTGAGGTCACGAACGCTTTTGCGGAAAGTGTCTGCTTGCCATGGGAAATGTTAACTTCTCATCAAAAACCCCCAATGCATGAAAACTGGCACCTGAAATATTTCAACTTGGATATTTCAGTTTCCAGCCAAAACATTTCGGGTTTCATCTCCTCACTGAAAAGCTGAAATTGCGATTAAAAAGAAGGATTTGTTGCTCTTTGTAGGACCAGCCCCGTTCCCTGCCCAGCCCTATCAGTGAAGGTTACAGCATAGCATGGCACAACACAGTAACAAAGGGGTCCGTTATCTCGTAGCCAGCTTAGACATCCCATAGCACCCAGCACTGTAGAATCCAGGACAAGGGTAACCAGGCATTGCAAACAAGCCCCCGGTTTGTACATCTCCTGCTTGGGGCTTTCTAAAACCCCACCCTTCCTCACGGCCATGCTAAGATCTCCAAAGCCGTTCAGGGAGGCACCATTACAAAAGGTTCATGGGAAAAGCTCTGATTTCCTTCCCCCTTTGCTGCAGAAAGCCCCAGCGCTAGCAACATCCTTACCAGGCAATCCTGGAGGGCCGGGAAGGCCCGACTCACTAAATGCCTGAAAAGATAGAAACAGCATCACTTTAAAACAAAGCACACTTGCCAGGCATTCTGCCACGTGCTACAGCCAAGGTCTCCCCAATGATGCTACGTTAGACCATGTGCCAAGCATGTGCACAGAACCTCCCCTCTTGCTGGGACTCTCCCTGCCAGCAAGCAGAGCTCACTGGTTCCTCTGCGTTTCCCAGCCACCTCGTTAGTGAGCGCCATGATCGCTGGGAGTCCAAGATCCTGCCGCCTGCCCAGTCCCACATGCTGTGCGCAGGCCTGGTGAAGTCACTGGGCTGTGGGGCTGCCCAGTGTGCAGGGGGCAGAATCTGGGCCTAGATTTCACTCTCGGCTTTCAGAGCAGGGTGGGGTGTTTGCTTACTCTGGGTTTAGGACTGCACAGTGCCTGCGAGGCTAAACCAATGACAGGCTGCCACGAACGGCCACTGCCCAGCCCTGGGGAAGGCTTTGCTCGGCCGCTACAGAGGATGGCAGGCTCCATGCTCCCACCACCCCGTTACTGGGCAGGCCCAGGGGGTGCTTGGCTGGTCCCGGTTTCTAGGTGGATTTACCCTGAAGTTGCTGAGAAAGGCAGAGAAATAAACAGGGGGCCCTGGGCCCCTGGAGACGCGGCTCACTGCTCTGCGGAGCTGGACACGGCACCTTCTGCACAGTGCTCTGGGAAAGAGGCTCCTCCTCTGGCTGGACGATGTCGCGAGACAAGCTAGCTATCGGGCAGGCTAGCTAACCCAGCGGGTACAGCATGCAGCACGTGCTCAGGCTGTCGTCCTTCAACAGCTCCCGAGCACACGGCCTCAGTTGTGCTCATGGAATAAGTGCTCCTGGACATGGCCGCCTCGTGAAAGCACCCCTCTGTGCCCATCGGTGTGCCTGCCGCCAAGCACACAGGGGGCTGTAAAGAGCGGGAACACCTTCCATGGCCCTGGCCATCGTGTGACCCCGACCCCAGAGCATGGTGTGATGATGTGCCAGGACTGTTACTCACGTTATTGTCGTAGATGGACACTACACTGCCAGGGGCACCTGGGGGCCCGGGGAGACCCGGAGGACCCTGCAGAGAGAGGAAAGAGTTCATTGGGTTCCAAGAGGCTGGACTGATGCAGTCAGCCTGAGGGTCTTACTCCTCCGCAGACTAACCAAGACCCCCACTGTGGGTCTCTGCCCAATACAGCTGGACGCAGACACCCACGTCTCCAAAAGCACCTGGACACCTCCGCCCCTGAATGCCCAAACGGAGACGCGGAAGGCCTGGCCAGAGCGGGTGGTGGTGGCAGCGAAAGGGGGGCGAGGGTTTCAGTCAGCCATTGGCATCCATCACGGTCCCCTTCCCCCTGCCCTCTCTGCACAGGACTGGCTCCCTGCTGGCACATGCCACGCAGCACCCAGTAGCGTGTCGGCGAGGGGGGGACAGCAGCAGAGCCCCCGTGACTGATGGCTGTTTCCCTCAGGGCCCTCCGCTCCTGGAGCCCGCACAGCAGTAGCTAGGCTGGGACACGTGGGGACGGCTGCCCCTGGCCCACATGCCTGTTTCCTTTCACAAAGCAAACCAAGCTCCACGCCGACAACGTGGGCACCCCCAGCCCAGCCCTCCGGCCCTCTCCCCGGCGCCAGCTCTAAGGACAGGGCGGGTGCCCTGACCCCCGGCATCCAGGGGTCGTCACCACACCACAATCCATCACCTCCTCTCTGATTGGCTGGCTGTGGGGTTTTTGGGTGCTGTGGCGGTTGGGGGACCTGAAAACGTTTTCCACCCTGGGCTGCTCTTGCCAGCATCCCTGTCCTCCATCCACCCCCCAGCCCAGCCCTCCCCTCTCACTCATTAAACCTGTGTGGTGCCTCTTCCCCATGCTGGGGTGGTTGCCCTCTGCACAGCGCCAGGGCAATGCGGCAGGCCATTGCCAAAGCCAGCTGCAGCACCTCCGGCATGCCATCGTCCCCCAGGGCACTCACCTGCAAGCCGAGCCCTCCGGGGTCCCCCTTCTCGCCCTTCAGTCCGTTCATGCTGGGACGGCCCTGCAGACAAACATCGAGTCCAGGGTTCAGAATGGAGTAACTTATTGTAGACACTGCTCACTCCCACAGCTGGGCTGACTCCAGCTGAGGGCACCACACCACACACGGCGCCCAAGGAGGGCCTTCTTAGGCTGCACTCCTCTCGCTAAATCAGAAGGGAAAATGCCCCTGGGAGGGCGGGGAACATGCCCCCAACGAATCGGAGACGTTTGCGAGCCCCCAAACTCTACCAGTTCACGTACTTCTCCTGACCAGTGCTCTGACCATCCAGTCTGAGCTCCCGTACAGCACAGTCCAGAGACCTGCCCCACAGTAATTCCCAGCGCAGAGCTGGCAGAAAAGCAGCCGATGTTGGTTTAAAAATGGCCTGTGCTGGAGAATCCACCGCGACCCTTGGGAAATCGTTCCAGTGGTTAATTACTGTCACTGTTATAAACGTACACCTTATTTCCAGTCTGAATTTATCTGGCTTCAACTTCCAGCCATTGGAGCGTGTCAGAGCTTTTCTCTGCTAGACTAAAGAGCCAGCCATTAAACATTTGTTTCCCATGTAGGCTCTTACAGACTGTGATCAAGTCACCCGTTCACCTTCTCTTAGGTAAGCTACATAGATTGAGCTCCATGAGTCTATCACTATAAGGCAGGTTTTCGAATCCTTTAATCATTCTCGCGGCTCTTCTCTGAACCTCTCCAATTTATCAACATCCTTCTTGAATTGTGGGCACCAGAACCAGACACAGGATTCCAGCACTGTTCGCACCAGTGCCAAATACAGAGGCAAAATATCCTCTCTACTCCCACTCAAGAGTCCCCTGTTTATGCATCCCATGATAGCAATTGCTCAGCTTGCTTGTGAGCATCTGGAGAAAACACGACCACAGCAAGAGCTCTCCAAGTGAGCCAAGCTGTGCAGCATTGCCAGTATTCCTCATTAGCCTCAGCATGGGGGTATCTCCACTTCTTTCAGCCAGGGAGGCAAGGGGGCAGTGCTGGCTAGTGAAAGGAGCACCAGACCCAGCTCACCCAGGGAACAAACCAGAGACAAGTTAAGAGAAGTTCTTACCGGTCTGCCAGGAAAGCCGATTTCCCCCTTCTGTCCAGGTTGTCCATGCCGGCCCTAAAGGGGAGAGCAGGAAAGGAACACACCCTCAGACTGCACACCCATGCAGGAAAGACAGGGGCAGAAACAGGGGGATAAGAGGTGCAGCTGGCTCTGTGCTGAACTTCTAGCTACAAAGGACAAAGGACACTGGAGTGGAAAAGCCTGGTCATGCTTCATTCCTTTGTCCTCAGCATGCACCTCCTGGCTCTGTGCATTCCTGAGTCCATCAGAACAGCCACACTGGGTCACACCGACGGTACATTCAGCCCAATAATCTGTCTTCCAACCATGGCCAGAGCCAGGTGCTTCTGGCAGTCGGAGGTTTAGGGATACCGAGAGTGTGGGGTCGTGTCTCTGACCATCTTAACTAATAACCATTGACAGACCCATCCTCCATGAACCGATCTAGTTCTTTTGTGAACCCAGTTATACTTTAGCCGTTACAACATCCCCTTGCAGTGAGTTCCACTGGTTGACTGTGCGTTGTGTGAAGAATTACTGCCTTTTGTTTTAAACTTGCTGCCTATTAATTTCATTGGGTGACTCCTGGTTCTTGTGTTATGTGAAGGGGTAAACAGCACATCCCTAAGCACTTTGTCTGCATCATTCATGATTTTACAGACCTCTGTCACATCCTGCTCTTTAGTCATTGCTGAACAGTCCCTGCCTTTTTAACTTCTCCTCATATGGAAACTGTTCCATACCCTTAGTCATGTCTGTCACCTTTCTCTGCACCTCTTCTCATTTGGGTATCTTCTTTGAGATGGGGAACCAGAACTGCACACAATATTCCAGATGTGGGTGTACCATGGATTTATACAGTGGCATTACGACATTTTCTGTTTTATTATCCATCATTTTTCTTATGGTTCCTAACATTGTTATCTTTTGTTGACTGCTGCTGCACATTGAGTGGATGTTCTCAGAGAACTACCCAAAATGACTCCAATATCTCTTTCTTGAGTGGTAGCAGTTAATTTAGACCCCATCATTTTATATGTAGAGTTGGGATTATTTTTTCCTATGTGCATTACTTTGCACTTATCAACATTGAATTTCATCTGCCATTTTGTCACCCAGTTTTGTGAGATGCCTTTGTAACTCTTTGCAGTCTGCTTTGGACTTAACTATCTTGAGTAGTTGTGTATCGCTTGCCAATTTTGCCACCTCACTGTTTACCCCTTTTTCCAGATCATTTAGGAATATGTTGAATAGGACTGGTCCCAGAACAGACCCCTGGGGGACACAGCTACTTATCTCTCTCCATTCTGAAAACTGACCATTTATTCCTACCGTTTGGTTCCTATCTTTTAACCAGTTACCAATCCATGAGAGGACCTTCCCTCTTATCCCATGACTGCTTACTTTGCTTAAGAGCTTTTGGTGAGGGACCTTGTCAAAGGCTTTCTGAAAATCTAAGTACACTATATCCCCTGGATCACCCTTGTCTACATGCTTGTTGACCCCCTCAAAGAATTCTAGTAGATGGGTGAGGCATGATTTCCTTTTACAAACACCATGTTGACTCTTCCTCAACAAATTATGTTCATCCATGTGTCTGACAATCTTGTTCTCTACTATAGTTTCAACCAATTTGCCCGGTACTGAAGTCAGGCTTACCGACCTGTAATTGCTGCGATCAGCTCTGGAGCCCGTTTTAAAAATTGGATTCACATTAGCTATCCTCCAGTCATTTGGTACAGAAGCTGATTTAAATGATAGGTTACAGACTACAGGTAGTAGTCCTGCAATTTCACATTTGAGTTCCTTCAGGACTCTTGGGTGAATCCCATCTGGTCCTGGTGACTTATTACAGTTCAGTTTATCAATTTGTTCCAAAACTTCCTCTAATGACACCTCAATCTGGGACAGTTCCTCAGATGTGTCACCAAAAAGGAATGGCTCGGGTGTGGGAATCTCCCTCACATCCTTTAGGGGGAAAATGTATGCAAATAATTTAGTTTCTCCAAATAGCTTTGTCTTCCTTGAGTGCTCCTTTAGTCTCTCCATCACCTAGTGGCCTCACTGCCTATTTGGCAGGCCTCCGGTTTCTGATGTACTTAAAATTTTGTTGCTATTAGTTTTTGTGTTCTTAGCTAGTTGCTCTTCAAATTCTTTCTTGGTCTGCCATATTATACTTTTACACCGGACGTACAGAGTTTATGCTCTTTTCTATTTTCCTCACTAGGATCTGACTTCCACATTTTAAAAGGAGGCCTTTTTGCCTCTAGCCACCTCTAGCTCCCCTGTCCTTAACGGCTGGGCCTGTCCTGCAGCTCAGATAGTGCACGTGAGTTGTGGGCATTGCTCAGCACCGATTCACAGACACCCAGGTTGGAGGCCACACGCTTGCTCCTAGCAATTTGACCCTGGCTATAGAGTCAGAAGGGCTCCAGAGCAAGCTCTGGGGTTTGCCAAACCCTTGATTCCTCTGGCCGACGGCCCCATGTGGGGCTTGCTAATGAGCACTCACTCTGAGCACCACCCACTTGGGCTGGTGTTTCTGTCGCAGATCCAACTTCAGTACGTCTCAAACCAGTTCTGAGCAAGACAAAAGGAGGCTGCTCCCGAGTATGAAGACCATCCCCTGAACACACAATCTGTTTGCGTGACCCCCAGTTGTAGTGAGCACCTGGCACACGACGAGCGTGAAAAGCCATCCCTTACTGACAGAATGCTAGAAAGATGTAGGTGCTAACTTACCGCTGGGCCCATGGGTCCCACGAGCCCCTGCTCACCCTGTGTGCAAAGAACAGGAAAAGAATTAGCATTATGATGCACATGTGGCCACCCACAGCCTCTTCCTGGGGCTATTTCTCCATCACCCCCATGCTGATGTCACCTCCCCATCTAGGGGTGCTGCGGCCCCCCCTGAGCAGTGGGAAGGAGAATGCAGCAGGCTGTGCCTCCCCTGTAGCCCCCAGCACCGCCCACCCTGAGCACAGCTGCTGACAGTGCTCACGCACCGCCGACAGATACAGGGGCCCTGGGACATTTGGGGAATTGCGTCCGCGTTGTCGACAACACGCCCGACTGCCCTGCAACCTCTCTAACCATGAGCCAGCCTCAAACTCTCCTCGCTCCTGCAGTGAGCTGACCTCCCTCGGCAGGATCGGCCCTGGCAGCTGTTGGGGGGGCCAAAGGGCAGGGACGGCTCAGTGCCCTGGCTAAGCATCGGAAGGAGGTGGGGGGGGGTTGAGCTGAAGGAGATGGGTGCAGGGACAGAGCAATGTAGGCCAGTGGTTGTTGGCGGTCACAGTGCAGTGAGTCATGGCCAGCTGCAGCCCCAATTTCCCAGGCTGGCATGGGGACTGGGTGTGAGTCCTCACTGCATCCCCCGGCTGCTCAGTGTAGCCACTGCCCCCCCAGAGGCAGAGAAACCTTCATGTGAAACTAGCCCCTGCCCTGGGGCTGGCCACCCCTGACTTCCCAGGGCGTGGCGCTCCACCCTGCCCTGGAGCGCCCAACGCTGGGTGAGCACCCAAAGCAGGCCAGGGGAGAGCCCGAGTCCGTGCGTGACCTTGTCTCCTTTCATGCCGGCTGAGATGCCCGTCCCATCTGGGCTGATGATCGCTCCAGGCTCTCCTTTCTCACCCTTCCAGCAGGAGATAAAACAAGCAGGAGTCAGAAGAGAGACAACCCAGCCCCTGCCCAAACAGCTGCCTTCCCACGGCTCTCTGCGGCTGCCCAGGTGGCAAAGGAGAGCTGCTCTCAGAGTTTCTCTAACAGTTAAATACAAGCCCATGAGCGTCACAGAGGGCTACGCTCCAGCGGTGAACTCACCCTGGGTGGGGCGGTGCTCTGCTGCCCGGCCCAAGAGCAGACTGTGACCTAAGAGAGGTATGGCTGACAAACGGAGGGGGACTTTTGTCCCTTTCCTTTGCTTCTCTCTGGGCTCCCAGTGTGGGAGACCACAGTTTACCGTAGTAAAGTGTCATTGCTAAAGACTGGGGCTAACGAAAAATAATGGCACAAATTACTCATAGATTCTTAGGTCAGAAGAGACCACGGTCATCATCCAGTCTGAGCTCCTGCACAGCACAGGCCAGAGACCTGCGCCACAATAATCCCTAGAGCAGAGTTTATAGACAAACATCCAATCTGGATTTAAGAAGTGCCAGTGATGGAGAATCCATGACCGTTGGTAAGATGTTCCAATGGTTCATTGTCCTAATGGTTAAAAATGTACACCTCATTTCCCGTTTCAATTTGTCTAGCCTCAACTTCCAGCCATTGGATCCTGTTAGACCTTTCTTGGCTAGATTATCAAATATTTGTTCCCCATGTTTTGTCACCCAGGTAATCAAGTCACCCCTTAACCTTCTCTAAGTTAAAGAGGTTGAGCTCCGTGAGTCTATCACTAATTTTTTAATCATTCTCGTGGCTCTTCTCTGACCCCTCTCCAATTCATCAACATCCTTCCTGAATTGTGGGCACCAGACCTGGACACAGGATGGAAGCAGCGGTGGCAGGGGTAAATACAGGGGTAAAATAACCTCTCTCCTCCTACGCGAGATTCCCGTCTCTGCATCCCAGCACCGCACAGCTCAGTTTGCTCAGCTCCATTGTGAGCATCAGGGGACAGATGCAAGAGCTCTAGCACAGCAAGAGCTCCCTGAGCCAAGCTGGGGCTCCTCGCGGCATCATGGAAACCCCATGACTGGAGACATTCAGAACAAGACTCAACGAAAGGCAGCAGGGAGCAGTCCTGCAGCAGCAGTGGGGATGGAGGGATGGGATAAGCCAGTAGGTGATTTTACACCCGGCATTTCTGTCATTCCGCTGGGTTCACTGGGACCCTGCTGCTGGAAGGAGCACAGCTGTTCTCCTATTACTCTCCTGGGATCTGGTGACGCCTCACAGAGCAACGGCCGCCAGCATGGTAGCTCAGGTACCTGACCCAATATGAATTTCCATGCCCCAAGGAGTCCAAGGCCAGTGCTGTGACAGGATTGTGTCTGGTCCCTTCCACTACGAACTGGGAGCCGGTGAGTACCCATCGGTGGGGCTGGGAGTCAGAGAGCAGGAACTTGTAGACACAAGGAACATCACATCGCCACAAATCAAAATCACCCAGTGAGCACTAGGGACAGAGACAAGCAGACAGGCCAGCCTACCTTTGGTCCTGGAGTGCCTGGGAAACCTGGCTCTCCTGAGTCTCCTTTAGCTCCCACTGGGCCCTGCAAACGGAAGCAGGGAGGAACAGCCATGAAGACAGTGTAGTGATGCAGGACACTCCTTTACTTCCAGTACTGTGGGCTTCCCCCAGGGGGGCTGGAACAATCTGTACAGTGGGGGTGCTGAGAGCCATTGAACCAAACTGTAAACCCTGGATATGATGGAGTCCACTTCAAGCCATTACCCCTAGTTCCAGCACCTATGACTTCTTCCAAGGTGGGGCAGGCAGGGAGACACCTTCCCAGGGGTTAGAAAGCTCAGGCCCACAGAAGATGTTCGCAGCTTGCTTCACAAGCAGCCTGGTTGCTTTGGCAGGCAGGAGTTTGCACTTAATGTATTTGGCCAAAAACACCCAAACAAACGTCTGCAATGTATTACTGCAGGCAAATGTACCGTGTGGCCCCAGCGTGTCTCGCACAGCCTGTGTCGCGAGCGCGTCTCCACAGACAATGTTACTCAGCCGTGTAAACCCTTAAAGCTCTTGAAAGTGACGGGAATCGAAATGAACCTCAGCTCTGGCCCAGTCACAAGCAGGCCTCCACAAACGCCCCGACCCACCATCTGACAGAGTCGGTGTCTCGTGGGTGCCATGTTAGGAACAGGGAAGAGGCCAGCTAGTGTATGCCGGCTTTGACTCCAGTGGGGCTACACGGGGGATTTACATCAGCTGGGGATCTGGCTCAGAGAGAAACTCAACATTTAGCTCCAGGTCCAGGCTGTGAACACCCCGGATTGGTGGGTGTCTGGATCTGGGGGGATGGTTCGGGCTCCCACCGGGGACATGGGCTCCTCAGCACGGGGCCCAGGTAACTTTCCCATTCTCAGGGCTCTGTCAGTAAAACCATAAAGCTACTCACCGGGAAGCCAGCTTGGCCTTGTCTGCCCTGAGGAAAGAAACAGACACCTGTAAACTCTCTCTCCTCAGGCACTGGGAGAAGTGTAAAACCGTTGGTGCACAAAGGGGACTGCTGGGGCTGCTGGCGGGGCAAATGGCAGGGGGATGCTCAGGACTACGTACCTCAGGGCCTGGTAAACCAGCTAATGCTTTCTGAAAAGGAAAAGATACATATTAGACCACGGACCCCCGCTACCTTCCTCCTGCCTACCTCAGCGATGCCCAGAACTGACTTTCCGCCAAGGGAGGGGCTGACCCAAAGCCCCCTGGGGTCAATAGGAGACTTTGCACTAACTTCAGCCGGCTTTGGCTCAGGTCCACTGCTCTGCTTGCTAAGGGCGATGTGCCCTCTCCCAGCGTGAAATGCCCCCGCTGAATTCGGAAGGCCATGCCGATGGGTTTGGTCCTTTCCACTTAGTGCCAATTATTCCCTCTCCCACTGACATGCTTTTATCCTCTCTGCTGCACGCAGCCATTGTGTCAGGGCCTGGAGCCACAGGCCCTGTGCTGAAGATCTCACCATTTAAAACAGTTAGAGATAACCAAGCAAGCTGTCTGAGCCGTTAGGAACATAGCCTAAGACAGACCTCTGCCCATTTACTCAGTTTAGCTTCTGTTTAACCGTCCCATCAGTTTGTTCTAGCCCATGTCTTTAATCAGTCATTCACACGTCCAGGGGCACACGCGCGTCCTGTCGTCGTGTTCAGGGTGAACATGGGTGGCGCTGGGCTGGGCTGGATTTCCTGCGGTGTACTTTTAGTTATAGCACTGGCCTGGTCTAGCTCCCATTTGTCTGCGTTTCAGCTCCAGCCAGCTCTGACTTCCCTTTGCCTAAACCCTCCCCTCTCTTCTTTCCTCTGCCAGCCCCTGCTGGAGCTCCCTGCCCTCCCACCTGGCCCTCTGAACAGTGCTAACGTTCACACAGCTGAGTATGCAAAATGGCAACGGCCTCCACTCGCACGGGTCTCGATCCTGCAACTGGAGGAGGACAGGCAGCAACTGGCCCCTGCCCGGAGCCCTGCCCAGGCACGAGGTGCAGCAGGGCTGGCCCACGCGTTGCTTCTCTGAACTCACAGGGGTATCAGCGTGTGGGAGCGCTCTCAGTTTCGGGGCTTTTACTCCGAGTTAAACAGGTGCCTCTCCCCAGGGAGCAGCTCCACAGCCCGGAGCAGTCCCGCCAACAGTGACACACCTGCTGACGTGCACTCAAACGCAGCCCGGCTCCAAGCTGCATGAGCCGTGGGATGCTGGGGCCCCAGCTGGGGGTCAGCACCAGCCCATAGTAACTCACCAGTGCCCGGCGGGCACAAGGTGCTGCTCAGCCGGGTGCTAAGCCTGAGGGAACTGGCACACAGCAGCCGGTTGTGACTGCTGCCAGAGTGTGGGCAGAGAGGGAACAGCCTGGGCAGAGGGGGCCCAGAGACAGGAGTGCAGGCCGCAGGGGAGACGCGTCCTTACCTCTTCACCCGACGCATAGATGACCTGCCCCGGGGGTCCAGGGAGCCCAGGGGGGCCTGGGGAGCCCACTCCATCTTGGCCTCGTTCACCCTGAGAAAGACAATTCAGTGCAGGCTTCCTTCCTACTGCACCCAACCTCAGCCCACACGGCCCCCTCTCGCAACTGCAGGGCCTGCCCCCCCTTACAACCGTTGGCGCAGGCCCCCGAGCCCAGACTGTGCCTCCTCCACCTTGCCCCCATGGTGCTAGGCCCATGAACCCAGACGGCGCCCCCCACCTCGCCAGGCCCCCGATCCCAAACTGCACCCCTTCCAGCCCGATGAGGCTGGGTTCCCAATCCTAGCCTCCCCCCGCCGCCCTGAGCAGCTGGGGGTGGAGACAGAGCTTCGTGATCAGAGCAGCCCAGAGGCTGGTGGGCCAGAAGCTGGGCTGGGCCGGCATGGAGGGAAGGGAGCCAGCCAAGCAGGGATGAGACACTGTTCAGAATCAACAAGGGACCAAAATACGCACACAGATGCCACCCCTGAACCAGAGCAGAGCTCAAGGGGCTGGGGGAGATCGCGCCGTGTGCTCCACAGAGAACAGCAGCGTGCCCCAGCACCCAGCACAGTACTCACCTTAGCCCCCTGGATGCCCTTGTCACCTTTGGGTCCCTGCAACGAGAAGCGGAGGTGAGAGCTGCTCACCTCCGGGCCCAGGAGAGAGACACAACACAACACACAATCTTCACATTGCTAGGGTGGCCTCTGAATCCACACTCCAGGCATCAAGTGGCAAAGTGCCAGCCTGGCAGAAGGGGCAGGCTCTGGTACCTACGAGGGTCTAGCGCTCACTTTAGAGACAAACTGGTCCTGCCTCCGCCGTCACGGGAACAGCAGGGGAGCTGGTCCAGAGAGAGCAAAGAGACAGAACAGGCTCAAATGTCCCGGGACGTCTCCTGTGGCTACCAGGCTGTCCCCATTCGCGACCGTGCGGCGAGGGACAGCCCTGGCGGGAACGGCGCCATCACACAGGCGAGCCGCACGAATGAACCAGGAACGGAGGAGCTGAGCCTGACGAGGTAACCAAATGGGGTGAAACAGTCCTCCTTGGGGCTAGCGGGAGTTTCAGCTCTGCTGATGAGAACGCCCATGCCTCTTGGCATGGCCCATCCTGTCCCCAGGAGAACAGCAGATGCGCCCCAGGATCTATCTGCTAATGGAGTTTATACACCAGTGCAGTCTCTGCACCTGGGGCAGGGCAGGGCACCAAAAGGAATCGGAAACCTGGCCAAACACAGAGCAGAATGGGACCCTCTGGAGTGCTGGGGGTGTGGGCAGGGACAGCGCGTGGAAGAGATGGGAACCGGGCAGGGGTGGGAAGCGATGGCCAGTGACGGGCTGTGAACAGCCCAGGCAGGTCTGCTCAGCCGACGGAGAGCGACTCAGATGCATTTCATTGGTCTGCAGCGAGGACTTCAGTGACAGGGCAAGGGACACCTGACATTTGCCGCTGGGGAGCAGAACATCGGTATGTGTCACTTGAACGGTACATAGCAGTGAGAACAATCCAGGCCCTGCATCCGCAACCAGCGCGTGCTGAAATCGCCCCACTGCAAACACCTGGGCAGGGGCTCTGAGAATAACAGAGACTCCAGAGTCCACAAAGAGCAGTTAGGGTGGGTCAGGGAGCTGGAATCCCAACACTCACCTGAGGTCCTGGGAAACCTTCCAGCCCTGGGCGCCCATCCACACCTGGAGCCCCGTGGTCCCCCTGGAACACACAGACAACCATAGCACATTGAGACTTTGCTTTTGGCACTGAGAGCCTTGGTCTTTGGGGGTGTGACTCGCATTCCAACAGTCCAGAGTCTGGCTGCCACAGGGCCCCACCCAGCTCTAGGCAGACCCCCTAAGCGACCACACAAGGGTTTTGGGTGGATTCTGTGTCACAAAACCACACACTTTACAAATCTGCGTGATGACACTGTTGAGCATTTTGAAATATCAACCTGTCATTCCATCTCACCACCCCGTCCACCCAGAACCAGTAAGAGTGCGTGTGATCTGCTGCATACAAAATTAAGTTCTAATCTACGAAATGCATGTATTTAACACTTGCTACAGCCATCAGTACCTATGTATTTGAATCACAGGCGTACAGGAGGAGGGGAGTCGGGGCAGCCCTTGATTTTCATTAGATATACCGACCACTCTTTTAATGTGAAAAATATTCAGCGCATTATAAATATATTCAAAAAGAAGAATATTTTGAAACAAATTCTTAACATTGGAATCATTCTAAATGATTAGTGATCTCCCTCATTCAGACCACAGCTGAGTGCCCCACGATGTCATTGCTTGTCATCTCCCAAAGCTAAAGCTGATTTTGTCAGGTCATTGCTACACACCAGACCTCCCTGCCTTGCACAGAACTTGCTCCATGGCAGTTTGGCGCGGTTGCATACGCATCTCATAGATTTACAAAGTGCATCACTCTCACAAGAGCGCTTGTTTAACTTCAAAATATCTGGAGAGCAAGCACGGCACTGTCTGCTACGGTTTTTGGAAGGAGAGATTTGTCAGGGCGGATCCATCCCTAATGGATTCCAAACACTTTTACCCACACACGCATGGAGAGGTGCTCATTTTCCATTTTCTTTACATGCTTCGGTTACTGAGGGTAAGGAGCTGAGCTCTGGTGGTACCTTTGCCAATTCTTGCTGCCCGATTTCTGCCCTGTGTCCGACGTGGTGGCACAATTTGAGTGCCTGCAGCAGGCAGCCATGAATTTGGTTGCCTGTTCGATGACACCAGGCTCTGCTGCACTGATGTCACCCCGCAGAGAGAGGGAGCATCTAGCACACAGAATCTTCAACACAGTGCCTTTGCCAAGGCCATACTAGTTAGCTACTGTATCACAGCCTGAGTGCATGGGGAGCTAACAGCCCTGGTACAAGGTGAGCCTGTTCCTAATTAGCAGTAGCATGGATGTCTAGTCCAGCTCTCCCTTGGATTGAGGGGGTTCCATGCTCACTAAAGATATTGCACCCTGTTTGCAGTAATGGTGCAGGAGCGAGACAAATACGTCAGTGTCGTCTGATAACACGGATATTCCCACCAGTTCCTCTTTCGTGACCATCACCATTTGTTGTACAAGGATGCTGTCGGCCTCCTCATAAGAGATGGCCATATCTTCTCGGTTGATCACCACACCTCCCTGGTTTATTTCAATCGGGCTGCCATCTCTGCCTGTGACGATTAGCTTGTGCTTTAGTATGAGTCGTTAAACTTCTTGTCTTGAATGAGTTCTATACAAATCTTATCAATCAACTGCGTCTTATTTTCAGTAACCATCAAGACAATTTTCTGTGGAGGTGTGACAGAGTGTGCTGAAAGAAAAGGAGGACTTGTGGCACCTTAGACACTAACAAATTTATTTGAGCATAAGCCACAGGGTTCTATCACACCTGCCATAGAAAAAGAGCAGCAAAGAAGCCCTCCAAACGGCCTAGAGAGACTGTGCAGGGAGCAGCAAATCAGAGGGTTGCAGACCCATTTAGAAGGCGCTGTAGAGTGAGAGTCAGACAGTTGCTGCCTGGAGTTGGAGGAGTGAGGACTGTGTTCTGGGCTGGCTAAAGGAGCAGCACCACAGACAGATCAGATGCTGGCAGGGACCAGGGGAGTAAGAGAGAGGTCCTCACTGGCTGCTGGGACTGAGAAAAGGACTTTGGCCCTACAGTAAGGGTGAAGCATTTGTGAAGGTGCTGGAGCGGGGGAGTGGGCCAGGGAACCTAGCAGCACAGTGATTAATTAAAGGGGTTTTGTTTTGTTGAAAGGCCACAGACTGTGTGTGAGACTTGGCTGGAGGGCTGAGTCACTGAAACCGCCTGAGAAACCAGCAACAGAGGTCACCACAGACTGAGGGAGGTGCAGATGCACACCCAGGCAGGGGGTGCTCACAAGAGGTGCGTACCACCTTGTTGCAGGAGGTAGCTGTGTGCTTATATTCAACAGATGCACTTCCGTTTGTTTCTGTAGCTCTGCTAGATCTTACGACCCTCTCTGTGCTGAATTCTTGGAACCTGCCAAAGACAAGATACACATTACCTGCCGCTAGCTTGTGCTCAAGGCGGACTTTGAAACTGGTCATAAAGTCCTTGAATAGATAAAGGCTAGTGTCCAATAAAGTCCTTGAATAAAGTCCTTGAATAGATAAGGCTAGTGTCCAATACCAACCCGTACATGCTTTTTTTGGTCACTGCCAGTGTCTCCACTACCCTTGACATTGTGCCATACAACCACCTGGGCCAGCTACGTTCAAATTCTGGCATTTGGTGAACAGCACGTGTAAGCATGCGTTCACTCATTGTTTGTGGCGTCTCCTGCTGGCTGTCCTGGGAATTAGCTCCGCCAGTCTTGCGCTCTCCCTCCAGTGGTGTCTTCCCCCACCTTGTCTCACTCCGTGGCCCTGCTCACTCCAGGATCAGCAGTCTTCCCTTCGTGGCTTGGCCTCTGGCCAAGTCACTAAGGTCCTCCCCTGCCGGGGAATTCAAAGTCTTTTCAGACCCACTGTCTGGCTGGTGTCTCCCATATCCTGGCCACTCCCCAGTGACTGGTTGGGGAACCCAGGCCCACCCTCTACACTGGGTTCTAGTCCAGGAACCCTGTAACAAGCAGCCATAGTCCGGGTACAGTCCTATGCCTTGCTGCTGTTTCTCTGGGCTTCTTCCTACCTATCTGGCTTCCCCACTCTCTGGGTTTGCCAGCCTCCAACTCTCTCCCCTCAGAGAGACTGCAGCCTACCCGAGCACCAGCTCCCATCTGCAGTCAGTTACCTGGTGTTATACAGGAAGAAGAGGTGGGTGAGGCTTTTTTTAAACAACTAACACAATCAGCCAAAGCCCAAGACTTGGTGGTGATGAGGGACTTCAGGTACTTAGACATCTGTTGGGAAAATAACACAGCAAGATCCAGATTATCCAACAAGTTCTTGGAATGTATAGGAGACCATTTTTTATTTCAGAAGGTGGAGAAAGCTACAAGGGGAGAGGCTGTTCTAGATTTGATTTTGACAAATAGGAAGGAACTGGTTGAGAATTTGAAAGTGGAAGGCAGCTTGGGTGAAATGATAGAATTCATGATTCTAAGGAATGGTAGGAAGGAGAACAGCAAAATAAAGACAGTGGATTTCAAGAAGGCAGACTTTAGCAAACTCAGGGAGTTGGTAGGTAAGATCCCATGGGAAGTAAGTCTAAGGGGAAAAACAATTGAAGACAGTTGGCAGTTTCTCAAAGAGACTTTACTAGGGAACAAGAGCAAACTAGCCTACTGCGTAGGAAAGGTAGGCTGTATGGCAAGAGACCACCCTGGCTTTACCAGGAGATCTTCAATGATCTAAAAATCAAAAAAGAATCCTACAAAAAGTGGAAATTAGGTCAAATTATAAAGGATGAATATAAACGAACAACACAAGTATGTAGGAACAAAATTAGAAAGGCCAAGGCACAAAACGAGATCAAACTAGCTAGAGACACAAAGGGTAACAAGAAAACATTCTACAAATACATTAGAAGCAAGAGGAAGACCAAGGACAGGGTAGGCCCGTTACTCAATTGCCGGGGGGTAGGGGGGCTTGCGCAGGGGAAATAAGAACAGAAAATGTGGAAATGGCAAAGGTGCTTAATGACTTCTTTGTTTCGGTTTTCACAAGAAGGATGGTGGTGACTGGACATCTAACATAGTGAAAATGAGGTAGGCTAGAGGCTAAAATAGGAAAAGAACAAGTTAAAAATTACTTAGATAAATTAGTTGTCTTCAAGACAACAGGGCCTGATGAAATACATCCTAGAATACTCAAGGAGCTCACTGAGGAGATATCGGAGCCATTAGCGATTATCTTTGAAAAAAGTCATGGAAGATGGGAGAGATTCCAGAAGACTGGAAAAGCGCAAATCTAGTGCCCATCTATAAAAATGGAAATAAGGACAACCCAGGGAATTACAGACCGGTCAGCTTAATTTCTGTATCCAGAAAGATAATGGAACAAATAATTAATCAATCAATTTGCAAACATCTAGAAGATAATAAGGTGATAAGTAACAGTCAGCATGAATTTGTCAAGAACAAATTGTGTCAAACTAACCTGACAGCTTTCTTTGACGGGCTAACAAGCCTTGTGGATGGGGGAGGAAGCTGTAGACATGGTATATCTTGACTTTAGTAAAGCTTTTGATACTGTCTGGCATGACCTTCTCATAAACAAACTAGGGAAATGCAACCTGGATGGAGCTACTATAAGGTGGGTGCATAACTGGCTGGAAAACCGTTCCCAGAGAGTAGTTATCAGTGGGTCACAGTCATCCTGGAAGGGCATAATGAGTGGGCTCCCACATGGATCAATTTAATATCTTCATCAATGATTTAGATAATGGCATAGAGAGTACACGTATAAAGTTTGCGGATGATACTAAGCTGGGAGGGGTTGCAAGTGCTTTGGAGGATAAGATTACAATTCAAAATGATCTGGACAAACTGGAGAAATGGCCTGAAGTAAATAGGATGAAATTTAGTAAGGACAAATGCAAAGTACTCCATTTAAGAAGGAACAATCAGTTGCACACATACAAAAAGGAAGGAGTACCCGCGGAAAGGGATCTGGGGGTGATAGTGGACCACAACTTAAATATGAGTTAACAGTGTAACAACTGTTGCAAAAAAAGTGAACATCATTCTAGGATGTATTAGCAGGATTGTTGTAAGCAAGACATGAGAAGTAATTCTTCGGTTCTACTCCGTGCTGATTAGGCCTCAACTGGAGTATTGGACTGGAGTGTCCAGTTCTGGGCGCCACATTTCAGGAAAGATGTGGACAAACTGGAGAAAGTCCAGAGAAGAGCAACAAAAATGATTAAAGGTCTAGAAAACATGACCCATGAGGGAAGATTGAAAAAATGGGGTTTGTTTCGTCTGGAAAAAGAGAAGACTGAGTGGGGACATGATAACATTTTCAAGTACATACAAGGTTGTTACAAGGAGGAGGGAGAAGAATTGTTCTTCTTAACCTCTGAGGATAGGACAAGAAGCAATGGGCTTAAATTGCAGCAAGGGCGGTTTAGGCTGGCCAATAGGAAAACTTCCTAATTGTCATGGTGGTTAAACACTGGAATAAATTGCTTAGGGAGGTTGTGGAATCTCCATCATTGGAGATTGATAAGAGCAGGTTAGACAAACACCTGTCAGGGATGGTCTAGATAACACTTAGTCCTGCCACGAGTCCAGGGGACTGGACTAGACGACCTCTCACGGGCCCTTCCAGTCCAGTGATTCTGTGTCACCATGGCTGCAGCTATACCTTGTGAAGGTGGCTTCAATGTATGTATCCTATTCCTGGAACATGGTGCAAGACATCCTCATCCTTTGTGAACTGCTCTAAGACGCTATCTGGCACGGATTCCATGGGTCGCAGGTCCTATAACCCTTTCCGTGTTAGGCCTTGCTGAAGCCCTAGGCATGGTTAACAATATGAACCAAAGACAGTCTGGTCTAAGCAGAACAGTAACACACCAGGTATTAGCTCGCCAAGCATGCACCTTCCTGACCAGAGAGCACGGTACAAGAACATCCCACATTCTCAAGAGATAGTCTCGGGCAGACATGTGTTAGTGTCCCTGTGACCCATTGGACAGGGCGCTAGGACCATGCTTTGCTAACAATAAACCTGGCCGAGCACCTTCGCCACCAAACTGAGCCTGTGGCCTCGAGTAACACTGAGATCTATGGATCAGCAGGTGCCAACGCGGGTGCTCCCGAACAGCAGAATCGCAGCGCTCTGCAGCACGCCCAGCTCTGGGCAGAGCGGGCACGCCCAGCTGCCAGGAAGTAAGGCAGCATCAGTGTCACCGTTTCCAGATGCAGCAGCCTGTCTCCTCTCTCTACGCTTACGTACACCATCACGTCTCAGTTCGGGGCGGGGGAGGGGGAGAGGCGTACCAGCAAGGTATACTGCTAATGCAGACATCACATATGTACCTCAGCGCTAACCCTGCTCCATAGCAAGGTATTCCTCTGAAGTTTTCATTACAAATCACTGAAATCCAACAGAAGCGGTTTCATATGTCACCTGGCTTGTCAGTCAGGAGGGGCATGCTATCAAGGGCTCACTTTTCAAAATGCCCAACAGTGACAAGGGGTCAGCAGGCACGTTCTCTGAACTCAGGGTCTTGACATTCAGAATCCACAAAAAAAAACACCCCCACAGTCTGGACACTAAAACACGGTACTGCCCAACACTTGCATTGGCTCCTGGTCTCCTCATGGACTGGGCGGGGCAGGAGTAGAGCCACCATCACTCCAGCTAGAACTCATAAGACAGGGTGCAAGATTTTCTGCAGCTCTATGAAGTGATCCTACCTTTTGTCCTGGCAAGCCAGGCAGCCCAGGGCTGCCAGTGTCCCCCTGGAAGGTAAAGAACAGTCAATCAGTAAGGAGGAGGAGCTCTCCTGCATGTAGCATGGGAAATGTGTGCTGGAAATGCACGTTTCAGAGGTTGCACAGACCACCCCATGGATCAGGCATGTGAGGGGGCCAAGGGGCTGACAGCCAAGCTCCCTTTATCCATGCTATGGCTCACCAACACTGTCCTTCCTTCCGAGGCAATGATTTCTCAAGGCACAAAGGGCAGTCAGATGGCTAATTTCCAATGGCTCAGCAGGAGCCAGGCCCCTACCTGCCCTTTGTGCCTCTGGGAACCTCTGCCCAGGCTTTCAGAGCACTTTCAGATGGGGTGGAGTTTGTCCCTGCACAAAAACAGCTCCTCGCTGGAAGAGGTGCCGTCTCAGCATAAACAATTCTGCTTGGAGGCAAAGGAATAACGAATATCACGGAAAAGTCCTGGGGGGACATCCTGGCTCCAGGGAATTCAATGGCAAAACTCCCTTTGATTCAGCAGGGCCAGGATTCCTCCCCATGCGTCTCCCTTGCAGACTGGTTGTGGGGCAGCACAGCGATACCCTGTGTAATATGTACTATGAATCGGTCAGCGCTCAGAACGGACCGGACATGCGCTGGTCAGATCGACCATGCTGAAAGGCTACTGCTCAGATTTTTTGAGACAACGGCATAATATCCTAACTCCTGCTGGGCTCTCCGCTGACTTCCGCGTTCCCACGTGATCTGTTCAATGCCTATTAGAGAAGGGGGCAGGGTCGTCTGTAACACACGCCAGAGTGGAGAACGTAGGAGGGCTGGGGAAAGTTCCCCACTCTGCGCAGGAGGGGGACTCCCCCGAGAAGAGCGCTCCCCAGGGACGGGAGCTGGACCAGCCCCAGGGACTGGCCCTTCCATCAGAGGACACGTGTCACTGCACTGCTTGGCTGGGGCTGAACAGCCCAAGTCTGCTAGGGCAGACGGGTACAAACAGATTCCCAGTGGCTCCTGACCTTGAGTCCGGGGATTCCTGGTGGCCCCTGTATGAACAGTGAATAAATACAACACGGTATCAGGCGAATGAGCGCGTGTCCCCTCAGAAGCCCCTGAACCGCTGGGTACTTTGGTGTTTGTTAATAATTTCGCTACAGGAGGACACCAGCGGAGCCCCCAGGATCACACGCTGCCCCTGGGGGCGCTGTCGCTCACTCCCAGCCAGCACCAGCAGGAGATGGCTTTTCCCAGCATCCCCGTTCCCGCGCTCTGCAAACACCTGCCCCTGCTGGCTCAACACTCCCTGCCTCACAAGCTGGCCTGCCATGGGTCCGGGCAGGCGCTGCCAGGCGAGCGGGCCTGCCGGGGGTCCGGGCAGGCGCTGCCTGGCAAGCCGGCCTGCTGGGGGTCTGGGAGGGGGTTGGCAGCTACAGGCTCGAGCTGCAGACATGAAGTCCATGGACCTGGGGGGGTCATTTCCTTGCTTAGCGTCCTGTGCAATGCCCGTTTCCTAGGCAGGGTGGAAGAATCCTCTGGAAGGGAGAGCCAGGGTTAACTGACGGCCAGGGGGACTTACCTGCAGCCCTTCGGGTCCGCGTTCTCCAGGAAAGGTAGAAAAGAAAGGCATCCCCGAGCCTTCCATGTCGCCCTAGGGTAACAAACACCCGGTGAGATGCAAACACGGCTCACTCCGCCACCCAGGCTGAAGCGAGGGCAGAAGCACAGAAGCCAGGCTGTTTTTTGCCAGGCAGAACCACAACAAGCAAACAGCGAATGGGAGCAGTGTCAGCCGGGAGCCCAGGGCCTAGCCGTCAGCTTGGCCTTTTCTTCACATAGCGAAGCAGTGGGGGGATGTGGTACCCGGGGCACGGCACGCAGGCCTCCACGCTCAGACAGCAGAACAGCAGCCGCCCGGGAGGCACCATTACTGTGCACAGCCAGAACCCCCAGGGGCAGGCCCTTCCCCTCCCCGTATCCCGCCGGAGCAGTGGGGAGGGAAAGGCTCCTCACACACTGGGAGGGACACCGGAGTTCTGCCCCACCACACTGCTGCAGGGCCTGCCAGCTCAAAGCCACTTGGCTAGCGCATTGCAGGTCAGAGTGAGGGGGCTGGGCACAAACGTCAGCCCAGAAAGGGGGTCCTACAAGCAAGAACTGGGATTCCATTAGGGTCCCACTGGAGGATCCAATGCAGGCACCAGAATGGGCAGACAACACGCTCCCCACGGGACCCTGAGTCTGGCCCCCCCAGAGCACACAGACAATGTGCCCCCTACAGGATCTGCCAAGTGGGGCCCGCACAGAGCACACTGGCAACGTGCTCCCCACGGGATGCCCCGGGTGGGGCCCCCCAGAGCACACGGGCAACGTGCCCCCAAGGGATGCCCCAGGTGGGGCCTCTGCAGAGAGCACGGGCAATGCTCTTCCCACAGAACCCCCTCAAGTGGGCCCCCCCCAGGGCACATGGGCAACGTGCTCCCTGCAGGACGCCTCAAGTGGGGCCCCCAGAGCACAAGGCAACGTGCTCCCCGTGCAGGATGCCCACTAACTGATGGCAGGAATGGAGTGTTAGGATTTCAATCTGCTTAGCAGCCGTGGCTGGTACTTACAAATCCAACCTCGTAGCCTGGCCCAGGAGGTCCAGCAGGGCCTGGGGGACCTGGTGGTCCTCGTGGTCCCATAGGTCCAGGAAGGCCTGCCAGCCCGGTTTCTCCTGGGGCTCCCGCCAGCCCCATCTCGCCCTTACTGCCCTGCAAGTGGGAACAAAAGGAACCCTGTCACGCAGACAGGCTACGGCCTGAGCTCTGAGGCTGCAGCCAGAGCAATGGGATCTAACAGTCCAGAGCGGAGGGGAGCATTCCCTCCCCCTATGCCCCCCAGCCGAAAGCACAGCGCAAGCAAAGACTGAGCAGCAAATCAGACAAATAAAACAAGCGATCCAAGACCCATGTCAGTTACCAGCACTTCCCAGACAGTCCCAGAACCGCCTACACTGGCAGATTTGATGAGAGAGAGGCAGGCACATTCCGGGTGAACGCACCTTTCAGGGAGGTGAGAAACTCACCCCTGTAGTTAGTGCCAGGTACAGTGAGGGCAGGTTCTGCGTCCTCACTGCTCTGCTGGGGCACCCTTCCCCTGCCCTGCAGCACCCATTCTCCTCTCCTGAGCAGCAACTGCCGGTCCCACCCCCGTATCGCAAGACCAGTGCTCTCTGCAGTGTGGAAAACGTCCCCCAGGGTGCGTTCATGAAACTACCAACCTAATTCTTTCTTAGGAAATGCTGCTCAAAAGCCTGCCGGCTGGAAAGCCAATGAACTGAGTCAAGGTACCTCTCCACACGTACAAGGAAGCAAGGGAACGGCTAGCATCCCTCTACAAGTTACATGTGCAGAGACCCTGCACTGTCTCTCCCAGTACAATTCTGTACGTCCTGGGAACTCAGAGGCATGCCCCTGGCTTAGACAAGCCCACTTCATGCTTTCCTCGTTGGTCAGACAGAGCCACTCGTTGCACTCAGAAGTTTGACTTTGCATGATATTTCCCTCTCTCTATCAGAACATTAAGGGTCATGCAGACGCTGGGCAATACAGAATGAAAATACTGTACGGAAGGAGCAATATTCAACAGAAATTGTGAACTACGTTATCCACGTTATTAACTCCTCAGACAATAATAAAGAAAAGGTCAGCATTTCAAATGCTTTCCTGCTTGCACTGAATAAATGCCTTTACAAGTACCTATAAACCATACATGAAAGAGACCTGCAATTAACCCAGACATGCAATTAACCCAGGGGACGGATGCTTCTCAGGCTTGCTTTGCCTCAGTCTGTAACTACTTTGGGTTCCTACGCTGCCACCAGACTTTTAAATCCAGTAGCTCTTTATATTCAGTAACACACGACACTTCCACTGATCTCATGGAAAAAATTCCAATCAATTTTGTAGCATAAAAAGTGTAATTGGTAACACGTGATCACTCGCCCCCGGCATAAGAGAGGCAACCACACCCCACATGGCTGGGCAGAGTTTGCATGCACTGGACTCAACGTACAAACAAGCTCAAAGAGCACAGATTTGCCATGGATAACCTGACATGCAGAACCACACAGAGCAACTGGATTAAGTGACTTTCCTCCATAGGATTCTCTTATTTTTGACAGCGAGAGCTCTGAGACACATGCGCCTGTCTAAGCCATGCCGTCGGCACGCGTGCACGGAGCCTTTACCTCGAACCTGGTCTCTCCCACAGGTGGGGATGTAGAGTAGTAAGAAAGCAGTTCTAGCAGGTAGGAAGGGATAGGAGGCAGGTTGCTCTGATTAGATGGGAAAAGAGTGAGTGGAGACAGAGAGAAGAGTGATAAGAGAAAAGAAATCATTTCCTATGAGCACTGGTGGAAGAGCAGACGTTACAGCCCCATGGCCTTCCAAAACGACCCTTTGCTGGGAAATGGGCTCAGGAGTTCATATTCCTATCTTCTGTTACATCAGTCCCAGATTCCACCTGGGACCTAGCAACGAGCTCAAACCCAGGAGCCAGCTCCTGCCCTGGCTGGTGTAAATCAATGGAGCTCTGTCAACGTCACGTCTTGATGCCAATGTGCACCAGTTGGGCGTTGGCCCCCAGCAGCTGGCCCCACGTGCTCACGCTGGGCCCTCCCACTACCTCCCCAGAGCAGCGTCCACGTGAGTGGAGCCCAGGCCTCATACCCACCCTGTGCAGAGCGATGCATCTCACCTGCTCCGAACAGCTGGGGACACGGCCTGGAGAACTGAAGATCTAGGCCCTGATTCTTTCCAGCACTCAGGCCCACGTTTAATGGGAAGCCTCGGTGTCTCGCTGCTGTGACTGAGTCACAACGGACACAACGCATGCTCCAGGGCGTTGGGGAATTGCAGCCTCGGCCCAGAGCTTCCGCCCCCTGGTGCTCAGCCAGAAGGGCTTGAGTGGTTTTGTGCCCACAGACCCTCAGGAAGAGCATGTGTGCTTCCAGGCACGTGCTGCCCTCACCCAGCCCAGACATGACATCAGTTATACGTGTGCTCTGGAGAGCGGGACAGAGGAAAGAGGCAGGACAGAACAAAACACCAGCAGCGGGCAGAGGGGAACATGCAGGGAACGGGACCCACAGTGGGTAATCAGGAGACTGAAGGAGCCACTGAATTGGCCAAGGGTAAATGGCCTAAATGCAAAAAGAAAAGGAGGACTTGTGGCACCTTAGAGACTAACCAATTTATTTGAGCATCAGCTTTCGTGAGCTACAGCTCACTTCATCGGATGCATATTGTGGAAAGTGTAGAAGATCTTTTTATACACACAAAGCATGAAAAAATACCTCCCCCCACCACACTCTCCTGCAGGATCTTCTACACTTTCCACAGTATGCATCCGATGAAGTGAGCTGTAGCTCACAAAAGCTTATGCTCAAATAAATTGGTTAGTCTCTAAGGTGCCACAAGTCCTCCTTTTCTTTTTGCGAATACAGACTAACACGGCTGTTACTCTGAAACCGGCCTCAATGCAGGTACCGATCCACTGTATTCACTCCCAATTCAAGTATCGCTGTGCACCGCTCGTCGACGTGGGAATGGTTGTCTCAGGAATGGCAACTGCTGTAAGCTAGTTGGCCAGCACACCTCTTCTTATGTGGATCATCCCCTGGATTTGATTCTGGATTTCTATTTCTAACGGGGCCCCCTATCTACTATTAAAACTCCACGCGCTTGAGCGCCAGGGCCAATTTTGCAGCACTGAAAATTCCCAATTTTCTAAAATTGCATTGAGATCATTCTGCGTGGGACATCCATCAAAAAGTCAGCAGGAATAGCCTTTCCCAATTAGGAAAACTACACTTTGGCTTTCTTGGTGGCTCTAGGCTGTGGCAGTTCTCAGAATAAAATAAAAATCAAGAAGAAGAAGTTAGACAGAGACGAAGCAGCTTGACAGAGAAGCCATAAAGCAAATGGCTTTTGCCATATGGAATTTTGTTAAAGTTTAGATAAAGTTAAGGTCCCATTTCAGTTTAAAGCACAGACGTCCGAAGAGTGACTGTCAGAAGGACGCCCTGCGGGTACGGGGAAGGCCTGACCGTGCGAAGCCTCAGGGCTGCATGGAATTCTGCTCATAAGAGGAGAGTAAAGTTACACAAGCGAGTGTTTGCAGGATCGGGGCCTTATCCCACATCAGTGACTGCACTGAATGCGCTGAGCATATGAGTTAAAAAGTATTTCCACGGGTCACGTTGTAAGCTCAGTCAGGATTGTGACGAGCCCTGAGCCAAACTGCAGACATACATGGGACAGTGTCCTGCACCAAGACCTCCCCCATGCTGATCCGTGGCTGGGAAAGAGCGTTGCTCTCCGACAATCTTGCTGAGATCTGAGGTATCCTTGTATCCTCCTGGCCAGCATGTAACACCTGCTGCTATGCTGGAAGCTGTGCAGCCAGCCATTGATGGGAAAGCTCTTTACTGTAAGGGGGCAGGGTCCCCACTTCACAGGCGGGAAAGGTGAAGCACAGAGTGTTTCCTGGTCAGCGTCACAAACAGATTCAGTGACAGAGCTGGCAACAAGATGGCAGAGCCCCAGCACCATGCTGCCGGCCACCACTCAGGAGACGTGCAAGCGGCACATCGCGGGTCACGTTTCCTGTCTCTTCCTAAACTTAGCCACACGTCACAGGCCTGCCTGTGACACCTGCCATGAGCTCTCCCTTCCACCCACCCTGGCTGGGTACAGCCTGCAATTGAACGAGAGCAGATAGATCCCCAGTGGAATCTGGGTGCTGGTTTCCAAGTCACCTGCACTACAAGGGGCAGAGTAATCTCAGAGCCAGAGAACGGTTCCGGGGGAGGGGAGGTTACTGTACCTTGGGTCCAGGAGCTCCGGGGAGGCCTAGGTCACCTGGGTCCCCCTGGGAACAAGAAGGGAAGGAAGAGTGAATCGTCAGACAGTGCTGCAGGCCAGGACAGAGGGGAGAGCTGTCCAGCCCAGTGGCACACTAGGACAGCTGGGGGGACTGTGTAACCTGTTCACACGCTTCTTTGGAGTCTTTTTGACACAGGGCTGGGGATACAGTATTACCTCACACGGCCTTAGCTACAAGTCTGGGTAGGCTTCCCCCAGGAGAGCTACCACAGCCCTGCACAAGATCCGATCCTGGGCACGCAGGACAGCCGCAAGAGCGACCGGAACAGCTTCCCCCACCAAGAAAGCGACCACAGGTAACGCAGGTCTGATCCCTGATTTCTGGGGGCGCTCGCTCCCCGGTGAGCAGCGTGCGTGGAGCACAAAGTGCACAGACTCCAGCCGGGACAGCGAAGGTGTGGCACGCCGTGAAGGACTGCAGCAGGCTTGCACAGCAGCCTCGCACCGGCTCCGCGCCGCGGCCGCACATCCCACGCTCTGTCCACGAGGGGACGCTGGGAGCAGAGGCCCCGTCCATAGTCCCCAGTCAGCCGTGATCATGCGCTGGGGTACCCTGCTGCAGGTCTGCGCTCTGTGGGCAGGGACAAGGCAGCCTGCGGGGACCAATGTCAGCCCGAGTCAGCGGCTTCCACCAGGCTGCCATCCGCAGCGGGCGTGCTGGGCAGATGCCAGCTGAAGTGGGGGCATATGAGTGGGGTGTGGGCTGCTTTACTTTCCACTCCCTGGTAGCTGCGTTTCCTGCTATGCCTCCTGTCCGGCCCCCTCCGTCCGCCAGTTACATTCGCTCAGCGCACCAGGGGCACGCAAGTTCCCTCCAGCACTTTGCCACCGACCCCTGCTGCAGGCCAGGCTTGCTCCTGAGCTGGGATTTCTTATGACGCAGTATGGTGTGTACCATCGGAGCACCTAGAAGGCCAGGCATGGCCCTGGGTCCCTGTGCGTTAGGCGCTGCACAAACGCAGAGCAAGACCACACAGCTGCGGGCGGCTCACAGACTGCATGCCCTGGCCTGCCCCCAGCCACCGTGGGGATATATCCCATACTTTTCAGTACCCAAGGCAAAGGGTGCTTGTTCTGACTCGAGGCAGGGCTTGGGGCAGGACAGAGCTACCCCAGGCTCTTGCCTGCCCCTAGCCAGCGAGTTACTGCAAAGACTCTGTGGTTCCAGCCCAGGACCCATGAAGAGGGGACACGTACCCGTTCTCCTCGAAGCCCAGGCTGGCCGGCAGACCCATTTTCTCCTGGAGGACCCGCAGGACCCTGCAAAGTTAGAGAGAGGTAATCTCAGTTGGAGGAAACATTTCAGAACTGCCATTTTCATGCTGGTTTATTGCATTAACTCTTTACACGTCAGAGGAAAAGGCCCAGCTGCCCTCAGTGGTACACGGCCACCACGCTGCACACTGACTCTCCGCCCGGGAGTTCCTTTAGCTTTCGATGAGAGTCACTGCACACCGGGCTCCTCTCCAGCCACGCCCCAGCCCGGGACGGGCCATCGCCCCGCGCCGGGCTCCTCTCCAGCCACGCCCCAGCCCGGGACGGGCCATCGCCCCGCGCCGGGCTCCTCTCCAGCCACGCCCCAGCCCGGGACGGGCCATCGCCCCGCGCCGGGCTCCTCTCCAGCCACGCCCCAGCCCGGGACGGGCCATCGCCCCGCGCCGGGCTCCTCTCCAGCCACGCCCCAGCCCGGGACGGGCCATCGCCCCGCGCCGGGCTCCTCTCCAGCCACGCCCCAGCCCGGGACGGGCCATCGCCCCGCGCCGGGCTCCTCTCCAGCCACGCCCCAGCCCGGGACGGGCCATCGCCCCGCGCCGGGCTCCTCTCCAGCCACGCCCCAGCCCGGGACGGGCCATCGCCCCGCGCCGGGCTCCTCTCCAGCCACGCCCCAGCCCGGGACGGGCCATCGCCCCGCGCCGGGCTCCTCTCCAGCCACGCCCCAGCCCGGGACGGGCCATCGCCCCGCGCCGGGCTCCTCTCCAGCCACGCCCCAGCCCGGGACGGGCCATCGCCCCGCAACGGGCTCCTCTCCAGCCACGCCCCAGCCCGGGACGGGCCATCGCCCCGCAACGGGCTCCTCTCCAGCCACGCCCCAGCCCGGGACGGGCCATCGCCCCGCGCCGGGCTCCTCTCCAGCCACGCCCCAGCCCGGGACGGGCCATCGCCCCGCGCCGGGCTCCTCTCCAGCCACGCCCCAGCCCGGGACGGGCCATCGCCCCGCGCCGGGCTCCTCTCCAGCCACGCCCCAGCCCGGGACGGGCCATCGCCCCGCGCCGGGCTCCTCTCCAGCCACGCCCCAGCCCGGGCCATCGCCCCGCGCCGGGCTCCTCTCCAGCCACGTCCCAGCCCGGGCCATCGCCCCCCGCCGGGCTCCTCTCCAGCCACGCCCCAGCCCCGGGCCGTCACCCACTCCTAGAGCTGACATGTTTCCTCGGGTGTCTCCATCCACTCTATTGCCCCGCACCCCACATCCTCTGACCACCCAAGCTAAAGGCAGCGCCTGGGTACAGCTGCTGTTCGTGTGCACCAGGTGTCCATTCACCCCGAATTCCGACGAGAAGGCATGCCCCGTGCCCCCCCATGCTCCAGCACCTCCAGCCAGAGCAAGGCCGAAAGGCCCTGGCTCTGGCCCTGCCACGGGAAATGCTGGCGCACTGCCCTTAATGACAGCAAGCACCAGGAGCAGCCCTGGAACACATCGCCATTCCCAGCACATGCTCCCCTCCACACTTACTGGTAGGCCTTTGGCTCCGGGGACGCCAGCTCTGCCTGGCAGGCCGGGGGGTCCTGGCAGCTCAGTGCTGTTCATCCCAAATCTTCCTGGCTCTCCTGGCAGGCCGGGCACCCCAGGAGGTCCGGGGGGCCCTGGTGGGCCTCGGGGGCCCTGAAACAAAGTAAAGGATGTTTGGCTGCATGTGGCCACGTTCTCCCGTGCCTGCGGCACCATCTCCAGACGCCGACTGGTGTCCCTTGGCATGCCACGTCTGGTGCCACTCACCATGGCAGCCTGTAGAATACCACCCAACACCAGGGCTAAGCAAACGAAGCCTTCAAGAGGCAGCTGGAGCAGCCCCCTTCCCTGCGCTTCACCACTCACCCGGAAGCTTTCCAGATCGCCTCCAAACCCAGAGCCTTCCATGTCGATGAACGTCTGGAAGAGAAGCACACGGACACAGACGTGACTCCCATGGCTCCGGGGAGCTGGCACACATTGCCAGCAGGGACTCGGCCCGCTTCTGTGGTGCTGGGGAGTGAAGGGTTCCGTGGGCTGGACCTCGGCCCCCGCTGCTGAACTAGCAGGAAGCACCTCCGGAGCGGCCGAGGGAGTCAGACTGGACGTGGGGAAGAGCAGTTTCTTATCCGCACCAGCCACAGAAAGCAGGGCAGTCTGACTACAGAGGGCAGATACGCCACCCCACAGGCAGATGCCCAGCACGAGGCTCAGGTGCTGCATGAACCCACTCACAGCAAGGCCTGAGCGGGGCTGAGGAGGTGCCCAGACCTTGGGCTGGCCTCTGCGTAAGGGCCATATCCCCCATGGAAAAGGTGTTGAGCCCTGAGCCCTGCTGCAGCCTCCGTCTGCGGGGCCCGGCCTGCTTTCTCCGGCAGCGCCGAGCGCGTAGCAGAATCCAAGATTCCGATTCCAAAATTCCAGTTTTCTTTCGGTTCCAAATCCGAGTGAAGAACTGACATTGCAAAATCTCTCATGGAACACAATTCAAAAATTTCATTTAGGAAAAGCTGAAATGACATTTAATCAAAACGTTTCATTTCAACTTTATTGACTCAACTTTTCTGCTAGAGTACAGAATCATTTGTAATATATTATAAAAGTGAAACGTTTTGACTGTCATATAATGTATATGATATAATATGATGTGACAGGACAACAATAGTCAAAGCACTTTTATATAATATTATAAATGACAATATAATAGACTTTTATAAATTGGTGATTGGTTTTGGAATGGGTATTGGTAATAATTGGTTTGGTAAATGATCCTTTGTTTACTCCACTCTTATTGTAACTGGTAATTTCCTATTGCAATTAGTAAAACAAAATAGTATAAAAATAAAATTAAAAATAAAATAAATGACAGGACATATTAGACACTGACATGACAGAATAGGCAAAATGTCTCTATTACTTAAGATTGAAACAAAAGATTGTGACCTCACTGAAAGGAATAAACTCATAACTTTTCACTGAAAATTGATGAACCTGGTAAGTTCTGGTGGAAGGGCTGATTTCGTGGGATCGGCATTTCCCAACAAGGAAGCGTCGCGCAGGGAGAACCGTGAGCACCCTTCACACTGCAGAGTGGGGCTGCTCCATTTTACCGCCACACTAACATCACAGCAAGCATCAGCTCTGCCAGCTGCTCAGCGCCATGGCAGGAGCCAGGATCTCTGTGCCCCTCAGCAGGAGGGTCAGAGCCAGGTCCTTGGACCCAATGCCAAAGGGCCCCCCAGGAACGTACCAGCTTGTCCTGTTTGGAAGAGAGGCCCGGTGTCCCGGGCGGCCCGGGCAGTCCAGGGGGGCCTCTTGCGCCGACTCCGGGCTCACCCTAAGCACACAGAAGAGACAACAGAACTTGTAACACGGGCTCTCTGTTACTCCACTGCACATTAGGCACACAAAACAGGGTGGTTCCAAAGAGGTCACGCCTGGAGCCAGAGAGAGCCAGTTAGACCCTCCCTTCATGCCCGCGTGCCAGGAACTCACCTTCTGCCCCTTGAGGCCAGGCTCTCCGGGAGTTCCAGGGAATCCCTGGGGCCCAACGTCACCCTGCAAAGGGAAATAAAGAGACTGATGGGGAGCTAGAGCCAAGGGCCTACTGCATCCCAGAGGGTACACTGGGGGCAGTTCTCTGTCACACGACAGACACAGAGCAATGCGGGACTGGAAGGGGCCTCGAGAGGCCATCTAGTGCAGCCAAGAAAACCCCTGAGACCATCTCATGCAGCTGTTTGTCCAGCCTGTTCTTCAAAACCTCCAGGGATGGGGATTCCTCAGCCCCCCTTGGAAGCCTGTTCCAGAGCTTACCTACCCCAAGAGTCAGATATTAGGAAAAACTTTCTAGCTCTCTCTCCCCTGCTGCTGACGAAGCCCATTACTTCTTGTCCTGCCTTCAGTGGCCGTGGAGAACCACTGTCCACCACCCTTTTTGTAACAGCCCTTAAAGTATTTGACGTCTGTTCTCAGGTCCCCCGCTCCGTCTTCTCCTCTCAAGACGGAACATGCCCAGGTCTTTAAGCTTTCCTCACAGGTCAGGGTTTCCGAACCCTTTTCTCATTTTTGTTGCTGTGCTCCGGACTCTCTCCAACCCGCCCACAGCTTTCCTGACGCGTGGCACCCAGACCTGGACCCAGGACTCCAGCTGAGGCCTTCCCAGTGCCGAGCAGACCGGGACAGTGACCCCCCACGTCTTACACATGCCAGTCCTGTGACTACGCCCCAGAGCGCTGGCCCTTTGCACAGGTGCATTCTAAGCAGTGTTCCTGTAACACCCTGCTCGGCCTGTAGCGAAGCATGCCTGGAGCACTAGGAAGCATGCACTACTCGGCAGGGACTCAGCCAATCCCGGGTTAAGAGAACAGGAGTACTTGTGGCCAGTCCCGTGAGTGTCTGCAGGTGGCACACGCGTACACCAGCACACTGGCAGTGCGAGGGGGAAGCAAACGGTGACACTTACAGGTTTCCCGTCCTCACCAGGATCACCCTAGAGTCAACAGAGATGGAGAGGTGTTAACGAGACAGGTAGATATTCACCACCCGGCCACGCCCTGGGGGATGCGCTGCGCTGCCCTGCCCTGCCCCCTGGCTCCTCGGAGTACTCCCCGTTCTCTCTCACCCAGCACCCTGGGGGCTTTGGTAGGGTTTCAGCAGCACCAGCAAGGGCGCTGGCCTGCTCTGCCTGGCCTCTGTGGCTACTGCCACACTTTGCCCCAGCTCAGCAGCCCCACCCGCGCAGCCTGGTTCAGAATATGTCGAAGCCCCTCTTCTCTCCATGGCACATCGGGGAGGGAGGATGAGCACCCGAGATCACCCCCAGCTCCAAGGCCAAACAGGCAAGGGTGGCTGGGTCTGTGCTGGCCCCAGCAGCTCTGGCAGGTGGCACAACAGGAAACTGGGGTGGTGGGAAGTGCAGGCCTGGAGCAGGGAGGGAGGCAAGAAAGGGAAGCAAGGAGATAGGCAGAGGCAGGGGGCAGCTTGTGGGCACGGAGTGGTAAGGAGAAAGGGGAGCTTTCTAATCCCATTCGGGTGGGACCAGTGGAGAGGGAGAGGAGATGGGGACAGAACGAGGAACAGAGCAGGTGGAGACGGGGGGAAGGCAGGGTCCTGGGCAGCAGGGGACAGATGCAATGCAGCAGGACCCAGCAGATAGCCGGGATGCAAAGGGCCAGGCTGCATGGGGAGGGCCAGGGAGGAGAATGACGAGGCCGCACCACAGGGTCCCAATAGCACTCCGCTGGCATCTCCTGGGGCAGGAAGGCATTTGCTGGCCCCCATCCCAGAGAGCCCAGCAACCCTCAGCCTGCTCCCCCCGCTTGGCTGGGTTGAAGGTTTACTCACGGGCTCTCCATCCTTGCCAGGGAGGCCGTCTTCCCCGGGCAGCCCTGGGGGGCCTGTTGGTCCTGGAGGCCCGGCGACCTGCTCCACCACAGAGCCGTCCAGGCGCTGCACCATAGAGCCAGGGGGCCCAGGCGGGCCAGCGGGGCCGGGAGATCCCTGGGCACCTGGGTCCCCTTTCTGCCCCTTCAAGCCGGGATACCCAAATCCTGCACTTCCCTGGGGATGAAAGGGGAAATTATGAGCCACCAGCCGCATTCCCCAGCCTAGTCCAGGCACTGCCTATGGCCAGGATCCCCAGAGTTCCCTGCTCCCTCACTCTGC
This sequence comes from Caretta caretta, assembly GCF_965140235.1. Lineage (NCBI taxonomy): Eukaryota > Metazoa > Chordata > Testudines > Cheloniidae > Caretta > Caretta caretta. Next base: position 78,076,240 of record NC_134216.1, read on the forward strand.
ACTGATGCTGTGCCCTGGAAATGCCAGACTCTGGCCTTGTGGAGCTGGCTGGGCCCAGCATGGGCCCAAGGGGTGATACAAAATGCCCACCTAGTTCCCTCAGCCAGTCCCACATGGAGAAGTACGACTCACCTCTGGGATTCCCTGGCTTGGCTCTGTCTGCGCACACATGCTGACGCAGGCAGCCCCACAGCCTGGGACATGCAGCCGATCACACTGGACACCAGTGCTCCCAGCCCGCCCAGAGGCTGAACTGGCTGATTTCCCTGCCCCAGCCTCTGTTCTTGGCCTGAGGGCTCCTTGGAGCAGGACACGCCAGGAAGGGGCCTGGTACATAGCAGGCTCTGCTCCTGAGACAATGCCATCACCACCACTATGGTATCGGATACTGCCACAGGCCACGCCAAGCCAGCGATTCCAGTGCTGCAGACAGCGATCCCTGTGACCCAGTCTGCTCCTGAATGCCCAGGGAGGGTTATGAGCTGCGAGCTTGGGCAGCAGGTCCGTTGTGAGACAGCAGCATGCCAGGCACCTGCGGTGGAAAGACAGGTGCTCTGCCCAGCTCTGGCGTCACTCCCAGCTTTCCTCTCCCAGGTCCTGCTGCCCCGAGCGGCCATCAGTGTCTGCTCCCTCTCCTGCTGTGGCCCGGGCTGCCTGCCGGCCAGTCTCACAGGGACTCGCTCAACACGCACATTTGTGGGAGGCAAAGATGCGAGCCAGGACCAAGTCAGGGGAGTGAGGGATGTGTGAGAACTCAGCAAGGCCCCTGGGATTTGGTCCTGGGCGATTGCCTCCGAGGGTCCGACTCGGCAAACGAGGGCCCATGGATTCCTGTGCGAATCTGGGCCTGGCTTCCTGGCCCACTGAGCCTGGGAAGCCAGCAGGTGCTCTGGCCTCTCAGCACCACTCGCCCCCAGGCCTTACAGGGAACATGACTTGTCCAGTCAGTCTCCGCAGCAAGGGAACAGCGTGGACAGCACAGCCCAAGGCTATGCCACGGGCCTGGGCTGACACCCAGCAAGAACGCCAGCCAGCGAGAGTATCTGCCCCTGTCGGTACAGAGCATGGGCCCCCTGCCTGTAACCCCACTTCTGTACAACACCCCGTGGTCACCGTGCTCACCTTAACGCCCAGGTCTCCTTTTTCCCCCTGCAGAATAAAAGAGTGAAGCATCATTGCACCGACAGGTGTCCTTGTTTACCCTGCACCCCCGGCAAGTCACGGCACGCGCTCCCCTGACATCACCCTCAGGGCACACGCGGCTAGACCTGAGCCAGCTGCTTCCTGGAGCAGCACCGTACAAGGGAGTTCAGTGCAATGCAGTCCTCTGGAGCCTGGACATTACCACCCCTAGGAGAGGTAGGGATGTCGGCTTGGCCCCCATGCGCACAGCTGTTGTGAAGGGGCTCGATCCAGCCGTGGGGGTGCTCCTGCCACCCTGCTGACATCAGTGGGTCCTGGAGGCTGTTGGCACCAGGCATGGCTGTCCCCATCACGCTCATCTGACAATGCATGGGGACAGCCTCTGCACACACACTGCTCCCCTAAACACGGGGGATGCGTTCGCGGGAGCCGCTGGGATTTGCCCAGAGCGAGCGTTTGCAGGGCTGGGCTGCTTTGCTCGAGAAGAGAGCTTCTCTTGCCCTAGCCCTGCCAATGCTGTGGCTGCTTCCCACCAGCTGCGCGCCCTGCTATGCCTGAAGGACGTGGGGAGCTGGCCCGCAGTCAGAGCCCGGGAGCAGGGAGGGACTCGCTGCCTGCTCTGGCACAGACCAAGGCCGTGGAACGGGCAGATGGTGAGAAGCGCCTCCCAGCATCACCAGCTGCAGGAGGGGGAACTGTTCAGCTGTGCCTGACGAGCCCTGCCACGCGCCTTTGCCCTTTGTTCCAGGTCATAGCCCTGCCCTTGGCCTCTTCTTCGTTGGCTCTTCCTTACTGCCTGGTTTACTGTCATCGCCCCTTCCCCTCACTGCCAGATCCTCGCCAGCAGTGCCCAGTCTGCCGGGTCTGCTGCACAGCCAGGAGCTGGACACTGTCACGACCGGCTCTCTGCTCTGTTCCCCCTATCAAAGCCAGGCTGTCCCCGCTGAGCCCCACCGCTGCACTGCACACGAGGGGTGCTCGGCAGGCCAGGGGCTCCAGGGACTCTCCCACTGAGGCAGGAGGAAGGGGTGAGTGCGCTGGTGTGTCTGCAGGCGGGAGCCGTGGCGTGGGGAGGTTCGTAATGTGCTTCGGAGCCCGGGGATGAAGCTGCTAGAGAAGCACTAGGTACCACCACTGACCTTGTCACCTTTGGTGCTGCCGGCTGCTAGAACCCCGCCGGTTCCAGAGTCCCCTTTTGGGCCACGTTCACCTCTCTCTCCCGGGGCCCCCTTTTCACCTTTTGGACCAACCCTGGCTGGAGTGAAGAGCCACATACGGTTACAGGGAGGATGCAGGGTCCGGCTGGCCAGTGCTGACCGCTCTGCTCAGGCAGGGCTGGGGTGCGGGACAGCGTGTTGTGCTGAAGACACCCGGGCGTGAGGGCTGGGCAGTCTGGGGCTCTCCGACACTTCCCCACTAATGGGGCTTGCACCAGCTGCCACAGGCACTGACTTTGTCCTTTCCCAGAGGATGCTTGACCCCCACTCCACCCCTTCCCACAAGTCCCCGCCCTGTTCCACCCCTGCCCGCCCTCGCTCCTCTCCCTCCCAGCGCCTCCTGCATGCCCACGGCAGGCGCTGATAAGGGGGCTGCTGGTGGGTACTAAGCACCCACTGTTGTTTTCCTGTGGGTGCTCCAGCCCTGGAGCACCCACGGAGACAGGGCCTATGCTAGCTGCTGCCCCCAGCTCCCTGACGGCAGAACAGCTGGGGACCCCCGGTGGGGGATCCCTTTCCCCAGGCTGTTCACCTCTCCATCTTTCTAGACAAAGGACTTAGGCCTTGCAATGCTGCATGCAGCAACAACGGAATACCCTTCCAAATCTGGGCCTAACTGATTTAGGAGCCTAGGTCCCATTTTTCAAATGGAGTTGGGCACAATCTCACTAACTGTGAATGGCTCCAATGTGTTCAAAGAGGCAGGCCGCACTGCCTCAGAAAGCGAAATGGAGCACACGCCACGCGTGACGTCACGAGCGCAGCGTTGGGGCTTCCCCACGGAGAGGGAAGCTGAGCTCCCTGCATCAGCCCCAGCCCCACTGGTAGCAGAACAGACAGACAAGGCAGGTAGGCCATGGGAGAAGTCCCTCCCAGGAGGCTCAGCCTGGCGTATCTGAGAGGTGCTGGGTAGGACACCCCCCGACCTGCTCTCGTGGCCCCCCAACCAATCAGCACGGTAACATGGAGGGAGCTCACAGCTTCAGCCAACCACTTTGCAGGGATTTAGCTACTGGCACGTTGAACACCACCCCCAAGCAGCCTGCATGAGCTGCCAGACCCCCAGAGGGCCCCTGCTTCGGGGACGCCACAGAAAACAGTAGCTCCACTTGCCTGTCTCAAGCCAGCTAATCAAGTTTGCGGCATTTCTAGTTTCTACTTGCTCCAGGTCATTTGCAGTTGTTGCCCCTGCTTAACATCTCTGCAGGCTGGGTGGCAAAGGGGCAAATGCTAGTTTTACCTGCTGTAGAAACTTGCTGGGGTCCTTCCACTTGGATTTGCTTGGTTTGCAGCTGAGAGCCCACGCTCACTTTCTCCACTGTCTCCTCAGCGGTGGGGGGAGACGTGACGGGGGGAGGTTCCGGGAGCCGCGACACAGCCGGGGTCCCCTGCGCAAGACCAGAGAGGGGAAGAAGCTTGAATGCCTGAGAAAAGAACTCCCTAATCAGTCAATGCGGCCCAGCCCCCCATGAGGCCCGTCGACTTTCCAGGCTGGACAGTGGCACAATAGGCATTTGCTTCATGGCTTACTGGAGGTGGTTACAAAGAGTAATGGGGAGTTACAGAGTCAGAGATCCCAAGATCAGAAGGGACCGTTGTGATCGTCTAGTCTGACTGCCTGTATCGCCCAGGCCATAGGACTGCTCCGAATTAACTCCTGCTTGTACTAGAGCAGGTCTTGTGGGCAAACACCCAACCCCGATTTAAACATTGCCAGGGATGGAGACTCCACAGCCCAAGTCAGTATTTGTATACGTGCTGCAAAGCAACACTGCATTGTAAAGAGGGTTTAAAAACACAGCGTTCACCACCCAGAAACAAAAACCCCACAGCAGAGCCTTCCCCCGGGCAGGGCCAGGGCAGGCTTGGAAGGAAGAGATGGCCACATTTGTCACTAAAAGGGGACCCATGAGGACACTCATTCTGGCCCCAGAAATGCATATGCACAGTGCACTAAAGACAGGAGAAAGCTCTGAGTGTCCTGGTGAGCCAACAGCCCTGGTTTTCCCCTGAACTTTGTACCAAATGCTGCTGCTGGTGGCCCTGAAGCAGCTGTCCTTATTCCAGCAAAGTGCCAACTGATCACCCTGGGAGTTTTGCCTGAGGACGGACAGCAGGATCAGGTCGGTGTGTAAAGGGAATTCAGAACGGTGCTGTGTACCACACGGGATTGGAAGAGAGCCCAGGAGAAATACTTCTAGCCATTACCCCTGTCCAGTCACTGGATGGCGTCGGCGTTCCGTGTTCAAATGTAAGGCAACAGCACGTTTGCCGTGTCTCACGGGGAGCTTGCAGAAATGTTCCTGTTTTGTGGCTTACCCCTCAACTAAACTTCCAGTGGAGGGAAAGGATCCTGCCTTTTCTCCTGCGTTTGACTTCTCCAATGCAGACAGGACTGATTCCTGCAGGTGTTTCACAGACCCAGAGACAGCTTTCCAGCAGGCCCACTCCTAGTTCTCATCTCATACAGACCAAATTCAACACCCAAAGCATTCTGGGAGCAAACATCAGCGGCGAAGTGGGAAAACAAAGGCTGGGCTGTAGGATGTACCAGTCTTTCAACCCCAGCGGGACCCGCTCTCTGCCCGAGGCCATAGGCATAAGGCCACACCACCAGTTTCCCTGTCCTGTCCTTCTCCCTTCATTCCACTAAGTCATGCAAAGGGGGCAGAGTATATAGCTGGAGACCGCCCAGCACGGGGCACACCTGGCTTCTCCCTGCCCCTCTCTGCAGCCCTCCGCACAGGGTGCATGTCACAGAGGCAAGGCCAGAAGAGACCACGATGGTCATCTAGTCTGACCTGCAGAGCACAGGCTGGAGACCCTCGCCCAGCGACTCCTACACGGTAAGTGGTGGCTAAGCTAGACCAGGGCTCTTAGAACAACATCCAGCCTTGATTTAATGAGTCCAGAGATGGAGAACCCTGGGAAAGCTTCCCAGGTGAATCTCCCTCACTTCCAAAATGGGTACCCGATTTCTGCCCAGCTTCAGCTCCCAACCGCTGATCTGGTTCTCCTTGTGTCTGCTAAAGAGCTGCCGGCCATCACAGATCTCCTCCTAACGTGGGTACATACAAACCACCAGCAAGTCGCTGCTTCACTTCTCTTGGATAAACTAAACAGATGGAGCTCTGTCAGGATCTCACCCTTAGGCAGGTTTTCCAGACCTTGAATCATTCTTGTAGCTCTTTTCTGACCCCTCCCCAATGTTCAATGTCCTTTCTGAAGTGTGGAGACCGAACTGGGATTCCAGTGATGGCTTCACCAACGCAGTATGCAGAGGTAATACCAGCTCCTTACCCCGGTTTACTTGTCCAACCTCTCAGTTGGCTTACATGTACAATGGGGGAATAAACACCACCGGCTGCCTTCTAGGCAAGGCTCCATGCACAGCTGAGTGCTCAGGGCTCTCACAAACACCAGTCGAGAGAGGTCAGAGGAGAACTCAGTCTTCTGGCTCCCAGCTGAGGGCAGTCTCCCCTGGGCAGGGTGGGATCTCAGTGAGAGGGAAGTATCTCTCTCACGCCCCGCTCCTCAGAAACGTGGTACCCTCAAGACCTTTGTCGTTGGCAGGAACTGACCTCTAGCTGCACCACGGTGTGCTGCTGTTCGGACGTACTCTCAAGGGGAGGCCAGCTGTCAGCTGGGGGTGGGGGGAGTATTTAAAACGCCAGCACTCCCACTGCTCTACAGGGAAGCAGCAATGGCCTCCTTGGAACAACGGTGTCCACGGGGGAGGTTACCGTACGCCAGCATCCAGCTAACATTCCCCAGAGTGCCATCTCCTTAGTGAGGCATGCCTGGTGCGCCAGCCAACCTCTGAGGTAGCGAAGCCAGGCACCCTGTCACAGCCTAAGGCCTCACTGCCCTCAGCAGCAAGGAGCCACGCCAATGGAATACTTCACTCATTCCAGTCATCATATCTTCACTGCCTTTAGGCAGATCCTGCAGGAAGGACGCTTGGAAAGGGAGGTTCAGCCAAGCAAAGCCCCCTCTAAAAACGGCTTTGTGGAATTGCAAAATTACTGCCTCTTCACGATCTCCACCTCAGACGTGTTCTGCCTACATGGCCAGAGAGTGCTGTGATTTTCCTTGTGCCACCCCTGCACACCCCCTGGAGCTGGGACACATAAGCCAGGCATCACCACCGGTAGTAAAGCAACGGTGGGCCAGGTCAGGCCCTTAGTGAAAGCCATGCAACCCAGCTGACCTCAAATCAAGCTTTCACTGACATCCGGTGCTGTGGAACGGCAGTAGTTTGGCACAGCTTTCACTGATTGGAACTTAAACAATTCTTTGGCCGCACGAGACAACACCCAATCTGCTCTGTCTCCCGCAGCTGTGCTGTCTCTGCAGGGCGACGGGAATACAAACAGCAGGGTTTGGTAGGTCGGCACAGAGCCGCTCGCGGAGAGAGTCGGCAGAGAGCTGCGGCACTGGGGCCAGAGTTACGGACGTTCTGTCGGAGAGGCTCCGCAAGCCAGGTCTGACAAACGACGAACGCGAGCGCTGCCAACACTCAACCGCAGAGCACACCACGAGCAGGAAACGCCAAGTCCTTTGCAAATCCACCCTCCTCTGCTGCTCCAAAGCGTTAGCACACTGCATCGTCCCCCCTGCCCTCCAAACCCATCCTTCAGAACCCGGACACGCTGTTTGGATTGAAATCTGAACTCGTGACGATAAAAAGGCAAATTTCCAGGTGCTAATGCACATCCGGAGGAAAGAGAAGGCTTAACAATTCTCTGGACTCTTGGTCTGATTTTCTGAAGGGTTTAGTGCTAATCAAAATCTGGTCTTGAGAACTGAAATTTCAAGGCATAATGGGCTTTATGGTAATTCAGGGGTGAATCATGCTGCCACGGCAGCAAGACAAGGCAATTGTACACCCTACTTTCCTGGGCAGGTCGTACAGTAACTGTACCACATACGTTACAGATGCTTTCCCATTACAACCCCGTGGATCAGGCCGATGGCTGCTAAGAGAAGGTGTGTGTTTTTGCAATCCGTACAAACTCCTAAAACAGCCTGGAGGCTCGGGGCAACCGCAGAGAACAGCAGCAGGTGTGGGCTTTCTATTGCAGCCATACAGCAGCAGGTATCATGCAGGGGAGGGATTAGACATTAGCCTGAATAGACGGCCAATTCCTAGCCCAGGGAGTTAACACTGCAAGCCTTCGGGGAGTCTGGTTCAAAGGAAAGCTCTAATTCAGTTACCAGTCTCTTCCGATTCTCCGCCAGTTTTCAGATTCCCAGTTGGCTTTTGTTCCAGATGCACTAGTTAAAAAGTGTGATACAACCTGACTTACAGGCACGGAACTGCTCTGTGGCTCAGTGCATCAGGGGGACGTGATCAGGACAGCTGGCACGATCCAGGGTAAAGCACCGTGCTGTTCGCACCTTTCCCAATGGTTTCACTGATGGCACAAGATCGAGAGGGGGGACCAGCCACAGGATAAAGGCTGTGGCCCAGGAGCACAGCACAAGAAACATAAGTTTATGTCAACAAAGCTTTTACTTCCTGCACTCTGGGCTGGCTGGAAAGGGAGAAATCAGGACCCCAAGCCATTACTCGTCTTAACCTAGGAAGATCAACCATTCATTGGCAGAATGACTGTCAACTCCCCCCGGCTCTCTGCTGCCCACTGCAGCAGTAAGGATAACTGTGAAGGAGGCAGAGAAGGCCCCACAGAAAGAGCCCCCGTCCCTCTGCCTGCTCGTGTGGTGTTTAGCCATTTGATGGGGCCTGTACCTGGATGGGAAAAGCAAGGCCAAGCCGGAAAGGACTGCTCTTGGGCCCACGGCCTCAGACTCACCCGCTCCCTTCCTGATAGGTGGGGCCTTTCTTCAACTCCACTTCCAAAATCTCCAGACGCCTACATTGTTCCAAGGGAGGGGGGAGAGAGAGAGGGAGACATGGTCAGCAGACAACGTATCCAGCATACCTGAGCATTCTGATCAGGGTACTCGACAGCGCTGGCTGCTTCGCACCCAGGCCCCGCATTCTCCTGTGGTAAGTGTGCGTCTCAAACCGCCTTTGATCACCTAGCAATGAGATCCTTCTCCTGGGTGCTGAGTATTCACATTTCTGCCTGCCCTGAGATTCACTTTGGGCCCACGCTGATTCTAACAAGGACTTATAAGCCCAAAGAGTCAGCTGGTCCCACCAGTGGCAACAGGCCGTTCGCTAACATGACTCAATAAAAAAACCAAAAGGGGAAATCCTGACTCCATAGAAGTCAATGGGAGTTTTGCAAATAAATCACTGGGGCCAGGATTTCACCCTGGTTCAGTGCACAGAGGAGGCTTTGGCTAGGAACTAAAATTCACAATGATCACTTGACACTAGTAGCTAGTTAGCCTATTTCCTCCATCGTGGCAAGCCTCAGCGCCCAGGGGAGCAGTTGGAGAAGACACACCCCATTAGCAATGGCAGGAGGCAATACCACCACCTGGAGTCTAGTCTTCCATGAAATTCCTGGACAAACCCCCATCCATCAAGCACTGGGGCGGGGCAGATCTCCTGTGCTACCATCTGACCTGTTGAGGGATTGGGGGGACGACAAAGAGAGAAGGATGAGTGCCCATGGGAGATCCTTTCTGCACTGCACTGCCCGCTCTCCCCACCCACCTTGGGTGTTGCCATTTCACAACAGCAGTTGTGTCTGGTATGGCAGGAGCCTGGGCGGAAGAGAGATGTCACACAAAACCACACAACCAAAGACCAAAACCACACAACATAACCTATATGTTTTTAAAGCTCATGTTGGGGCCAATCTCATGATTTGTTGGGGTCAGGCTCATGCTTTTTGGACATTTCGGAAAGGTGATCCTGTGTGGTAAATTGCATATTAACTTCCAGCAAGCAATCTGCTGACAGCTGGAACCACGGTAAGTTCTACACCCCCCTGTGTAAGCAAACCACAGCTATAACACCGAGCCATGGCAGACAGCACTCACCACATCCGAATCCTCGTCCTGTTCCTCACACTGGAGATCAGCTGCTTGGCGATCACCTGTCACTTTCAGATCTGCAATCACCCCCTGTAAAACACATACCAGCAATCACCACCAGCAAACAATCATGGGTAGCTTGCGGGAGAGTGTGTTATCAGAATCCGTTGCCACTTGGCAGTGGCCATCCCCCTGTTAGCTGACTGGCTGGTGGGAAAGGTTCACAGTGTGAATTGCCGGTAAAGACAACCAAACGCAGCTCCCATTTCAATTGGGATCAAGTCCAGGGAATCGGATTGCCATTCTCCTGCACTGATGTATTCCCAGGGTAAGTGAATCAGAGCCTGTGCTTAATCACAGTGGCTTGCTAACTTCTTAAACCAGGGTCAACACAGCTACTGCACCCACCAACAACTTCTGGGTTTAATTGCGCCGTTTCTCAGGAGTTCTGTGGTGTGAATTCCAAACGCTTCTCACTAACGCTCAGTGCCAAAGCTTTGGGGGAAGGACGGAATGAGCCCACCCTCTCCAACCACTGAACAGTCACCGCCTCCTCTCTGCACTGCGTGGGCCGCAGCAGAACCAGCTCTTCACGTTCTCATGGGCACTGGAAGGGTCATGCTCTACGCACACAATATGCAATGAGGTGGCTGACTCTTGAATTGCATTCTCCCTAATTTAAGAAGTCAGCAAACTGCTGTGATGAAGCACAATTAGCCTGGGAATATATGAAGCCTGCTTGCACACAAATCCAATTTGCCACAAAGTCTTCTGTTATGTAACTGGCAAGCAGTTAAAGGATTTATTCACCTTGCTTGAAATAATTTTTCCTCACCGCTGTGACCCATCTCACCACAACAGATTCTGAATTTGCCAGCCCCATATTAACCTCCAAAAAAGGAACAGCCGAGTCCCGCCGATTTTCTGAAGGGTTTAGTGCTAATCAAATGCAACTTTAAGGGCTTGCCTCATATCCACAAAAACCGGATATGGGGTGCATACCGGTTTTAGGGCCACGGTTTACTCAGCTTCCAGACTTTAATGATTATCCAGGGCCATGTGGTTGGTTGGGGCTCTTCCTTGGGACTCCACACACCAGGCCAGGGCCAGATTAATGGCATGGCGGAGGGGTGGCCTGGCCAACCCTGAGTGGTGCTGTGATACCATGGGCCAGGTTGCAACAACCACAGTGGGGGGACCAGGCCCAGCCCCGCAGGAAAGGATCCGCCACCACAGGGTTAATGCAGAGTGGGATCGCTCTCCAACACCCGCCTCCCCACCCTCAGGACTCCGCTCTGCACCAGGCCGGGGGAAGGGCACGTTGGCCTTGGACCGGTCATGGGTTATTCCGGACCTGCCAGGACAAACCAATGCAAACTAGAGCTGAGCTGTCTTACCCAGCCAGAGCTGGGTGTGAGCACGCAAGGGCTCTGCATCCACACATCAGCTTGCCACGGGGAGCCTTAGGACTGACTCACTTCAATTTCTTCATCCTCAGAGCTGGAAAAAGGCTCCCTCAGTCCTGTCTCTCTAAACAAACAGCTACATCCTAGTGCTCGTTTGATACTGGCCTCCATTTGTGTTTCTTAACATAACCCACACTTCCTTCCCATTTATTTAGTTTTAACAACTACTGTATACAGGCAAAGCCCAGATTTATACAACTCAGGACAAACAACTCTGCTCCAAAAAGCCACTCCTGGATGATCACCCAGCACCAGACCCCACCCGGCAGAGAGTTCAGCGATCTGTCTTCCAGCCACAAGGCTGAATTACATCACTGCACAATAGCTCGGAACGCCTTGGTCTCCGCTAGGAGAAGATACTGACTGATGATCCACAAACAAGAAGTCACTGAACACCTCCTATACAGGATTTATTAGTATTTGCCAGATGATTGATCTCCATTACATAACATATGTTCTCCTTTGTTCACTCTGGAAGTTGTCTCTCCCCACTCAGGAAAGGCCATAAGTGTCTTCAAAACGCACTGCAGAGCTGGCTGAATTAACCAACAGTCACCCAGCACAGTAGTGTAAAATGTTGCCAACTCATTTATTAAATGACTATCCAAAGAGCTCCAGCTGCAGGGCACAACCCCAGTACAAGGTGACTATTTCTGACCCACAACTCTTCTGGATGGAAGTGCTCTGATCTGACAGATGAAGAGAATGAAAGATGCTCTGGCTTGCGGTGAAGAGCAGGTACAGAATGTCACTACATGGTGTGTAAGAGAGCTGCAAGGACAGCAGAGAGCTCTTTACACAGGCTGGTCTCATGCCCCGTGCTGTACGTGTGTGTTTAACACACACACACTTATGGAATACATGTTTCAATAATGCCATCTGAAGTCCTGATTCTGACACACCAAAGTCACTGGGACAACTCCAGCTGACCTAGTCTGGGTGCAGGAGTGAGCCCTTCGTTTGCACAAACGGGCCATTTGAAAAGAGACGACTAGAAACCACGCTGCCTGGTTGCTGCTAAGGCCCCAAATGGGCCCTCGTTTTCCCTTGCAGGGAAGCCTTGCAGCTGTGAGATCAATGGTGCTCCCCTGCAATGCAGGGACTGAGCTGCAGGATCGGGGTAAGGAGGGGAGGGGTTTTGGGATGGGGGTCTGCCGGGGATGGCGAGGGGTGGTAAGGGCCGGAGCAGGGAGGACTAAGAGATGTATTTGGTTACATGAGCCTTCTTGCTACCCCACCCCACCTGCAGTGGGGACCTGCCCTGCCACCATGGCACCCCACCATGCCCAACCCTGCCCGCGACCCCACCATGTCCCAACCACAGTGAAGCCCTGCCCTGCCTGCCATGCGACCCCACCATGCCCCGCCGTGCCCGCAGTGACACCCTGCCTGCCCTGACACCCCAAGAAGTCCCGCCAAGCCCTGCCCTGCCGCCAGGACACCCACCATGCCCCGCCCTGCCTGCAGCGATGCCCTGCCCACCATGGCACCCCACCATGTCCGGCCTTGCCCCCATGACACCCCAACATGCCGCACCCTGCCCTGCCACCATGGCACCCCAACATGCCCCGCCCGCAGTAACGCCCCACAATGCTCCGTCATGCCTGCTGCCATCGACATCCCACTCTGGCAGACACCCCACATCCTGCACCCGCAGTGACCCCACCCCACGCCTGGACATGCAGTGACCCCGTGCCCTGACCCGCCCCCGCAGTGACACCATGCTCGCTAGCTAGCTCATGAAACTGAAGTAATTTATTTGTAAGCCTTAAAACGGGTAATTGTGAAAACAAGCAACCTCAGACCATTCTGCAGCCTCCTCCTCAGCTTGGTGCCATCTCTCCTTGGGCCAGAGTCTGCTCTTAGTGACTGGGAAAAATCCATATAAATTTCACAGGGGGAAGTGAAAGCAGGCCCCGATCCTCAACCCCTTCCCCTCCTTCTGGCAGAGTCTGACGCCAGGGATTGTGGGAGTGCGATATGTAAATGGTAAACGAAACACTAGAACAATCACACCAATACAGAAATCAGAATGAAGTCAGCCCTTCAGCAGTGTGTGTCAGAGATCTCTGCGCAGAGCTCCTCTGGTGGAAATGCCCCCTTTTTTCTCCCCTAATCCTCACCATAATGCACTCGCACGCCAGGCGCACTTGTTCCCGCTGAGGTTTGACATCCACAAAAGGCAGGCAGGAAATTGGGACCTGTGGTTCCCCGGGAGAGCTGGGGGTCCATTTCTGTGTCTTGGGCCTGAGACCACAGGTAAAAATATGGCCCCTTAGCCTGCCTGGGCAGGAAGTGAGAATCAGCTCCCAGGCCCTAGAGATAGCCTGCAGTACCAATGCAAACGGACAGCGGAAGAGATGAATGCCCATGCCCCACTGCCCTGGGCAGAGACCAACTGGTCAGAGCACTTCTAGCCTGCCCTGGTGACACACAAACCAAGCAGAGCTCAAAGGAAAATGGAAACATTTGATGCAATATTGGGGCAGATCACCATGGCTCCACTGACGACAATTTACACCAGCTGAGGATCTGCCCCATTGGGCCCAGAGCTCCTCTGTCTTGCTAGATGCTGCCCAGGGCCTTCCTTGGCTCATCTAGCCTATAGGTACACAACTGGTGGAATTCGACTTCTGGATTAACACAGCGGGCCTCCGCTCAGCTTCGCCGCTCTCCCTCCAGTGCACAAATGCACATTCCGAGATTCCAAGGCCAGAAGGCGCCATTGTGATCATCTCGTCTGACCTCCTGCACAGCACAGGCCAGAGACCTGCCCCACAGTCACACAGCAGATTGTTTAGAAGAATATCCAGTCTGGATTTAGAAAGCACCACAACCCCTGGGAAATTATTTCCATGGTTAATTACGGTCACTGTTCTACATTGATACCTTATTTCCAGTCTGAACTTGTCTGGCTTCAACTTCCAGCCATTGAATTGTGCTGTACATTTCTGTGCTAGACGGAAGAGCCAATTATCAAATATTTGTTCCCCATGCAGGTGCTTATAGACTGGAATCGAGTCACCCCTTCACCTCCTCTTCGCTACGCTCAATAGACCGAGCTCCGCGAGTCTCACTATCAGGCCTGTTTTCAGTGCCCGCGAAGAAGGAACTCCAGCTGCAGGACGCAAACTTGAGGCCAGACTTTCGTTCATGTTCAAAGGCATTAAAATGAGCGCTGTGTCTGGCACTGAAATCCCCCAGCCCCTGGGAATGGGCTGCGACGCAGTTGCTGTGGGAAGCATGATGATGCACGGCCTCCTTGTAAAACTCACAGCCAGGCTGGCATTTCCTTAGCCAGGCTGCCAATCTTTTGTTCCTGAAAGGACACACAGGAGCATAAACCCCTCCCTCACCAGCTTCCAGACCATCTCTGAATCCACTCTGAAGCACGGGCACCTATCTAGGAGGCTCTTTCTGTGGTTGGTTTAAGAACCTCTCTCAGCTGGCTCTATCCTACCTGGCTGCCTCCGGGCAAGGAAGGGGGAACTCAGAACAATTCTTATACCCCTGTAGCACTCTGCTCTAGGCGTCCCTTTGCCCTGCCCCAGCCAGTCACTGAGGAGAGAATCGGAGCCCGCACAGCCGCACGCATGCAGCCCTCTGCGTTAGGGACATGTGTGCCATTGAACTCCATGGTTTCAGTTCTTCAGCCCGCTCGTTACTCTTGCACAATCCTCCAACAGTCCTAGGAACTAACACTGACCCCCAACTCCCATTACTTTTACTTACTGGAGTCATTTGAATTGGGAGTGCAACATACCTTCTTTGTGTGTCTATAAAAAGCACCGTCCAAGACTAACCCTGGGATCTCCAGCCAGACAAGCAGGAGACTCTGCAGCCTGACGGCTGTAGCTGACTGAGACATGCTTTGTGGGCCAGCCGCTAGAACGGGACGCCGCGCATACCCCCACATTCTCCTCGTACTCGGGGGCTAGATTCAAATTGCTCGCTCGCGACCGCACGCTAAGAGACAATGGTGTTTCCAATTCATTCTGCTGCTCTAAGTCTCATGGGTCAGTTTCTTGACATGGCTACGCAAACCACTGAGCCTCAAGAGAATTACTCAGAACCACGGCTCCTGGACAGGGCTCCCAGCCACAGAGAGCAAGAGGACCAAAGGTTTGCTACAAATGCATTTGGCTCAAGAGGATCCCAAACGGCTTTTGCTTGTGTGACTGCAGTTTGCTTTTCTACCCAATGTTGGGGAAAAGCAACCTCCAGTGACCGAGGGGAGCAATCCAGAGCCTCTGTAAGGCCCCACACCAACATCTTTTGTGTGAGAGACGGGCTGTGGACTGAGCCGCACACTCCTGCGCTGGGGGGAGGAGGGGAACATCTATAGGGCAGGAAACAGGGGAAGGAAGATGGCAGTGGAAGTAAAATCTGTTTGGTAGGAGATCTGTGGCTGCTTGAGGAGGGTGGAAATGTAGACTCCATGAAAACCAGCCAAGTCTATTTCAATTCAACAGTATTGGTCCAATGCGTCAGTGTGTTCTAGGACTTACACTGAGCATAGCTTTGGGGCTTTCATGGCAATTCTGAATTCAGAGAGGCCCCAGAGAGTTAAAAGATTCACTTGTCTAACTGTACTGCAAGCCTTAGCATGTCCATTAATTACACGCAGAGCAGAACCCAGGCCAGCCAATATCCAGGTGACGGAGAGAGGTGGAATTCAGTCATTTACGCTTTTGTGGAGGGATATTCCGGACGAATTCTCCTGGCACTCCACTTGTGTACACAATCCCTGAGCACGAGGCAGCATTGGCCGAGACTCTCACACAGGGAAGAGCACCTCATGTGGATGCGTTCACGGATAAACGCTCCTTGACCTAGCCCAATAGCACATGATTCATCAGCAGTATCTAAACCCTAACCAAGGATCCAGCACAAGGAGACGCTGATTGAACAGTGGGAAAGGCTTTCTGCTAGCAAGCGTTAGTCTAGCTTTCATGTGCTCCCCAAGTTCTCAGTTACAGCCCTCTGCCGGCTTTTTTGTCTCCTAATTATCATCTGAAGTCACAGTCAGTAACATGAATAAAATGTGGTTTTATGTAGAAACCTTCCCCCTGCTGGAACCAAATCTCACACGCGCAGACAGCATTCCTGAAACCTCACGAAGAGCCGTGCTACAGCCTGAATGATTTGGGGTGGGACCCGTCAAACCAGCTACCCGACACGCACCAGTCAAACCACACCAAAGCAAACACAGCTTTGAAGACACCAATGCTGGCTGGTGTTCACAGATTCATACAATCATAGATTCCAGGGCCAGAGGGACTACTGTGATCATCTAGTCAGACCTCCTGTACATCACAGGGCACAGAACTTCCCCAAAACAATTCCTACAGCAGATCCTTTAGAAAAACATCCAATCTTGATTTTAAAATGGTCAGTGATGGAGAATCCACCGTGACCCTTGGTAAGCTGTTCCAGTGGTTAATTACTCACACTGTTAAAAATGTACACCTTATTTCCAGTCTGAATTTAGCTAGCTTCAACTTCTAGCCATTATCTCTTACACTTTTCACTGCTAGATGGAAGAGCCCATTATGAAATATTTCTTCCCATGCAGGTACTTACAGACTGGAATCAAGTCACCTAAACGAAAGAGATTGCGCTCCATGAGCCTATCACTATCAGGCAGGTTTCCTAATCCTTTAATCATACTCTTGGCTCTTCTCTGAACCTCTCCAATTTATCAACATCTTTCTTGAACGGTGGGCACCAGCACTGGACACAGGATTCCAGCAGCAGCTGCACCAGTGCCAAATACAGAAATAAAATAAACTCTCTCCTCCTACTTGAGATTGCCCCGTTCATGCATCCACGGCTCACATCAGTTCTTTTGCCCACTCCATCCCACTGGGAACTCATGTTCAGCTGATTATCCACTATAACCTCCAAATCTTTCTCAAAGTCACTGCGTCCCAGGACAGAGTCCCCCACCCAGTAAATATGGCCTATGTTCTTTGTTCCTAGATGTACACATTTACATTTAGCCAGATTAAAATGCACATTGTTTACTTGAGCCCAGTTTACCAAGCACTTCAGATTGCTCGGAACCAGGAAACGTCTGACTGGTGCACCAGGACTGCAGGAGCGCTGATATGCCGGTCACCTCGATTTCGAGGACGTCGACAATTCTAGTTTGCACTCGTGGGTCGTTGCATGACTCCACACACCACTTCGGGGAGAACAACAGAGCCGTTTGTCCACTTGTCTTGATTGAGTTGCCCATTGTTTCTGGGCCTGGTGCTTCCAGCTGCTCCATGTAATTCTTCTCGAAGTCCCCACCACGCCCACTTAGGGCGCAGAACCCTGCAATGTGATCACTCGCCAGCTCCTCACAGGGTGAGTCAGAAACGTTCGCTTTGCTTGGGGGCATGATTCCCAAGTCATTTACTTGATCTAGTTTCTGCCTGAATTAAATTCAATTGAGTAAAACTATTTTCCTTTTTTTAAACTGAATTGTAATTAATGTGTTTCAGCTTCATGAATGCCCACCTAGCTGCCATACAGACAGGGACTACAAATCAACAGAACAGAAATCCGCATCCTTCCTCAGATTCACTGAGAAGCAAATCAACCTTCAACTTTCCCCCAGCTCCTCAGAAGCAATAAGCCCATTGGAGATACTATATATTCAGTGCCTAGTTCACTGGCACCAACCCCAGAGAGCCTGGCAGCCGAAGGAGGAATGTCACCCGGGTTTGATCTCAGTGGGAGGCACAAAGCATACCACAAATACAAGGGTTGCTAGACCCATAAATTAAACTGGCGTTTGGAAATTCGCTTGAAGATGAAAAGTGTTAGTTATTTCCACTTCATCTGTCACTCTGGATGAGACACCGGAATAATATTTGGATTCACTTAAACAGTCTCTGTAAAAACAAACTTCAACAGAGGCAATACTAATAAAAAGAGAAGTAATCCCCTAGTGCCCAGCCACTCTGAGAACCAGCGGGAAGGCACTGATCTAGAATGCTTTCCTCATGATGGTTTAGGTAATGATCACACTGCTTTGTGAGCTGCTTCAGGGGACGTATCTGCCTCATCCTTCCTGGTCAAAGACAGTCAGATTAATGTTCTTCACATTTTTGCACTTTTGACTCCAAATCAATCATCTATTACTAAACACCCTGCCTGAAGTTTCTGCTCAGGGTTTCTCCTCCAAACGGCTGCTCATTGGGAGCATTCTGCAAACGAAGGCAGGAGAATCGTATTCCAGGCAACATTTAAACAGAGGCTGCTTAGCCAGGGTGGTATCTTTCCCCAGTTTCACTAAATCAGAAAGTCTTCCCAGATTGGAGTCCTTGCTAACACAGAGTTATGAGGGAGAAGATATGGCCCCTTAATGTTCATAAACCATTAGAACTTACTAACAGTAAGCCCCCCACTATGCTAACTCAGGAATTCATCATTAAATTTCTGGCAGTGTCCATAACAATGGGACACGTCCCTGGCTCAATTCCATATGAAAAGATAGGCCATACTTACATGATGGGGGACTCTTTCAAAATCATGAGTTCCCAGGAAAAAGATTTGGGGGTCATGGTGGATAATCAGCTGAACAGGAGCTCCCAGTGTGATGCTGTGGCCAAAAGAGCTAATGCAAACCTGGGATACATAAACAGGGGAATCTTGGGTAGGAGCAGAGAGGTTGTTTTACCTCAATATTTGGCACTGCTGCGACCGCTGCTGGAATCCTGTGCCCAGTTCTGCTGCCCACCATTCAAGAAGGATGTTGAAAAATTGGAGAGGGGTCAGAGAAGAGCCATAAGAATGAAGGAAGGATTAGAAAACCTGCCTCATAGTGATTGTGCTCACTGAGTCTATCTATGGAGCTTAACGACGAGAAAGCTGAGGGGTGACTATAAGTATCTCCGTGGGGAACAAATGTTTAATAACTGGCTCTCCAGTCTAGCAGAGAAAGCTCTAACACAATTCAATGGCTGGGAGCTGAAGCTAGACAAATTCAAAATGGGGAAAAAAGCATAATTTTGTAACAGTGAATAATTAGCCATTGGAACAATTTACCAAGGGGTATGCAGGATTCTCCATCACTGAACACTTTTAAGTCAACTTCGGCTGCTTTTCTTCCAGCTCTGCTCTAGGAATTTCTTTGGGGCAGGTCTCTGGCCTGTGCTGTACAGGAGGACAGACTGGATGAGCACAATGGTCCCTTCCGGCCTTGGCGTCTACGAAAGGCATGCACACCAGTAGCCACACCAGGGTGTGCATCCTGCCACTGCTGTGTACAACTGCAGAGCATCCCTGCTGTAATCCATGTATGCAACAAGGCGGGTTATGTCTCCCACTGAGAAGCGCTACACAAATTCTTCCAGCTTAGGGTATGTCTACACTACAAAATTAAGTCAACTTAAGTTAAGTACCGCCACCGCAGGAATTACTGTCGTTTTCCATGTCCACACTACCCTCCTTCTCTCCGTGGTGTGCGTCCTCACCAGGAGCACTTCCACCCACTGAAGTGAGGCACTGACAGCTGGCGCCTCTACCCCACCCCCCGCCCAAGCTGTCAGCCCCATGGCGGGGGAGGGGCTACTCCAGCTCTGAACCCCACGCGGGGTTGACAGCCAACAGGTGATGTAAGTAACGCAGTGTCTACGTGGACACTGCATCACCATGACTGCACCACCCGAAACGCTAGGCCACTCGCGGAGGTGGAGTTATTAGCTCAGTGTGCTGGGCAACGTACATCTGCGGGAGCAACGCTGTAGCATAGAAAGGTACAGAGTCAGGCCAAGGTAAGCTGCCTTGCGTCGACCAAACGCTGTAGTGTAGACCAGGCCTTAGCCTGGGACCTGTGTCCCAAGCAGCCTACACTATGGAAATGCTCCCCCGACTGCATGGTGAGGCCACAAAAAGAGTTAAACAGGCATTTGCCCAGTGCATCTCCCCACTCCCACTGGTGACCCAGAAGGAATTCTTTTTGCTAGTTATTGAATAATAAAATAACTAACGCCCAATTGTCCGACTGCACCATTCCCGTCTAGTGGGATTTAGCCCTGGATTGTCAGCATCCCTATGGGAGTCAGGCACCTAAGTTACACAGACTGTCAGACCAGATGAGCAGAATGGCCCTTCTGACCCTAAATCTGTGACACACACCTTCTGCCGAGGGTGCACGGAGGAGCTGGGTATACCATGGGGATTTTCCCAGGCCTCTAGGAGGCTCGTCCAGAACTCAAATCCCGGGTGGGTGTGGGGATGGGTATTAAGGTGGCTTTGAGACACCTTTGTCCGTGCTTGATCCTGGGTTGCTCCAAGGGCTGGAGAAGCCCTGGGGTGACTTAGATAGCCCTTGGGCCCTGTCTGCTTTAGGGCAGTCTCTGTGGGCTGCCTCAGGTATCCAGGCCAGGGTGCTACAGCCCACCAGAGCACGCCCCCAACACCAGAACTCAGGAGAGTGCCTGGAGGGCAGCCTTCCAGCTGCTTCTGCAGTGCTTGCATTGGGAGAATCCTCCTACAGCCAGCTACAGGGGCTTTAGGGCCCCTTGGCACCTCTCCAGCCCATACGCCTGGTGTACAGGGGCCAGAATAGGGGTGAGCATCTCACCCGGTGAATCTCACTCCCTTAGGCTTCCTTTGAAAATCCCATCCCATAGCATTCTGCAGCTGGGACAGCGTCATGAATCTGAACCGGGGCAGGTTTCCTGTGAATGGCATCCCTCGGCATCTCCCGCCAGCACTGCCAACCCTCACTGACGCCAGTGGCTGGGAAATGTCAGTCAGCAACTCCAGTGACAGTTGCTGGGGAGACGCACCATGTGTTTGTATGAACACCCCTCTGAATCCTGCACTCTCCATCAGCATAAAGCTTTCTCCCCACAGCACTGCAGGCCAGCTCAGGGGAGGGACAGTTCCTGGTCATTTAGGAGAAATTCATGAACATCCGCTTTCTCTTGCACGCTGTTTTTCCGCTCTAGAACCTTTGTTTTCCGAATTGATCATGCTTTTGCACCAAACAAGCAAACACCTGCCACCTACCAGGAATGCTGGGTTCAAGGCTCTTACTAAAATGTGAAAGATTAACTTCCCCACTCCACCAGTAACCTGAGAACAAGCAGGCTGACCAATAATTATTAACCGTTCTGGTTCCCTAGGGAACTTTTAGTGACCTCCCTCCCCCAGTTAAGTCCCTTAGGTCTGAACTGGAGCAATTATAGTCACCAATTCAAATATTTTTTAAACTTAGAAACGAGGGAACTTTGTGATTCTATGATTTGTGAGACCAGTAAATTTAAAAACAAACAATCATAGTTTTTCTTAGCATATGTTGTTCCTGTACAATTGGGTTCTGGGTGAAAGGAGTTCAGTCTAAGACAAAATTCTAACTGCAAGCACGACTGGTTGTTAGAAACAACGGGGCTCTGTTCTCATGGTAATATTCCACGTAGGTTTAAAAGAGTTCCGTTTACAACATTGTATAACCCTGTTAAAATGCGATCAGTTTTAAAACCATGTCTCCACTAATCACCTGCTCTCCTTGCTTGTCTACGGATTTGCAACTATCTTGGCAAATAGTCAAATATCTGCTAACAAAGATAGACTTTGGTGCCATTAACATTTTCCAGCTAACACATAATATTTTATCAGCCAAGCCAACAGGCAGCGAAGGAGACAAGTATTTTTAGAAGAGCGCAGATTCAAACGGCTTTTCACAATTGAGCCTGCACTTATTCTGTCAGGGACTTGGAAAGGATAACAGAGCCGTGCTGGGTGCTGCGGAAAGAACGCACCCCCGCTGCATCCCACCCTCTAGCTTACACTCCATGCCACATGCTTTTGCTCCCATTCTTGGCAAGGATATGCAAACTTTCCCAGTGTAAACGATTTCTGAGAAATGCACATCCATGCTCTCCCATGAGTGTTCACTAGGACATTGCCACAGCCTCCGTTCAATCTAAAGCCCTTTTGACCCCCAAATCTAGGCAAAGCCCCACCAATGAGGACCACATCTGGGACAAGTTTCAGGCTTTTTGCTGTAGTCCTGTTAAAAAAAAGGAATTAAGCAACCAAACAATCAAGTTACACCCCGCCTCTCTCTCACACACACACACACACGCCCACTCTCTCCCTGTCCATTTTCTACTCCTGATTTAATTGGAACCGGTGATTTTGGGCTGTGGAGGACTTACCTGGTATTTATCTGGATCAGCCCCTCCAGCCTGACCCACAAAGAGCCCAGACCCATCCTCCAGTTCCATCTCATCGGGAGAACGCTCAAAGCGAACCCGGCGAAACTCCTCACAGTTCAGGTACAGAACCACCTCGTCATCCTCCACGCTGATGGCAAAGCGAGTCCACTCGTTCGCCAGGGAAGGCACAGAGAAAGTTGCAGCTGCATATGAGCTCTCGGAGCCCGGCTCCGTGTAGTAGAAGATGATCTGTTGCTTCCTGTCCTGCACGGTGGAGAGCTTCACTCCAACGTAGATGACCGTCTGCGAGGCATCTGTGATGGCAAAGAGTACGCCAGCCTTGTCGGTCGTGGGCTGAACGTGGAAAAGGAGCGAGAAGTCTCTATAAAAGGGGCTAGGAAGATGGTACCGGGCCACTTGACCGGTGTTGGCATCCGGCCCGAAGACATAGGCAAGAGTGTTGTCGGGGCCAATGACTTTGGTTATTTGCTCCGGTGGGGGATCTCCAATCAGCTGCAAAAGACTCACTTCTGTGCTGAAATGTTCTGTAAGAGAAGAAAACAGAGACGTCAAAAACAAGCACATCCTGGTTGAATGCAACAGCGGGACAGGCCCCCCTCAGAGCCTCGGCTGGGAAGATGTCAATGACGAGTGCACCAGAACTACAGGCCTCTACTGCCCACAAATGCCACCCGCAAGAGATCACCTTGTATGCTGAGGCCAACAGGGCTCCGTGCAGACACACAGATTGAGCATGCGTGTGCCGCTGCCAGGGTAGGGCAGACGTTTAGGACGATTGGAGCAGAGCACGACTGCTCCGGTGCTAACCGGTCACATCAGGAATAATGCTAGTTCCTAGGCTCTCCTTCCTCGCTGCAGTCTGCACTGCTCCAAGGCACCAGGGCTGGGAGTTACGGAGATGCCCGGCACCGTATTAGCTGATTGGCCAGAACGCTGGGCGAGTATTTTAAAACTGCTGCTGTTCTTCTGAAGGTGTAACATAGCGACTGTGGCTGTAGGCTGAAAGGTTCACACTCTCATCTCTGCTCATTCGGTTCCGACATAAACTGAATTAACCCTGGCGGGTCCTGTAGCTGGTTAGCCTGGACTTTTTAAACACTCTCTTTCTTGGGTAAGGTTTTACTCTGGTGCCCTGGTGTTCGTGGCTGGATAAATCTGATCTGAACTGGGGGCACTGGGTGTGTAAGTAAGGCCATCTGACAATGAGGCGGTACTTGGGGCTAGCTAGACTGGCAGAATCACTGAGTTCTCTCCCAAAGACGAAGACAGTCAGCGAGGCAAACTATGTTTATATGGCCCCCTTTCTGATCCCATTCCCTTATTTCCACCCCAGAGGAAACTCTCCTACATGCCTTCACTGGGGTGGGAAATACCACCTCTGGAACAGAAACAAGAAGCCAATCGCATCAGGAGTAAGTGGGTTATCGAAGCAAACAAGGGGGATGCATTTTGTGTTTCAGTGCCCAGGGTCCGAGACAAGCGAACCCTGCTGTAGCAGACCAGTAACAGCAGTTATACAGAGCCACAATTATTAGGAGCTTTGCAGGCAGACATGTGAGGTCCAAGGAGTGTGTTACATTTTGAGAGCCCCGTTCAAACGCTGCACACAAAATTTGCTCTGCTGAATCAGGGCTTAAATTAACTGGGTAAACTTTTTGTTCCCACAACAAAAGAAAGTACAGTATGTTACATAAAAACCAGAAGTGAGGGCTCACATCCCCTTTGGTACAGACAGGCAGCGCTGGTGTGGTTCAGCCAAGGTTTTTAATTAAAGGCTTTATCTGGGATCTCCTTCTTGTTCTGTCCCACATTACTGAAGGTGGCTGGTAGCTTCAGATAATGGGAGTTGGATATGAGCTGTTACACGTTCGGGTCACCAGCTGTCCAGTGTCTCTCCTGACCTCAGAGGAGATGGAGTGGGCGAGAGAAGCAACCAACACACTAGACACTGAGTCCAGGAGAGAGAGGCTGCAATTCTCGTCCAAGCAGGGCCGGGAGGAAGTGCCAGCTGTGAGCGAGGTAGCAGTCAGAGCATGACCGCCCGAGGGGCGCTGTGCTTGGATTCATACAGGAAGGCGCTCCTGCTTGTGACAGACAACAGAAGCTTATTCTCCAGCTACCCTTGCCAAACTTGTCCCAGCAAGTCCAGTAACACCTGTCTACCCCTGACTTTCCCATTTCCTTCCTCTGTTTGTAGTTTAGTTCCCACACAGGACAATGAGGACGGTTTCCAATGGAAATGCCACAGCACAGCCAAGGGAGAGATGGAAGCAGGCAGCATGTAGAGATGGAATTCATACGAATGACAAACGCGTCTCCTTTCTCTGTACAGTTCGAGGCTTGGAGTGTCAGCCAGCACATACATCAATATTACTAATTATTTTTCCTTATAGCAACCAATAGCTACAGTTCATACAAATTACACA
Source organism: Caretta caretta (assembly GCF_965140235.1). Classification (NCBI taxonomy): domain Eukaryota; kingdom Metazoa; phylum Chordata; order Testudines; family Cheloniidae; genus Caretta; species Caretta caretta. The sequence continues at coordinate 78,100,629 of NC_134216.1, forward strand.
AGAAAATAGAGCGGAGTCCAAGGAACACCTGCGGCCATCACTATCCCAGAAACACTGCCCTTCTCCAGCAGCCCAGGGTTTTAATCAGCAGAGGGGATTATCGTCAAGGGGAGAAGGGAATGTGTGCGCGTGGGACCCGGGGAGTGATAGGTTTCTCTGTTCCCTGTCAGATTCCCCCAAGGAGAGCAAACACACGCTACTTCCTTTGAGGGTTTATGGGAGAACTCCCTCTGTCTCTCAAGAGCACATCATGTTTGACAGGCATAAAACAAGTTACCTCATCAATCCAGACACACGAACTTGGCTCTGGAGTGGCTTCAGACAGTAGCCAAGGGCCCTCGCAGGGCAAGGCAAAGCACAGCTATGGGGTAAAGGCCACGGGCACTCAGCAGCCCTTCCGGGGTTCATTGGGAGGGATATCAAGGGCTTCAGTTCAGCCGGAGAGAGTTCGCACATGGGGGTGAAAAGCCCAGACAGGCTCGGTCAATAGAAAATAACCATACTGCCAGTGCCGGGACCGATCTGCGATGGGCATGTGTACAGCTCAACCGGTTTCACGTAACGCAGCCCCGCGGCGGCGAGGGTACGCTCAGCAGCTCCCGCACAGGGCACGTCTAGGAGGCGTGACGGCAGCATGCGCAGACATACCTGAGCTGGGCTCGCTCTAGCTAGACCGACGCTCGCGCAAGTAACAACTGGAGCCTGCGGCAGCAGGGGCAGGCTCTCAAATGCACACCCAGGTCCTGGGCAGCGTTGCGCTGGAGAGGCTACTGTTAGCAGGGCTCCCTTTGGTGGGGTCTAGCAAGGTCACGGGTAGCTCAGGTACGTGCCCCTGTGCTGCGATCACACCTGCTGACTGCTGCATGGATACACCCGGCCTGGGCTGGTTTTAATGGGAGCGTCGGTCTTCTCATTACCTGCTCTCCTTGTCTCACATAGAATCATAGAATTCATAGAATCATAGAATACCAGGGTTGGAAGGGACCTCAGGAGGTCATCTAGTCCTACCCCCTGCTCAAAGCAGGACCGATCCCCAATTTTTGCCCCAGATCCCTAAATGGCCCCCTCAAGGATTGAACTCACAACCCTGGGTTTAGCAGGCCAATGCTCAAACCACTGAGCTATCCCTCCCCCAACACAGCTCACACAGCTTCCACCTTCCTGGGTCTGACCTGGGAGCATTCAGCATCCTCTGCCCCTCCGTGCGCTTCCCACCGCGAGTCCGCTCAGGCGGGGTCCTGGGAAGCCAGAGGGTCCTGCCCCGCAACTTTGCGGTCAGACGCAACTCTAAGCCAGCGAGTAAAACAGAAGGTTTATTAGACGACAGGAACACGGTCTAAAGCAGAGCTTGTAGGTACAGAGAACAGGATCCCTCAGCTGGGTCCATTTTGGGGAGCAGTGAGCCAAACAACCACGTCTGCACTTCACTCCATGTCCCCAGCCAGCCCCAAACTGAAACTCTCTCCAGCCCCCCCTCCTCTGGGCTTTGTCTCTTTCCTGGGATAGGAGGGCACCTGATTCCTTTGTTCTCCAACGCTTTAGCTCTCACCTTGCAGGGGGGAAGGGCCAGGCCATCAGGTGCCAGGAAACAGGGTGTTGGCCATTCTGTGTCCAGACCCCTGCACACACCTGCCCTCTAGGGCTCTGCAACGATCATACACCCTTATCCCAGCACCTAGATACTTAAGAACTGCCTAGGGGAAACTGAGGCACCCCCACAATATTCAGAGGAAACATTACCCGCTTCGTCACAGCGTTCTCCTGGGATAACTCTGCCAGCCAATAAAACCAGTTAAGCCTGAACTAGTGCACAAAAGTATCTGTCTGAGCCTGGCCCCTCGTCTCTGGACTAAGGGCTTGCCATCAAATCCCCCGTGCAGTGCTGTGGTGGCGTATTTGGGGGGGGCTGGGGGCACTCCAGTATGAAAAGGGCTCAGGGTGTTTCCCCGTCGCATCTGAAAGCCCCGAGTCCTGCTATGGTGCCAACATTCACACTCACCAAGTTACAACTCAAATGCAGTTAAAAGGAAAACACAACATGCTACAGGTTAATTGCTTAACAAGGCCTCGAGTAACAGAGGATGGGGCAGACTTTGCTCTAGCTCTGCTCGGCCCTTTCCCTCCCCGCCCGCAGCTATGCCAGCTTGCATTAAGCCGCTCCTGCCCCCCGGGCACCGGAGAACATGGCTCTTGCCAGCATACTTTGTGCCAGTGTACAGCGCTGCTGGTGTCCTCAGCGTGCAAACGTCCCGCTGACAAATCACAGAGACAGACCAGCACTAGTCCAGGTCCTCAGTCGTGACTCCGTTCCCAAGGCCCCGCTCCCAGGTGCCCCAGCCCCTAACGGAGAACGCTGCAGATTCTGAATGCTCATGCGAAGCAGCATCTGTTGCTTTCTGGCAGCAGCTGCGCTCTGGGGGCCAGATGACACTAGCACCTGGTTCAGTGGCGTTTCAGTTATTTGTTCTTGGATGGAAAATCGAATTCCTCCTGCAAGCGCAGTGGGATTCCCTGTGGCAAGCCTCTCCGGCTCTGCTGAGGGGTCAGGCTGGAAACTTCTTCCTGCGAATGTGAACTTTGCAACACTTCCTTCCCTTTCCGTTCTCACAGCTCGGCCACCGGGAGCCTACACAGCTCTGACAACTCTTTGCCAGTCAGCCAAAAAGGCTACAGTCCTGGGGAATCTCACTGCACCGCAGAGAGCACCAGGAACAGACCAGCGTGCTTGGGAGAGTGGAGAGCGGCATCCCAGGGCAGCAGAACTCCCACAGGCCTGGCCTCCACAGCACGGCACCGGCTTAACTAAAATCGTTTGTCAAGTCAAGTCAGTGAAACCATTGCACACCCGGCCAGGATAACAACAGCCTGAGCCCAGTTCAGGGGGCCACCACATAACGCACAGGCTTCCCCATCTTGACTACGGTCCCCCAGCACACAGGGCAGCATGCCCAATGCCACAGGGGGAAGTGCAGGCTCACTCTTCTCAGGACACGCAGGAGGATTCTCCGGCTCTCACAGCCTTTCAGTCCCAAAGGAGGGATTTTAAAGAGCTGTCCAAGCCCACTCCCAGGTACTGGGCTTGGCACAGACTCACGCTGTGGAATTCTAGGCCCCATGCCACAGAAGGGGTCAGTCTTGACCATTATGGTCCCTGCTGGCTTCTGCATCTTGGAACCACTGGTGGGGCACAGGACTGGCTGGCAATGGAGTGGCTAGGTCAGATGCTTTGTGAAGGACCTTTCAGGTAGGCACAAGCTCCTCAGCACAGGGGAGGAGAGGAAGTCAGTGGAAGGCCTCAGGTGCAGATAGAGCAATGGGCAAGCAGTGGCAGTATTCTGAATGGACTCGCAGGGGATGAGGTTTCGGCAGTCAAGCCATGAGATACGGAGATTTGGTGGTGTGGACCGAGAGGAAAGTCTGAATCTGCTCCCTGATACACAGGCAGACATTTCCAATGATGGGGTCAACAGCAAGATGTAGGTGTTTGCAATATTTTGCAAAAGCAAAATATTTGTAAGTCAAATTTTGCACCTACAAGAGAATGTCACGTCAGGCTTAGGGGCTTGAAGGCATCTTAGCCATGGAGGTGGGGCAGCAAAGGAAGCAGCATGAATTGACAGAGCACCACACTGATCCATTGAAGGCAGACAACTCAGTACAAAGTCTTTGTTAGAAATGCAGGAGGTTGTGGGAAGAAGCAAAGATGTGGAAGGAAGGGACAGGACAGAAGACTGCTGAGAGAGTACAAGATCCTCAGAGACTTGAAGAAATATCCACATGTACAAACCTAACACTTTGCAGGCAATGGGGAAAACAGGTGACATCTGGTTAGAGCCATGTGCATTTTCTTTAAGCCCTGTGGGTATGCCACACCACAGATCCATGGTGATAGGAGTGTTGGAGGGGCCTTGGCCTATTTAACTAGTGGGCGTGTCTGCCCCCTGGGGGAGCAACAGCAAGTCCCGTCTATGGGGACCGCCGGTGAGAACGGAAATAAAAGTCCTCCTCCCGCCCCACCAGCACTGCATGGGAAAGTCTCCTGGATTGACACTCCATGTCTGGAGTCTGAAAGCTTCCAGATGAGCTAATTACAAGACGACAAGCCCTTTTATTCTTCTCAAGGCACGTTGGGGTTTTCTAGCCAGAAGGGTCTCTCCTACCAGCCTTGGCTGAACATCTGGCTCTGTGCAAGTCAACCGGCAGTAAATTCCTGTTGTTTTGGCAACACTGTGCATCCTCTCCCCAGCGCCCACACACTGGGCGCGAGATTTTTCCTAGCGTATGTCAACTGTTAGGGCTGGTGCCAACTTGGAGCCAGTGAGCTACACTGCACTGCCATTTAACTCCCAGTTTACCGAGAGCAAGAACTCAAACTCAGGACCCCCCATTACCCTGCAATTAGAGCTGCTCCTTGTTTTGTTCTGAACACACATCATCTTCCTTTGATCACTCCAGCGCCTGCCAAATTAACAAAAACCTCTTCAGCCAGATTAAACAAAAATCTGGACCCAGAAGTGGCAGAGGTGCAAATGTACACAGGTTACAGTTACAGCAGAGCAAGATACAGTCAGAAATGTGCCCTGACTCACTGGCCAGGAGCTGTAAAGACCCCGTGGCACAACGACTGAGCACTGGCTGATCCCCCACTTCAGATGGGATTCTGGATGCATTTCATGAGCTGGGCACACGGCAGAAAGTGTGCAGGCTTCAGTCCTTAGTTAGCACGATACATTCAACCTCTAGGAAGATTTTGAGACTATTCAATGAAAAATAACTTGGTCGCTCCACTGAAGTCAGGGAACGAGAATATTGGGGTCCCGGTAGCCCGGGCTCGCTCAGACGGCAGGTAGGCCACATCTCTCAGACAGCTCAGTATCCCTCACAGCCATATAGTGTGCACTGCAGGATCCACGAGAGCGAAGAGTTAATGTGCTGAGCACTCATCCTTCCAGGAGGAAGGCCTTAGGGGGTGTGTGGATTCAGGTGTTTTTCTTTGGCCCATTCCAAGCTATGACAACAGCTTGGCCCAGTTTTGAAACTGTGACTGTTTTTGTGGCAGGGGAGAGGAGGGAACCTAGGGTGAAACTGTGATCCTTAAGCGAAGCCCATTGGGCACCTATACAGCTGTCCCACAGCCACCCGCCCTCTACACAGAGCTTGGCCCCACATCCCTGCTATTCCCCTGGCTGACCCTCACTGCCCCTCCAAGTTCCTAAGGCGAGAGCAACCGTAATGCTGGCTCTGTGACACAAGGTGTCTCCAGCTGTCTGTCCCTTCCTGCAGGACACAGTCCCCACAATAGCAGTGTAAGTCTAGCCTGGCCTGAATGGCTGAGCTGGGCTGTTATGTGGAAGGTGAGACTGGGGTTACAAGGGACCTCTGATGAACAGCTGCGCTAAAGAATGCTGTGACCATCACTCCCCGAAGCCTTATATGTAGAGACTCTAGGCTCTCCAGGGCAGGGACTGTCTTGTCTTTTCATTGTATGTACAGCACCTAGCACGGGGGCATCTTGATCCTCGACTGGGGCCACTTGACGCTACCACAATACAAAAGCAAATAACTTTTAACCAGAGTTCTGGGAGATGGCTCTGCATATTCCCACTCAGGGGTACGGTGCCCCCTTACAGTAAAAGCCTCTTCTAGCAATGTCAGCTATAATGCCCCTGCGCCTCCACCCACCCCCACCCCTCAGCATCACGATGCACAGAGGGCGAGGCAACAAAGGGGCAGAGCGGTGCAGGAGGCTGGGGAAGGCAGTGGGGACACCACTGCAGTTCCTTCCCCCACAAAGCCAGAGATACCGGACAAGGACTCTGACAGAGAGGGGAAGGCAGGTGGGAAATGTGACTATGCAGAGCCATCTCCTATAACTCCAGTTAGAGGTAGTGTTCACTACTTCTTCCAGGGGCTCGGCATGTTCTCACTGATGGGACAGATGGATAAGCAGCGCTGAAAACTAACCCAGAGGCAGGCCCAGAGTCCTGGCTGAATAGACTGAAGCACCATCTTGCTGTACATGGTGGCCACCCTGCAAGCCAAGTCCAGAGCATAGTACTTGGTGCAAGTCCACCCAAGTCCAGTTTCAGCTTTCAGCAACTGGCACCAGCCTAAGGCGGGCAAAGGAAGCAGCCACAGATCTAGCAGAATGCGGTCAAATCACAGCAGGTACAGACACTTTTGCTAGTGTGTAACATTCAGCAATATATTGTTTAATCCACTGAGCAATAGTCTGGGAAGAACCCATATACCCCATGCGGTTCTTGGCACGATACGAACAATCTAGGTGATTTATGAAAACCTCTTACTTCTGTCCAGGTACTGGGCGAGAACTCTTCTATCATCCAAAATATGTAGAACCAATTCCCCCTTTTTAAAGTGCGGCATAGGGGGAAAATCCAGCTAATTAACTGTCTGATTGATGCGGAAATCAGACACCATCTCAGTTAAAACTCTGTGATCAGGACTGACAACTACCCTGTCCTTATGAAAAGCAGCACAAGGTGGGTCAGTCATACGGGCATTCAGTTCACTCATTCTACTGGCTGATGTGATGGCAATAATGAAAGCTGTCTTGACAGATAAATGGTAGAAAGAAAACACAGTCAAAGATTCAAAGGGTGAATTCACCAGCATGGCCAACAACAAACTGAGATCCCAAGGAGGAACAGGCTCTCTCACAGAGGGACACACATTTGATAACCCCGTCATAACTGAACAATGACCAAACAGCAATCTACCATCAACTAGAGCAGGGGTGGGCAAACTTTTTGGCCCGAGGGCCACATCTGGGTGGGGAAATTGCATGCAGGGCCATGAATGTAGGGTTGGGGTGCAGGAGGGAGTGCAGGAAGTGGGAGGGGGTGCGGTATGCAGGAAGGGGCTCAGGGCAAGGGGTTGGGGCAGAGTAGGGTGTAGGGTATACGAGGAGGCTCAGGGAAGGGGGTTGGGGTGCTGGAGGGAGTGCGGGGTGCGGGAGGAGGCTCAGGGAAGGGGGTTTGGTGCAGGGAGGGGGCTCAGGGCAGGGAGTTGGGGGGCAGGGAGGCATGCAGAGTGCGGGAGGGAGCTCAAGGCAGGAGGTTGGGGTGCAGAGAGGATGCAGGGTTCGGCAGGAGGTTGGGGTGCAGGCAGGGGGCTCAGGGCAGGGAGTTGGTGGGACTCCTACCCGGAGCCGCTTACCTGGAGTGGCTCCAGGGTGGTAGCGGCACGCACCGGGGCCAGGGCAGGCTTCCTCCCTGCCGGCCCTAGCCCCGCGGCACACAGGGAAGCGGCTGGCACCACATCCTTGTGGCCCCGGGCGGGAGGGGGACAGAGGGCTCCGCACGCTGACCTTGCCCATGGGTACCTCCCCCGAAGCTCCCATTGGCTGTGATTCCCCGTTCCACAGGCAATGGCAGTGCACAGAGCCCTCTGTCCCCCCTTCTCCCCCGGGGCCACAGGGACATGGTGCTGGCCGCTTCCGGGAGCAGTGCGGGGTCCGTGGGGCCACAGAGGGGCGGCAGTCCCGCGGGTCGGATCCAAAGCCCTGAGGGGCCAGCTCCAGGCCGTGGTTTGCCCACCCCTGAACTAGTGTGAGATATGTGAAGACGGCTGCCAAATGAACCTTTAACAATGAGCTGGAGAACCCCTGATGCTTCAAGTACATTGGTACTCCAGAACACAAGGAACGGGAGCAGAGATGGGAGAAATAGGTTATTCCTTTATGCAAGTCTGATGTCTGGACTACTTTAGATAGTAACAGTTTCTAGTCAATTGTTTTCATGAGTTAATTAGCATGTCTCACACAGATGAAGAACATGACTGTTCAAGAGCAGGCAGAGACAGAATCTGATTGCCCACACCCTCAGGTAAGCTCATGGGCTCAGATGAACGATCCTGCTGGGACAGGAAAGGACTCATTAAAACTCCACCAGAAATTGAAGGAGATCAGTAAATCACTGCTGACATGGCCAATCCAGGGCAATGAGTATCATCCGTGTGTTGTCCTGTCGTATCTCCCTTATCACCTCTGAATCAATAGGAAGGGGGGAAAATGTTTACATCAAGCCCTTCCCTCAGTGCAAGGAAGGGTTCTGCAGCAGGAGAGGTGACACTTTCTGTTGACCCTTGGTCTGAACAGGTCCAGTATTGGTCGACCCCAGCTGGAGAACACAGTTTGGACCAACTGATTCTTTAGGGATCATTCATGCAGCTGAGAGCTGTCTCTGTTGAGCTGTCTCCCCAGCCAGATGCAGGGCCACAGGACAAACGTCATGACAAATACACCAGTCCCAGACTTCTCCCCTCTGGACACAAGAGTTGATGTAATACATCGCTGATGTGTTGTCCATCACCACCTGCACAACCCAGACGCAGGGATCTCTCCTGAAAGGACCAGTGCCCTCAAACTGTCAAATGACTCAGATGCTCTCTCCAACTCTGTGACGTCGCGTTTGAAGTCACTGTGCAGGATGGACCCGGAGGATTGAACTGTACACCTCAAGACCACCAGTCTGGAGAGACTAGGAGATTCTGAGGCACAGTGATCAATAACTGAAGGCTGTCCTGCCTTGGCCTGTAGACCTGAGCTATTCAGTGTTGCAAAGGGCTCATGCTTAGATGGGCAAATGGGACCATGCCAGTAGTGGCTGTCATAAGACCCATGAGACACACAATGAAGTTTACATTGCTAGATCTGTCACAGGCACTGGCTCATCTTGAAAAATCTGTCCTCTAGCAGAAACACTCTGCCTTCCACAGAATCTAGCATGGTGCCTATACAGGGGATCCTTTGTGAAGGGGAGAGGATCGACTTTGGAGAATTGAGAAAGAGCCAGAGGTCTGAAAAGAGATTGGTTGCAAAGCTGATATGGTTTAATGGGTAGCCTTCAGGAGCCAGTCGTCTAAACAGAAGTAAACAAAAATACAAAAATACCCTGATTCCTCAGATGAGCCGTTACCACAGAGAAACCTTTTGTAAAAACTTTGGGTGTTCTGAAAAGACCAAATGGAGCACCCTGTACTGGAAGTGGTGACCAGTCACCCTAAATTGAAGGTATTTGCAATTATTTTGGCAAACTGAAATATGAAAACACTTGTCCTTTAGACTGAGTGATGTGAACCAACCCATGACTGATCACGAAGGAGATAGGACAGCTCTTGTATTGGAAAGAGGCAGTGGAGGGAACCCAGAGAGCGAGCTGTCAATCCCACACCCTTCAGTTATCCCAGCAATTCATCTACCTTTTCGCTGAAAAGACCCTCCTCCCCAAAAGGAAGGTCCTCAGCTTAGTTCTAGTGTCCACAGCTCAGGAGAAGGAACAGGCTTGCGGGCTCCTGACGGTCACAGCAGATGCTAGTGCACTGGAGGCAGAGCCCCGAGCACTAAAACAAGGCTCTAGGTGCATGTCTGGCTACCTTCTGGCCCTCCGTTGGGATGGCATTCGCCAGCCTTCTTCTCTTATCCAGCAAGACCTGTAAAAATAAAGTAATCTTTTCGCATAGATTAAATCAGCAAAGGGCCATGACCGCCTGATAATTTGCCACTTTAATGCCCAAGACCGAAGAGAACACCTTTCTCCCGAGCGAGACAATCCTTTCCCCCTCTTTATCAGTTGGAAAGGAATGTGATAGTCTGGACCTCGCCCTGTTACTGGCAGCAGCCACCACCACCAGTGAATTAGGGACAGCGTGGGTGTACAAGTAGGAAAACCCCTGAGGGTATCTGATACAACTTGTCTGCTTTCCTAAATACAGGTTGGCAAGAAGCAGGCACGGTCCACATGGATTTAGCTGGCTGTAGCAAGCCATTCAAAATGGATAGAGATAGTCTACTCCTCGAAGCAGTCACATTATATCAAACACTGGGTGAGAAGTCTCTTCCACAGGCACTGCAGGAAGATTTGAAGGTGGCCACCATAAGATCCACCAAGTTATAGCCGAGCATAGCATCCTCGGGAGGAGAGAAGGCCAAAGCCACCCTGATATATTCATCCAGTGGTGAACTGGGCTCATAATCCATTTCCAGATGCTCCTGATCAAGCAGAGAGGAGCTACCTCCTCGGACATTCAGGCTTCACAGTCAGTAATGCCGATGGATCAGGAGGAGTCAGATCCATGGATCTCTGGACCACTAGATCCTTAGCAGGCAAAACATTACCTCTCCATCCACTCGAAGGGTAATTAAAACACTCCTGAGGTGGCCCCCAGTAAGGCCACAGGCCCCCAGACTGCCAGTATCCCCAGCAACTAGGGGTTGGGGACATGCCTGCGGAAGGTGGACCATAGGCTGGTCTTCTCTGTTCTTTCTCTAGCTCCCTCCTTGTATCCAGTATAAACTAACAGTAATAACAGAGGATCTGAAGGGAAGAATGGAGATCCAGCTCTTTGTAGAAAAACTGTAAGCGGAGGAAACCTAGGCGGAGGAATCATAGGGTGGTCTGGGGGAACATACCAGCATCTTCTGGCCTCCTCCTCCTAACAGGGGATGAGGAAGATGACCTCGGATCCAGGGAAATACGTCTCCTTTGGGAAATCCTGTGTTTCCCACTGGAACACCAATGAAGCAACTGGAGCCAGCAAGCGAGCCCAGGCTGTCACGGTGACAGAGCACTCCGGAACGTAGGCAGAACTGACCCAGGAACTGACAGCGGATCCGTGGACGACATCATCAGATCCAATGTCAGCCATAAAGCCATATCCCTTGCTATGGAAGACGGACTGGATCTTCACTTCGGAACCATTGTCAGACTAGGACAGACCTGACAGCAGATGCACTGGAACCAGCACTGTCAATAGTGGCCATTTTGTCTCTACGCTTCTTTTCCTTCAGTGCTGTGACTGGCGGAACTGAAGGCACTGACCGCCCCGATTCTGACGCACTGAGCAACTCCATCTTCCTGGATCTGGAAGCGGGAATTGGAACAGGCCCTGGTCCTGCAGCTGCAGAGATTCTGTCGGGGTCAGATAGTTAGCAGGAATGAGATACGTATGCCTGAACTCTCTCTCTCGACCTCTCTTCCGGAACCGGGGCAGTTAGACCCAACCACGCTGCTCTCAGTTCGGACACTTGCAGCCTCAGGGATTTGACTCAGGGAGATGCAGGAAATGAGTCTGACCCAACAGGGGTAGCAGCTTCTTGGAACCCTTCAGTCACTTGGAGCTGCTGGTAGCCACAGGGGCAGAGACTGGCCTCTTAGACTAGGATTTGAGTCCTGACCAGGTCCAGAGGGTCTGACCTCAATGGCTTCCTTTAGGAGGAGGATCTACAAGAGAGTCTCTCTGTCCTTGCGTGCTCTGGGAGGAAAAGTTTGACAAATTGAATATCCAGGAGGGGGACTGCCCTTCCCCCAGACACTTGAGGCACTGCACTTGGTCATCAGATGTGGAGAAGACAGCCGGACAGGAAGCACACCACTTAAATCCCAGCTTCTTCTGTTTCTTTGGTTCCTCCATAACCCAGAACTGGAAGAAACCCTTATTCACTAACTACATGGAAATGAGCTAACACTATCTATTTCTAAGCAGAAAAAAACTCCAACTCCAAAGAGCCTGGAGCAGTTCCCATATGTCACAGCACACGGCTGGAAGGAAGTGAGATGGGGAGGGTGCTCCTGCCCCTTGATAGCCTCGCTCCCAGTGCGTCGTGATGCTGGTGGGGGATGGCGGTGGGGAAGGAGGAGTACTCCAGCATAGCCGTTCTCAAACTGTGGGTTGGGACCCCAAAGTGGGTCACGACCCCCTTTTAATGGGGTTGCCAGGGGATGCCTGAGACTTGTTGGGGCCCAGGGCCTAAGCCAAAGCTCGAGCCCCCTCGCCCAGGGCTAAAGCCAAAGCCTGAGGGCTTCCGCCTTGGGCAGTGGGGCTCAGGTTACAGGCCCCCTGACTGGGGCTGAAGCCCTTGGGCTTCAGCTCTGCCCCCAGTACGCCCCCCCTTGAGCGGTGGGGCTTTGGCCCCCCACCCAAGATGATGGGGCTCAGGTGGGCTTAGGCTTTGGTCCCCCCTCCTGGGATCGTGAAGTAATTTCTGTTGTCAGAAGGGGGTTGCAGTGCAATGAAGTTTGAGAACCCCTGCTCTAGCGGACACTGCTAGAAGAGGGGTTTTACCGTAAGGCACCACAAGGTGGTGCCGGTCCCATAAATGGGAACATGCAGAGCCACTCAAAGAAGAATTACGGGTTTGAGAGAGGAGAGATATTACTGTAACGCCTCTGGTCACTGTAGGGTTGTGACACAGAGACACCCCCCCCCCCCCGCAAAGGGTCTCAGCTCTTTGCAAATAACTCTCACTTCAGACCTGACAAACTCATTACACCAAATGTGTCTTGCAGGACGTTTATCTGTAACAAAAAGTTAACCAAACCAGGAATCTGGCCAGAGGGGGTGCATGCATTTGGTAATTCTCAGCATTACTGTAGTACAGAAAGCCCCAGGAAGGGATCAGGGCCCCCCACACCGCACACACACAGATGATCCATGCCCAAAGAGCCTAGCTTACCATCAGCCGAGGCAGAACACGGAAAGCCAGGCAACAGCAATCAGTTGAAGAACACAGACATTCAGGGAGAGCCGCACCCCCAGAGGACAGGAGCACACCAGTTCACACACGTGGCAGTGAAGGGGCACACGTGCAGAGAAAGTCATCCTGCTCCACATCCCCCTCCTCCTCAGTGGGCAGGGAGCTCGGTGAACCAACCTGTCCATAGCCAGGGTGATGTACACTGCTCCACCCGTACCAGAGGAAGAGCTGCATTTCTGCAGCTCTCACGTGATCACCACCATGATAGGCAGATTTCTAAGGTCCTCAATCCCAGACTCCACCGGAACCGCGCCTTTGACACTCTCCTCTCTCCACACCCCTTGAGGTAGGCTGCAGAGAATCATGCTCATCATGGAGGGCTCTACAATGCAGGAGGGGTGAATGTCCTTTACAGCCCAGAAATAATCTGCCTGACACCAAAAATAAAGTACCACTGAGAAACCCTGGGCTGCTTGAGAGAAACACTAACCACATCTGAACTCCCTGCCTCACAAACAAGCCAGTCATGCCGGATTTGTGTCTGTCATGCCACCACTGCCCATATAATCTCAAAGAGAAATGATCTTTTAACAAACTTAAAATAAGGGTCACCAGAAAAATGGGTCTGTGGATGGTATCTATCAACTTGTTTATTATAAAAGACACAGATAACTGAACTCCCTGGAGCCGTGCTACTCCAAGTGGTGGCCCGGGGACCGGTGCCGGTCCACGAGCCATCGGCTGCCGGTCTGCGCGCACATTGGAAAAAAATATTGCCAGTCCCCCGCATCAGATAGCTTGAGAAGCACTGGGCTAGAAAACACCTACTTCTACTGGCTGCTGAAGCACGGAACATTTATTGTAAGCAAGAGAGACAAAGCGCGTTCCAAGTATGTAAATTTAAGCCATCTGATCTCAGCAGCTGTTGTGTGCAGTTCTATACAGTGCCTGCGATCGGACCATGGAGTGGTTCTGGGAGAACAGGCGGAGCGAATCTTTCACTCTATGGTATAAACACACCGCACACAGGGAGGCAGGCAGACCTACAATCGGAGCACTTTGCTTTCCCAAGAAACAGCAAAGGGCCTCTCGTGCCCCTACACTGAACAGATTGCACCACCTGGTACCTCCCAACAGCAGGCAAAGATGCCCACAGCAATGCAGGCATTCTGGACAGGAAGCATCACATACTTGTGGGAACAGGCAAGGAGGGGGTCACGTTTCAAAAATCTATGGATCTCGCTAATATAGAGCTAGATGCGACTGTGGGCAATGTCCACAGCACCCTGTGAAGGTGTGGGATTGCCTCTCCTAACATCCGTCCACTCCTCCCTGTTTACAAAGGGGCTGTAGAGCAGGGTTTGGGGCAGCTTTTTAAGTGCACTTGAGGCAAATTTGACTATTGTACGTACACCATCCTGCTCTCAAAATAGCTTGTCAGTGAGTCCATTTGGGAGAATTACATGGGTTTGGTTCCAGGACGTACTGGAAGTATTTAAGTGAGAAACTATTATTTTAAATGGGATCACTCAAGATCGCTTTTTTCCACAACTGGACTCAGTCAAGTCCGACCTCCAACATAACACAGGCCACAGGTCCCTGAATTAACCACTGCTTCAAGTCCAATAGCTGTCCTGGAACGAGAGCATCTCTTTTAGGAAAACATCCAGTCTTGATTTAAAAATGTCCAGTGATGGAGAACCCACCACCAATCCCATGGTAAGTTGTTCCAAGGGTTAATCACTTTCCCCATTACAAATTTGTGCCTTGTTTCCAGTTTCTCAACATGCTTCTGGCCCACTGAGCACATGCGGCAAAGAGCTGTCAACATAAAAGTTAGACTTTCCTTACCTGAAACAGTCCATCAAGATTCATCTCAAAGAGTTTAGAAGTATTTCAGTAACCAGCATTCTCCTTGTTAACCCTGACACTTGAGTACCACCCAGGGGACCAGTCAAGGTCCTGTGGCGTTGGGTGCTGTACAAAAAGCCAGGGCCTTTCATGCGGCGATTACCATCGGTATTGCTCAAAACCATACGAACTCCTGATCTCCCATCGTTTGGTTCCAGCAACTTTCCCTCCCTAGCGTCTGCCCCACATCCCAGGCAAGAAATCCCCGGACTTTCGCAAGAGCACTCAGCACACAGAAGGGTATGTCTGCACTGGGACAGTCAGATTTGGGCTCGCTCTGCTTGAGCTAGTGTGGTAAAAATACCAGTGTGGACGCTGCAGCTTGGGCTCTCAGGACCACGCCCCGGTCCCACGGGTCCAAGCGCTAGGAGCTAGTTGGAAGTCTCTGCCTGAGCCGCAACGTCCCCCCCAGCTATTTGTAGCATGCCAGCTCGAGCCCCACTGGCACGTGTCCGTCCACCCACGCTGCCAGGCTCACTGCCAGCTGCCGTGCAGGTACATCCTGCCACCACAATGCAACCTGTGGCTGCTCCTCCCTCCCACACATTGGGTTCTGCTCCTGCAGACTTCTGAAGGGCAGCGCGTCGCGCCCCAGAGCCGGATTCCCTGGCCATGAATCCGGGCAGGTATTTCAAAGCAGAGACAGAGCCTACGAATTCCGTCCCACCAAACCAGGGCAGCAGAGCAGAGCTGAAAGTGAATGTGTGTTTAGGGTGGTACCAGTGGGGCTGATAAGAAGGGGGACGCAGACAGGGGGTTTGCCAGCAGGGTGGGTGTCTGAACTCAAAGAGAAAGACTGCAAGGAGAGCTGTGTTCACTTCTAGGGCTGACCAAGAGATTCCCCCGTGCTGCTGACTACAACAGCGTATTGTCCTATAGCCGTTTGCAGCTGAGGACATGACGAGAAAGGAATGTCAGAAAATTTGGGATGCGATGCAATTATTTTGCCCCTGAGCTGGTGCCATGAATGGAACAGTGGCTGTTCCAAATCCTCAAGGTGCTGAAACTCCCCGCAATATCATAGGAAGGCTGATAAAACCTATGCCGGAGGCTGTATGGTCTTTGAAACAACTAGAGTCTTATTGAGCCTATGGGATCCACGTCTGTCACATGCAGAGCACTCGGGAAGCCAAAGCGTAAATTATCAATCCTTTAAATCCCCTAAAGCAACAGTAGAAAAAACAAAACAACTTTTCACCCAATAAAAGAGCAACTGAAAGAGTTAAGCACGCGGTTAGAAGCTGCTGAGGGATGCAGCAGTTTCTCCTACACATGTAAGAGCTCAAGGTGAGAGCAGTTCTGCCTTTGGAAAATACTGGTTCTGATACTCCTCTCTTCTGCAACACTTTACACCAGTGTAAACCCTCGGGGGCCGGTTCCCAGTTACTCCATTTTGAGCATGGGGCAGAAACAGAGGACGGGGGGGTCTCCGCCATCTTTACACTCCCTATATTCTGAGACCATGCAGGGACCTGCCTGGTGTCCAGTGAAAGTTAAAGCAGTCTCAGAGTTGCTCCGAGTTATGTTCCACTTCCCACAGCTCCTTGTGGCCGCAACTCCCACACTGCCACCGACAGGCTCAGAAACCAGATTGCAAAAAGTCTGTAATTTAAAACACTCTCATGAGTTTGGGGGCTCGACTCCGGCTCCCTGAACGCCTCTGGCCGATGGTAGTGAAATGTCCCTGTTGGTTCTGGAACCCGGACCCTGGAGCATCACACTGGCATGTAACAGTAACCAGAGACTGAACCTTACACAAAGCGATGCTGACCTCAACATCAACTCCCTCAGCTCGGTGCACAGCCGCAGGAAACCATGTAAACGGTTCAAAGGAAATGCGCTCCCTGATAGCCGTCTAAGGCCCAGATCCTCAGCAGCCCCTGTGACACACTGATCTCACTGCAGGACTGGGGCAAGCTTCACACGAGCACGGCCAGCTCTTCCTCTCCCTCTTAAAGCACACCTTGTTTTAATCAGATCTCTTTAGATGTGCATTATACAGTACACACAAATATCCCTCCTGACCCGCGGAGCATCAGAAACAGGCAGCCTTGAGTTCTTAGGAATATTAAGTAAAGAAGTAATGTAGCAGTCTGAGTGTGAAGAAAAACGTGAAATTCCCATGTACTCGGAGCTAAGACAGATTTGCGTGTGGAGACCACACTTGGCCTTATATGGCACTTTTCATGTCCTAGCAAAGGAACGAATCCGACAGCAGTAGTGGAGTGACTGCCTACCTGAAAGCAGCAGCCTTCCCATGCTCTCACGCAGCCTCGGGTGTTACACCTGTTTTCCAAGCTCTCCATCGAGCATGAACAGGACCCAAAAGGAGGGACTCCACAAGACATAAGAAGGGCCATACTGTGTCAGACCAACAGTCCCTCTAGCCCAGGGACGGGCAAACTTTTTGGCCTGAGGGCCACATCGGATTTCCAAAATTGTACGGAGGGCCGGTTAGGGGAGGCTGTGCCTCCCCAAACAGCCAGGCGTGGCCCAGCCCCCGACCCCTATCCAACCCCCCCCTGCTTCTCACCGCCCTGACATCCCTCCCCGGGACTTCTACCCCATCCAACCCCCCCCATTCCCAGACGGCCCCCCAGGAACTCCTGCCCTATCCACCACCCGCTGCTCCCTGTCCTCTGACCGCCCCTGGACCTTCCGCCCCTGACTGCCCCCCACCACCCCATCCAACCCCTCCTCTCATTTCTGACTGCCCCCCTTGGATCCCTGCCCCATCCGACCACCCCTTCTCCCTGTCCCCTGACCACCCCCGGAACCCCAGCCCCTGACTGCCCCATCCAACCCCCCTTCTCCTTCCTAACTGCCCCCCCAGGACCCCTGCCCCCATTCAATCCCCCTGTCCCCAGCCCTCTGACCGCCCCAACCCCTATTCACACCCCTGGCTCCTGACCACCCCCCTGAACTCCCCAGCCCTCTATCCAAACCCCCCTGCTCCCTGCCCGCACTGCCCAGAGACCAGGTCCGGCCGGGCTCTGCAGCCACGTTGCCCCAGGAGCTCGCAGCCCCCCCGCCCAGAGCATTGTGCTGGTGGTGCAGTGAGCTGAGGTGCGGGGGAGAGGGGATAGCGAGGGGAGAGCCTCCCGGGCCAGGAGCTCAGGGGCCAGGCAGGAGGGTCCCATGGGCCGGATGTGGCCCACGGGCTGTAGTTTGCCCACCTCTGCTTTAGCCCTACTGTCTTCCAATGCCAATGCCAGGTGCCCCAGAGGGAATGAACAGAACAGGTCATCATCCAGTGATCCATCCCGTCACCCAATCCCAGCTTCTGGCAAACAGAGGCTAGGGACACCATCCCTGCCCATCCTGGCTAATAGCCAGTGATGGACCTAACCTCCAGGAACTTATCTAGCTCCTTTTTGAACCCAGTTATACTTCTGGCCTTCACAACATCCTCTGGCAAGGAGTTCCACAGGTTGACTGTGCGTTGTGTGAAGCAATACTGCCTTTTGTTAGTTTTTCAACTTGCTGCCTATTAATTTCATTGGTGATCCCTGGTTCTTGTGTTATGAGGAGTAAAGAGCATGTCCTTGGTCACTTTCTCCATACACCGGTCGTGAGTTTATAGACCTCAGTCATCTCCTCACCCCCCGAGTCTGTTTTCCAAGCCGAACCCCCCCAGTCTTTTTAATCTCTCCTCCTAAGGAAGCAGAGCCGACCCCCGGCTCATTTTAGTTGCCCTTCTCACGTCGCACAAGGGAAGGGGGAGCTTGAGCTGATGTGGGGGCCTTGTCATGAACACACACAACCTCTCCTGCAACCTCGGCTTCGTGGCTCCGCATCTCCAGCATCAATAATTTACAACAGCAAACAATGACACCAACAGAGCGCTCATAAAATTGGGTCTAAAATAAACGAAGTTCCTCCGTTGAGAAACACGGCAGCTGCTGCTTTATTGAGAGGTGTGAAGCCACAATAAGGAGGTCACTTCCTCACTCTTGGCAAACAACTAGATTTTAAGGGGCCACCCAACCATCCACAAGAGAGCAGTCCAGAAGACAAGCTGTTATAAGCCACAGGGAACGAGAACTGCTTTCTCTGCTCACTGCAGTTTTCGGCCAAGGCACAAAGTTTCTTTGAACAGAAGCCATCAGCTGGGCTGAAATGCCAGGTTCAGGTGTCAGGATGGGGAGACACCTCTTTCAGAGCTTCACTCAGTTTACAGTAAAACACGTTGACATTTCTTCTCCATTAAAGCACACACACATAAGGGGTTAAACACTCGCTGTGCGCTCTGCAAGGACTGGAATGACCGTTCGTCAATCCGGTACATTTTGATCCTAACCATCAACCTTTGGAAATTATTGATCATACAATCAAGATAAATATTTGTGCCTACAAAAAGCCCAGGAGAGTTGAGACATGCTACTTTGTGGAGCAATGTTTGAACCCACTTTAAATACACCTAAAACCTTTCCCAAATCTCCATTGAAAAGAACCAAAAATACTCCCAAAGCAGTGACGCCAGGTGGCAGGGCCTGAGCACTCAGCAAACGAAACAGCTTTGAAGAGAAGAAAATGACAAACCATTCCCGACATCAACAGCAACACGGTGACCTGGAGTCACAACCCACTGCATCGAAGGTGGCAAAGCAGCTCGGTGCTGCATGAGACAGGTCATCCAACACCGCGGGGCTCTTCATGGACACCAAAGCCCCACAGCAGCAGAGAACCAACATGGGATGGAAGGAAGTGTAAAATACAGCACTACTGGCAACCCCAGTCCTGCAAAAAACAGGAGTCAGGGCTCAAAAAACAGGAGGTTGGCTTAAAAATCATGACGTTTTTATAAAAACCACAAACACTCGGTTCTCTGCATTTGTCTCCCAGCTTCTGAGCCCTCAGGGCATGCTCTGGTCACCTTTACAGACCACTCTGCCAGTGCAAGGGCTAGAAGCTTATTTTATTTTTTTTAAATGAGAGCAGAGATCAGGTCTCACCTAGTCACTTGACTCCCGGAGCTGGGGCTTTAAGGAAGAGATTGAATACCATGAGTTGGCACTGCTCAAGCACGTTCTCTGGACTCTCTCACCCCCAGTTCATTGATTTTCCTAGACAACCAATTCCTAGGACCCTCTGGCAGGTAAGTTACACCCTGTGGGAGTCCCAGTGGGGCGCAAAGGTTCGCCAGGCCACAGGATTCCAAGCCCAGGGCACAGTACCTTTGTAGGTCTAAACTGGAGCGTCACTGAATGCTGGAACATCCTGGGGCTCCAGTCCACAAACCACAACAATTGCCTTGGTATATTCTGCAGCTGAATATTGTGTGCCAGTGGGGTCTCACGGCAGTCACACTGAACTCCTTGGTTAGTCTCTACGGTGCCACAAGTACTCCTTTTCTTTTTGCGGAAACTGAACTCCTTGACACTCAACTCAATAATGCTGTGAACACAGTGTCAGGGACGCCCAAATCAACTCCAGTCGACTGGCTCCTGGTACTATTGCACATCCAGCCTCCAGAGATGAGAAGAGCTGCTCAGACATCTCGCTGTCTTAACCATGTCAGTGCAAACCCAAGAATCCCGCTGCACTATGACCTGCAGAACCCGCCAAAGACAAGATTAAAATCCCGCAGCCCTCTATGGAACCGCATCAAGACCCTGACACCCAACTTCGATGCTGAGGATTAGTGGAGAGTCACATGGAGCATATCGACCCCTCCGAACAAACAGCTTGTTGTTGACCCTGCCAAGGAACCACCAGGTTTTGATTTATGTCAGAAAGACTCATGCAGATTGAATCGCATCGGGACAGCTCATGGGAGGTGTGGACAAACCCTCTTTCAATGGAAAAGGAGGCAAACACCTGCATGTGGACACCAGGCACAAACAAAGGAGCAGAGCATATCGGAGTGTCCCCTTCATTCTTTTGCCAGGGGCCTGAAGGACATTCACCAGCTCACCGCTGCGGCAATGTGCTGGCTCTCAAACTCAGATGTAAATTTGTAGTCATTGCTACTTTCCCAAGCCATAAGAAAGAAGAAAACCGAACGCCCCAGGAGGGCTGCCTCACCAACCACGCCCCTGGCTCTGTGCTATACCAGTGCCAGACACTTCCGTTTCCAGAGCTCAGCACCAGGGGCTGGCGAAAGAAAGGAAGAGGCAATTCCAGGGCAGAGTGCAGCTCCACAGCGCAGCAGGAACCCTGGCAGTGATGAGCTCTCACCCGCTCCTCCGCCGTCAGGCACGCCCTGGCTTAGCCGCACTCGGGAATTAGACCTCTCCAGGCCTCTTGGAGGACATGCCCCTCCCGTGGCACACAGCACTCCCTGCTTGCGCAGCTATAGGAGCCTTGGGGTGAGACTGCATGTGGTGGAGGAAGAAAAGGATTTGTGGCTCCCCGAGCCAGGGCCCACAGGACTGCTCAGGTTCAAGGCAGTGAACTGAGAGACCCCTCCCCAGGAGGGCCGTGCCTGGACACACGAACGGAGCCACTCTGGCACACAGAGGGATGGAAGGATCAAAGTGTGAAAGCTAAATCTTCTGGGCTACCTGGTCAGGCCTTATGGCCAGCACTGGTGTTTCCAGTTTCAAGAACTCCTGCCTTCCACAGGTTCAAAGAGCCCCGATCCCCAGCCTGGCAAACTAGAGAAAGAAAACAAACAATGAACCGAATTAAATATCACGCAATTTAGAAATTAACCCATACTAGTGGGTTGGGTCACCGGGTGATGTAAAATACAGCAAAACGGGGCAGACTTTATACAGCCTCCCACATCTGCATGGAACGGCCAGAGAAGGGGAGGAATGGGACAAGTTAGGTACCCTGCAGGGAGACAGAAGTCCAAACCCCTCTCTTTCTGCAGTATCCCCATACACTCCTGGGGAAATTCCCAGGCCATAGCAAATTCTAACTTCAGGTGGGAAACATGGAGCACGAGCAGCTGAACTGTTAACAAAAACCCAAACTACAGAAGTACCCCATTGCCCTTTAAACACCCTAAGAAAAGTGAAAATCCAGAGAATGTTCTTTAAGTAGCTTTTCCCTAAATACGAAAGGGTGAGTCAGCTGCTTGGCTTTGTCCCTGCTCACGGCCCCATTTCCACAAGCTAGCCAACAACAGCTTCCCCAGCTTGCTTTTCTTTTTTTGGACTATTAGCCTGGGAACTTTTAGCTGTGCAGGCCAATACGCCCTTGTACGTAAGAGTTGAATGACCGACAGCATTCCTGAGAACATTGAATGTGCACCCTTGAGGGACAGCCTAAAACAGTAACTCTTCAGTGTCAGGGGCAGTTATTAATGAAAGGTCAAATCCAGTAGGGAGCCATCCTTCCATCCATAAGAGTATCCAATTGTCGCTGCATGCTCCTCCTTCCCTCTGGTCAAACAGACCGTTTGCGTCAAGGCATTCTGGGCACACTTTATACTTGCTGATTGGAGTCCCCAACATAAAGAATTACATTGTTTAAAATGGGCCTTCAAAGTCATTGCAATTGAGCTATATTGAACTTAACTAACTCCACAGACATGACAAAAATAAGGGGAACAAGGAACCTACACACACTTGCAACTCCAAGAGAGCTGGCCAGACCTGTCTGGGATAGTCAGATGCTCTGTTCAGATTAACTGGTGTTGTGGTAAAAACACCCAACTGGACACATCAGCAGTTCCAAGCACAGCGAAAAGATGATCCACGTCTCCTAAAAATATCCACATCACAGTCATGCTCACACATTGATGAAAGCGCCCTGGTGTACTTTATTTCTAGCTAGGCTAGACCATGCACGTACACTTGGGAAAGCACGATGCAGTTCTTGGACTCCCGGGCAGGCATGCAGAGAGTGTAAGTGTGTTCACAATCAGTGACACAGCTCTGATTGGTGGTTCCAGCCCTTTAGAGACCAGCCCCTGTACATTCTGTGTGCACGCACAGAGACACGCTTTTTTGGGTTGACTTACACTAAACAAAACGCTGTCCCTATTTCCCCAATAATGGGAACCAAATATTTGCTGATGTGTAAATAATTAACCACAACAAAAGGAGCTCACTCAGCTGTCCTGAGAAACACCTAGGGTCTCCAAAAAGAAAGGTAAGCAAAGCTTAGTGCAGATGAGGTCATGGCCCCTGCACTACAGCGTACAACGTCTACAGGGGAAGGAGAAACACAGCAGAGTTTGGTCTATAGCTTCCAGGAACTTAGCACCCTGCTCTGGAAAGTAGAGCTACACAGCTCAGTACTCTCTGCCCCGGCTCGGTCGAGCCACCCAATGACGCGGGCCAGCGTCCTGCACTCCCTCCACAGAGCCCTGGGTTCTTCATCACCTGGAGTCTCTGTGATGTTCTCTGGTCTGTGCGAACCAGGAGGTCAGACAAGACAATCACGATGGCTCCTTCTGAACCTAGAGTCTGTGAACTCATGACAAGCTAAGTGCTCTCTAAGCAGCATGGCCGCGTGGCAGCCTATTAAGCACCGCGCAGGCGGGGCAGGGAGAGATGCCTCTCCCCCAGCCCCGGACCTGCTGCGGCCAGGGGAGAGGCATTGATCCCGCAGCCCCAGCCCCGGAGCTGCCGCGGGGAAAGGGAGCTGAGGAGAATCCTCTCTCCCTGCCGTGGCCCTGGGGCAGCCTGCACCCCAAACCCCTCATCCCCAGCCCCACCCCCGAGACTGCACCCCCAGCCAGAGCCCTCACCTCCCTGCACCCCAACCCCCTGCCCCAGCCCTGAGCCACCTCCCACACTCCGAACCCCTCGGCCCCACCCCCATCACCTGGATTTTGTTACGTGCACCAATATGGAGGTGATGTGTCACACCTCACCTCCATATTGGTGCACATAAAATTCATTCCACACATGGATGGGAAAAACTGGAGGAACACTGACGACGAGAGATCCCTTCTTCTGCAAGGGACCACTGGGAAGGAAGGCATCACGGGGGGAGAGGAGGGTGGAAGAATCTGCTCCTTACTAATGTAAGAACATTAGAAAAAAATCCGACACAGTCTCTGAGTGACTGCTGAACAGAACGTCTATCCGTGCCCCCCAGGGGCTGCTCCAGCATGGGAGAGCTGCCCAGGCTATGGCCGTCCAGCAGAATACAAAAGTCCTGCCACACACCCCGTGCCAGGCACAGCTCTGCTCAGCAGAAGCAGGACATGTCACGAGGATGCAGCACCACCTAGAGCAGCGTGGGAAGCCATCAGCCAAGGACTTATCTGCATAGCCCAAGGAATTGTTAACTAAATGCGCAGAACACTGGCAAGCCCAGGGAGAGCTCAACAAATACCACAGGTTGTGGGGAAGGAAGAGCTGAAAGAAGGGACATGGCATCCCTATTAAAACCTCTGCCTCCTGGCTTCTCTCTGGCCTCAGGGATGTCAACGCACAGAAAAGATGGCCCAGGCAATTCCAGAGCGAGTGAAAAGCCCGTGCTCTTGGGCTGTGGGAACAGTACCTTGGTGCAGCGTCTGAAGTAGGTGCAAGCCAGATACCGGAACAACAGGGTCTGAACCTGGTTAGCGATGCGAGACATTCATTTTTAATCTCCTGAAACAAAAATCCCTGTATTTCTAAAACCTCGTGCAATAGGAATGGGCCCTGGATTGCTCAGAAAGCAATGATGAATTGATGGCAATATTTATTTGAAAGAGCTGAACCCAGACAGAATTAGATTAAGAAATCTGCCCAAAGCCTTAGATGGAGCGAGTGGGACAGGACTCATTTGTTTTAAGTTTCACCCAGTGCCAGCTCCCAGGCTGTGCTCCCCCTGCCCCCAGTGCCGCTCCTGCAAGGTCTGAATTCTAGATGCGGCCCATGTTGCCCCCCCCCACCCTCCCCCGCACTGCATACACACAAGGGGGAAGGGCCAGTAGATCTGTGGGCAAATGCAACATTCTCGACTTTATACACTTTAGAAGTGTCCACTTTACACAGTGGATTGATGAAAGGACTCTCCATCGCCCCCAGAACACCTGCTATCAGACAAGTTCTAACCACCTGCAAATCCCACAGCCAGGGAACGTGGCGGGAGGGAGCCCAGCTCCAGAGCTGGGGCATTTTAATACGGTATTTTGAAGAGCTAGCAGGATTAGTATTGATTTCAGACCTTTTTAGGGCTGGGAACCTGACACAGAACTCTCCTCTTTCGCTAGTGCACTGCGAGAGATAGACAGAGAGAGCAACCTTTGGAAGGAACTTCATTCAGACCAGGTGGTGCAGTGCGCAGGGGACCCGCAGAGACAGGGAAGGTGGGAATGCCCCCAGCTCAGAGGTAGGGCATCGATACTGTGCATCGATCCTCAGGACCCAGAGACAAGCCTGCGCTAGTGAGGATAACAGCCCCAGAATGACAGAGGGATGGGTCCGTGCTCCTGGCTGAGCAAATCAGTAGAAGGCTTGGTGCACGTGCAATGCCTTGAAGGAAGCAGGGACCAGGGAGGGAAGGAAACTGGAAGACCGTGTTCACGGCTTTGCCCACAGCCTGTGAAGAGACCCTGAGCACCAGGGATGTACGGTGCCCCATCCCAGCATTGCACCATCTTCCCGAAGCCATGATAGGCAAGCTGGAATCACCAGAGAGAAAGCTGCCTCCAGCAGCAGATAGTTAATTTGAAACAGATTGACCCCCCAGCTCTTCGAGTCCCCCACCAAATGTGCAAGGACACTATGAAAACTGCCCCATCGCCCTGCTAGAATGCATGAGCCACAGGTAAGGCTCCAAGTACAACGTCATCAGCAGCAGTCGTTCAGTGATTTCAGACCCTTCGCTGGCGGCAGAGGAGAGAATAAGAAGGTAAGAGCGGCCACACTGGGTCAGACCAATGGTCCATCTAACCCAGGATCCTGCCTTCTGACAGTGGCCAATGCCAGGTACTGGATAGATTCCACTCATCCCCAGCCCTCTGACCCAAAACTAGAGGGGTTGTGGGGCTGGGCAGAGGGAGGGGGGAGGAGTCACTAGCCCCCTATCCCAACTGCCATTCACCTCCTTCAGCATCTGGCTCGGAGGACAGGCCTTGTCAGCAGTGCGGTCTGGGCACCTGGGCTAGCGGGACTGGCCACAAGCCAGACCCAAGCTGGCAGAACTCTAAAGAGAGCAGCCCCAGACTGTCCCATTCCTCCCACGGCACAGACACACCAATGGAAGGAGAGGGCAGGGGACAGCTTGATGCAAGTCACTGCTTTACCCCCGCACAACCGCAAAGTTGGCAAAGCAAGTACAGATTTAGCTTACCTGGGGGAAGAAACAGAAAAATCGGTAAGAAACATTATCCCTGTGATATTACCTGCAGACACATTTACAAACACACAAGAATACCCAGCATCCTCTGCAGGGAGAGAGTCACATGATATTGGGAGGCGCCCCTCTTTCAAATGAATCCAGCACAGATCTCTCACGGCCTCACAGAACCCCCAGCACGGTGGGGGTGTTATCGGAATAGAAGCATTGCACCCAGGGACCAGCAGCAAGCAGAAAAACCATTCCAGGTAGCGGTGGCACCGAGATGTAAGAAGCCCCTCCCACTCATGCAAAGCAGCCCGAATTTCCACGTCACTGCCATGATGGAAATAATTCGGTAATCTGAAATGCTTTATGCCCAGGTTGTTGCAATACGGCAGATCGGCTGGGAAGGGCAAGCAGCGACCCGCTGTAAGAGTCAATCCAGGAAAGAAGGAAGCAAGCCCTGCGCTACCATTGTTATAAAGTTGCATAGTGTAGGTTAGTAAATCAAACTCAAGAAATTCAGAATTATTGGCAGAAAAAAAATCCACAGAATTAGTTGCATTTGTATTAGAAACAGCATCATTATGGTTCCTATTTAAATCAGCCACTGCTATCCCAAAATGCATTGTGGAAGGGTCAGTGCTTTGCACTGATTGGCTGCCGTTATTTTTAAGGCTGCGACGGGTACTATTCCCGTAAGAGAGCGATTGGTTTGAATGTGCAACATAATGGGATAGCCAGTTGTCTAAAGAACCTGCCAGCTGGGCTGGAATCCCAGCATGCACGCTGATATCGGTCTGCGGCTCCCGCCAGTCCAGAACACTTGCTGTCGGTGAAACTCCTCCTCTCTTTTCTGAGGCCACTCCCCCGCCAGCCCTTGCTTGAGGGAGGGTAGCACTTTCCTGACCCTCTGCAGAGAGGTATTCCTGGGAAGCCCCCATCTCGCCACGGGTGCCTCTACCTGATGAAAACGGGAAAGAAGCACTACCTGGAGGAGCTGCCGCAGGCTTCTGTAAGAGCGCCCGTGTCCTGTTCCAGGCAGGCGGAGGGCCTGTTGGCATGGGAAGCGAAGCCTCCGGCTGCCCGGTCCCCAGCAGGCCGTGGCCATCCCCTGTCGAGTTGGCAGTCATGTTCCCATGGCCAGCCAGCCCCGTTGCAGAGCTGGGAGCAGCCAGACTGGTGCGAGTGGTTGTCCGAGGCGCAGCGGCTGTGGGCTCCCCTGCGTTTCCAGTCCTCCAGGTGGTCCCCTCATCCCATAGCTGGACCAGGCTCCTGATGCCCTCTGCTACGTCCAGGATCTCAGCCCCCACCCCTGCAATGTTCTCCCCCTGGTCCTGGGGCAGGGAAGGTGATGCCGGAGCGGGGACAGCGGTGTCCGCGGCTGGTGCCGGCCGCGTGACTGCGAGCTTGCTCCATACCTGGTCCCCTGGCTGCGCGGTCGCCGGCACAGCCGCCCGTGTCGTGGTGGCCACAGGAGAGGTAAGTGGTTCCGCCGTCTGTCCCTCCGAAGCAGGGCTCTCTGTGGGGGGCAGGGTCGTTACCTTGGGGGCTTTTCGGCTCCCCCAGAACCAGTCAAAAAATTGTGTCTCCACCAAGGAGCAGCAGCAGGTTAGCAAGAGCAGGAGACACAGACGCTGCTCAGCTGGAGCCATGAAAAATACAGCTCCGGGAAAAGCGTCCTGCAGCAGACCAGCATCCAGGGGAGCTCACATTGGTCTGTCCTCTGCAGCTCCGGGAAGCATGCACAAAAATGAAGGGAGGCGTGGCTAGCCAGAGCCCCTGCCAAGCCCTGCTCCCAACCAGCCAGCCAGACTCTCCTGCTCCACGCCCTCCTTCCCCGACAGGGCAATGCTCCCGCTGGGACTTTCCTTCTGCGCACACCTGGAGTTTTATCCTTTGCCCAAACCCTCCTGCAGCTCCTCCCTGGGAGTCAGCAGCCCTGCACCCTTGGTCCACGCTCTCGGAGAAGCATTCTGCCATTTATTTCTCAGCCACACCCACTCACTAGCCAGGGATCTTTAACTCCTCCTTGCCCACAGCTCAGCACATCCAGAGACGTCTGCCCCTTCCCTGCCACATGCTTGTATTTTAGTAGCTGTTCTCCTGTAATTAGACGTGAGCAGAACTCCAGAGCGTGCAGGCTGCTTGTCAGACACGCAGGGGGAGGAGGCGGTGAGAACAGTGCTGCCGTCAGAGAAAGCACAGCGATGATTTGCAGTCAGTCACTTCACCCCCGGGCTCCATCTCTCCTCACGCAGCCCAGCTGGCAGCCTCCCCACTCCTTACTCCCACTCCTCACAGGTATTTGCTCTTGCAACTGTGGGGATGAGGCATTTCCTGGGCTTCCTTCTCCCCTCAGCTCGGCGGGGCAGCTGCACCCGACGGGGCGGCCCAGTCTCACCACGGGTGGTGGATGAGCTGCTCAGCATCTCTGCGGTCCCTGCGGACACAGGCTGCCCAGGGAACAAGGTAAATGAACATATCCCAGGTGTCCTGGCCAGCCCCACTCTCTTCGGGGCTGTACTCGAGAAATGGGGTTCATGGGCAGTTTGTGCTGCTGTGACCCCCCACCCGCCATCCGTATGCGGACGTTCTGCTGTCCAGGCCTCGTGGCTGCAGCCAGGATTCCCAACAGTTATTCATCCTTGTTTAATGTCAGTGAGTTGAGATGTTCCCCAAAGACAGAACAGGAGGGATTTGGGATCCAGAGCCACAGAACCACCCTGGCATCGATGTTCAAGCATCAGATCACAAGCCTTTCTTGTGGAACGTTCTCAAAGGAGCTGCTGATAGCTCCCCATGCCACGGCATCCCTCCAGGCCTGCAAGGTGATGTGTGCATGAGTAGTGTGCCAGAGTAGTGTGTGAAAATATGTCACCATTTTCCACTGGAATGCCAAGCGCTTACTGTGGCTAGCATCATTCCCCGCTAATTTGTTATTCCATTTACTTTTCCCTTTCCAGCCTCACAGGGGTAATCTCGCCAGGTAATTCTGTATAAAAAAAATACATTTTACTTTTAAAATCCAGCAATCCAACTATCCCCGCATTTCCACGCACATTTAAAAAACCCCAGAAAATAATCCCGCAATTTCTACTGTGTTGCAGATACGGGAAGTTAGGAGAAAATGACTATTATTGTCAAGACATATTTCCAAACCGAACACCATTTACAGTATGCCAGATATACGAAATTAGACAGAGGAAAAGCAGGCACTGAAAGAACAGACCAGATCTAGTTGTTAATATTGAGCTTTGAATCCATCGTACCATTGCACAAAAGACCTAGAGGACTTCTGACTCTGACACACTAAAAAATGTGGAAACATTGAAGACAGTTTGAAAAACAAACCATTTGCACACCCGATGGTCTCCCACTGACAGGAAAGGCACCAACTCTGAGACTCGGGCCTGGTCTACACGAGGAAATTAGGTCGGTACAATGATGTGGCTCCAGGGTGTGAAAAATCCACACCCAAGCGATGGAGTTAAACCGACCGAACCTTTGGTGTAAACAGCTTTGAGTGACAGGAGAATTCTCCCAACCACCTAGCTACCGCCTCTCGCACAGAGGGGTAGGGGGGTGTCGTCTTCACTGACAGGAGAACCCCTCCCATTGCCGTAGGTAGCGTCTTCATTGAAGCCCGACAGCAGCTCACCGCTGCAGCGTTTTACGTGTAGCCCTGGCCTGATACTCGCCTGCTCACGGCGCATCCCAGACCTTTGGGCACCCATTCGGAGCTCAGCCTCTCGGGTGGTGCCGCCAGCCACGGGCAGAGATGGCTCTGCTAACAGCTTCCCCCATCAGCCCCCCTCCCTCCCGCCCGCCCCCCACTTGGCCGGCCCCAGGAGCTGCGAGGGGAGCCAATCAGGGTTGCAACGCCAACCTTACACCACACAGGGGATTCCCCAACCCCAGGCCACAAGATTTCCCAGCGCGGGGGCGTTGACTGCTTTCTGGCCCCTTTATGCCACAACAGTGGCATATAGGGAACACTGCCCGGCACTGCTCAGAGCGCGGGCCACAAGCTGGTGATGTAATTCAGGCTTGTGCTAGTGCAAAACGAAAAGTGGCATAAAACACCTTGGGCTGTGGCCATGCAAACGGTTCCAGTTACACTGAAAGTCAAATAACTTAATTGGTTAGTCTGTTCTTCAGCTCACACCAGGCAAAAAAAGAATTTGAACTTTTCTGACCTCAGACTTGTTCCTATAATTAGCCAGCCAATGGGACCTGGGCCAAGAACTAACCGGGGGCCAGACCATTTGCTAGTCACATCTGCAATACGCTTTCCCCTCCTGAACGCTTTCCCCTCCTGGCGTTCTGCTTGTTCCACACCCCGTGCAGCCATGATTTAAAGTGAGGAGCTTCTACAACTACGCGCCCCTTTGTTACTAGTTTCTTAATGCACGTCATGAACCAAAACAAGGCTGAAGAGGTGGCTCTGACTGCTTGTGTACAGCGATGTATGTGGAGAGATCTTTGGGAACGTCCCCATATTCATTTGTCAAGTGCCACAATGAAGTCAGTGGAAAGACTCCCATTGAGCTGCGCTGCACCCACACACTGGGTGAACCGGGCTGGACACAAGTGCCTTCACGCTGAGGAACGTCATGCTAAGGACACCACATTGGTGAGAAAGGGTAACAAACCATGCAGAGCAAGGCATGCATGAAACGGTCATTCCACATTTCCTCTGCGAGTTCTTCTATATCCTTGCAGCAGGCTAAGCAATCCCCCTTGCCCACGCAATTCCCTGGCTAAGCAACAGCCAAAGCCTTGCTGTGTAGGACTGACAGCCTAGGGCTGACAGTGCTTGCCCCGAAGGACCCTCCCACTCCGTGTAGCCTGAGGAACAAGAAGCCCAGAAGCAAGACGAGAGGCATTCTAATCCCCATGTCCGTTCTGCAGGACAGTGCGAAGGGCTCTGATGCAAAGTGCGTGGGAGTCAATGAGAGCCCTTCCAGGGACTGTGATGGGCTTTGCATCACTTCGCGAATGGATAGTCCTCAATAATTCACAGATGACTAAAGTACAGGGCCCAGACAAACCAGTACACCCCTCACATATGGCACAGCAGCCACGGGCTTTCATCCCGTAATTCCTGCATTTTGTGAGGATCCCCTACATATCTGGGAGGGTGATGTTCCCTCCCATCCTCCAGCCTGCCATGCTCAAGGGACTCTTCTCCCTAGGTTAACCAGACCCCCCTGGATCTCGAGCCGATTTGCTCTTGGGACTTCCCAGAGATTAACTTCTTAGACAGGACTCTGCAACAGAGGGGAAACCCTTCATTCCAGCCATGCTTTGCGTAATCTGTCAGATCAGAATCAGCATCCTCAGAAATAGTAAAGCAAATACTTGGAAATTGCATTTCTGAATAGCTCAATATGCCTAATGCCATGTAATCAACCTTGTGGAGGAGATTCCTCCACAGAGCACATTATGAGCCTGAGTGTACAATACAGTCTAGTAATCACACCATTTCCTGAGCTCCCTTCACTCCCCTCTTGGCTCACATCTTGCCAAACACCGGCAGGGCTTTGCAGTGCAGACTCGCATAGCAGTTACCAACTCTCAGACACAGCAAGGGTTTTCACACCCAAAAGAAGGAATGTAGGAGATGGTCTGGTTCACCATCTATCCCCACCCAGCACTGCAGAGACCCTCCAAAACCTGGACACCACAACAACAGTGGGGAGGGCTAGTAATCGCCAGCATCGAGTTCCCTGTCAAACCAGTAACCATGTAAACACAGGTCTTCATCTGCCTTAGAAAGGCAAAGGCTTCACAACCTTCATTTTGTCAGGTCATGTGGTTTATGTCAAGGAATGGGCCGTGGGCTACTGTACACAAGGGAAGACCAAGCGAGCACCTACCCAGACCAAGCACAAGCAGCCACAAGGGCAACGAACAGGACACACGTATCTTGGACTTTGCTGGTGCCTGCGGGCGAGGACCATACGCAGTTGGGAGTGGGGCAATGCAGAGGCGGGTCCCCACCCAATGTGAAGAGACGCTCGACAACCCTTTACACAATGCAGCCTGGCAGCCACCTCCCCCCCACGCTCATGGCCCCAGCTTCATCACTAACCCAGCGAGAGACTCGCTTCCTAACCGGAGCCCATCTGAGCTGCAGTGGATCACGCAGCTTCTCCTTCCCATTGCTCTCTTCTTCAAATATCAAACTCCAGACACACGGCAGTCTCCATTTTAAACTGCACCGCACACCTCCTTTGCAGCGGCCAGTTCTTCCCAACGTGGAATGGCTGTGCACGGGGCAAGGGCTCCTTTTCTCTGTTGTGTATCCCATTCTCCCAGGTCTTGAGATCCACGTACTCATTTAGATCCATACCGGGTCAGCCCAGGGTACAACACTGCCCGTTCCCAGGCACTCCTGAGGACATCCCCAAATTGTCCGCCATGTTCCAGAACTGTATTTGTATGGGACAGGATCTGGATTCTCACGCAGCTCTGCCCCCGATTTCCCTTTTCCAGGCCCTCCACGTACCAGCGCTTCAGTGCACGCAGTCCCCTCCTCCGCTGCTCTGGATACAGTCCCGCTCCCCCACGCCACTGCATTAGAAATTAACCAGGTTACAAGGGAACAGCCCCCATTATTAATAATAAACAGCTCTCTGTGAAGGACATACAGAGCAGATAACTACCCCGCTTAAGAAATTAAGGGGACTTCCTACCCAAATGGCAGTTTCCTTGTAAGCAGTGTAGCCACGCTCCACGGTGGGTCATGACAGTCTAGCAGGGTGTGGGAGGAAAGGTGGGGAAGTTGCACTGTATGTAAGAGAGTGGTATGATTGCTCAGAGCTCCAGTTTGAAACTGGAGAAAAGCCTGTTGAGAGTCTTTGGGTTAAGTTTAGAGGCGAGAGCAACAAGGATGATGTCGTGGTGGGCGTGTGCTATAGACCACCAGACCAGGAGGAGGAGGTAGACGAGGCTTTCTTTGGACAACTAACTGAAGACCCCAGATCACAGGCCCTGGTTCTCATGGGGGACTTCAATCACCCTGACATCTTCTGGGAGAGCAATAGAGCAGTGCAGAGACAATCCAGGAAGTTTTTGGAAAGTGCTGGAGGAACTAACTAGGGGCTGTGCTCCTCTTGACCTGCTGCTTACAAACATGGAAGAATTGGTAGGGGAAGTAGAAGTGGGTGGCTACCTAGGCAGCAGTGACCATGAGATGATTGAGTTCAGGATCCTGACAAAAGAAAGGAGAGTAGCAAAATACGGACCCTGGGCTTCAGAAAAGAAGACTTTGACTCACTCAGGGAACTGATGGGCAGGATCCCCTGGGAGAATAATATGAGGGGGAAAGGAGTCCAGGAGAGCTGGCTGTATTTTAAAGAAGCCTTATTGAGGGTGCAGGAACAAACCATCCCGAAGTGCAGAAAGAATAGCAATATGGCAGGCGACCAGCTTGGCTTAACAGTGAAATCTTCAGTGAGCTTAAACTCAAGAAGGAAGCTTACCAGAAGTGGAAATTTGGACAGATGACTAGGGAGGAGTATAAAAATATTGCTAGAGCATGCAGGGGTGTAATCAGGAAGGCCAAATCACACCTGGAGTTGCAGCTAGCAAGGGCTGTGAAGGGTAACAAGAAGGGTTTCTACAGGTATGTTAGCAACAAGAAGGCGGTCAGGGAAAGTGTGGGCCCCTTACTGAATGGGGGAGGCAACCTAGTGACAGATGATGGGGAAAAAGTTGAAGTACTCAATGCTTTTTTTTGCCTCGGTCTTCACAGACAAGGTCAGCTCCCAGACTGCTGCACAGGGCAGCACAGCATGGGGAGGACGTGAGCGGCCCCCAGTGGTGAATGAACAGGTTAAGGACTATTTAGAAAAGCTGGATGGGCACAAGTCCATAGGTCCGGATCTAATGCTTCTGAGGGTGCTGAGGGAGTTGGCTGACGTGATGGCACAGCAATTGGCCAGTGCGAGGGGGGATCTGACAGCAGCCTTCAGCTACCTGAAGGGGGGTTCCAAAGAGGATGGAGCTCAGCTGTTCTCAGTGGTGGCAGATGACAGAACAAGGAGCAATGGTCTCAAATTGCAGTGGGGGAGGTCTAGGTTGGATATAAGGAAACACAATGCAAACAAAGCTACCTCAGGCACGCCTGCACCTGCCACGATCACACCTCCCAACTGCAGTGGAGACGTACCCTAAGTCGTGTGGTTACAGCAGCTATGTACTATTCCGGGGTGGCTGACAGTATGTGAGATTGCCCAAGGATTCTGTGTTTCCTTTAGCTGGCAAAGGAATCGATTTTCTTTCCTTCAAGATTCAATTATTTTCACTATGTCTAAATTTATATATTTTATTTTTATACTGGTAAAAAATAAACAAACAATCCGAAGAAAGATACGAACCACTGCAGCGGCAGCGCTGTCCTCTATGGCTGTCCCCACCTAATCCC
Organism: Caretta caretta; assembly: GCF_965140235.1. Taxonomy (NCBI): domain Eukaryota; kingdom Metazoa; phylum Chordata; order Testudines; family Cheloniidae; genus Caretta; species Caretta caretta. The sequence goes on from NC_134216.1 coordinate 78,134,645, forward strand.
TCGTTCATGCCATAGCTACACCTGCAAAGACTTACCTATGTGCTTTTCTTTATACACTCCGAGGAGCAACTTTGCTCTGATTGGCTCTATTCACAGTGTGTAAAGCCAAGCATGTGTGTAAGTCCTTACAGGACTGAAAGAAACTGCAAGGTCAGTGGGTTAAGGGCTGTGTTCTCTATGAATCCAAACACACCCGAGTGCTATAAAATAATAAATCGTAATATCCTAGATACGAGCAGTTCATTCTAGATTTCACTAACCAGGAGGTCACGGAAAAGAAGCAGTGTATTATTTCTATGAGTATCAATTTTCGTCCATTCGGCTACAAAAAAAGTAAGAGATCAATTTAAAAATTAAATGTACAACTTTCTACAGCTTAATGCATGCTTTTGGCAACACTCCAAAAGTACTCTCCGGGACCATAAAATACTAGTTTTCTCCAATAAGACACATTTTCCACTGTATTTTTAAAATGTCGTTTGAATAAGTTTGCTAATTAAAATATTAGTTGACATAGTAACAATGCCATATTCATGCTTTGTTTGAAAAGGAACTGGTGTGATGTCACTTCTAGAGTATTTTTTGGTAACAGATACATCAAACCATGAAATAGGCTACAACTAATTGAATACTGAACGCATTTTTCTTTTTCTTTCGATAAAGTTTCCATATTCAACATTTACCCTTGACAGACTACACTAGAGAGGGAGGAAAAGTAGCTCATCTGAGATCTTGACAAACAAATATAAAGATCAAGGAAATGAATTCTTCAAACTTTTAAAGTAACTCGAGTGAAGTAATATTGTTTAAAAACAAATGCTTAGATATTTCGATCCACAAGTTTCTTCTTCTTATCAGATGACGACAGAGTTTTGTTGCAGTCACCTTCCGATGGTGCATCTGCATTCCCTCTCCACCCCAGCCAACGCACTGTGTTATCTGAAAGTGCACATTCTTAAACATGAAACCAGAAGGGAACAAACCCTTGACATGATCTGCTGGTAGTTATACTGGTAGCTATGTATGTCAGAGCTTCTGCAGGCATGCCAGTACTAAATCATTGTGCATTTTGGCCATCTCTCCGCTTTCTTTTAGGAGTCTTTTGGTTTGGTTTAAATCAGAACCTATACTCCATATCTCCACTCCGTGAGCCCCCTGCTACCATTTACCTCACTTCTGGGACTCCTCTGAACCCCTTGAGACATGTTCCAGTCCCGAGTACAAGCATAAGCTGCACGTTCCACTCCCAGACATTGGCTCTCCCATTAACACATGCCCTCCTGAGTCCTCAATGGATTCCAGGCCCCATATCTCTTGGTCCCCTTGGCTGCCTTCTTTATCTAACGGCAATAAAGAGGACTCCAGCTGTTGAATTAATTCACCAGAAAGAAAAAATCCTGGTGCAATACCAAATATTGGATAACTTCCACCCAAAACCAATTAGTGAATTCAGCTCCCCCCCCGTCCCCTTCAAAAAAGGATGAAATTAAAATTAACCTGAAACTAAATTCTGGAAGAATTCCCTTCTGCCCGTGCATCGCGCGCACACATCCCCAATGCAATTTCAAACACTTGCTTTGAAAAAGAGTAGCTTGAACTGCTTGCTAAAGTGTGGTTCTCCTCTGACAGGTGATTACGTCAAAAGGGCATCTTTCTCGGCAGGTCCAATTGCTGTGTGTATTCATAATCCTACCTGCGTACTTCAGGGACAAATAAGAGGTATGTGTTTCTTTAAAACTACTTTTTACTATCAGTCTTACACAGCCATCACAACTGAGAGAGAGAACTGGATAATGCCTCCCCAGCAGGATTGTTACGCTCGTCCCCACTACATCTGCATGGCCCCACTGAAACCTGGGCAGCCCACCTGATACAGGTGTCACTGAGAGGACAATGGGACTGCACAGGTGTAACTAAGAGCAATACATGGGCAGCAGAATTCTTCTTACTGTTAAGTAAGAGGCAGGAAGAAGTCAGCCTGGCTTTTCAGATCCCAAGGTGAATGGGAAAATAAACAGTTTTATTTGTAAATGGAGACAATTTGATCAGGCATCATTCAGACACCATAAGCATGGAACCCCTGGTGCCAGTTTCACAAAGTCTCTTTTCAGAGTGGAACCAGTAAGCGCTTAGACTGATGGCAATGCAGAAAGCCCTGAGAGAGAGAGACACACACACACCTCCCCTTTCAGTGCCAAGAGCTCGCGCCACCTTCTTTAGTGCAATAAGTCTTGTTTTTAAAAAGTTAAACCGAAGACATTGAGTTATCTGGGAGCCCTCATTCAGGGCTTGTCTGTGCAAACATTTGATTCGCAGCAAGCTGGGGTGTAAATCTAGCCCACCCGAGCCGGCCGTGCACCAAGTACCCGTGCAGACCCTGCCACCGTGCACTGACAGTTCCCTGGTGCGTTTATCCACCCCCATTTCACAGCAGGGCATGGTTAGTGTGTGCCAGCAGGGTCCACATGGACAGTTAGTGAGGGGCAGGCTAGTGCGAGGCTGATTTACACCCCAGCTTGCCATGCACTAAGTGTCCTTGTCGACAAGCCCTCAGACAAGTTCTGGCAGCCAGACCTGCTTCAGTTAGACTCACCTTCCACACTTGGGAATTGGTGGTAATTGTTCTGACACATGTCGTCATCCCCTATAGGGAGGGGTTGGGGAGGGAAAGGTCAGATGAAGGATAAATGAGACCCAGCACGAGCAATAGCCAAGTCAGCCGACACTGACAGCATCAGCCCCTCAACCCAGCCAAGGAACCCTAGAGGAAAAGGTCCCGGGTGACTCTCTGTACCCCCAGTTCTACCCCCCACCCCAAACCATCATCTTTACTCTTAACCAGGACACCCGCCTGTTGGCTGCTTCTTTCCTGTGTGTCTCTTTCTTCTCAATTTCACAATCCCCTGACCAGCACTCAGCTCAGCCTGTGGACAGGCCCCCATTGTGAAGCGGACAATACACAGTCACAGATCCTCAGAACACAGTTTGGGTATAGCTACATAATTCCTTCCACACATTCTGTCCATATATTTTGCAATGAATTATGACCACCAGCGGGCTCTTGGTCAAGATTTCACATGCCACCCTTTGGTAAAACTTAATGTGCCTCCCTCTGATCCAGGAGATCCCTGGAACACTCTGTGACCCCCTCTGCCAGTTGGCACCAAGAGGTCTCTGGGTCACAGATGCACCGGGGGGCAGACCAAGGGAAGGAGGAGGTAAGGATGAGAACTCCCGAGCTGACTTTCTTAGCTCCTCCAGATGGGCTGACCACGAGGCTGTCTGCTCTGGAAAACTCCCTCTCAATCGTTTTCTCATACTGCTGAGTGAGAGCTGCTGCCACCCCGATTGTTATGAGTCATTTAAGGCATTTTCCTCTCGTGCAGCTGGGTGATTTTGCTGGGTCTTGTCACAGATATTAAACAAGATCTCCAGATGTGCTGATGTCTCATTCCAAACTATAGATTCCAGTATAGCTAAGCCCTCCAAATCTGCTCTGGGATGAGGGGCCAAAGGCTCTGCTGGCATGGACGGGTGCATTTCCTGGGTTAATGGACTTTCACCCCACCACAAATACTGAATTTGGCTCTCAGAGTTTTCTCTGTTAGTGAAGTCCTCCACCCCACCCCACCCCGCCCCGCCTCCCCAGCGTGGCAGCAGTCCTCAGGAGACGTGCCGCACAGGTACACCCAGTGCCTTAGGAACTGTCTGGCCAGGTGGGTGGTACAGGGATGGGTCACGCTTTGCCTCAACATGAGCAGAGAGTTTGTATCCCCTGCAGTTTGCTGGTTAATATCAGCACATTCTTTCCCATTCGCCAGAGCATGGCCAGCTCCAGGGGTCTGTGGGTGATTTCTGTAGCACTCATTGAGGTCAGTATAGCCTGCTTGGGGGATAAAATCTGAGACCAATGCAAGCAGAGCTGGTGCCTCAGAGAACAAAACAGGGCTCACTTTGTACAAACCCAACTGCTTAACTCCCAGAAAAAACCTTTAAACCCCATGACAATAGACATATTCATTTGTGTCACAACGCAGCTGTTTATGAACGAACACACACACGCTTTTAAAGAATGTCCATTACATTTGCATTTTACTTTTGTTTGGACACCATGTTTCCAAAGGGTGAAGATTTCTCAGGCCACCTCCCCCTGCCCCCCCCCCCCAACACTGTAGCGGGGGGGGGGGGGCGATGGCTACCCCTCTCCTGTCCCTGTCACCTACAGGCCCCTTATTTTCCCCCTTCCCATAATACTCCATTAGACTCCGATTCCATCCAGCACCCCCCACACGGTAGCCTTCCTCTCTCATTAACCTGACAGGCTCTTGCCCACTGCCTAACTCATGATTCCAAACCCTGCAGATTCCTGCCCAGCCCATTCAGCTCCCTTCTCACCTCCAGGCCTGGATCAACGTCCCCTCCTCCTTGCACCAGAACAACCACTCCTTCGCCCTGCTCTTCACTACAGTAGGTCCAAACCCCGGCCGTCACCCCCTTCCCTAACCTTCGCATGCATGCCTGACTGGGCTATTGCTCAGACTGCAAGCTCTTTGGGTAGGGACTGTGCCTCCTTCTAGGTTTGTACATAAGAACATAATGCCAGCCATCCTGGGTCAGGCCAGGGGTTCATCTAGTCCTGTGTTCTGTCTTCTGACAACGGCCAGACCCAGATGCTTCCAAGGGAATCCCTATCAACCACTCCCAGTTTCAGAGACTAGGGACACCCATAGAATCATAGAATATAAGGGTTGGAAGGGACCCCAGAAGGTCATCTAGTCCAACCCCCTGCTCAAAGCAGGACCAATTCCCAGTTAAATCATCCCAGCCAGGGCTTTGTCAAGCCTGACCTTAAAAACCTCTAAGGAAGGAGATTCTACCACCTCCCTAGGTAACGCATTCCAGTGTTTCACCACCCTCATAGTGAAAAAGTTTTTCCTAATATCCAATCTAAACCTCCCCCACTGCAGCTTGAGACCATTACTCCTCGTTCTGTCATCTGATACCATTGAGAACAGTCTAGAGCCATCCTCTTTGGAACCCCCTTTCAGGTAGTTGAAAACAGCTATCAAATCCCCCCTCATTCTTCTCTTCTGCAGGCTAAACAATCCCAGCTCCCTCAGCCTCTCCTCATAACTCATGTGTTCCAGACCCCTAATCATTTTTGTTGCCCTTCGCTGGACTCTCTCCAATTTATCCACATCCTTCTTGAAGTGTGGGGCCCAAAACTGGACACAGTACTCCAGATGAGGCCTCACCAATGTCGAATAGAGGGGAACGATCACGTCCCTCGATCTGCTCGCTATGCCCCTACTTATACATCCCAAAATGCCATTGGCCTTCTTGGCAACAAGGGCACACTGCTGACTCATATCCAGCTTCTCGTCCACTGTCACCCCTAGGTCCTTTTCCGCAGAACTGCTGCCTAGCCATTCGGTCCCTAGTCTGTAGCTGTGCATTGGGTTCTTCCGTCCTAAGTGCAGGACCCTGCACTTATCCTTATTGAACCTCATCAGATTTCTTTTGGCCCAATCCTCCAATTTGTCTAGGTCCTTCTGTATCCTATCCCTCCCCTCCAGCGTATCTACCACTCCTCCCAGTTTAGTATCATCCGCAAATTTGCTGAGAGTGCAATCCACACCATCCTCCAGATCCACACCAACCCCAGAGCATGGGGTTGCGTCCCTGACCATCTCGGTTAATAGCCATCGATGGACCTATCCTCCATGAACTTATCTAATTCTTTTTTGAACCCAGTTATAATTTTGGGCTTCACAACATCCCCTCGCAACTGGTTCCACAGGTTGACTGTGCGTTATGTGAGGAAATACTTCCTTTCGTTTGTTTTAAACCTGCTGCCTCTTCATTTCATCGGGTGACCCCTGGTTCTTGTCTTGTGTGTTCTCTTTTGCAAGACGAACAATCTCTGTCTTATTCATCTCTCCTCCTATGGAAGCTGTTCCATACCCCTCATCATTTTTGCTGCCCTTCTCTGCACCTTTTCTAATTCTAATACATCCTTTTTTGAGATGAGGCGACCAGAACTGCACGCAGTATTCAAGGTGTGGGTTTACTGTGGATTAATATAGTGGCATTATGATTTTCATTGTCTTTTATGAATATATTGAACAGCTTCGGTCCCAGTACAGACCCCTGGGGGACACCACTATTTACCTCTCTCCATTCTGAAAACAGACCATTTATTCCTACCCCGTGTTTCATATCTTTTAACTAGTTACTGATCCATGGCAGGACCTTCCCTCTTATCCCATGACAGCTTACTTTGACAAGGTCCCTCACCAAAGGCTATTGAGCAAAGGCTTTCTGAAAGTCCAAGTACACTATATCCACTGGTTCACTCTTGACCCATGCTTGTTGACTCCCTCAATAGATAGGTGCGGCATGATTTCCCTTGACAAAATCCATATTGACTCTTCCCCAACATTCATGTTCATCTAGGTATCTGATCACTCTGTTCTTTACTGACCGGTACTGAAGTTAGGCTTACTGGCCTCTAATTGCCAGATCACCTCTGGAGCCCTTTTTTAAAAATCGGCGTCACATTACCTACCCTCCAGCCATCTGGTACAGAAGCTGATTTAAGTGATAGGTTACAGACCACAGTTAGTGGTTTTGCAGTTTCACATCCGAGTTCCTTCAGAACTCTTGGATCCCATTTGGTCCTGGGGATTTACTACTGTTTAATTTATCCATTTGTTCCAAAACCTCCCCTATGGATGCCTCACTGTAGGACAGTTCCTAATACAAGTACAACAACAAGTACTTCAGTGACGCGGTGGAATGTCATTTCCAACACTATCAGCTCTAAAGGTAACAAACCCGAAAAGACAATTGTCACATGACAGCTTTCAGCCTCATCAGCGCTCTCCTTCTGATACTAAAGGTTTCCCTTAGGACTGAGCTCCAGGGAGACTTTGTCAATGTGAAGCCATGTGTCTGGCTCCTTGCATTCTCCTTCTTGGCTCCCCGGTTTTCTCTGTTCTCTCCTCTGTACAGTGACAGCCTTTTTTCCCAAATCCCAGACACCTCCCCTTCTGGCCTTTGCATCTGCCCTCCTCCCAATACACAGACCGTTGTCCTTCCCTGCCCGCCCCCATTCAGCTTTCCTAGGCTCCTAGCACTCCACTTCTCCCCTGGCTGGCTGCTCATCTGACTTCCTGGGTCAGCCCGTCCCGCAGGTGATACAGAAATGAGAGCCACAGCATGTGAAACAATCAGCTTGTCTCCAGCCCAACTACTTATTTTTTCAATTAGCGTCCACATATTACCGGTCTTTGAAGCGTGCAACTGGAAGTGTAATAGCTACACCTGAAGAAGAGCTCAGTGTAAGCTCGAAAGCTTGTCTCTTGCACTCAGAGATGGTGGTCGAGTAAAAGATATTACCTCCCCCACCTGAGCTTCCTAAAGAAAGTTTTCCCCTCCTTTATGGCTAAGCAACAGAGCACATGTTTCCTTCAACACCGGGACACATACCAGATATAATGTCTGTTTTTCAGTGGAACTTGGGACTCAAACATAAAAAAACTTCCAGCATTAACTTTAAAGTAAGTAACACATGATACCTGTGTACCCAACCTGAAGTCACCTGGTGCTATTTCATGTCACAACATACACTCTGAGACCCGGGAAGGAAGACGGATGTGCTGCTGTGGCCAAAAGAGCTAATGCAACCCTGAGAATGCAGAAAGAGAGGAATCTTGAGTAGGAGGAGAGAGGTTATTTTACCTCCATATTTGGCACTGTTGCCACCGCTGCTGGAATCCTGTGTCCAGTTCCAATGCCCATAATCCAAGGAGGATGTTGATAAATTAGAAAGGGTTCAGAGAAGAGCCATGAGAATGATTAAAGGGTCAGAGAACACGGCTTACCATGATAGACTCCAAGAGCTCAATGTATTTAGCATACCGAAGAGAAGGCTAAGGGATGACATGATCACAGTCTAGAAGTACCAATATGTGGAACAAATATTTAATAATGGGCTCTGTAACACAATGCAATGGCTGGAAGTGGAAGCTAGACAAATTCAGACCGGAAAGAAGGCTTAGTTTTTTAACGGTGACAGTAATTAACCATCGGAACAATTTCCCAAGGGTCGCGGTGGAGTCTCCAGCACTGGCAATTCTTAAATCAAGACTGGATGTTTTTCTATCCTATCTGCTCCAGGGATCGTTGTGGGGCATGTCTCTGGCCTGTGTCATACAGGAGGTCAGACTAGATGATCACAACAGACATACAATTTTCAGTATAGCAGAGAGAGGCTTAATCATAAACTAGCCAAAAGGAGTCAAAACAGTTTAATATGCAAAAGGGGGGATTTCAAACTCACAGTCTTGGCAGATTTAATTAATGAGGTTTACAACAAAACCGGTCTTCACACTCAGAAAGCCCTGTAACAGCAAGAGATGAATTCTGTTCCTCTTTTAAACCCACAGCCATGACGAGTCGACACCACAGCAAGGGAGGGAATTCTGCTCAGTGAAGTGCAGCACAATGCAGGCTGGTGTTGGGTAAGGCCCTCGGCATACAGATCCGCCGGCACCTTGGGTCTGCTCTGGGATCCCGGCCCCTGTCCCAGGCCTGCAAGTAGCGGCAGGCAGACCCACCACAGTGTGCGCGCTTTTCTGACGTTCACAGGTGAGCGGTGACACCTGGCCCCCGAGAACAAGTCATCAGCATGGAGATGTCGTGTCTTTTCAGGTGTGCTCATTCCAGAACACGAGGAGCCAGGTATCTGCTCACAGAACAGGATCCAGCAGTGGGCTGTTCAGGATGGGCCACTGCTGCCCTACGTTCTGAACCATCAGTGCAGCACTTTGGGGGGCCTGGAACGGCTTGGGGCCCTGTCCCTTCCCGAGAAACCGCATCGGATACGAGTGTGGGGGGGAGGGACGAGAGCAGAAAACAGGGCGTCTAACAATAGGGAACAAAGGGGAAAAAAAGAAACAAAACATGCCCCACAGACAGGGCCTCTCATCAGCCAGCCACAGAGGGGAAGCGATGCCTTCCGCTCCAGATACTGGAATAGCTCAAGCTCCATCCATGGGCACAGCCCTCGGTTCATACCCTCTCTCGCAGGGGCGCCATTACCCGCCTTGCACATTTCTGACATACACCCTGGCTGATCTGTTTCATGGTGAAATGGACAAAACATCCAGAGAGCCAGTGTCAAGCAGGGAGGAAAGCTGCAGGTCATTCCGGATTTCAGTGGCTAGAGCAAAGAACACGCTGGGACACCGACTGCAAATAAACAAGACACACAGCCTGAAAAAATGTACTTCACCCTTCTCTTGGATGGAACAGTTCCTTACACAAAGGGGTTTGCAGTTCAGGCGGAACCGAACAGGAATGTCAAGGAAGATGGGGGCAGAGCTAAAGGTTTCACGAGGTGCTCCTCATAACAGAGACTAATTAATTTAACGTTCTTCTTCTCACTGAACTTCCCTGAGTGCTCCTGCAGCAGGACAACTCCAGAACCGAGATCCCAGGACACGTGTCTGTCTTTTAAATGACCACGGCGATTACTGCGCCATTGAAACTATTAGCATAAATTACGTTTCTTATTCCTAGGGTATCTGAAATTAAATACACAAGCCTACAGTCCGGACTCCTGGATATACAAGACAGCAGTGAATTCACTGCTGAGTATTGCACTTGACCATTCGTCTTACTTTTCACTGGGCAGAAGAAAGACAAAAGGGAACAATTTTGAAGCAGTTGCAAAGCCAAACACTCAGCGAAGAAAGGGATTCCAGGCGCCTACCAGGCCTTTACAGTCATTAGTGCACAAATTATTCTGCATAATATCAAGAGATACTAAATGCAAAATAAGTCTTAATTTTACATCAAGACTGAACATTTCATTTAAATGAGGAAATTCAGTGTGTTAGAATTCCCACAATAACCTGCTCCCGAAAGATGTCAAGATGACAGTTTCTAGGTCAAACCCGTCACCTGTGACATACAAAGGTCTCGGGAAAATCTGTTACAGTTGAACTGTTTGGTAAGTTTTTAAAAGAAGACTTTGTGCCTGTGAAGTAATTTTCTCTTTTAATGAGCATCAAAACGTCTTTTTTCTGACTTAATGAATACAAGGAAATTCATTCAAACAAACTAAGTAAAAGCTCACAAAGGGAAGAACTCAGAAGTCAGCAAATACCAACTTCAGACTGCGAACCTCATTCAGTCAGCAGGTCAGAGGGGACACAGCCAATGCACTGCACACGAACGGCAAGTGCACACCTTGAACAGTGTCTTTATTCTCTGTGCACTGTCTGATCAATGCTTTCTGTGAGAGATGCAAAAGTTGCACGGATCTTGTGTTAACCCTCTGCCTTGGGGTGACTTCCATCCTGCACGAGACAAGGGCGCAGCAGAAAAAAACACCATTGTGTATATTACAACCTTGTCTGAGCTCCTCCTAGTGGACACTGCAATAGACTCAAACTTTGGACCCCACATGCTCTTCAGCTGGCTGGGCTGGACAGTCCAGTCCTGGTCTCAGGCTCTGGGCTTCTAAATACATGCTCAGGGTGCAGATCTTGTACTTAGTGCCCCTTCCCGAGTGATGGAACACCACAGTCCCACTGCCCGGGCCCTGAAACTAGCGCTGCTCTCCCCAGCCGCTGTCGTCCACTCCACAGAGCTCCATGGAAGCCATGCACCCTCTGGAGAACTCGCCCCCCTGCAGAAACCACATGGCAGTCACAGCATGGGGGACACAGACTGTGCCAAAGCATTTCTAAACCAAGACCACTCATAGGCAAGGCACAAGAGAGATACAGATCAACAGGAAACACCACACACCTGCATGCAGAACCTTATCTTGGTTTCTTCACCCCTCAAGAGCCCTATGGTCTGTGCGTCCTCCAGGGCACCCAGGATTCTTCTGCACCCCTCTCCCTCTGCCCTGCCTTGTCATCTGGCTCTGACCTCTTCTCAGATGGATGGTGAGAGCCTCCCTTTTATAAAGTGCCAGTCCCCATACCCGGGGACCCGCCTTGGTAGCTTCAAGTCCCTTGTCAGGGGATTCCTTCCTCAGTTACCGCCCCCCAGACCAGGACACTGTGTGGCAGCCAGCTGACGGTTCCAGGCTGCAGCCATTTGGAGGCAAGACTACACAGGGTACCGAGGCTTCGTTGCGTGCCGGGTAATTCAAGTGCTGGTGCTCTTCCTCGGGGACAGACCTCCCACTCCAGCACAAGGGGTGAGATGCAAGGGCACAGGGAAAGACACATCCGTGCGGTCACAGGAAACCTGACCAGAATAGAGAAATGTCACAGCTCAAGGCGGCTGCCCCTGTATTTCCCCTCCGTGGTCCGGCAAGGGCACGTCTCTCAGCTTCCACCCCTCAGCTGCTGCCTTTCGGAGTGGAGACCTGCATCTCCTTCCCTCCTGACCGGGGTATTTCCAGTTCCCTCCCCCCACTGTGCGTTTCCCACCAAGGAGAGTCTGCCTGAACAGGCCTACTTGCTTTCTCTTCAGGGGTTGCTATGGACAGACATCATCACATGGCTCTTTCAAAGCAAGCCCGCTTCATTCTTAAGGTACAAAGCAGCACAGAGAAAACATATTAAAAACAGTAAAAACCTCCACACTTGCTAATTACCACACCAGGCATCACCCCACCCCAGGGGCTTCTTACAAGTTCCCCAGAGCTGCAGCTCACAACAAGTGCCCAGTCTTATGGGCTCTCCCCTAAGAACTGGGGCCCTCCGTGGACCAGGGGTCCTGTCCCTTTGCTGGAGCAGGAAGAAGGCCCCAAGTCTGGCTAAAAGCCTGGGTTTTAAGCTAAGGTCTTTTGTCTGTGGACCCTGGAGAATCCGGTTTGAACTGGGACGTGCATCCCTCTCCAGTGGGCTTCAAAGGCTGAAAATGGAGAAGGTTCATTGGCATATCCCCCCCACTCGAGAAGATGCGTACAAGGCCACAACACCACAGACCATTGCATTTCCATACCATGCGGCCAGAGGCGTTCGCCCTAATTCAGTAAGGTTGCACTTAACTCAGCGACGTTTACCTTAATGCCTATGGCTACGGTCAGCCTGCCACAGTAGGTCCCCCCAGGCTGTCGGGATTCGACTGTGCTATGATGCACCCGCACAAGCGGCAGAGTTACCATTAAGCGGGCAAAGGGTTTTGTCATGCGCTGGCTGCGGAGGGCTCCACTGGGCAACCGTAACGTTCTGCTCTCATCAGGAGGGGGTGGGGGGAGGCCTGTGGAGCGGCCAGATTAGCAGTTGATGTATTCAGGATGCCATTTGTTATTTCATATTTTGTCAGCTGGGATGGAGAATAGGAGCAGCAAATGCAGTTACGTGGCAAAGGCTGTAGTAATCTGCAGGCACTGTTTTCCCTGGAGAGGTTCACATCTGTGAGCATCAGAATTGGGGTGTTGTCACCATCTGCGGAAAAGGAGGGACAATCACCTCCAGGGAAACAGGTGGGGCAATGTGGGTTGAGCCCCTTCTTCTCCAGATTATCCAGATCAACAGGATGGAGACCCCCAGAATCCCAGTGGTTTGGGTGCAAGCCATGCACTCCTGCCTGCCTGCCCGTGCCTTCTGGGCGCTGCCTTCTTCAGTCAACTTTTAGTTTGCTGTGCGTTACGAGGCAAGAGCAGCCAAGGCAGAGGCAGGCGCTGGGCAGATTTAAAGGGATACTGTTGACCTGAAATCTAATCAAAGTTACAAAAGTAGTTTCAGGCACTAAATCTGATCCCTTCCCACCAATTTCTATGATTTTACTAGTCTCCCACTCCTCCTCCACTGACAAGCGGAGCCAAGCAGCCTTCCTTCTCCCAGCCTGCCCCACCTCTGAATATGGGGATGTGCTTAATCTGTCACCCGTGAGAACAGCCTTTCCCCAGATTCCACATCCGGGAAAACCATGCTGCACTGTATTCTCTCCGCCCTCCTAAACTGCCGATTCATGCATGTCTCTTTAGCAAGGACTCCTCTGGAAGAGAAAGCAGCTTCCCAGATGCTGGATTCAAGTCTCCTTGGACTGTACTTGGTTTATCTTCTCATCAGGAAGAAGCAATGCTGCTTTGGTCATGACCCAGATGGTCAACAGCCCAGTACAAGCCTAATTTCGAAGTGTAGCTTTCTAGATTTCCTCTCGCCTCTCCCCAGTGGATTAAACTTCTGCCAGCAGACACAGAGAAGCAGCTCCTCTGGAGCCACAGAGCTGCACAGTAAAGCTACTCAACTTAAAGTGAAAAGTTCAAATGGAAAGAAAAAACACCCTCAAGAGGTTTCATAATGAGAACCAAGAATGAGGTTTCAGCCTCTGATGAAGAGATCAACTGCGGGTCAGAACCCAAAGTCACGCCTTGTGAAATGGAGGAGCTCAGTTAAACCTCCAACCTCCCGCTCAGTAAAAGGGGAGGTTGAAGGACCCTTGATTTCACACTGGCCAGCGAACATGATGTACAGTCTTTAGAGTCAGCCATCTGGCTTAGACAGTGTGTAACAAAGGACATTATAAAAGGACTTGGAGCCAAGCCACCAAAGCCATGAAGTATGGTATAATAGAGGCTTAACACCATGGTGGGTGCACTGAAGTTGCTAGAAACAGCAAGACGATGGAGTTTGAATCCTTCTAAACAGCTGATGTTTCAAATTCTCCATCGAACTCAGCTGTCATTTCACAGTTCGTTAGTCGTCACTAACGGCAGGGTAATTTTAATTTTTTCTGGCACATTCACTTTGCTCCAAGGATAGGGGATCTACTCGCACGTATAGTGGACACACCAGAACGAGGACCTGAATGGGACAGTCATTTAGGCTGCTCTCTAAATTCCTTCCTAAATGCACTGACGAGCACTGACCTACACAAGGGCTGAGACCGTTGAATAGCTGGCAAGGGCCACAGGAAAGGGCAGGTTGCACTTCATTAGGGGGCAGTAGGCTCCCAGCACCTGGAGCTCCGGCTGGAGGGACAGGAACGCGTGGAGGGTGGGAGCAAGTTGACAGCGTGGAAGGGCAGTTCAGGCCCATGGCCGCAGGAAGGATTCCAGGCCTTGGCTGCTAGAGCAGGGGGTGCAGGAGCAGGTCCCATTTCAGGTCACACACGAGATATTCAGCCAGTCAGGCTGCTGGACAGGCCACACATACCAACCCCTCACTGAAAAGAGGGGATTCTCAGGCAGAAGTGGCCCAGGCTCTTCCCACCAACGCTGGCGAGAAAGGGCCCGCCGGAATCTGTGCACTGGCAGGGGTGCATTGCGAAGGGATTATCCCAGACTCCCAGCACACTCTTCGTTGCTATGGATATTCACAGATTCCTTGATCCCAAGGCAAGAAGGGGATCATCTGATCTGATCATCCAGTCTGACGTCCTGTGGTTCTCAAACAGAGATCCAGGGGCCCCGGGAGGCTGCAAGCAGGGTTCAGGGGGTCCGCCAAGCAGGGTCACTGTTAGACTGTTAGGGGGCCCAGGGCAGAAAGCCGAAGCTCCGTCATGCAGGGCCCAGGGCCCTGCCACCTGGGGCTGAAGCCGAAGCCTGGGCAACTTAGCTTTGTGGGACCCCAGTCAACTACCCTGCCCGCTACCCCATAACACTGGCCCTGGCTTTTATATACAGAAAAACATTGTCGTGGCACTGGTGGGCCGTGGAGTTTTTAATAGCAAGTTGGGGGTGGGGGGGTCCTCAGAAAGAAAAAGGTGGAGAACCCCTGCTGTATAGCACAGGCCAGAGACCTGCCCCACAAAATTCTTAGAGCAGATCTTTTAGAAAAGCATCCAACCTTGATTTAAAAATTGTCAATGATCCATCATGACCCTTGGTAAATTGTTCCAATGGTTAATTACTCTCACCATTAAAAATACACCCCTTCTTTCCGGTCTGATGTTTGTCTAGCTTCAACGTCCAGACACTGGATCGCGTTAGACCTTTCTCTGCTAGGCTGAAGAGCCTATTATTAAATACTTGTTACCCATATAGGTCGGTGATGGAGTGCAACTCAGCACGCTAGCGCCTCCTGCTGGTCATCTTGTGGATCAGCTCCGCAGGTCAGTATGCCAACTCCCGGTGGTGTCTCACCTGCTGTCACTTCTGCTCCTGGACCCATGTCACTTCAAGGATCACGGTGTCCTCTTCAGGACACAGCCCTCCGGCTGTGCAGCACTCTGTGAGCTCCCTCTTCCGGAGCAGGCAGTACCGCAGTTTGACGGTCAGGCCACTTCCTCAGTGGTGAATGGGTATGGGGGGACCCAGACTCACCCACCCACTCCAGGTCCCAGCCCAGGGACCCTGTAAGATAGTAGCCACGTGCTGCGTCCTCTCCAACCTCTCAATCTATTTCCATGGGCACTTCCCTGCAGCCCCAGCTCCTTCTTCGCCCTTGCCTCAGGGCCTGAGTCTGCAAATCCCTGCAGCCAGCCAGGAGCTCTTCCCTAGCTCCCATGGTCCCTGCTATCAGCACTGCTCTGTCCAGAGTGCGGGCTTTCTTCTGTCTGTCTGTAAAGCAGCCTGTCCTCCAGGGAGCAACTGAACCGGCTCTGCCCTGCAACTCTTCTTATATGGGCCTGCTCTGCCCTGATTGCTGCTCCTTGCAGCCCCCCTCCTATTGGCTGCTTTCTGCTCAGCCTCCCTAGGACTCCACTGACCCCTTACAGTGTGGCCCAATCATATGGTACTTATAGACTGAAATCAAGTCACCTCTTAACCTTCTCTATGTTAAACCAAACAGATTGAGTTCCATCAATCTATCACTATAAAGTATGTTTTCTAATCCTTATTGATTATTCTTGTGGCTCTTCTCTGACCTCTCTCCAATTTACGAACACCCCTCTTGAACTGTGGGCACCAGAACCGGACACACACTATTCCAAGCTGCGGTCACACCAGTGCCAAATATAGAGGTAAAATAACCTCTCTACTCCTACTTGAGATTCCCCTGCTTATGCATCTGTTACACTGTCTGGAGGGTCTCACAACTTACAGTGCCAGCCTTAGGGGAGACTGTCGACACCCCCAAACCGGTGGTATGTTCCATAATTAGATTTCACCAATCCAGTAACAAATGTGAACTCTTGGATCACTGAAACAGTCTTACCATGGAGTCACAAGCAGACCCCTTAAGCGCTCCAGTCTATCTTGCCACCCAGGCAAGCTGGACTTAGTGATAAACGGTCACTTAGAACAACCTGAATATTTTGTGATTTTTGGTGTAAGTCCCAAGAGACCAGTCACTGACCCCAGGTCAATTTGTACCTTAGATCTCACACCAGAGACAACTCTTATACCAATGTTCCCTCTAATTTTTTACATCCATGTGCAGAATGAATTTTGCTACCTGCACCAATATGGAGGTGATGTGTGGCGGGGGTGGGGCTGAGGGGTTCAGAGTGTGGGAGGGGGCTCAGGCTCTGGTGTGGGGCCTGGGATGAGGGGTTTGGGGTGCGGGAGGGGGCTCAGGGCTAGGGCACAGGTGCTGGGGATGAGACGTCTCTCCCCGGCCCTGGCAGCTCCGAGGCTGGGACTGGGGGAGAGGCACCTCTCCCCACCTGTGCGACCCTTGATAGCCTGCTATGCGGCCGCACAGCTTAGAGGGAACTTCGCTTATAGCCAATCCTTTAGTAAACTAATTAAGGATTTACAGAACAAGGAGTAATGGTCTCAAGTTGCAGTGGGGGAGGTTTAGATTAGATACAGACGCTCCCTGGGTTACGCAAACCCGACTTACGCAAATACGCACTTACGCAAAAAGTTCCGTAAACTAGAAATAGGAGGTTGTGTTGGGGTTTTTTTTTTTTTGCAAGTAATGGTCAGAGATACGTTTCCGACTTATGCAAAATTTGAGTTATGCGGGGTGTTCCAGATTGGAACACTTGCGTAAGTCGGGGAGCATCTGTATTAGGAAAAAACTTTTTCACTAGGAGAGTAGCGAAGCCCTGGAATGGGTTACCTAGGGAGGTGGTGGAATCTCCTTCCTTAGAGGTCTTTAAGGTCAGGCTTGACAAAGCCTTGGCCAGGATGATTTAGTTGGGGATTGGTCCTGCTTTAAGCAGGGGGTTGGACTAAATTACCTCCTGAGGTCCCTTCCAAAACCTGATATTCTATGATTTACTAACTAGTTAAAAGAAATGAGACCGTTATTTACAGGTTAAAGCAGACAACGTATACCCACAAATGAGTTCAGTCAATGGTTCCCAAAGGTGACAGAGATGTAGTAATCTGTCAGCACTGTCTTTTCAGGGCTAACCCAGGTTGACCCTGGAGATCTCTGCTTTTTGTTTCTTAGCTCCAGCCTTGTAATAATCTGAACAGAAAAGAGATGGAAATCTTCATGTCAGCTACCTTTATTTCCCTCTTTCACAATTCAAGCTGATGGGACGTACTCTCTCACACATGGCCCTCTTACACCAATGAAGGCGCTATTAAATCAGCCTTTGTGTTGGGATGCTCCACAATGGCCATTTAGCCTGGAGAGCTCTTCTGGATGGGCAGGGAAAACCACTTCTCCTGCCTAGGTTCACAAGTTCAGAGCAGGCATTTTTATGATTATAAAGCAAAACCTACATATTACCTTATAACACAGGATACCGACATTACAAGCAAGGTTAATGCACGCAGCAACTTACAAGCATTTTAGAGTCTAAACTCTGAACACATCCATACAACTCAAACACCCATCTTGAACAGCAGTGACACACAGGTTTCCTGGTTTGGTTTCCAGCTCTGAATTTATCAGTGTTCAGATGTCACGGCATCCCAGGACCACATTACGGCTTTTGGCCACAGTGTCATATCCGTCTTCCTTCCTTGTGTTCTCTGTGGGTGTGTTGTGATATGAAATAGCACCGGGTGTACACAGGTACCATGGATCTTACTTTAAGTTAATGCTTGAAATTTTTATGTTTGAGTCCCAAGTTCCATTGAAAAACAGACATTACATCTGGTATGTATCCCAGTGTTGAAGAGAGATTGTGCTCTGTTACTTAGCCATAAAGGAGTGAAAAACCTCTCTGCTAACTTTCTTTACTGGAATCACCACCTCTGGGTGCAAGAGACAAGCTTTCGAGCTTACACTGAGCTCTTCTTCAGGTGTAGCTATTACACTTCCAGTTGCACACTTCAAAGACCGGTAATGTGTGGACAAAAAGAAAAGGAGTACTTGTGGCACCTTAGAGACTAACCAATTTATTTGAGCATGAGCTTTCGTGAGCTACAGCTCACTTCATCGGATGCATACCGTGGAAACTGCAGCAGACTTTATATACACACAGAGATCATAAAACAATACCTCCTCCCACCCCACTGTCCTGCTGGTAGTAGCTTATCTAAAGTGATCATCAAGTTGGGCCATTTCCAGCACAAATCCAGGTTTTCTCACCCTCCACCCCCCCACACACAAACTCACTCTCCTGCTGGTGATAGCCCATCCAAAGTGACAACTCTCTACACAATGTGCATGATAATCAAGGTGGGCCATTTCCTGCACAAATCCTGGCTATTACCAGCAGGAGAGTGAGTTTGTGTGTGGGGGGGTGAATGGGGGTGGGCGGGGGAAGGACAACGGTCTGTGTATTGGGAGGAGGGCAGATGCAAAGGCCAGGAGGGGAGGGGCAGAAGGGGAGGTGTCTGGGATTTGGGAAGGAAGGCTGTCACTCTACAGAGGAGAGAACAGAGAAAACCACGGAGCCAAGAAGGAGAATGCAAGGAGCCGGACGCATGGCTTCACATTGGCAAAGTCTCCCTGGAGCTCAGTCCTAAGGGAAACCACTAGTATCAAAAGGAGAGCGCTGATGAGGCTGAAATGTCTTTTCGGGTTTGCTACCCTTAGAGCTGATTGCTATTTAAAGCACTTATTTGCCGCATCACCAAAGTCCTAGGTGTTGTACAAACCTAGAAGGAGGAACTGTCTCTGCTGCTTGAAGCTGCTCACAATCTGAGCAACAGCACACTCAGCCAGGCAGGTGAAGGTTCAAGAAGGAGGGTAACTGCCCAAGGTTTGACACAATTTAGTGAAGAGCAATTTATCAACATCCTTCTTGAATTGGGGGCACCAGAACTGGACACGGGATTCCAGCAATGGTCACACCAGTGCCAAATACAGAGATAAAATAACCTCTCCCCTCCTACTTGAGATTCTCCTGTTTAATCCCATTAGCCCCTTTGGCCACAGCATCACACTGGGAGCTCATGTGCCACTGATTATCCTCCATGACCTCAACCTCTATTTCAGAGTCTCTGCTTCCTGTAAGTATGGCCTGCGTTCTTTGTTCCTAGATGTACACATTTACACTTTAGATGTACTAAAAGGTTTGTTTGAGCCCAGCTTACCACACAATTCAGATCACTCTGAATTAATGACCAGTCCTCATGATTATGTACCACTTCCCCAATTTTTTGTCATTTGCAATCTTTATCAGTGATGATTTTATTTTTTCTTCCAGGTCACTGATGAAAATGTTAAATAGCATAGAGCCGGGATCCCACTAAGAACACACTTGCTCAATGACAAGTCCTCATTTACAGTTACATTCTGAGACCTATCAGTTAGCCAGTTTTTAATCCGTTTCATGTGACATGTTAATTTTTTTTATCAATATGCATTGTACCAACTCGAATGACTTACAGAAGAAGCATAAGTCTACTACATCAACACTATTACCTTTATCAACCAAACTTGTAATCTCTTCCAAAAAAAATCAAGTTAGTTTGACAGGATCTTTTTTCCGTAAACGCACGTTGACTTGCATTGATTACACTACCCTCCTTTAATTCTTTATTAACTGAGTCCAATACCCTGCTCCAACATCTTGCCTGGGATCAATATCAGATTAACAGGCGTATAATTATCTGGGTCATCCCATTTAGCCTTTTTAAATACCTGCACGTTAGCTTTCTTCCAGTCCTCTGGAATATCGCCCGTGCTCCAAGACGTAATGAAAATCAACATTCATGATCCAGCGAACTCCTCAGTCAACTCCTTTAAAACTCTTGGATGCAGGTTATCTGGAGCTGCTGATTTTAAAATGTCTTACTTTAGCAGCTGCTATTTAATACCCTCTGGAGTCTCTCGTGGAATGGAAAGTGTGTTATCTTATGATATGGCTACATCACCTGGCCTTTTCCCAAATACAGACCAGAAGCATTTATCAAACACTTCTGCCATTTCTGTTTGGCCAGTGATAAACTAGTCAGTACTTTAATTTGCTTTACAGTCTTCATGGGATCCCACTAAGACCAAGGGATGCTGCACACATCTGTAATATTTTTGTATAAGTTTCTGATGCAAAGGGCCACAATGGAGCAGACTCCATCCACGGAGCTTTCACCCTCACAGGGTCACTCTTTCAAATACCTAACATCCATTAAAAACAAATCTGTCTGGCTCACTTTTAAACCTGGCCTTACAGAGTCTGATAAAAGTACATTTTGGATACCTCCCAATGGCCATGCCACTCAGGCATGCCAGGGGTCCAGCAGCTGTTTCTTGCTTCCTATTTGTTGCTCTAATCTGTTATGCTTTGGAGTAACAGCTGGTCCCTGTAGAGCAGGGAGTGAAAAGGCGTGATTGGCAATGATGCCCTGGCAGCCTCTCTGTGAGAACACAGGCGCTCCTTTCCCATGTATATCAATTAAAATGTTACTGTGATTCATTTCAGTGGTCACCAGTTTTAATCAATTCCACCACCCAGTCCGACAAGGGTAAGCCAATGAGGGAACCAACGGATTCTGCAGCATATCTTACCATTGGCTTGCAGGCTGCACCCATGGGCATAGCCCTAAGAAAGACACACATTAGTTCTCCCCACAAAATAAATAAAAGACAGTTATATGACTAAATTTAGTCCTTCTAGAGTCACAAACACCATTGGATAGAATGCAGGGAGTCACCTACTCATGCAGCTGCCTGCCCATTTCCAGTGCTAGAGTTTTACCAAACCATCTGCACAGAAAGGGCAGTCAGCCCTGTGGGTTCCTGTCCACACATCCTACTCCCAAGCCCCTTTGCACAAAACCACTTGAAAAGCAGTGGGGCAGCAAAGCACCTGAAGGACGCCCAGCAGACCAGCCCTGCTTATACCTCAGGGATCTTTCCCCATTAGTTAATGCTGCATCTCCTCACACAGGCAACGGAAGAGAAGGAATATTGCAGGCCCGATAAATGCCCACGGAAGTCGATGAAAGCCTTTCTACTGACTTCGGTGAGTTTGGCTGCCGCCCTCACAGCACAAGATGACAAATCCACGTCCTGGTTCAGCAAGGCACGTGAGCATGCAGGTGTTAAGCTGTATTAATTGTTTCCATGGTGCTTCCTCCTGCCGCGTGTTTTTGTGTGGCTCTGGTGCGGAAGGACAATGCGGGAGTCCTGCTGTCGTGCTTAGGAAGGTGAAAGTGCTGACGCCGACTTTTCGCCATCGCTCAGCAGCACTGCAGTGAGACCCCTTGATACCGATGTGCAAGCCTCTTACCTGAGCCCACTCCCCCCAGGCCTGTCCCATTCCCTCCCCCATTCCAGAACTATGGCCTCCAAGTTAGCGCACACCAAGGCCAGGCCAGATGCAGGGAACTGTGAAGTAAACTGAAGCAAAGAAGAAAACACAAGCCCACTGCCAAGTAGGTCTGCTCTCTCCCTGCAACACTCAAAACCAAACAGTTTTGCTACCAGTCTTGTCCTTTTCCACTGGGCAGACCCTGGTTCTTCCTAATGCCTTCAAACCAATTGACACAAGGGTGGCTGGGCCTCGTCAGAACCACACCAGGGAACGACAACTTTGTGCTCCCGAAGCATCATGAAAAGTAAATGTAAATGTCACTGTGACGGGGTGACCTAGGCCCTGCTGGAGGCCGAGTGCTGGTGTGGGGCAAAGCTTATCAGAAGGGGCTGCAGGGAGCAGCCAATCAGGACCGAGCAGGCAGCTTCAGGACCAGCGCGAGTTCAGTTCCTTGCTGGAGGAGCGAGGCTGGGGGGCCTGGCTGGCTGAGGGAGCTGCAGGACCTCGGACAGAGCGGTGCTGGCAGAGCCGGGGGGGAACGAGAAGGCGCGCCGGGCTGGCTGCTCGGGCTCAACCAGGACACGGCCCTGAGGTCAGGGTGAAGGACGTGCTGGGGCCGTGGGGAAGTGGCCCAGGCAGTTCAACAGCGATTAAGGTTTATGTAAAGGGACGCCGCGGATGGCTGCTATCGATAGCGTCCTTGGGCTGGGATCCAGACCAGTGGGTGAGCCCATATCGCCGCCCCCCCCCCCCACCACCACACACCCTACACTGCCAACAGCCACTGGGGACGTGGCCTGGACACGGATGCACCCCAGAAGGGAAACTGAACTCTTTTAGTGGCCCAGCGGGAGAGCTGGGTCCAGAAAGGCCCAGAGAGGCCTGGGGCACCGCTCCATACCAGGGTAGGAACAACTCGAGAGAGCCAAGAAGGGGCTGAGAAAGTTCGACAGGGACCTTGTCTTTTCTGAAGCTGCCTCCTTAGCTACACAGTCATTTTGGGGGCATCTTCCCAGGGTGCTCGAAAGGCTTCCCTTAGGAGAAGCATGACCTGAGGTTGAAGGGGAGCTGGATCTGATCTGTCCAAGGACAGAGGTACAGGGGATGGGGTGGCCTCCAGGGCTGGTGGAGGGGGCAGTGGGAGGGAACGTTCCATGGCCAACAGTCTGAACTTTATTTCCCTGTTCTTCCTAGCCCTGCACTTCAGGGCCAAACAAAAAGAGCACTTCTGGGAGAGGTGGGACTCCTCCAGGCAATGACATACTTGGAGCGTCTGTCGCTCACCAGCATACCCTCCCAGCAAGAGAGGCAGCGTCTGAAGCCTGACGAACCAGGCATACCCTGCCAGGAGAGACCAAGTCTCCCGGGGGAAAACAGCCCCCTCACCTAAACTAACTAATGATACTAACACGAACAACAACTCTAACCTAACTAACTTTGAGAGGAAAATAAAGAGAAGGTCATGTACGCTCTAGCTGAGTATGCACTAGGTGAACATGCTAGCATACCGTCACAGGCCAAGGCAGTAGAGAAGGAACCGAGGATGGTTCGTCTGTTCACTGCTACATAGCCTCTATGCCTGCCATGAAGAGGCATAAGGTACATACACAGGCCGAATGGGCAGTGCTAACTAGAAATCTCCAATCAAGGGCTCAAGACACGTGCACCTGAAGTGAGCTCCCATAGGAACGCTACTCAAAGAAGAATGGTTATTCTTTACCTGCTGATGCAATGCAGCAGAGAGAGCGAGCACATTTAACACACGATTAGACTGAAGGTGGCCATGACCCCATTGTTAAGGTTGTCTTAGCTATGTCAATTTAACAGGAGGTTTAAACTTTCGTTTAGCAACAGGCTCATGGCAACACCAAAGTCAGGCCACGGAATGGAACCTTTGAGCACGGTTCGAATGAAAACTGCACAGAGAGAACGAGTCCCAAAATCACAATGGGAGTGAGACACCGTCAGACTCCCCAGTAACATCAGGGAATATTCTCGGAACTGGGAACGAGGGGACGACGAGTCCAAACTCCACTCCTTCAAGCTGCTGTTTTGTTCCCCTGCATTCCACTACCCTTACGACTGCCCAAGGCCAGACGCCACCCCTAGGAGGCAGTCAGGAGTGAGCTGCTGCATGTTCCCCTCCCCAGTTTCCAATAGGTTAATAGAGGTTATGCAAGGTGAGTGCCCAGCAGACCAGGTCTCTAACATGGCAGACCCAAACTTTAAACAAGACAAGCTATCTTGCAGAGTGGCTCCCCCAGGTCCAACCACTGAGCATCACTTCCCTCCCACAGCCAAGGACAGAGCCCTGGCTTCTGGGTCACTAGTGCTGAGCTCTGACTAAAGAGCAGCTGTGTAATGCACCAGGAAAGTGTCTCCAGACCTCTTCCAACGGGCTGCTCCACAGAGATTAGCAACCGCTCCTGAGGCTCAAGCAGCAAGGGTCAGAGCTGGGGTTCAGCAGGCCCCAGAGTTCAAACCCTGCTGCTGGCTGAGGCTGGAGGGTCAGGGAGAATAGTGCATTGCTCACACTGTGAGGTGTCCTTAAAAGAGGTACTGAACTTAAAAATGACAATAAGCTGCCAGCTATAGGGGTGAATCACTAAACACACATTTTATATTTCAGCCATTCCATGGGCGCTAAGCTTGCAGGGATCGCAGGCTCCCTGGTATGAGCGCAGCTCCCGCCCGGCAATGCTTCGAAAGGAGAGAGAGGGCCTTTGATTTCCCCACCCCCTCCAGCTCGGTCTCCCCCAGGATAACATGCAAGGAAGCTAACGAGCACACAGGATGCTGCTCATGGAACGCCTGGGCCTTCACTGCCCCACTGCTCCCTCTCAGAGAGAGAAGCCGCAGTCAGGGAGTGACGAGACACCCGCCCGGTCCAAGCCACACCCTCCTGAGAGGCCTCTCAGGGACTCAGTCACTAAACACTCACGGGCCACCCCCTTCCAGACCCTCAAACCGCCAGCGCTGCTCCCCTCGCTTCCCTTGGGTGAGCCTGGGAGCAGGGGCTCGCGCTAGTCCTGGGCGGCTGTCCCCGAACGCACTGCGGCGGGCCCCTCACCAGCCGTCTCGGAGCATGGTGGAACTGGTGTCGCCACTTCTCAACCGTTCCCGCGGTTCTGTCACGGTGTCTCCTGACAGCCAGGGCCGCAGGGTGGCAACCTGCGGCCTGCCTGGACAACACGTTTCCCAGGCACTCTGGGGGCTGCGGCTGCCCAGGGCCGCGTGAGCGTCAGTCTGGCTCAGAGACGAGAAAGCAGCACGGGAACTGCTTTGCACATGGGCTAGTCTCATTTCTCCCTGCTGCGGGGAGCTGCTGAGCCTGAGCCATCCCAGTGCTGTGGGGCACGATTCCTGCTCTAGCCCTTAGCCCACACTGCCCTCTTGCACCAGTGCTCCCGGCCAGCTGTTTCCAGCAGTGCCGGGGGTGAGAGAGCTACTGCCTCCCTCTCTCTGAATGGGACGTAGGGCCAGCCAGTATTCCCCGACACCATGCCCATGCTGGTTCTGCGGCGGCCAGGAGAGATCTGGCACACACGTTTGAGGGGTCCTGGCAGAGCATCTGCAGATTGCTGCCTTTCTTCCCCCACTTCCTGGGCCTCCCCGGCTGCTCGGATACCACGGCGCTGACATCCAGAGAGAGAACGAGTCCTGAAGAGGCTGGTGGAAGTGTGCCGATCTCACTGACCACCCTCTGTGCTCCTGCAGAGGGAGACGCATGGACAGTCCCAAAGCAGACACTGATCAGACTGCCCAGGTCTGCCCCACTGTGTTATTCCCCTCCCAGACTCATGCCCTCCTTTCCACTTTCAAACCGCTCCCTTCATCAAAGGCAACTCACATGCTGCGCTGAGCCGCCCCGTCCTACCCCTCCGCGTTACCATTGGTCATGCATCCATGCACGTCTTTCCCCAGCCAGCCGGACCAACTCGCTGAGGGGCTGTAAGGGGATGTACACCGGGAACTGGCTCCCGGCCCAATGAGGCGCCTCACCACCCAGCCCAAAGCTAGATACAAACCCATATTTCCACCAGGTCAGAGGGGAACCATGCCAGACTGCATGCAACCAGCTCGCCCTGCCCCTACAGCCCAGCAGCATTGTCACCCGCTTTGCCTACTCCACTGTTGGCCTCCAGGAAGGCAGCCCAGAGCCGCCCCTTACAACAGGTGTACTAGTGGCCAATTTACTACATCAACATCAGAGCCTCTCACACCACAAAAAAGCAGACCTTAGGTCCATGCCCATCACGGAAAATAAGATGTCCCATGGCAAGACGAGAACAGGACCTCTTCTCCCAGCCTGGGGACCTCTGACAAGAGACTCTTCACCATGCTCACCACGCGCTGAAGGCTGGTAGAATGGAGGAGTATGAGAAGCTCCCCCATCACTGCTTCCACCAACAGGCAGGCAGGATTATTTCCTAGGCTGGCAGTGTGGAACAACCTCCGTACAGCGCTGCCAGAAGGCCCAGAGCGTGTCTGACATTTCCTCCACGCTCCTGCTCAGGGAACTGCTTCTCTGTAATGCAGGGCTTCAGCTCTGCACAGTCATAAGAGGATTTCATTTACACAAATAAGAGGTGTGTTTCCCCCACTCCGTAGACCCTGGGTCACACTCTGACCCTGCTCCCCAGCCCACCCCAGCTGCTGTGAGATACATAACAGAAGCAAGATCTTAGCACCTTCTCTTCTGCATAGTGTGGCACTGTAAGGAAAACTGGGCTCTGGAGCCCCCACTTCTGGACGAGAGGGATGCTGTGACACGCTTGCGATTTTGGACGGGTCCCACTACTTAACCATGTCCGCCAAGCCCATCCACGTGAGACAGCTTCCCCTCCTGTAGTCTCTCCATGCAAAGCCCAAAAGCACTTAGTGTTCCATACATTTCACATCTGGAAGGTTTGGCAACCTTGTGCTGCAATTTATTTGTTCCTGCGGTTTACTCTTCTGTGCATTCTTCTCCCAAATTCTAGGTATTTATTTAAACTAAAACAAACACTTTGTCTGGTGCAAAGACTGAAGTTAAAAGAACTAACTCATACAGGGAAAGGAGGTCCCCTGTGTGTCCAACAGCCAATTTCAAAGACACAAATATGTTTCCTGTGCCCCAGGTTTAGCAGCTCTCTGTCCATGGTCTCAGCCCAACTGGCTGGCAGTCACAGCAGGAGGCCCCAGGCTGAACACACTGGGAGACGTGTGGTCGCTGGGGTCAGGAGAAGAGGGTGGCTGAGCTCAGAGAAGCCGGGGCCCTGCTGCTGACCACCACAGTCACAATGACATCCAGGCATGCACACACAAAACTCAACTTTGCCAAAGGCGGGACAAACCAGTGAAGTTGAAAGACCAGCAACAAAAATGGTCGAGAAGGAACTTCATGACCATGGGGCTGTGGCATGCTCTAGGCCTTCAGTTCTGACGGGAATAAGCTGCAGTCATAAATCTGAGTATTTAGACATCCAGTCTCCTGGTCCAGATGAGCGCATCCAGGCTGTGAAACAAATGGCTGCAGACGGGATCACGTGCTTGAAGTTAGCGCCACATGCCGAACTGGAGGCCAGTTCCGAAGATCCAAGGCAGGGTTTCTGTCACAGCTCTTAGCCTCCAATTGACAGCGTTAGCCCCAGTGCCCCGAGCAAACTCCAGCTGGGACAACAGCCCAAGTACTCGCAGCTGGATACCAGATCCGCTTTCACTTCCTGCGCGGACCTACCATGCAGTATATCTCTGTGCTGTTAAACGGCTGCCATGTCCCACTCCAGAAGTGGCTGCACTTTGGAGGTTAATATATTCTGGGTGTGGTGGGATTCCTGGGGCAGAGAAAGGCAGGGGATTTGTCACCGGGCTCTTCCTATTGCCATCACCCTGGTAAGCCAAAAGGCAAAGCACTGGCTTCCTTACTGTTATACCGGTGGTGCCCAAACTTTTCCTGTCACGCCCCCCCCCTTATCAGCAATGGAATCTGTCCCACCCCCACCGCACCCCCCCCCAAAAAAATGCTCCTCCGCGCCCCCCACTTTGGGAACCACTGTTACAGAACAGCCGTGGCAGAGCCAGTGAGGGTCACAGCCCCAGATCCCTGCTCACAGACACCCCTCGGGCACAGCCCAACCCAGGAGCGCCAAGTCAGAGGGGCAGGCGAGCTTGATTGACGGGCTCTCTGGATTCCTGCCCACACCACAGGTCAGACAGTGCTCCCACATCTGTAGCCATGGGGGCGGGGGTCATGGGCCCACGCCTGCAGGGACAGGTTGAAACGCCTGTGCAAGGCTTACGGCTGCTGTCTCAGTGCTGGGGCGGGGGCTGGGTGGTGTTGGACAAGATCCCAGGCATTGCGATGACAGACCCCCTCCCCCCGGTGGCTCTGGCTGGAGCACCCCACAACCCCCTTGTCTCTGCACACGCAGGCACACACTCTGGGAGCAGCTCCCCCCTCGCCCTCGGGGAAAGGGCTGGCCTGGCAGAGCAGCTGGGGATGGGCGGGGTGGGGGAGCCAAACCTAGGGCCTAACAGCCAGGGGACCTGAGCGAATAGCCACGCAGGGCTGCTCGCGGGTGGGGCGGCACTTTCACCCAAGGGGCACATCGCGAAGAAGAATCTCTGCCATGCAGCAAGGCTCTGCTCCACGCCCAGCCGAGCCAAGACAGCTGCGTTCCCAGGCCCACAGGCACCCTCTAGCGGCCTCTTCCACGCAGCTCCCCATGCCAACCTTGTGCGCAGGGAGAGGAGGGAGCCCAGTGACCATGGGGCAGGAAGGACCACATGCTGCTTGCAGGGAGGGTGAGTCGGGCTGGGAACGCAGTCACAGGCCGGAAAGCACAGGGCTGGGGGTACCAAGGGAGAACGGGGTCCGGAAGGGGCCCACGAAGGTGGTTGTGTAGCAGACCTCCACCCCACACCTCTTGAATGCTGACAGAGGACTGGAGAGGAGAAACAGGGCCTGTCCTGGCTAAAGCCATCATGGCTGTCTGTCGTATCTGACAAGGTGGTCCCGGCCTCTCACCTATTCTTTGGCGGCTGTAAGGCCGACTGCCAGAAACAAGGTCACGAACGGATGTCACACAGGCACATGCAGGCTCCCACTGAAGAGCTGAAGTTTGTTGCACCTGTCTCTCCAAGGGTTTACACCCCGTACAGACAGTTGCTCTCCATTCAGGCCTGTCCTTGGCTGTGGCTTGAGTGGTATCGTGATTGATGCTGAGATGCTGCTAGAGGCTGCCTGAGAGCCATTTCTGCATGTTCCCAATTTCAGCTCAGAGCAAAGGACTGTTTTCGGCGCCCGTTCCCATACACAGCCTGTCCGTCTCAGCGGGGCTTTGATCAGCAGTGCCTCAATGCTGGATGCTGCCCCTTGTAGATCCATTCACCCTTCCCCAGCTCCTCCCTTCTCTCCCAGTTCACAGGCAGGGGCTGCAGGCGCTCCCCTAGCACGGCCAGGGCTAGAGCCAGAACCGACCAGCAACAGCCAAGGAGGTGACGGCGCTCCCTGCTCCATCAGGAAGTCCAGGCAAGGGGACCCAGAGTCTCAGAGATGGCTTGCCGTGGAGCGAGGGGCAGAAGGGAGAGGAGGTACCAGCGCCAGGCAGCGAGCAGGCTGGCTAATGGTGGGACTGGAGAGTAGGGGACAGAGGAAGGAGACCCAAAACAGTTAATAGCAATGGGGGTAACTGGCCCAGAGGCTGCTTCCAAAGGGAGGAGACTCCTCCCTTCTCTAGTTGTATGTGAACCGCTGTGCTTCCGCACTGGGATGATGTGAGGGACAGGGAGACTTCCCCAGTGACAGCCAGACAGGCAGGGAGCAGGAGGCTCCAGTGGGGCACAGGAGAGTGGGTTGTGGTGCAGCTGAGGAGGTACAGGCAGACGGAGTAGGAAGGGCTGAAGGTGTGGAAGTCAGCTTTAATCCACCAGCATCAAGGCCATGCTTAACAGGCTCAGCTTGACAGACCAGGACACACATTTGAATGGGCGACGGTAGACTCCTGAAAAGTCCTCTATGGGGAGCCTAAATTCAGAAAGCGCAGGCGGGGGCCTCAGCACGAACACTTCACTGACACCAGTGCACTCTCCAAAGTTACCTGCATTTGTGCAGTTCGAGGAACATTTTGTCAGCTGCTCAAAAGGAAATGCTAAATATTGCTACTTACAAACCAGAGTACAAGGATCCAAAATCATCCTGCACTATTTATTCAAGAGAAAACAGCCCCAGACCACACTGCTTTTGGAGACTGAAAAACTGTATCGGTACACTAAGAGAAATCGACCGCTAGAGGGAGCCACAGAACTGACTAATTCGAAACGGCTTTGATGACCAAAATAAATCTTGTGTTGGTGAATATTACACGGCTTCTCTTACTGGAGAAAAGGAGATGGCTGTGTGATGATCTTTGGGTCTTGGAGCTCCATGCACCTTGCCTTAATTGACATTTTTAAATATTCTACTTCAACAAAAGTAACAGCAACACAAGAGCACAGAGCGAAAAGGAAAGCTGCAAACTGGTATAACTTTTCAAAAAGGAAACATCCTTAAATTTGGCATCCAACCTCCAGAGCTTGAATGTCTGTAGCAACAGTTCTTCTAAGGGGTATGCTTTCATCTCAGCAGGTGGGAATCCCTGCACATTCATACACGCCCAAGTGACAGCACTCGCCGAGTCTGTGCGGGTTTCTGGCCACACACAGAGAGCAAGAATTACTGCACAGGATCTGTATGTCGGAAAATAATTACTAACCTTCACCTAGTGCATCAGGAGCTCCCTGTCCAGGCTGAGCTGCCAGCCACAGTGTAGCAGGATGCTAGCTGTCCAAGTATTAAGACAATCTAAGCAGGAACTTGCCTTTAGCAAACACGAAGACTTCCTTTGGGGCTACCCCAATTCCTCCCTTTCCTGCATTGAGTCATTTCTTTGCCAGAATATATATTTTTAAAGAAAACAGAAAGAACAAGACAGGCCGGAACACACAGATTTTCTCTACCTATCCTTCCAGCTCCGTTGGAAACCACACACAACTGAAGTGGTTCAACAACTTTAGCCTAAAAAGCACTCTATGCCAGGACAGCCTGCGACATGCATCAGCAGCACTGGGCACAGCTTGGGGAACAAGGCTTGTGTTTGTAAATCTTGACGACACTGGCTTTTATCAAATTACTCAAGGACTGAAATACATCTTGGAAGCAGCTTTTAAGTTAGTTAAAATCCAGAGATTCATGCCAACCCCAAATCAGGATGTAACAATAAACCGAAATCTGATTGTGCATTGAAACCCACAGTAGTTGTTTCACTCAGACCACCCAGTGCAGTGTGTTGAATTCAACACGGAAGTTCTTCTTTTCATGAAAGACAGGCCAGACGCTTGGCACTTGGAAGCCTAGGCAACTGGTTTGTCAGAGGAGGCGCAATATAGCTGTCACTGCGGCTGCCCAAAACTTTCCACTGTTCACCCTCCATTTTCAGTTTCCTCCAAGTGGGCAAGCACTAACCTTTGGGGCTGTACTTGGCCATTTGTTCTCTGCTCCAGGTGGAATTTTTTTATTTAAGTATGAGCAACGACAATGCCAAAGACAATTCAAACAGGTCATTTTGGCTCTGTACAACAGCGCCTCTTGGGTGTGAAACAGGGACTTGGAATTTGCCCTGGTGCCAGAGTGAGACCTTGCCCTGGGCCTGCCTCCCAAAGGCATTCTGCTGAGAAATTTGTGAATGGCTGTGAAGCACTCAGCTGTGGCTGTGCTGAGCGCCAGAGAGAAGCCTGAGGCAATCAGTCATTCGGTGCAGGGCCTGGATGGCAGGCAGTAAATACGATACAGGCCACACAGCGAATGAGGAGGATAAAAAGAAATATTGAACACAGGTGCCTCACTCATTAAGCACTATCTATCCCAGGCACTAAATGGGGGGGCCCTGTGGAAAAAACAGCGCATGGTCTCAAATAATTAAAGATTGCATCAAGATGCATAAACACAGGATGCCTTAATTCTTGTATTGCCTAGTTTTTGAGTCCTGAGTCTGCAACTTTAATAATATTCGTTTAATAGTTATTGTAGGAGACTAACATGTAAAGATCACATCCCTCTTGCTAGGCAAGATTTAGTGGTACTTGCCAACCAAGTGTCCCACAAACCTCTGCTTTAAGTGGCCCCAAATACCTTTGAGTCACCAGTGGGGATGGAATTTCTTGTATTTCTATGCAAAGTCTCCCTTCAGAATGACTCACGCTCTGTAAAAGTTCTCACTTTACCGCTCTGACTTACATACAGGGCCCCAATGGTACGAGGGTACTCTCCACCAGTATCTCCCCAAGGAAGCATTCCCAGAACAACACAGATTTGCCTGGCTGTAGCACTGTATGACACAAGCAGCACATTGCACAACCTTCCGATTGGTCTCACCGGTTGTCACACACCGCCCCTTTCTCACTCTGTGCACAAGAGAACTCCAGGCACATTTCCTGCTGGGGTCAATTAGATCCCCCCCACGCACACCCAGCAAGCCAAGGAGTGGGTTAAACAAAGGAGAAGGCCATCCAACAGATGGGGAGCAGCTTCCATTGGATCCGGGGTGGGCGGGTGGAGAGATTTACTGCACAACTACCTGGAGTGGGCTTGCACACAGTCATCAATAAACAGAGACCAGGTCAGGCACATTGGGCTGCATTAGTAGGACCATTGCCAGCAGATTGAGGTAAGTGATTATTCCCCTCTATTTGGCACTGGTGAGGCCACATCTGGAGTACTGTGTCTAGTTTTGGGGGTCCCACTACAGAAAGGATGTGGACAAATTGGAGAGAGTCCAGTGGAGGGCAACAGAAATGATTAGGGAGCTGGAGCACATGACTTACGAGGAGAGGCTGAGGGAACTGGGCTTGTTTAGTCTGCAGAAGATTAGAGTGAGGGAGGATTTGTCAGCAGCCTTCAATTACCTGAAGGGGGATCCAAAGAGGATGGAGCTCGGCTGTTCTCAGTGGTGGCAGGTGACAGAACAAGGAGCTCTGGTCTCAAGTTGCAGTCGGGGAGGTCTAGGTTGGATATTCGGAAACACTATTTCACTAGGAAGATGGTGAGGCACTGGAATGGGTTACCTAGGGAGGTGGTGAAATCTCCATCCTTAGAGGTTTTTAAGGTCAGGGTTGCCAAAGCCCTGGCTGGGATGATTTAGCTGGGGTTGGTCCTGCTTTGAGCAGGGGGTTGGACTAGATGACCTCTTGATATTCTATGAATATTCTCTAATATTCCCTAATATTCTATGATTTTATGAGTAAGGCAGCCACGGCTGTCTCTCAGCAAAACTCCTCCTGCATTCCTGCTTCCCCAGGAGAAGGAGCTGCCCACTGCTCATATTCAGAAGGATCCCAGTGCTCTCCCCCCCGCAGCCTATAGCTTGTACAGAGCTTGCCACTGGCTGTGTGTAGTGTGGGGACTGCGTGTGTGAGGGAGGGGAGTGATTATTGATACCAAAGGTGTTCCTCTCCTCCCCTCCACAGTATTTTCATGCCACAAGGACCCTTGCATTATAAAAGAAGCAGCACAGGCCGAGATAGGGAAATCTCCAGGCCGGGGTATCAGTAACAGACCTAGGAAAGAAAATCTGAGTGACGAATTCTAGGTGGGCAGTTAATAGCCACTGCCAAAGTGCAGGGCAAGTACTTACAGCAGGGGAGGGTTCTATAAACTCTATCTACGGTTTGATACAGTGTTTGTCATAATGGTATCTGCCATCCAAAGGGGAGGGGCCAGGTGAACAAATAGCCGGTCCTATCTGTAGGAACCTGCATGGAACTCAGAGGGAGGAGCACCAGCTGTGGGAGAGAGGAGTTTAGAGGAGGCACCAGAAGCCAGTCTGTGTGCACCTGGCTGGAAGGTTAGCTGCAAAGTTGGAGCAGCTCTGTAAAGAGGTCTCTTAATAAAGACAACCATTTAGATTGGCAAGCATGGAGTCCTCTCCCATTATGATCCAGCCCATGCTACATGAGGCTCTGTGTAACGTTAGAGTGGAGATACCAGGGACCGTGGGCTGATCATTCCCATTTGCCAGGGCGCAGGTGGAAGGACCCACCCCCCACGGGTAGGTTAGTCTTGCAGCAACAGCAGGCTAGTGATGTGGTTTTGTTTTTGTTTTTAAGAGGCCTGGGGACTGTCATGGCCATTCGAGCAGCTTCCCATAGGAGACAGGTTCAGACTGAGACAGCAACAAAACCTCAGGAGAGAGAGGGTGTTTTCTCAAAACCTCAAAAACTAAATGTAATGCTGGTCAGTCCGTCTCCTCTTGCATCAGTGACTGGCCACTGCCAGAGGCATGCTACTAGGAGCGGAGGGAGCAGTGTCAGAGGCTGAATGACAAGTCCAGCATCTTGAAATCCAGAGATGATGTGGTGACTGGACAATCTCTCGAACAACCAGCCATTCCAGCAGGGACGGAAAAGCTGAACATCATCTGTCCCATACAATATGACTATTGGTCACCCAAATATGCTAACTGGATACATCACAGGTCCTGCTGGTCTAGCTCCATACAGCCTACCTTAGTAACTCCAGGCAGAGCTTAGAGGAACACCGGTCCCATGTTCACATCTACCTTTTTCTACCTGTGAGGCCCCAAGGCAAGGGAGGGAAGGTCCTAGCTCCAGTCCCCAGAGGGATGGTGGAGAGAAGACATGAGCTCCCAAACTCCCAGAGGAAGAGCCCTCCAGCATGTTGTGGAAAGAGAACTCCTTTCTGAGGAGACATTCAGGTAAGAGGATGAAGTAGGTCATCTCAAAGTATCTGAATAGGGAACTTGAAAGTCCGCATAACCTCACACACACACACCCCAGTTCTCTCTGCAGGTGTCACGAAGATAAAGGAACATGCAAGCTTGTCTACACAGGGAATGGTCTTAAACATTCAAGCTGGCTTTGGAGTCCATTCAGAACAAGTCTGAAAACTAGCTGGAGCAGCAACTGCCCAGGCTCAGGTACTCAGAACTGTCCTTGTAACTACTTTCGTTAAACCAAACTGGTATGAATGTTTGAGCACCATTCCCCAGAGTAGACAGGGCACTACTTAACAGTTTCTTTCCTACATAGGAGTCTGCTGGGTGCTCACTTTGGAAGAGTAACAGAGCAACAGTGACTAACAAAATTATTGTTTGCAGTGTCATTGTAGCTGTGTTGGTCTCAGGATATTAGAGAGACAAGGTGGGTGCGGTAATATATTTTATTGGACCAACTTCTGTTGGTGAGAGCCAAGCTTTTGAGCTACACAGAGCTCTTCAGCTCTGAATAATCCCCAAACAGTTATATTCTGTAACAGCAGGGGGACTGATTTAAATCAACACAATTTAAATCATTGATCTTACTATTATTTAAATCAGCAAGAGGGAAACCTGAATGTAAAACTATTGCTTTTAATCATGTTTTGCAATAGTACTTTTTAGTTATTTCCCTAAAAAAAAGTTGATTCTCATTGGTTGGTGTCCACTGAAACATGCTGATTTGCAACTAAATATAGACTTTAGAATTGGGCACTTTTTGCTCACCAGAAGGACACATTAGATCTACTCATGTTTATTTAAGCAATTATATAGTTTAAATTACATTTATGCAGATTCTTAATTTTTCCATTATTATGATGTTAGAAAATGGTGAATGATTCATTTCTTATTTACTAATGGATGATTAATATTTAATTTGTGATTTGCATCAACCTCTATTTGGAGGGGGGTACAAATACACTAAAAACAGTATTTAAACCAAATAAAACTACCTTAAATGTGCTGGATACACAAGAAAGTGAAAGTTGATTAAAAAGGTTATTAAAATATGTTTTGTTTAAAACTAATTGATTTATTAAACAGGGAAAGTATTATCTGTAGTTAGTGAACTGTACTCATTGTTGCTGATCACCTTGTCCTTCAAAAGTTTAGAACTAGTAGAGCTCATCCTTTCTCACACAGTTTTTATTCATACATTGGAAGGGGAAAACAAGCTTTCCTGCTTTTTCAACTCCCAACTGGTTTCTTAACAGTCCGAACAAACTAGTCATTGAACTGAATTAGCTGAACAAATCAAAATGAAGAAAATATTCTCTCTACACCTGCACCGTCAAAAACTTCAGCAAACAATGGTTACAGGTGCTTTGTCACTAACTTCCACCAGTGCAGTGGTTTGACTTTCTTTAAAACTTGGCAGCGAATATGTACTGCTTAAGACTACTTTTATTTTTAAGATTTTTATTTTTATTTAGTTTTAATAATTATTGCATGTTTAGGGCTTAACTTGTCATAATTTCACATTTAATTTTAAATAGGTTTAATTTAAAAACCTCTGTTTAATTAAAATAAAATATTTAATTTAAATTTTAAAAAATCCAAAGCGAGGAATTTCAGCACTGGTTTGGTTTTTTGGTTGTGTTTTTTTTTTTTTTAAAGTCATCCATCTTTCTCCCTCATATGTTACACGATAGCATAGCTGCAGCTGTTGTACTGCTCCCGGGCTCAGTCACCTCACCTCCAGAGGGAGACAGCAAATACTCCTCAACTCCAGAGAAGGATGAGTGTTATCTCTCACAGCATGGCACGTATCACATTCAGGAAAGATAGCAGTAAGCGAATCTTTATACCGAAAATGGAAAGGTGCAGTGAGATCTGGTAAGACCCACTTTGCTGTCCTGTCCCACACAGTAACTGGAGAGCAGTAAAGAGAGGTGGAAAGGCAACATATTTCAAACGGAAAGGAAATATTTCTTTCCGTGCCATACAGTTGACCTTTGGAATTCAACACCACACAGGCCAGAGAAAGACCATCTAATAGGCTTTTTAGAAGGGCTGGGTTTTGTTTTTGTTTTTTTTTTTTTAAGCACAATTAGTGTTTTTAGCTGGGCAAGCTGAGACACAGTGCTAGCAGGGCAATCAAACCTTTTGTGTGGAGCAAGCCACTGCCTGTGGGGATAGAAACCATTCAGCTCCCTTCCCATGGCCTTTCTTTGCAGCATCAAGCATAAGCCACGACTGAGGAAGAGAGCAATTCCCTGATCCTTTATGGCACATGCCATGTGCCTAACGTGACAGGCACAAAATACCAGACACTGAAAAAAGAAAGCACTGATTCTGGGGGAGATTTTCTATATCAGCAGCAGATCCTACCGCACAAATCATTTTGTAGGGGATGGTGACATGAGACAAAGCAAATTGGGGAATTGAAAGTGAAGCTCAATTTAGCTTCATGAGCAAGGCAGGCTTGACAGTGTCCCCAGGCAGCACTGCCAACCCCATGCGTTCAAAAAACCAAGAGCCAGGCCCCCAAAACCATGAGAGTTTTTAAAAATAATAATAAATGTTCAGTTCTCTTTCTTTGCCTGCCGGCATCTCAGCTGTTCGGGTGCACTCAGATTCACAGCTTTCCCTCACAGCAGGAGGACTAGAAAGCTGAGATTCTTGTGCACTCTCTTGAGTCCAGCCGCTGGGGTAGTAAGAAAATCACCAAATATCACAGGACTTGCAATAAAATTAAAATTCAAATAAAATTGCAAGAGTTGACAACACTGTTCCACAGAACTGAACCCTGGAAGGGGCTGAAATACGGGATGGTGCAATGTTGATGTTGCCATGTACAGAAAAACTATTTTAGGTCAATTCTGAAGGATTTTTTCATTCCTTGAGGAAGTTCAAATCCCACCCCCACCCCGAGTCCTCTGAAGTTGGACATCTGACACCAAACCACCTGGTCTTTTCTAACACATTGCAATTGCCCAGCCCCTAAGGGTAGCTAGGCACTTCCGATGCAGAACACAAGATGGGAAATGACAGGGGGACAGATTAGTACTGGAAGTAGCAGTGCTTTTGGCTGTTAAATCCCCTTTCCTCCTTTACTGTCCCTTCCGCCTGGTGGGGAGAAGTTGGTGGTTTCTTCCCTCACCTGGCTGGGAGGATGGGGAGGGTGCAGCAGAGGGCGCACTGGTTCTTGCGGCTAAGCAGGGAGCCTGCTCCCAGGCACTCAGGTCAGCAGTGAGCACTGCACTTGGTTACAGACCCTTGGGCGGTGCAGTAATGGCCACTGACAGACGGTGAGGACACAGACATGGCCAGCGGGCAGAAGCAGGGGGCTTTCCAAGCCCTCATAGCACTGAGACGTGGCGAGATCGCCCCAGAGTCTGGCCCGAGACCTGACAGCTCTCCCAGAGCTTTCCCCCAGGGAAAAAGCTGGAGTGCCTGGCTCAAACACACACGCCCTCATCCACCCATGGGAGCGCCAGGTGCTTTAACCTGATGTTAAAGATGTTAAAGGATGTTAAGAGTAACAAGGAGGGTTTCCTCAGGTGTGCTGGCAATAAGAAGAAAGCCAAGGAAAGTGTGGGCCCCTTAATGAATGAGGGGGGCAACCTAGTGACAGAGGATGTGGAAAAAGCTAATGTACTCAATGCTTTTTTCGCCTCTGTCTTCACGAACAAGGTCAGCTCCCAGACTACTGCACTGGGCAGCACAGCATGGGGAGGAGGTGCCCAGCCCTCTGTGAAGGAAGAAGTGGTTCAGGACTATTTAGAAAAACTGGACATGCACAAGTCCATCCGAGAGTGCTAAAGGAATTGGCGGATGTGATTACAGAGCCATTGGCCATTATCTTTGAAAACTCATGGCGATCGGGGGAAGTCCCAGAAGACTGGAAAAAGGCTAATGTAGTGCCCATCTTTAAAAAAGGGAAGAAGGAGGATCCTGGGAACTACAGGCCGGTCAGCCTCACCTCAGTCCCCGGAAAAATCATGGAGCATGTCTTCAAGGAATCAATTCTGAAGCACTTGGAGAGGAAAGTGACCAGGAACAGTCAGCATGGATTCACCAAGGGAAAGTCATGCCTGACTAATCTAATTGCCTTCTATGATGAGATAACTGGTTCTGTGGATGAAGGGAAAGCAGTGGACGTGTTATTCCTCGACTTTAGCAAAGCTTTTGACACTGTCTCCCACAGTATTCTTGTCAGCAAGTTAAAGAAGTATGGGCTGGATGGATGCACTACAAGGTGGGTAGAAAGTTGGCTAGATTGTCGGGCTCAACGGGTGGTGATCAATGGCTCCATGTCTAGTTGGCAGCTGGTATCTAGCGGAGTGCCCCAAGGGTCGGTCTTGGGGCCGGTTTTGTTCAATATCTTCATTAATGATCTGGAAAATGGTGTGGATTGCACCCTCAGCAAGTTTGCGGATGACACTAAACTGGGAGGAGAGGTAGATACGCTGGAGGGTAGGGATAGGATACAGAGGGACCTAGACAAATTGGAGGATTGGGCCAAAAGAAATCTGATGAGGTTCAACAAGGACAAGTGCAGAGTCCTGCACTTAGGACGGAAGAATCCCATGCACCGCTACAGACTAGGGACCGAATGGCTCGGCAGCAGTTCTGCAGAGAAGGACCTAGGGGTGACAGTGGACGAGAAGCTGGATATGAGTCAACAGTGTGCCCTTGTTGCCAAGAAGGCCAATGGCATTTTGGGATGTATAAGTAGGGGCATTGCCAGCAGATCGAGGGATGTGATCGTTCCCCTCTATTCGACATTGGTGAGGCCTCATCTGGAGTACTGTGTCCAGTTTTGGGCTCCACACTACAAGAAGGATGTGGAGAAATTGGAGAGAGTCCAGCGAAGGGCAACAAAAATGATTAGGGGGCTGGAACACATGACTTATGAGGAGAGGCTGAGGGAACTGGGATTGTTTAGTCTACGGAAGAGAAGAATGAAGGGGGATTTGAT
This sequence comes from Caretta caretta, assembly GCF_965140235.1. Classification (NCBI taxonomy): domain Eukaryota; kingdom Metazoa; phylum Chordata; order Testudines; family Cheloniidae; genus Caretta; species Caretta caretta. The sequence goes on from NC_134216.1 coordinate 78,173,828, forward strand.
AGCTGCTTTTAACTACCTGAAAGGTGGATCCAAAGAGGATGGATCTAGACTATTCTCAGTGATAGCAGATGACAGGACAAGGATTAATGGTCTCAAGTTGCAGTGGGGGAGGTTTAGGTTGGATATTAGGAAAAACTTTTTCACAAGGAGGGTGGTGAAACACTGGAATGCGTTACCTAGGGAGGTGGTGGAATTCCCTTCCTTAGAAGTTTTTAAGGTCAGGCTTGACAAAGCCCTGGCTGGGATGATTTAGTTGGGATTGGTCCTGTTCTGGGCAGGGGGTTGGACTAGATGGCCTCCAGAGGTCCCTTCCAACTCTGTTATTCTATGATTCTATGACATCTACCTTCCCCCGCGCCCTGTCTCAGTACCGGGATGACCAGCAAGACCCAAAAGCTACCAACTCGCACGACAAAAAAGCCACCCTTGCTTGCGGAACATACCCCATTGAAAACTGTATGATGCTCAGCCTGAGTCGAGGAAAATCTAGAACACAAATGACCACCTGTTTAAACAGGCAGCGGCAGCTTTATCCCAGCTCAACAACAGCTCATGATTCACCAGTCAGCCTCGTTTACTGACACCCCTAACCCCCAAAAGACTTTCCCACTGAATACAGAGACCTGATGAAAGTCCGGACGCAACTGAAAATCAAAAAGGGAAATCAAGCGTCGCTCAGCCTCAGGTGTGGAGCCCAGCTGGGAGAGCTGCAGTGAGAGCAGGTGTGTCCGGGGTGAGGGCAGTGCCCGTGCAAGGTGGCGGGGGCCATCGGTAACTGCAGGTGTTCCAACTGCAAGTGCTCTCGCCGGTCACCGCAGGCGCTGGGTTAGAGTGGAGCTCAGGCTTTGCTCCAGGCCGGTGCTGAGGCTCCATCAGCGGCTCTCCACCCCACCCACGACCCTGCCATGCTCCATCCGCACATGGCAGAGGTAGGAGCAGAGCACTGCTTCCTACCCCACCAAATGCCCACATAGCTGGCAGTGCAGAGCAGAGCCCAGCGGAGGGGGATGGAGCAGACGCAGAGGCGTGGGAGCAGCCTGAGCAGGGCTATGTCTGGCCAGGGAGATGGGCAGAGCTGCCGGCACCTATGACAGCAGCAGTGTCTCAAGCACGTGGGGACTTGAGGAGGAGAGCGCGTGCAGGGATGCAGCAAAACAGGGGGGAGGAAGAGGAGAGGCAGACAGCAGGGAGGAGGAAGAAAGAAGAGGAAGGAGCAAACATGCCATGCCACAGCTCCCACTGCCCCAGTGACTCTCAGCTGCACGAGCTGTGGCCAGAAGAGCGCCTGTGAGTGCTGCAAAGCCAAGCCCCACAGCCTGAGGGGACACCGGCAGGCAGAGAGGCAGGAGCCAGGAGGGCAGCACACGCTTCCAGACAGCACTCTCTCTAGGCAAGAGCACGGAGAACCCACCCCACCCCCCCCATGTCCCCTGTACATGCTGAGGTTGTGATCCACCCCAACTCCCAAATCCTTCTCAGCCGTGCTGCTGCCAAGCCAGTTATCCCCCATTCTGTATCGGTGCATTTGGTTTTTCTTCCCTTAGTGTAGCACCTTCTATTTGTCTTTTCTGAATTTCATTTTGTCGTCTATAGCCAATTGTCCAATTTATCGAGACCCCTCTGAATTTTAGCTCTGTCCTCCAAAATGTTTGCAGTCCCCCTACCTTTCTGTCATCACTTCACACGCTGTGCACTATGAAACGCAGGTGTATTGTTACATGCAGGTCAGCAGTTACCATCCCACTGGGGCTGCCCAGAGAGGGTCACACAGGGACAAGGAAGAAGACCATAAGGCTATCACAGGGCTTGGCCCATTCTGGAGCCTTAGGGGATATTTTTGGGGTACTCATGTGACCTATGGGCAAGAGCCAGAGGAACATGCCATTTAATTTCCACCCCCAGGTATCCACCTCTTTGGGACGTCTGTGACACTGGCCAATCAGAGACCCAGTGGCACCAAATTCAAACTGGAGCCAAGCACAGAGATGGCCTGAGCTGAGGTGCAGAAGAAAGCCCGCACTTGCCCAAACCGCGGGCTGGCGGCTCAGCCAAGAGCCACTGAGAACAGGGGTGCCCCTGCAGGCAATGATGGTGTCACAGGCCTAGCAGGAGCCCAGCCACAACCCCAGGGTAGGAAGCACCTGGCAAAGTCCAGGCACAGGGACCTTGAACCCAAGCCAGACAGTGCACCCCAGCCAGGAAGGGATCTCCCCCTGTGGCCTTCTGATCTCCACGCTAACTGCTCTGGGAGCCTAGGGCTTTTCTTCCTTCTCACTGCAATACCCCCACAAGTCTAGCCCCTCGTTCACAAGGCCATCGTAGTCTCTCTGCTTTGGCTCCCACCTTTCCCTAAGCCACAGGTCATTTCTGAGCTCCCCCGCCAGCCAACACTAGCCCCCAGAGGGCCCGGCAGAGAGATTACTGTCTGAGGAGACAAGTCCTCCTCCCAGGGGAAATCACGGCTAAGGCAAATAGAAACTAATGAGATTTTCAGAGCAGAGTGTAAGGGAGTTAGGTGTCTGTGTCCCTTTGGCAAACTGCAGCTAAATCAGTAGGAAGTCCCATTTGCTCCTAAATCCAAAGTATTTCATGTTATGGGTTCAACTGAAGCTCTGTGACCCTGGAAAGCACTTCCGTACTCTGCCAAGAAATGCTTGCTGATGGGCAAAAGGGAGCTGAGTTGTACAAAGCAAACATCTGACATCAAACACTGCTTGTAAACATCCCAAACCTTTGGAAAGCCTCAGGAGTACAACGGCTTGTTAAGAACCAAAAGGCAGCGTTTCAGTTTCAGATTTCTAAGTTCCCCGGCCTGCCAGCCGGCTCCTCACAGGGTTCAGCTTGTGTCCTGACAAGCCAGCAGCAAGAGATCACAAACCAACCGGACCATTCCCACAGAGACACAAAGAATTCTCTTCTAAAGAATGCACATGCTGGGATCTCAGACATGCCAACTGGAGGTTTTGAGACGGGGTTTTTGTTTCCAGGGGTTTGTATCCGTTTCTAGCCAGGTATATTCTATTGCACTAGTCTAGGCTAAAATATTTAGAAGGACGACAACGAATGCTGCCAGAGTCCTGCATCCGGGCATGGCCAGGACCAGTGGAGTTTGATATTTACGGGAGATGCCTATATTACAATGTTCAATATGGAAGACCTAGCCAACAGGAAACAAACAGAATTTGTTAATAGCCCACAAGGGGGAAAGACGGTGAAAAAAACCCACAGAACTCCCTCTTTCCTAAAGCGGAAAATTTAAGAAAATGATCCTTAAAGTTGCTCAGCCATAGTGACAAAGTGCCGCTATGAGGGAAGGCTTTCAGCCAACAGCCACACCAGCCGAGGTTCCAGCTCGTTTGGCTGGCTGAGGGCTTGTCTACACTTACAATGCTGCAGCAGGGCAGCTGCTGCACTTTAGCACTTCAATGAAGACGCTGCACACGCCGACCGATAGGAGAGCGCCTCCCGTCGGTGCGGGTATGGCAGCAGCTGGGAGGCAGTCGCTCCGTCGATGGGAGAAGCCCTCCCCCCAACATCGCCCTGTCTACACCGGGAGTTACGTTGGCATTACTGCATCGCGTCGGGGGTGGTAGTTATACCAACATAAGCTGCTAGTGCAGACCAAGCCTAAATGCAGTTTTTCCAGTGTGCCCAGGACTAAATCCCATGTCCTATAACAAGCTGCCCTGTGCCCACAGGGAGCCCATTATGGGTTTGGGGCAGCAGGAAGAAATCTGAGCAGCCCGTTAAAGTTCCCGCCTGGAGGCTCCCCCACACACCTAGATAACCTTCCCTGCCAAGAGGTTCAAACTGTCAGCGTAATCACATCCAAGCGAAGTGGAGAAGACCAAGGCTGAGAACGAGGTCTCTAACTCAGAAGAGCAAGCAACATTTCACTGGGCTGCCAGGGGTCATTCCCTGGAAAAACGTGACTTGCCAGGTAATCCTCGGCAATACAGGAAATTGCAACACCTTGTATAAAATTATGCAAACACATGTTAGCCTAGTTATCTGCAATCCAGACCTGGGCGTAGCCAGCAGCAGTTTATATTCTGTTAAAACAGCACAGACGGCGAATACTATCAGGCTGAAAATACCCTCACGCATTTCCCATCGGAGACATGCAAGAGTCTACAAGGGTTAATAAACAGAGATTAACTAAAATATACAGCTCAGGGGATGAAGAGCTAGAATACGAGCAGCAGCTTTTATCACACGCATGGAATGCCCCAATGCGGAGATATTTTGGGTCCAAAGTTCTAATTACTGCCCAGAAATTGTGAGATAGCAATTAACACTGCCCCCACCCCACCACCACCACCAGTATGCTCCTGGGACTTCACGAACATTTTCAACCAAAAGAGGCAACACACAAAATAAATGTTTCGGGTTGGGAGCATTAACACATTGGGAATGACAGGGAAAGTAACTGAATTTCAGAGACAGCTGGTATCTTTAAAGCTTAAGTGTGTTTGGGATTTTCATCTGCTCATCAGCTGAATAAACAAACAATAGCTTAGACACTCATCATGATGTATTTATTTATTCATTTATTGATGACCTTGAGGAAGTTGCTACATCTCAAGTGTTTGACCTCATACGTGCAGACATCTGGGTGATGCATTCCAAGAATATGGCTGACAAACAGAGAGACTGTAGTGCAGATTGTCAAATAAATGAACTAGACCAAAACAGGGAAAAAAAGCTGAAAAGATAGGATGCACGATGTAGGTGGCTTCATATTAAGCTACCTACTTACAGGCAGTAAAGAACTACATGTTATATGAATGTATTTTAATTAGTCTGTTGCTTGGTTGGGTGGGAGAGAGCCCTGACTGGATGACAATGTGAAAATAAAATTTCTGTAGATTTGGGGTGGTCATGGATTATCTTGCTCTGGTCCCAATAACAAACCACAGCAACGCTCACCAGGGTTTAACAGCCTGTACCTGAGTAGCCACCTCTTGGAATAGCAGAGGGCTGTGAAGGTCAGGACAAAGGCTTAGTAGCAGAGCGTTGGGAAGGAAGCTAATGCAAGGTCATCTGTCCTGGTTCTATCATCATCGAACATGCCCAGTCTATTGGGGACCGTTCTGCCAACCAGAGTGACCACACTTAATGGTGCTGCACCAGGCATCGTGTAGGGAAGTTCAATCCTGCGAATTTATTAATCTCTGGGGCGGCCCCTCAGGCAACGCCAGGTAGTGTCAGGCATGCACCCTTCGCACATCGATGGAGAGTTTGAGTGCATGGTGGGCTGGGGTGACTGTCCATCTTGGTGACATCGCAGAAGAGCGTGCAATGCTACTTTTGAATATAATGAGCGACTGAAGGAAAGCCAGATTTTTGCGAGACTGACATTTTGCACAAAATCAGACCACTTTATGCTCAGGATCTGGTGCTGACAGCACAGCACATATGGGATGCCTCTAGCTGTTGCATGTCCGCCCGTACGAAGGCCAGGTTTCTGACTCATACAGAAATAGAGGTAGTACATGGGCTTGACAGATCCTGAACTTCGTCTCAGCACAAAGACATTTCTGCATCCAGAAGCAAGGTGCAGACTGCATGGAGGAGGCAGAGACAGCTATTAGTCAAAGAACGCCCAGTTTACTGTGATCATTTGAACTCTGCTTGCAGCCTAGGTAGATTAACTCATCACCACTCTATTATAGCCAGCGTTAATCCTCTATCCACACTGCCTAGGAGCCACTTTCATCAACATTAACTTCATACAATAAAAATGCAAACAGCACTTTAACACTGAGCCATCTCCAGTAACAAAGATACGTACCTAGGTAGCCGATGTATATTTAAATATTAATTCACCACTTCTGGTTTCAGTTCATCACCACCTCTAATTTGCAAGTGCCACGTACACTGTTGACGTTTCAACCCTGTCCAAACAGCCAACAGCTGTCCATACATCAACCATGAACCTGGAATCTCATCCCAGCAAAATCTTTCTCTTTTGAATATATATGGAAAAGGTCTCTCATCTCTTGACTTGTCTAAGCTGATGACTTGAGAAAAGTGCTTCTCCACAGTGAAAGGCCTGTTACGTTGCTGCTACACAATAGCAAACTGACCAGGAGGAGTGATGTAAAAACAAGGCCTTAATGTTCCTTATACCCTAAAGGCTAAGTTGAGATGAGAACTACGGTCAGTCAACATTAGGCCTAAACACAGAGATGCAGGTCTGTTTTCTACCCTGTGCTGAGATGGGAGGGAGAGTACAGAATGAGACTCTGCTCCCAGTGACAATACCCAGAAGCGCTGGTGCTGGAGCCAAAGAGAGGGCTTCAGATGGGGACTCGTCACAAGTTCCTGGCGGTTCTTCAAGTACAGCACCCCTTCCGACTGTGCTAAGCAAACAGAGCCTCCTGGGGATAGTATTGCACCACAACACCTACCCACCAAGAGATGGAAACATCCTCCCACAACCACATTCCTTGATAAAATAAACGATTAAAAATGTCACTACCGCAACAGAGAATGACAAAATAACCCTGGGACAGCCCTCTCCTTGACTCAAAAACACAGGCCAGCTGCTCTCTAACAACAAGAGCTGTCTGTTAATCACACAGGAAAACATGCCACTCTGCACAGGCCATCAGCTTGGATTCATTTGTTTATTCACACCCTCCTTCATCACAAATGTGTATGTTCTCTGTCCTTCCCCACTTTGGCTTTATATACCAGGCATCAAAGTAATTATGCTTGGGGTCTGTACCTAAAATACACTCAGTTCTAGCTACTTCATTAACTTATTTTTAATTTACATTTTTCTTTCCTTTTGTTAATGAACAAGCATTTTATTGCAAGAAACGTTATCGTGCTTTGCAGGATTTAAAATCTCAGCCTTGATCCTGTTACACACAAGGGGGCAGCGTTAGGGCTGCAATGGGAACCTTAACTCCAAAGTTCTTAACTTTTGCTCAGTTAAAATCTCAACCTTAACACTGCATTAATGTGACGCGTGCGTGTAACTTGCAATATAGTCTAGGGTTGCTCATCCAGGCTATGTTACACAGTTCAGCAGCTTTAAGCCTTTATTTTGTAAAAATCTCATTGAAATGTCAAAATCGAAATCCTAGAATACAAAGGCTGAGAGCATTATTTGACTCATTCATGGGGGACTGACTCAAATGAAGTTGATACAGAGACAATAGTAAGAGGTTAAAACTCTCTCTCTCTCTCTCTCTCACACACAAACACAGTGATGTTTTCACTAGACCGTTTCACTTCTCTTTGGCCCCCTTCCCTAACATGCTCCGGGCCCTGTCCTTTGGTCGCTCAGCCCATGATGATTCCGGCAGTGTCAGTTATACAGCGGGAGAGTTTATCTATAGAGTACTTTTAACTTGATGGCCATGACGGAAAATACGTGCACCAAGGGGAACCTGCAGAATTCTAATTCATCACAAACCTGCCCCAGCGCCAGCACCTCACCCACTTCCAGGGGAGGCTACAAAGTATGTGAGACAGACTCTCACCAAATATCCCCTCAGCTGGGAAAGAGGAGACCAGGCATTCAAATCTCACCTCTTCCAAGTGCTGTTTAAATTCTCATGTGATTCACTACCTCTATTTTCTGGATTAGCGCCACAGACCCCAATCTAGAAGATGGTTAGGGAAGCACCGCTGAAAACACCCTCTAATTATTTAAATGAGCTAGCAGGAACTAGAGTGCAAGCCCGGAACCCAGATCTCCAACATGTCAGACCCCAATCCTATCCACTGTGCCACACAGCCTTTCATAGTGACTAAACCAGTCTGTGTTATTCTGTCTCAAACCACTATAAACCATGCTCCTGTCCCAGACCAGGGATATAATTCAGGACTCCTGATTATTGCTGCCTAGTCAATAGGTTTTGAACTTTGGGAAAGTGGGTGTCAAGTCCTCTGCCAGCAGCTGAACTAGGAAAGGACTAATCAGTACTCCTAGAGCTCAAATAGCAAGCTAAGGATCTGAAGATCAAGGGATTCAAAAGCCTGCGACTGAGTTATGGGGGAAGGGGATGAGATGGACTTGTATGAGATTTGCACAAGGAAAAGACCATTTAAAAACAGGCTTTGTATTTAATTACTCTGATAATCTAAACTATGGCGTGAATCGTGAAAATAGATGGTTCACAGTCACACACTGTGTCACACTTGTCTGGAGCCCACTGGTCAGCGAGAGAGAGACGTAACTCCCACTCTGTGCCCCATCCACACATGACACAAGTCCAGGACAGCTGATCCTGGCTGCATCCAACAGCTGGTCATCCATGAGAGGCTAGGGCAGGGGTGGGCAAACTTTTTGGCCTGAGGGCCACATCAGGTTTCCAAAATTTTATGGAGGGCCGGTTAGGGGAGGCTGTGTCTCCCCAAACAGCCAGGCATGGCCCGGCCCCCACCTCCTATCCGACCCCCCGCTTCTCGCCCCCTGACAGCTCCCTAGGACTCTGGCCCCATCCAACCCCCGCATTCCCTGTCCCCTGACAGCCCCCACGGGACTCCGGCGCCATCCACACGCCCTGCTCCCTGTCCCCTGACCACTGCTGGACCCTCCACCCCCAACTGCCCCCTGCTGCCCCATCCAACCTCCCCCCATTCCTGACTGCCCCCCCCGGGACCCCTGCCCCATCCCCACCCCCATCCACACCCCAACTCCTGACCACTGACCCCGAACTGCCCTGACCTCTATCCAACCCCCCCGCCCCCTTACCGCGCTGCCTGGAGCGCCAGCGGCTGGTGCTGCTACAGCCACGCCGCCCAGAGCACCGGGTCAGGCCGCGGCTCTGCAACTGCCCTGCCCGGCTGCCCAGAGCCTTGGGCCGGCAGCGCAGCACGCTGAGGCTGCAGGGGAGGGGGGACAGCAGGGGAGGGGCCGGGGACTAGCCTCCCAGGTCAGGAGCTCAGGGGCCGGGCAGGAGGGTCCCACGGGCCATAGTTTGCCCACCTCTGGGCTAGGGCTTGTTTTGAGAAGCCAGTGGTGACAGAGACTCCTTCATGGAGGTTCCCTCCATAGAATCATAGAATATCAGGGTTGGAAGGGACCTCAGGAGGTCATCTAGTCCAACCCCCTGCTCAAAGCAGGACCGATCCCCAATTAAATCATCCCAGCCAGGGCTTTGTCAAGCCTGACCTTAAAAACTTCTAAGGAAGGGAATTCCACCACCTCCCTAGGTAACGCATTCCAGTGTTTCACCACCCTCCTAGTGAAAAAGTTTTTCCTAATATCCAACCTAAATCTCCCCCACTGCAACTTGAGACCATTACTCCTTGTCCTGTCCTCTTCCACCACTGAGAACAGTCTAGATCCATCCTCTCTGGAACCACCTCTCAGGTAGTTGAAAGCAGCTATCAAATCTCCCCTCATTCTTCTCTTCCGCAGACTAAACAATCCCAGTTCCCTCAGCCTCTCCTCATAAGTCATGTATTCCAGACCCCTAATCATTTTTGTTGCCCTTCGCTGGACTCTCTCCAATTTATCCACATCCTTCTTGTAGTGTGGGGCCCAAAACTGGACACAGTACTCCAGATGAGGCCTCACCGATGTCGAATAGAGGGGGACGATCACGTCCCTCGATCTGCTGGCTATGCCCCTACTTATACATCCCAAAATGCCATTGGCCTTCTTGGTAACAAGGGCACACTGCTGACTCCAGCTGCGTTCTATGTAGGATTGCTCTTGCAGTATGTATATTCCATACATTTTGTCCCCTGCTAAAATGTAACAGACACAAAGAATGTCCCGGGGCCCCACACAGCCTCTCTCACTCTTCGGGAGGGTGACATAGCCGGGAACCTCTCCAGCACCAACTGTTCCTCCCTCTAGTTCCCAGGCAGGTGCCGCTCCCCGGCTCCCTTCCATCTAACGCAAAACCTCAACAGTGACTCTGCAGTGCTGAGGCAGAATCACTGTCCAAATGCACGAACTATGTGCCACCGTCACCCCACCGGTGTCACTGAGACAGGAGCATGGAAAGTCACTTTTCAGGCTGTGCACTGCTGCATAGAAATGATCTGACTGGCTGTTTGCAGCTATTTCCCAAATTGCCAAACTAAAAGATTCACATTAGTATTTGCTTAGCACCACAGGAGTGCCTGGCACCTCGCATTGCGGAGAGAGACTGATTCCATGTATAGTCCCAGATAAGACAACATAAGATCAGGCAGGAGAGGACAATGGCGCAGGGTCTAGAAGAAAGGAAGGACACAGAAGTGGACAATATGATTATTACAGCTCATGAACTTTTCTCAAGCAGAGTGGTATTTTTCTGCAGGGTTTTTATTCTAACGCAAACCACTATCAAACTCTGTTAATTCGCTGACCAGAAGGTGGAGGCTCCCCTTTGTAGTCAGTGATGGCATGGCATGGCATGCCTGAGCGCCAAGTGATGAAAATCCAAAATGACAATCTCAGGCAGGGTCAGCCCTGGCAGCCAGGGGAGATCTCGGGGGTCAGAACGATTCATTCTGTTTACGGTAGAATACAGGCTCAGTGTGTCCATGCTATAGCCAAATCCTCCGGAGTCCGTGTACAGCAGCCGCACGCAGCAGAGCACACTGCTCAGGCCCGGTGGAACTCCACTGGCCTTGCATGGATGTCTGGCGAGACTGTGCTGAAAACTTGCATGAGCACATGACAAACAGCTTTAAATTACTTCCTTCCAAGCTCCTAAAACTTGACTCCTCTCAAGCCATGTTTCCTTTCCCATCCCCTGAGGCCATTCCACGATCCCACCCACGGGTCTTAGGACAGGAAATCCCAAAGGACAGCAGAGCAGCAATTCTCTTAGCACCATCTTTCCCTTCTTCTCAACCATCAAAGCACAGCACTTGGCTGCCACCAGATTCCTCCCTCCAAATCAAACTCCTGGTTCCTAAAGACAGGACAATGACAAGGAGCAGCTTTGTCAGAATCCGTAGGCATCAATGGACAGTCACAACCCCACTGCTGCTGGAGATGTTTGTGACTGAGGGGCTCATCTCCCTCGCTCCTTTAACTGTTCTCTGAGACTCACAATGCAACAATAGCCCTGCCGGCTCCACCCTGGTCTCCCACCTGTGGGCTGCCGTAAAGGAAAAAGAACAGGAGTACTTGTGGCACCTTAGAGACTAACCAATTTATTTGAGCATAAGCTTTCGTGAGCTACAGCTCACTTCATCGGATGCATACTGTGGAAAGTATAGAAGATCTTTTTATACACACGAAGCATGAAAAAATGGGTGTTTATCACTACAAAAGGTTTTCTCTCCCCCCACCCCACTCTCCTGTTGGTAATAGCTTACCTAAAGTGATCACGCTCCTTACAATGTGTATGATAATCAAGGTGGGCCATTTCCAGCACAAATCCAAGGTTTAACAAGAACGTCTGGTGGGGGCAGGGGGAGAACAAGGGGAAATAGGTTACCTTGCATAATGACTTAGCCAGTCCCAGTCTCTATTCAAGCCTAAGTTAATTGTATCCAATTTGCAAATGAATTCCAATTCAAGTCTCTCGCTGGAGTCTGGTTTTGAAGTTTTTCTGTTGTAATATCGCAACTTTCATGTCTGTAATCGTGTGACCAGAGAGATTGAAGTATTCTCCAACTGGTTTATGAATGTTATAATTCTTGACATCTGATTTGTGTCCATTTATTCTTTTACGTAGAGACTGTCCAGTTTGGTCAATGTACATGGCAGAGGGGCATTGCTGGCACGTGATGGCATATATCACATTGGTGGATGTGCAGGTGAACGAGCCTCTGATAGTGTGGCTGATGTGATTAGGCCCTGTGATGGTGTCCCCTGAATAGATATGTGGGCACAGTTGGCAACGGGCTTTATTGCAAGGATAGGTTCCTGGGTTAGTGGTTCTGTTGTGTGGTATGTGGTTGCTGGTGAGTATTTGCTTCAGGTTGGGGGGCTGTCTGTAGGCAAGGACTGGCCTGTCTCCCAAGATTTGTGAGAGTGATGGGTCGTCCTTCAGGATAGGTTGTAGATCCCTAATAATGCATTGGAGGGGTTTTAGTTGGGGGCTGAAGGTGACGGCTAGTGGCGTTCTGTTATTTTCTTTGTTAGGCCTGTCCTGAAGTAGGTGACTTCTGGGAACTCTTCTGGCTCTATCAGTCTGTTTCTTCACTTCCGCAGGTGGGTATTGTAGTTGTAAGAATGCTTGATAGAGCTCTTGTAGGTGTTTGTCTCTGTCTGAGCGGTTGGAGCAAATGCGGTTGTATCGCAGAGCTTGGCTGTAGACGATGGATCATGTGGTGTGGTCAGGGTGAAAGCGGGGGGGAGAAAACCCGGATTTGTGCTGGAAATGGCCCAACTTGATTATCATACACATTGTAAGGAGCGTGATCACTTTAGATGAGCTATTACCAGCAGGAGAGTGGGGTGGGGGGAGAGAAAACCTTTTGTAGTGGTAAACACCCATTTTTTCATGCTTTGTGTGTATAAAAAGATCTTCTGTACTTTCCACAGTATGCATCCGATGAAGTGAGCTGTAGCTCACGAAAGCTTATGCTCAAATAAATTGGTTAGTCTCTAAGGTGCCACAAGTCCTCCTTTTCTTTTTGCGAATACAGACTAACACGGCTGTTACTCTAAAACCGTAAAGGAAAAGCACAAGGTTCTACCCAGAGCACGCTGAGATGGGCTTCCAGCTCTCAGCTGCGGTTTGAAGGATGAGTGCTGTAACACAGAGGAACTGCCGCCTGTCACTGCTGTTCCCAGCACAGAGGGATTGTTAAGTGCAAAGATGCTGAGAGCCTGGACAGCCTCTTGGGGTGTGCACAGATAAAAGGCACCAACAAAGCCAAGTCTAGGTCACCAAATTCCTCAACAGGGGCCACACCGTAACCCACTGCGCTCAATGGGAGCTTTTCCACGGACTCCACTGCACTCTGGATCATGCCCTAGAGGTCAGGGAGAGACCCTGCCCGCTCTGGTGTGCTCAGGGGCCAGAAGCACCCCAAAGCCAGCTGGGGAGCCCCCCGTGAAGGGGCACTGGAAGTACCCCACTGCTGAAAGCCAGATGCAGGGTGTGTGCAGGGGCTGTAGGGGAAGTCAGGGCCACAGAGAGACTCTGCTGCTCCAAGCAGACCAGGGCTGCACTGATGCCAGAGGGCTGCCCCAGCCCTCGCAACACCCTGCAGTCTGGAGGGCACATGGGAGGCTTAGACCCACCTTAGCCCCCTCCCCTGGGCTGGGCTGCTCCTCTGGGAAGTGTGGCAGAGTCTCAGCCTACATTAGGTCTGAGTAGAAAGGCTTTTTGGGAAGGGACAGAATCCTCCCCTGGCACCAGCCTGGAGCCAGGTTGTCAAAGAGTCTCTAAACCACAATGTGACTTGCCAGTTCCATAGTGCCACACAATTCCCTCCCAACCAGCAGTACATGGCAGTGACCAGTTAAATGGATTGTGTTACTATGCCAGGCTGCATAACCCAAACACTGCTCCTCCTGGAAGTATGCCAGGGTCAGGTATTCTGCCATGTTCATGGGCAGGGAATTCACAGGTTCAGCAGCACTCTGAGCACCGCTCCCCACTCACAGCTAAGGAAGAGAAACCTGTCCCACTCGCACCCCCCACTGTGATTAAAGTCATTACACATGGATTTACACAACTGCCAGGCACAGCAGCAAAAAACGCAGAAGAGAAGGACAATGGCACAAGGAGCCTGCATACTGCCAGCCATCCAGTCACACAACCCAGCACCCTGGGGGCACTGTCAGCCATGGGCCTTGGGGTTTTTTTTTCAAAACACCATGTTTCTGAGCTGGGGCATTCAGATACGAGGCTTGTTTGCAAAGCAGCTGCTCTGTTTTGCTTTTACATCGGTAAGGGGAGTTCCCAGTGCAGCAGCGGCCCTCATCACACCTCCTTAGCAGCCAGCACTTCTACCCTAACAAAGGCACGCCGTTTACCATCAAATGGCACAGCAGCATCCCTCGCACAGAAACACAGAACTCTCTTCTCCTGACGTCACACACAGAATAGCAACGTGCCCGAGGGTGCATCTGCAGGGTCTGATGCAGCACCTGGAAGGGCTAGCACCATACGTCTCCTCTATAACACCCCTACACCAGTAGCTGCTGGGCCATGCCCATGACAAAGGAGGAGAGCGTGGCACTGAACCCTGGAGCGAGGGCGGCTGCACTGCACACCAGGCCCTGGGCACCCTGCAGCAAACAGGCCGGGTGGGCAGGACTGGATGGGACTACTTCATTGAGGGGAGGGAGGAGCAGAACTCCCCACCCCCCTCCCGACAGCGCCCAGCTGCCCCACTGCCATCGTCCCAGCGTTCACAAAGGGGTTGGAAGCGGTGGTAGGACTACACTGACTGGATACATCTACTACAGCTATCGGCAGTGAAACAGCTAACGCACGTGTGTACATTGCCCTCCCTAAGGCCCAGAGTCAATACTGCATGCGAGTCTGGTCGCCCCATCTCAAAAGATCTATTAGAATTGGAAGAAGCAGAGAGAAGGGTGATGAACTGATAAGCGGTATGGACCAGCATCCACACCGAGGAGAGATTAGCTGGAACTGTTCAGCTCAGAAAAGAGATGAGGGAGGAGGAGGGCAATATGACAGAGGTATATAAAATCATGACTGGTGTGAAGAGAGTAAATAACGAAGTGCTATTTAGTCCTTCTCATAACACAAGAACCGGGGTCACCCAATGAAATGAATAGGCAGGAGGTTTAAAACTAAGAGAAGGAAATACCTCTTCACACAAGGCAGTCAACCTGGGGAACTTGCTGGGGATGTTGCGAAGGCCAAAAGTATAACTGGGTTCAAAAACGAATTACATACGGTGATGGAGGATAGGTCCATCAATGGCTATTAGTCAAGATATTCAGGGATGCAACCCCGTGCTCTGGGTGTCCCTAAACTTCTGACTGCCAGAAGATGGGACTGGCTGAACAGGGGATGGATCACTCAATAAATTGTCCTGTTCTTTCATCCCCTCTAAAGTAGCTAGTAGTAGACAGGACTTTGGGCTGGATGGACCTTGGTCTGACCCAGTATGGCCGTTCTTATGGTTTTAACACCCATGAAGGTAACTAGGCAAGCACCCTGGCTCTCACAGGTATTGCTTCCGGTAGTCTGCAGACAAGAGGAAAGAGAATGGTATTGGTTTGCATTTGATTTGCATCTGAAAGGTTCCCTTTGCACCAACAAGGGCTAGGGACACTCTGTTTAAAGGCAGGTTGCATCCCAAAACCCAGTCCCGCTCGCTGCAGGCAGTGGAGTCTGCAGTGAAGTCCCTGGCCACAGACTCTGGAATACATGGGACCCTGAATACACTGCCCGCCTGCTATGGATGCATAATCCATACATAAGGCTATGTTTTAGTCACGGGTATTTTTAGTAAAAGTCACGGCCAGGTCACAGGCAGTAAACAAAATTTCACGGCCCATGACCCGTCCATGACTTTTACTAAAAATACCAGTGAATAAAACTTGCGGGGAGGACTGCCTGGAGGCTCTGCTGGTGTGGAGGGAGGGCAGCCCAGCTGCTTAGGGGCGCGGGGCGGTGGGAGGGGGCACAGCAGCGCATGGCGCCGGACCCCTGCTGGTTCAGGGGCGTGGGTGGGGTTGGCAGGGCCGGCAGGCTCCCTACCTGGCTCCGCACCTCCCTCCCCCCAGCAGCAGCAGCAAAGTTTAGGGGTGGGAGGGGGCAGGGGCATGGGCATGGGCTCCCTGGAACTGGCGACATCCCCCTCACTCAGCAGTTAGGTGGAGGCATGGCCAAGCAGCTCTGCACGCTGCCTCTGCCTGCAGGCACCGCCCCCGCAGCTCCATTGGCTGCGGTTCCTGGCCAATGGGAGCTGTGAAGCCAGGGCTCTGGGCGGAAGCAGCGTGCAGAGTTGCTTGGCCACGCCTCACCCTGTCCCATGCCCCAACCCCCTGCCCCCTCCCACACCCAAAGTCTGCTGTGGGGCGTAGGGAGAGGGCATGGTGGCCCGAGAATGCCCCAGCAGCAGCCGGTGCGACTGGAGCAGCGGCTCCCTGAGCCAGGCACACTGGCCGCTGCAGAAGTCACGGACTCCGTGACTTCCCTGATAAACTCGCAGCCTTAATTACGGGTGGAAGAGTAGCACCAGCACAACCACTCCGAGTTTTTAATGCAAGGGACAAACATCAAGGAAAGGCCCGTGTCTCCTAACCCACGCAGTGCTCCTCAGCCAGAGCACCAGGCTCCTGGCAAAGGGAGACTCGGGGGGAAGCACCAGGGACTGATTAAAGCAGAGCTCCTTTTAGTGCTCCACTAAGCCTTCTGCCCCAGAGCAGGGGAAATGAGAGTTACTAATCCTGGGGCAGAGCCAAAATCAAGAGAGCGAATAGAGATCACGGTCACCATAAGCTAGCCTGCAAGGGAGACACAAGGAAACGTGCCGAAGGACTAGGGTGTTTGGGGGAAAGGGTCAGATGAAGATTACGTGCCACAGTCTCCCACAGAACGAGACCCCACGCACCACAGCGCCCTAGTGAAAGCACATGCACCGGACAGACTCCCAGAGCTGCTTCGGTTGCCACCCACTTTGTCTTCTTGGGCCGTGAGCAGAGCACTCCCACGTGTCTCGAACCGCACAGCTACGGGCCCACTCACAGCATGACTCTTGGGACCTCTCAGCAGGCTTCCGAAAACAACATTTCAAACACAAACAAAGAGCTTCCCTCAGCACCCAGGTGTGAGCTGCCTTGGGACACACCCAGGATCTTCTACCTCAGCTCCAGAGCTGCCACTTCTCCGCAGAGAGCTCAGCTCTGTGCTGATCCACACGCCAGGCGGGGAGGGGGGAAGCGAGCCTGTCAAGAGCAGCATACGACCCCTCCTCTTAAAATGAATCACTGGCCCCACACAGCACAGTACCGTCGTGTCAGCCTTTACACGCCCTGGTGCTCAATGTCAACTGCACTTACAATATTACAGACAGACAAAGCCGGGGAGGGAATCTCCTATTGGACCAAGTTGTGTCGGTGAGAAGCTGGTCCAATAAAAGCCATTACCTCACCCACCTTGTCTCTCCAACAGGCAGGGTCCGACGCAGCTCCAATGCTCACAGCATTAGAAACAGCCCCCGCTTTGAACAGCTCCGCAGAGGGCCGGACTGCGAGCCCTTCCCAGCCTGGGGGAGGCCAAGAGAGCATTCCCCTGCCCTGGCTTTCAAGGAATGATCCATGGGGCCTGCTTTCCTTCACTGATCCGCTCACAGGGCTAATTGACAGCTCAGAGATAAGGCGACAGGGGGATAGGAATGGAACGTGACCTCCCCAAGAGCAGTCAACCCCCAGCTCCCACTGATAAATCACTCCAGACCCCGCGCTCTGCAGAGACTCAGCCCCCGGCAGTTGGCCAGTCCCAGACAGCGAGTCCCTCGTTGCCCACCTTCTGTAGATCCAGTCAAGCACCAAATAACCTCCGGTGACTCACACAGTGTAACAAGCCAGCAGAGCAGCCGGGGCCTGGAGGACCAACGGCCGAGAGGGGCAAGAAGCCAGAGGATTCTAGCACAGCAGGGAGGAGCTGGGATGGGGGCGCCATCTTGGCAGCAATGTGTGTATGTGGGGCTTGGTGGAGGGCAGGGGAGGACTGTGCTGGCCTGGGTGCGGGTGTGCATGAGCCTGGGGGATGGGCTGTGATTGGCACGGCTCGGCTGGGGCTGGGGGTGAGCACTTTGGGCGAGTCCCAAGGGAAGGTGGAGGCTGAGGAGCAGCACCCCACCAGGCCGGAGGTCCAGACCCAGCAGACACCTCACCCAGCTAGTGCATCTCAGCTGCACGCACCACTGGATGGGTTAGAGGCCTCAAGGCCAGAGGCGTGGGGAGCGGAGGGTTTTCAGCACCGCTGGAAGTGGGGGAAGGGATTGTGCTATTGTTTTTTCACCGTTGCTGTTGAATTCCTTTCAGTTCCCATCCCATCAGCCTGTTGGTCCATTCCCTGGCCTAAAATCCTTTCAAATGGATGGTCTCAGAATTCCTCTGCGTGCAACTGGGTCTTTGGCTCAGGGGCTGCCAGATCCACGTAAGCAAAGGGGGATCTAATGCCTGACCCAAAGAGAAACAGGACATGAACCAGCACCTGTGCCCAGTGTGGTGGGGGGAGCGGCTAAGCAAAGAGGATTCCTGGGACTGTATGGCCCACCAGAGACCGTTTGCACCAAGATTAGAAAGAAGAAGAAAAAAATAATAATTAAGTACATCAGAAGCAGGAAGCCTGCTAAACAGCTAGCGGGGCCACTGGACGATGAAGATGCTAAAGGAGCACTCCAGGACGGTCTAGCCATTGTGGAGAAACTAAATTAATTCTTGGCGTCTGTTAGGGGGCTTATTCCTTCACCCACTTACTTCCCTAGCCTTCTCGCATGAACAGAGAGCAACAATACCCGAAGTCCAAAGGTGCAAACAATGCGATGTTTATTGGGGTGAACTTCCAGCAAGCATGATTCCAGTTTCCTTCCTTCATATCCCCCTTCCCAGCTCTGACACCACAGAGCCTTACGCCTGTGTCCCTGTTCCCATTCCTGCCCTTAGCCAAACAGGATTCCAATTTCCCCACCCCCATTCCCTGTTCCCATTTCCCCCTTTAGCAAAACATGATTCCAATTTCCCCCACTCACTTCCTGATTGACTGCAGACTATATAGTAAAACTTGAGTTCTGCTTAGCTATACCTTAACCAATCATTTTCCTGAAATTTAACTAACCAATCCTAACATATTGTAACATGATTATTTAACCAACTATATCCCACCACCTTAATTAGTTTACACCCAGCAAAATTAATTATGCAGCACACAGGAACAATCACAGAACCAGACAGAGATTATACAGACAAACAATAGCAAAGTGGGAGCTATAATGACAAAACAATACAGAAGTGAGGATTTCACATCCCAGCTATTGATAAGTGAGTTCTTGCCAGACAGGATGCTATCAAACTAAGTTTCCTTTTACATTTTCTAGGCACTTCCCTTTCTCTGGAGGTGACAGGCACTATCAGGACAGGACTGTATTCCTAGCAGCCCAATAGCACCTTCTTTCAATGTGACTAGTTTGGAATGTGAGGATGTGACCAGTCGCTTCCCAGCTTATGGCTGCCCTTGCTGCTTAACCAAAGGCCTTAGCCTAAGAACAGGGCCTCAGACTGTCACAGTAAGAGAAGGACCTTACACCGGCAGACAGTGATTTTGATTTTTTCTTTTATACCTCTAACTAGCCAAGTGATAAGAATTTAGGTGTATTCTTAAGAGTATAGGCCTTTACAGACAGGCTTGAATATCTATATCCTAACGGCGTCAGTCTTCAAAGATGAGGATGTGAGGGAGATTCCCAAACCCGACCCATTCTTTTTAGGTGACAAATCTGAGGAACTGTCCCAGATTGAGGTGTCATTAGAGGTGGTTTGGGAACAAACTGATAAACTAAACCGTAATAAGTCACCAGAACCAGAGGGGATTCACCCAAGGGTTCTGAAGGAACTCAGATATGAAATTGCAGAACTACTTCCTGTGACTTGTAACCTATCATTTAAATCAGCTTCAGTACCAGATGACTGGAGGGTAGCTAACGTGACGCCAATTTTTAAAAAGGGCTCCAGAGGTGATCCTGGCAATTACAGGTCTGTAAGCCTGACTTCAGTACCGGGCAAACTGGTTGAAACTCTAATAAAGAACACAAAACTGTCAGACACATAAATGAACATAATTTGTCGGGGAAGAGTCAACATGGTTTTTGGTGAGGCATGATTTCCCTTTACAATCTACTAGAATTCTTTGAGGGGGACAAGCATGTGGACAAGGGGGATCCAGTGGATATAATGTACTTAGATTTTCAGAAAGCCTTTGACAAGGTCCCTCTGTGATGTTTCACTCCATATTCTTTATGAAAATATGCTTATGATATGAATATGACATAACAGGTATACTTTATGCAAGATGGCTCATGTGAGATATCATTGGAAAGGTTATGATTATCCAGTGTGTATGCCTGTATCATTTCTGTATCTGAAGTCAGGGATATTAACTCTGTATCTGTATTTCAAATGTGTTACTTGGGTGTCACCCCAACCAGCACTTCAGGTACAACAATGGAAAAGCCAGACAGGGCTGATGGGCCATGAGCAAAGACTGTAGAAGAGCTTAGTCTTCCTGTGGAGGCTGGAGACAGCCTATGAGCAATGGCTGCCACAGCCATGCAGAGACATGGGTCCAAGTCACCTGATACTGGATACCCCTTCTCCCCTTTTGGAATGCCAGTGGTTTTCCACTAGAAGGCAAAGGGTTCCCACCATACACAAGAGCTATATAAGGCAGGGGAGTGACATCATCACGGTTGTCTCCTCTGCCTCCCCACCTTAAGAGACATTGAAAAAGACCTGGAAGCAAGAACTGAACTTGGGGGAGAAGGACTGAAACCAAGCTGAAAGGCATCCAGCTTGTGAGTAATACTAACTGAGGTTTCAAGCTGGAGACCAGTGCATCTGCCTTTCAAGACGCTCTGTAATCTGCCTTCAACAATACCTAGGGTGAGAAACAAGACTTGTAATCTGCTTTGTTCTGTCTGTTATCTCTTACAGTCACTTAAAATCCACCTTTGGTAGTTAATAAACTTATTTCTTGTTTATAATAAAACCCAGTGTATGCAATTTCTAACTGGGGGGAGGGGGGCAAGAAGTATGCACATCTCTTCACATTGAGGAAGAGGGCGGATTTTTATGAGCTTGTGCTGTGCAGATTTTTCTATACAGTGCAAGACGGTATTATTTTGGGTTTATCTCCCAAAAAAAGGGATGTACATGTGAGTGCTAGGGGAGTCTTCTCACACAGAGCTGACTTCTGTCTGTGTCTGCAGCGGGGTGTGACCATACCTGGGGGTGTGTGCTGCAAGAGGCCAGAGAGCCTCTTCAGCAAAGCAGGGAGAGGGAACCCAGGCTGATTGAGCAGGGAAGGCCCAGTGAAATCCCAGTACATCAGGTGGCATCCCAGAAAGGGGGGTCCAACCTGTAACACCCTCACCAAAGGCTCTTAAGCAAAGTAAGCTGTCATGGGTTAAGAGGGAAGGTCCTCTCATGGATCAGTAACTGGTTAAGAGATAGGAAACAAAAGGTAGGAATAAATGGTCAGTTTTCAGAATGGAGAGAGGTAAATAGTGGTGTCACCCAGGGGTCTGTACTGGGACCAATCCTATTTAACATATTCCTAAATGATCTGGGAAAAGGGGTAAACAGTGAGGTGGCAAAATTTGCAGATGATACAAAACTACTCAAAAAGAAAAGGAGTACTTGTGGCACCTTAGAGACTAACCAATTGCTCAAATAAATTGGTTAGTCTCTAAGGTGCCACAAGTACTCCTTTTCTTTTTGCGAATACAGACTAACACGGCTGTTCCTCTGAAAACTACTCAAGATAGTTAAATCCCAGGCAGACTGCAAAGAGCTACAAAAGAGCCTCACAAAACTAGGTGACTGGGCAACAAAATGGCTGATGAAATTCAGTGTTGATAAATGCAAAGTAATGCACATCGGAAAACATCATCCCAACTATACATATAAAATGATGGGGTCTAAATTAGCTGTTACCACCTAAAAGAGATCTTGGAGTCACTGTGGATAGTTCTCTGAAAACAACCACTCAATGTGCAGCGGCAGTCAAAAAAGTGAACAGAATGTTGAGAATCCTTGAGAAAGAGATAGATAAGACAGAAAATCTCATATTGCCTCTATATAAATCCATGGCACGCCCGCATCTTGAATATTGTGTGCAGATGTGGTCGTCCCATCTCAAAAAAGATATACTGGAATTGGAAAGGGTTCAGAAAAGGGCAACAAAAATGATTAGGGGTATGGAACGGCTGCCATATGAGGCGAGATTAATAAGACTGGGACTTTTCAGCTTGGAAAAGAGACGACTAAGGGGGGATATAAGAGGTCTATAAAATCATGACTGGTGTAGAAAAAGTAGATAAGGAAGTGTTATTTACTCCTCCTCATAACACAAGAATTAGGGGGTTACCAAACTAAAGGAACTATTTTTTCACCCAACGCATAGTCAACCTATGGAACTCCTTACCAGAGGATGTTGTGAACACCAAGATTATAACAGCGTTCAAAAAAAGAACTAGATAAGTTCATGGAGGGTAGGTCTATCAACGACTATTAGCTAGGATGGGCAGGGATGGTATCCTTAGCCTCTGTTTGCCAGAAGCTGGGAATCGACAACAGGGGATGGATCACTTGATGATTACCTGTTCTGTTCATTCCCTCTGGGGCACCTGGCGTCGGCCACTGTCAGAAGACAGGATACTGGGCTAGATGGACCTTTGGTCTGACCCAGTATGGCCGTTTTTATGTAAGATCAGCTGGTTGCATACAAGTGAGGACCTCTAAAAATGCAGGTATCTGGAAGTCCACAGAAACAATACGTTTTTTCATAATCCCCCCAAACCAGCAGGAACACTGATATGTTTAAATCCTATTTCCAGACATACCAACACTGGACAACAGCGCTTCCTTGAGCGGAATGCAAACTTGATGAATTAAGGCTGTGATAGGTCTCAGAGTAGCAGCCGTGTTAGTCTGTATTCGCAAAAAGAAAAGAAACCCTTATTTGTTAGTCTCTAAGGTGCCACAAGTGCTCCTTTTCTTAAGGCTGTGATGATTCATAAGAACATAAGAATGGCCAGACTGGGTCAGACCAAAGGTTCATCTAGCCCAGCATCCTGTCTACCAAGGGAGTGAACCTAATAATCTAGTGATCTCTCTCCTGCCATCCACCTCCACCCTCTGACAAACAGAGGCTAGGGACACCATTCCTTACCCATCCTGGCTAATAGCCATTAATGGACATAACCTCCATTAATTTATCCAGTTCTCTTTTAAACCCTGTTATAGTCCTAGCCTTCACAACCTCCTCAGGCAAGGAGTTCCACAGGTTGACTGTGCGCTGAGTGAAGAACTTTCTTTTATTCAGATTCCCTGAACTATCACACCTTCTGGAGGCAATGCCTAAGCAGTGCACGACACAGAGCTGCTATTTCAACTACTCCTCAGTAGCAGATGTTTCAGAGGCGGTTCAGGATCTCCATCAGATTCTGAGTACTGAGTCAGAGGACAGAACAGACAGAACCTGGGAGGAAGGTTAGCGTAGGAACTTCTTCAGCCCACGCAACAGCTCAGATTTAACCAGGGGGGCAGGAAGGGCACACAGGGCCTTACCAGAAGTCTTACAAAGCCGCTAACCAGGTTGTAACACAGAGGGGGGCAAACTACGGCCCGCGGGCCACATCCGGCCCTCAGGATCCTTCCCTCTGGCCCCCAAGCTCCTGCCAGGGAGTAGGGTCAGGACAGGTTTGCAGAGGAGCCAGCCCAACTCCCCGGCAGTGCGGTGAGAGGGGCAGAGCCTTGCCCCTGGCCCCTTCCCATTCTGCCCCTCTCCCTCCCTGCCTCCCTCTCAGTCAGTTCCCCCAGCACCTGGGCAGCATGGATGCAGCTCCGGCCGGGCAGCACGGCTATAGTGCGGCCAGACCTGGTGCTCCAGGGCGGCGCAGTCAGGGGAAGTTCGGGGGGGCGGGGGAGGAGGCGAGGAGCAGGAGGAGCTGCAGGGGGGTGGTCAAGCGGCCTGTGTCCTGCTGCTGGGGACAGGGGAAGAGCAAATCAGGGCCCGCCCTCCACCTCCGGCATGCTTGTTCCCTTCCCCAGCAGCCAAGCCCAGACAGGGAGCGAGCCCTGCCAGACTGCCAAGGAGAGCAGCCAAATGAGCAGAGGAAACACACAGGGAAAGGACTGAGCCCCCCTTTCTCCCAACCCACAGGTAATATGGGTTGGGGAGAGCAGGGAGGGTTGGATAGGGGGCGGGAGGACTCCAGGGAGGGAGGGGAGCAGGGGAGATTGGATAGTGGCGGGGGTCCCGGGGGTGGTCAGGGGGGGATTGGATAGGGGATGGGCGACCCAAGGGGATTGTCAGGGGCCATAGAGATGAGGTGTTTGGATAGGATGCAGGAGTCCCAGGGGGCAGTTAGGGGTGGGGAGCAGGGGGGTTGGATGGGGGTGAGAGTTCCAGGGGGCGGGGGTAGGAGCAGGGGCCAGGACACGCCTTGCTGTTTGGGGAGGCATAGCCTCCCCCAACCTTCCCTACCTGGCCCTCCAGACAATTTCTGTACCCGATGTGGCCCTAGGGCCACAAAGTTTGCCACCCCTGTTGTAACAGACAGCTTTTCGCAGAGGTGCTGTAATGTTCCATGCACAAGCTGAACAAGCCCTCATTGTGTCACAGTCTGAGTGGGTCACAGTGTATTTTGTGGGGCGGAGCTGCTAGAAATCGTATCATCACTGGTGGGGAGCATCTGACCTTTTTCGATGTGCTGTTCGTAGCAGCTTGCACCCCCATTGGTCTTGCCAGGTCACACCTCTCCTTGTGGCACGCCGGCACTTCCACTTCCGGGGGACCGAGGAGGGCGGTACAATGTCTAAAACCAAAATACACCCAGTCCCAAGCTAGCCTTTTCCCTGCTGCCCTGCAACCCTTTGGGATGGCAAGCCCCTTGATTACACTGTGGCCTCCCGCTCTCCCACAGGATGGAAGAGGTTGCACTGCCCAAGCAGCTCCTGTAATTCGACTCAAGCATGCTTCTCTCTCGAGGACACAATGGTCTTTGCACTGGAAAGCTTCCTAAATAAATACCATTAACCACAAGGCACCTGTTTACCTGGAGGATCCATTACTTGTGAAACATGCTAGAACAATCTGAAGAGGATGTAAAACGTCCTATATTCTTTGGTCCTCTGTGTATTTTAAGTGCACTTCTTAAGTATAACTTGTGTCACCACTTTTCTCCGGCAGAAGAAGGGCTCAGACAGAATAATGGCACGTTTATCTTCCCGGACCTATGGCAGATGGAGTTCCCTTTCTGTGCGAATTCCTGAGCAGCCTTAAGTATCAATCCGTAATAATGAAATATTCAAAGCATTCCTTTGTCAACAGGGCTTCACGCTCTGGTATTCAGCCCGCAGGTGCTCTGGGATCATGAATACCAAACAGTGAAAGTCTTTTCAGGACCCGAAGTGATGCTGCCCTGTTTATTACAGGGATGCCTGTTTCAAGCTCCACGTGGAGAATCTTAATTTGTGGTTGATTTAGCAATCTACAGCTGCGGAAGCAATACAGCTTGAAACGATAAGCAACGCTCTCCGATTTCCAGTGACGTATACAAAGCACAAGTACCTGATGCTTATCATTGCGAACCCTTCCTGAATGACTCCTCTCTCCATGGCTGTGACTCTCCACTAGGGTCCTCCTGGCTGAATTTCACACGTGCCAAGTAGAGTCACTCTCCTTTTACACTCAGTGAACCTCTAATCCAAGCTTACTGTGATGAGAGAAGACTCTTTGCAGCCGGTAGTAGATTTCCTGAACTGCAGTGTCCTCTCCTGCCTGCTGGTTTATTCCAGCACAAGTCTGTAGTTATATTGTCCATGAAATCTGTGATATGCAAATCCCCATGTGCTGCATTTTACACTCTGAATTCCAGTAGCTCGGGGATGCCAGAGGGCCATTTTCTCATACAGACACAGGTCTGCGGAGGGCTTGCCCGGCCTACAAGCCACAATGCTTGCTTCCCCTGTTGGGAGTTTAGTACACCATGCGCCTGGATTCGATTAGCCTCATGCCGCTAAGATCTGCGGCATACTGGCAGGAGCCACCTGGGGGGGATTCCAGGCAGCTGGGTCTCCTGCCTTGAGCAGCATATAAGGAATCCAGGTTGAGCTAGCGTCCTTCCTGTAGGTACAACCACTGCTCGTGCACAGCACACCCTCCAGCTCTTCAGCCCCTCTGCGAATTCAAAGGGGCTAATCTCCTGGGTAAAGCAAGCAGGTTAAATGCGCAGGGCGATGGGCAGTGTGGCTAAGATGAACTAAGCCACTGAGGGAAGGAACGGGCAAGGAGAGGTGCCGCAGAGATGTGCCACCCCTGCTGGACTAGGGAATTCTCCACGTGCCAAGGAGGCGGCTGGGAGGGTGAGCATGGGGAGGTACGGTGTGGAGTTCAGCAGCCACTCATGAAATGATGCCCAGGGACTGCTCGTTCCCATGAGCAGTGCATTTCACGCTCAGAGACAGGCTCACGCTGGATGGAAAGTTTTCAGTGGAACTGTCCAGATCAAAATGTTTCACAGGAACATGTGTAATTTTTGTTTCCACTGCTGCGTCAATTCATATCATTTAGACTATTCCATTAAACTAGTAATTTTAATTTATTATATTGCATATATAATGTGTATTATATTTATTATTTTAAATATAAAACTTTAAACAAAACCTTTTGATAGTCCCAATTCGAAGTTCTTTGGAATTTTCATTCTGAAGACATTTCAAAATGCTGGCTTTTTATTCCAACACATGTATTTCTCCCCCGCCCTCCGTATATTGGAATTTTGCATGGAATCAGAATTTCAGTTCCTGAACAGTTCTACCTGTCGGTACAGGAATTAAATGGGATTAAATACCCAGGACAATTCCCTCCCCCCATCTCCTGCATTGGCTACTCTGATTCTAACCCCACACACAATGAAAGCACTGTCAACCCCAGCTCAGAGCCTGTCACAGTATGAAATTAAGCAGAAAGTCCAGAACTGCCCAATGGGCATGTTGGTGTAACTAGATGTATCACAGTTTCCTGCATTAGTCAGGTTCCGATTTACACCACTAGTGTGCCAGCTTGTGTTGTGCACGCCCCTTTGCACGCTCTGTCAGCCGAGCATGTCAGCACGCAGCTTACCAGGCTCTCTCAGATCTCCCACCGGCAGCCTGCTGCTGCCAAGCACAGTGTGTGCCGTTATCCCAGAGAAGAGAAGCCAATCCCAAAAACGTCCAACCAACATGCCCACCCAGAGCTCCAGCACGGAAAACCTTTGCACTGGAGGTTTGTTAAATGCTGGAATTCTTCCCCACGCCCCAATTAAACATGATGATAATAAACCCCCAACCCTACAAACAGGTACATGCAGGCAAAGGGGGTTGACACCACCCAATGAATGGGCCAGTTGCAGCACTGGGGCCCAGAACTATAATCCCCATGACCACTGAGTCGCATCACTCCCCATAAGGGCCCTGTGCAGGGCAAACAGCTGTAGTGCTGACCAGACCGGATACCAGGTCAGGTACCGTCGCCGCACTGAGGTGCATAGGAAAGCTGAGTCTCTCAGGCAAGGGAGGGAGAGAGTAGCTAGCTCCAGGGGAGAGACAGTCACATAGACCATCCTACTTTAGAGTCGGGCTAAGTAATGACAAGCCATAGACAGGGGGTGAGTTTTGGGACAAGCACCCTATGGTGAGTGAGGGAGGACGACATGGGAGCCCCACCCGTTCTGATTCACTCACAAGTCACCACCGAACCCATGAAGGAGAAGCACGCTCTCACCTGGCACTGCTGACGGAGAGGCTGACCAGAGAAGGGAAGAAAGCCAGAGCTCAAGGATTTGTTAGTGTTCTGCTTAGGCAGAAGTACAGAACTTCTGTAGCTCAGATAGAGGACAGGACACAAGACTGAAGCTAAGCCAAAGAGCAATGTTTAAACCTAAGACCAGGAGAGCAGGACTCAGCCCAGTGCCGAGGGAAAGCCAGCAGAAAGTGCAGAACATAAAAGCAATGGGCCACAGGCTGAGCAACAAACACCCTCTCCAGCCCCGCCATACTTTGCATGAAGAGTGGCAAACATCTGGGGATGCACCTCACTGGACTACGTCAGCTCAAGAGGTACGAAAGAAAGAAAACCTCAGAGAGACAAAGATGAATGTCGAGGGATGGCAACTGCCTTTCTCCCAACCCACCCGGACAGAGCCTCCCCAACACCCGACACCTTTCAACCGCACCGATGACACAAAAATAACAGAACTGTTTCCCATGAACTGAATCATTTACAGAGAGGGAAGCACACCAGCTAAGGAGCTTTCTGCTGTAAGTGGGATTTCCAGGAAGGGTAACAAAAGACACAGTGGGGAAGATAGAGAGAGAAGAATTGACTTCATGTTTCACAATGCACTTATTCACGAAGACTCAAGCTGAAAAAGACCCAGAAGGAGCAGGCTCAGCACAGGAACGGTTGAATTCACTACACTGCAGCAATAACTGTAACAGAGAACTATTTAAAACATCTGTGTTCCCCAGAGATTTGATGAAGGTAGTCAGTACCACTTGTGCAAGAAGACATTTTCCAGAGGCTAATGCCAAGCCAAGAGGAGAAGCTGTTCTGTAGAGGCAATACCTGATTTTAGGTGAAGGCACCCAAAAATGCAAAGTCACCTACACAAGATCTCCACAGTTGGAGTTATGAGAACAGCGTGTGTGTCTGATGTCACAGCTAGATCCTGATGGAATCTGTGATGCCACAGAGAGGGTCCTTGGTACTGAGACGATGCAGACAGCTCCGCCATGCCAGCAAATGCTGTTCGGGATCTGGATAGCCCAGAGGCTTGCTGACATCTCCACAGGTGAGGGACCAGTATAATGTATAAAGGAAGCCCAAAGTTGCACCTCTTTTCACCAGCTTTATACACGGTAATGGAGCAAAAACAGGGACACCCTGGTTTGCCCCTTCGCAGGCCATGTTTAAACTAGTACTTGCTAGCGAGGCACACCACCCATATTCACGCCAAAAGTCCTCGTTCCACGCCTGGCGGAGTGAATGGATTTCTCCTCACACCCACAGGCTGACTGGGATTCACCAGGGTGGGCAGTGGGAGATTTCTCCATCAGAGAGACAAGGACCCCCAGAGCTCCCTGGCTACATGGAGGGAGCACAGCCCGCTGCAGCTCTGGTGGCCAGCACACAGGGTGGGAGGGAGCTGTACCTCCCCTAGGCTCACACACCCTCTTTGGGGGAATGGCTGCTATGGGGGATGATTTTAATCACAAGTCTTGCAATATATGGAGGTTACTTACCTGCAACTGGAGGCTTTTCAAGATTTCCAGTCCCCATTTGTATTCCATACGTAGGCGTGCCATGCCCCTGGGACTGGAGACCTGTAGCAAGTTGCGTCCGTTGGTCGGTGCCTGTGCAGTCACCCTCCTCCCTCGTGCTTGGAATTGAGGGCTTAAACTGTGGCACAGACCAACACCTCCCCAGTTCCTTCTCTTACCACAAATCTGACAGGGTCTGAACCAGAGGGGAAGGAGGGCAGGTAGTGGAATATAGATAGGGACTACACATCTCTGAGAACCACGTGTATTCCACACATGGGAGATCAGTGAACAGTATTCAGGGAGGGAAGGTGCAAGGATGTAGTTGGTATGAGTGCCTCTAAAATTATTGTCCCAGCAGCTGCATCTGCAGAAGAGGCCTGAACTGAGGCATAACGCTTCATAAAAGGTGTGAATGGAGCTCCAGGCATCTACCTTACAAATGTCTAGTACAGGTAACTCAGAGTGGGCCCTCATCCGGGAGAAGAATATACTGAACTGATCACACAGAATGATACATCCAGAGATCTATTGGAATGGGTTACCTGGACTTGGAATGGGTTACCTAGGGAGGTGGTGGAATCTCCATCCTTAGAGGTTTTTAAGGTCCGGCTGGACAAAGCCCTGGCTGGGATGATTTAGTGGGTGTTGCTCCTGCTTTGAGCAGGGGATTGGACTAGATGACCTCCTGAGGTCTCTTCCAACCCTGATATTCTATGATTCTATTTAGTCTCTAGGCAGACAGCTCTTGTCCTTGCAATCATTCTGCTACAGCAACAAATAACCTTGCTGTTTTCCTAAGTGGTTTCGTTCTTTGCCAATAAAAGGCCAAGACCCACCAGACGTCGAGCGAGTGCAGTCTCTTTTATCCAGCAGAAGCACGGGATTTGGGGAAGAAGATCAGCAAGTGAACATGCTGGTTCATGTGAAACTCAGAAATTACTTTGGGGATGAATTTTAGGTGGATGTGAAGAGACTCTCTCTCTATGAAATATGGTGTATGGCAGGTCAGACATGAGTGCTTCCCCGTCTGGCCAATGTGATGGCAACTAAGAGCAACCTTCATGGAAAGGTGTGACATGGAACATGTGGCCCAATGGTTCAAAGGGTGCTTGGGTAAGTACTGAGAGTACCAAGTTGGGGTCCTATTGCAGTGTGGGTTTCCCCACCAGCAGGAAGGTCCTCATGAGGCTTTTCAGGAATCGAATTGTGGTTGGCTGAGTAAAGACAGAGTGGCCATCCACTGGAAGACGGAAGGCACTGCCTGCTGCCAGGTGGACCCGCAATCAGAAAATGGAAAGTCCTGACATCTTGAGGAAGAGGAGAGAGTCTAAAATAGCGGGATACCTGCTGATTCTAATGATAAATGTTTCTGTTGTGTCAAGGTAGAGAAAAGCCTCTGTTTAGGTAGGGAGCATTTTCTGGTGGAGACTTTTCTGCTGTAATCGAGGATAGTTTGGATGGCTTCTGAACATGAATGTTCCAGGTCTGACACCGATTCACATACCAGGCTGTGAAATTAAGAGCATCTGGTTGGGAGGTCTGATTCTGCCCTTCTCTTGAGTTAACAGACCCAGAAAGGGCCAAATACTGATAGAAGGATTGGTTGACATTCATAGGAAGACCAGCCACAAAGTTATCTGGGCCAACAGGGTGTGCTAAAGATGACCCTGGCCCTGTCGTGACAAATTTTCTGCAGAACTGAGGTAGCAGGGGGAGGGGAGGAAAGGTGTAGCTCAGATGATCTGTCCAGGATAACAGAAGGGTATCAGCCCTGAAGTCCCAGCTTATACAGCTCTGCAACAGTAGAGATTGAATTTCTTGTTTGCTTGAGAGGCAAACAGGCCCCAGAGATGGCATTCCCCACCGGGTAAAGATTTTGTTTAAGACAGAATTGTGAATTTCCCACTTGTGGTTTGTAGAGAAGTTCCTGCGGAGACTGTCTGCCAAGTGTTTTGCGCACCTGGTAGGTATGTTCCCCACAGTAATGTGGTTTCTGATGCATCAGTTCCATAATCTCACTGCCCCTTTACCTAGAGGAAGAGATTTCACTCCATCCTCTTTGTTTCTAAACATGAATTTAAATTTTATAAATGATGATTTCGTAACTCAGAAGT
Organism: Caretta caretta; assembly: GCF_965140235.1. NCBI lineage: Eukaryota > Metazoa > Chordata > Testudines > Cheloniidae > Caretta > Caretta caretta. Next base: position 78,204,881 of record NC_134216.1, read on the forward strand.
GTTGCAGCCAACATGGGGGAATTCTGTATTAGACCTTGTCCTAACAGATGAAGAACAGCTAATCAGAGAACTAAAAATAAATAGTAGTTTAGGTACAAATGATCATGACATGATCACATTTATAATGTGCAAGCTGAATCAAGTCCAAACCAGTAATGTATATATATTTGGTGCTTTAATAGGGCTAGTTTCACAAAGCTGAAAACAACTGAGCCAGATCAGGTGGGAGGAAGAATAATCAGAAAATGTGAATGATAAATGGGAATCATTTACGAACACTTTACTAGGTGCCCAAATAGCCAAACTACCACACTCCAGGAAGAAGATCGTACCGATTAAAGAACCAACCTGATTTAGAGGGGAAGTGATGGCAGCTGTCAAAAATAAAAATATATAACAAGTGGAAGAAAGGGGAAGTTGATAGTAATGAATATAGATCAGAAGCTAGAAATTGTAGAAAATTGAAAAGGGAAGCCAAAGGACACAATGAGAAATCTATTGCCAGCAGAAGAAAGAACACTATGAAGGTGCTTTATTTTTTTTAAACATATTAAAAACAAAAAGAATCCTGACAATGATGTTGGTCCATTACTAGATGGAAATGGTTGAATATCACTAATAATGCAGAAAAGGCAGAAATATTCAATAAATATTTGTTCTTTATTTGGGGAAAACAGATAATGTAGTCGCATCATGTGGTGATAACACTTTTTCCATTCCACTATTCTCTCTAGGAATCTCAAGCAGAAGTAGACAGGTTATTTAACTTCTCTATTTGGCATTGGCCCAACCACAGCAGAAACAGTGTGTCCAGTTCTGTCTCCACAATTCAAGAATGATGTTGATAACTGGAAAAGGTTCAGAGAAGAGCCACGAGAATCACAGAATCATAGAATATCAGGGTTGAAAGGGACCTCAGGAGGTCATCTAGTCCAACCCCCTGCGCAAAACAGAACCAATCCCCAACTAAATCATCCCAGCCAGGACTTTGTCAAGCCGGGCCTTAAAAACCTCAAAGGATGAGTCAAAGAATTAGAAAACACATTCACAGTAATACTCAAGGAGATCAATCTATTTAGCTTAACAAACAGAAAATTAAGGGGTGACAATTACAGTCTATAAGTACATATATGGAGAACAAATATTTAATAATGGGATCTTCAATCTGGTAGAGAAAGGGCTAACACAATCCAATGGATGGAAGTTGAAGACAGAAAAATTCAGAAGGGAATTAAGACATACATTTTTAAAAGTGAGAGTAATTAACTATTGGAACAGTTTACCAAGGGTGATGGTGGATTCTCCATCACTGATCATTTTTAAATCAAGACTGGATATTTTTCTAAAAAGTTCTCTGTCCTTTGCTATGCAGGAGGCCAGACGAGAATCAGCAGTTCTCAAACTATGGGTTGGGACCCCAAAGTGGGTCACAACCCCCATTTTAATAGGATCGCCAGGGCTGGCGTTAGACTTGCTTAGGCTTGGGGCAGAAGCCGAAGCCAGAGCCCCACCACCCGGGGCCGAAGCTGAAGCCCGAGCCCCACCTACCCAGGGTCAAAGCCAAAGCTCAGCAGCGGGGCTCAGGACTCTGCTTCAGCCCTGTGCGGTGGGGCTCAGGTTACAGGCCCCACGCCTGGGGCTGAAGCCCTTGGACTTTGGCCCTTCCGCCTGGAGTGGCGGGGCTCAGGCGGGCTGAGGCTTCAGTCCCCCCTCCTGCCGTTGTGTAGTAATTTTTGTTGTCAGAAGCAGGGTGCGGTGCAATGAAGTTTAAGAAACCCTGGACTAGATGATCACGTCTGGGTTTAGACTCTATGAATCTATGTTGCCTCACATTATCTGGATGTGACAGAACCGTATAAGGGGGAAGGAATGTGTTGCATGCTGGGTGAACCGCCCTCAGTTCCAGGAGAATTGTATGAATTCTAGCCTGTCAAGGGAATCTTGCCCAGTATGACTGTCCACGTGGACTCCCCATACTATGAGGTATGCATCCGTAATTAGTCATGTTGAATGTGGGTGGAAGGAAAGGGATGAGTGCTTGCACCTGTTTCATTGTCGTCTGCCACGAAAGAAGCTGTGACTTTTTGAGGGACTGTTACCTTGGTATTCACATTGTCCCTGTATGGTGAGTATAAACAGACTGAAGCAAGGCCTGCAGGCAATGGAGGAGAAGCCTAGTGAACAGCATTATATATGTACATGTTGCCATGTGGCCTAGTAGGGAAAGACAAATCCTGATCGTGATATGAAGTCTGAGGGTGACTTGAGTTATCAAGGTCTGAAATTGGTCTACAGGAAGATAGGCCTTCACTGAGGACAAGAGTCAAAGTGGACTTTTTTCTGTTTACACAGATCTCCAGTGATATCAGGAGGAGGAGTAAGATATGGTCACCGACTGAGCCTCCTGGCTCGATCTGCCAAGAAGGAGTGCTAGGCACAGACGGGCTCCACTTAACGAAGAGAGGGAAGAGCATCTTCGCGAGCAGGCTGGCTAACCTAGTGAGGAGGGCTTTAAACTAGGTTCACCGGGGGAAGGAGACCAAAGCCCTGAGGTAAGTGGGAAAGCGGGATACCGGGAGGAAGCACAGGCAGGAATGTCTGTGAGGGGAGGGCTCCTGCCTCATACTGGGAATGAGGGGCGATCAACAGGTTATCTCAAGTGCTTATATACAAATGCACAAAGCCTTGGAAACAAGCAGGGAGAACTGGAGGTCCTGGTGATGTCAAGGAACTATGACGTGATTGGAATAACAGAGACTTGGTGGGATAACTCACATGACTGGAGTACTGTCATGGATGGTTATAAACTGTTCAGGAAGGACAGGCAGGGCAGAAAAGGTGGGGGAGTAGCACTGTATGTAAGGGAGCAGTATGACTGCTCAGAGCTCCGGTACGAAACTGCAGAAAAACCTGAGTGTCTCTGGATTAAGTTTAGAAGTGTGTGCAACAAGAGTGATGTAGTGGTGGGAGTCTGCTATAGACCACCGGACCAGGGGGATGAGGTAGATGAGGCTTTCTTCCGGCAGCTCACGGAAGCTACTGGATCGCATGCCCTGATTCTCATGGGTGACTTTAATTTTCCTGATATCTGCTGGGAGAGCAATACAGCGGTGCATAGACAATCCAGGAAGTTTTTGGAAAGCGTAGGGGACAATTTCCTGGCGCAAGTGCTCGAGGAGCCAACTAGGGGGGGCGCTTTTCTTGACCTGCTGCTCACAAACCGGGTAGAATTAGTGGGGGAAGCAAAAGTGGATGGGAATCTGGGGGGCAGTGACCATGAGTTGGTTGAGTTCAGGATCCTGACACAGGGAAGAAAGGTAAGCAGCACGATACGGACCCTGGACTTCAGGAAAGCAGACTTCGACTCCCTCAGGGAACGGATGGCCAGGATCCCCTGGGGGACTAACTTGAAGGGGAAAGGAGTCCAGGAGAGCTGGCTGTATTTCAAGGAATACAGGTTGAGGTTACAGGGACAAACCATCCCGATGAGTCGAAAGAATAGTAAATATGGCAGGCGACCAGCTTGGCTTAATGGTGAAATCTTAGCGGATCTTAAACATAAAAAAGAAGCTTACAAGAAGTGGAAGGTTGGACATATGACCAGGGAAGAGTATAAAAATATTGCTAGGGCATGTAGGAATGTTATCAGGAGGGCCAAATCGCACCTGGAGCTGCAGCTAGCCAGAGATGTCAAGAGTAACAAGAAGGGTTTCTTCAGGTATGTTGGCAACAAGAAGAAAGCCAAGGAATGTGTGGGCCCCTTACTGAATGAGGGAGGCAAACTAGTGACCGAGGATGTGGAAAAAGCTAATGTACTCAATGCTTTTTTTGCCTCTGTTTTCACTAACAAGGTCAGCTCCCAGACTGCTACGCTGGGCATCACAAAATGGGGAAGAGATGGCCAGCCCTCTGTGGAGATAGAGGTGGTTAGGGACTTTTTAGAAAAGCTGGATGTGCACAAGTCCATGGGGCCGGATGAGTTGCATCCAAGAGTGCTGAAGGAACTGGCGGCTGTGATTGCAGAGCCATTGGCCATTATCTTTGAAAACTCGTGGCGAACGGGGGAAGTCCCGGATGACTGGAAAAAGGCTAATGTAGTGCCAATCTTTAAAAAAGGGAAGAAGGAGGATCCTGGGAACTACAGGCCAGTCAGCCTCACTTCAGTCCCTGGAAAAATCATGGAGCAGGTCCTCAAAGAATCAATCCTGAAGCACTTGCATGAGAGGAAAGTGATCAGGAACAGCCAGCATGGATTCACCAAGGGAAGGTCATGCCTGACTAATCTAATCGCCTTCTATGATGAGATTACTGGTTCTGTGGATGAAGGGAAAGCAATGGATGTATTGTTTCTTGACTTTAGCAAAGCTTTTGACACGGTCTCCCACAGTATTCTTGTCAGCAAGTTAAGGAAGTATGGGCTGGATGAATGCACTACAAGGTGGGTAGAAAGCTGGCTAGATTGTCGGGCTCAACGGGTAGTGATCAATGGCTCCATGTCTAGTTGGCAGCCGGTATCAAGTGGAGTGCCCCAAGGGTCGGTCCTGGGGCCGGTTTTGTTCAATATCTTCATAAATGATCTGGAGGATGGTGTGGATTGCACTCTCAGCAAATTTGCGGATGATACTAAACTGGGAGGAGTGGTAGATACGCTGGAGGGGAGGGATAGGATACAGAAGGACCTAGACAAATTGGAGGATTGGGCCAAAAGAAATCTGATGAGGTTCAATAAGGATAAGTGCAGGGTCCTGCACTTAGGACGGAAGAACCCAATGCACAGCTACAGACTAGGGACCGAATGGCTAGGCAGCAGTTCTGCGGAAAAGGACCTAGGGGTGACAGTGGACGAGAAGCTGGATATGAGTCAGCAGTGTGCCCTTGTTGCCAAGAAGGCCAATGGCATTTTGGGATGTATAAGTAGGGGCATAGCGAGCAGATCGAGGGACGTGATCGTTCCCCTCTATTCGACATTGGTGAGGCCTCATCTGGAGTACTGTGTCCAGTTTTGGGCCCCACACTTCAAGAAGGATGTGGATAAATTGGAGAGAGTCCAGCGAAGGGCAACAAAAATGATTAGGGGTCTGGAACATATGAGTTATGAGGAGAGGCTGAGGGAGCTGGGATTGTTTAGCCTGCAGAAGAGAAGAATGAGGGGGGATTTGATAGCTGCTTTCAACTACCTGAAAGGGGGTTCCAAAGAGGATGGATCTAGACTGTTCTCAATGGTATCAGATGACAGAACGAGGAGTAATGGTCTCAAGTTACAGTGGGGGAGGTTTAGACTGGATATTAGGAAAAACTTTTTCACTATGAGGGTGGTGAAACACTGGAATGCGTTACCTAGGGAGGTGGTAGAATCTCCTTCCTTAGAGGTTTTTAAGGTCAGGCTTGACAAAGCCCTGGCTGGGATGATTTAACTGGGAATTGGTCCTGCTTTGAGCAGGGGGTTGGACTAGATGACCTTCTGGGGTCCCTTCCAACCCTTATATTCTATGATTCTATGATTCTATGCCCTTTAGTAGCCAGTCATCTAGATATTGGTGTTGGTCCTGCTTTGAGCAGGGGTTGGACTAGATGACCTCCTGAGGTCTCTTCCAACCCTGATAGTCTATGATTCTATGATATGGGAAGACAGCGTAGCCATTGCGTCTCCTCTGGGCCACCACCTGATTTGTGAAGGCTTCTGGGTGCTCTCACCAGCCTCAATGGGAGCACCGTCAACTGGTAGTGCTCTTGTTGTACCACAAACCTGAGAAACCTTCTGTGGGACTGGGAAATAGCCACATGAAAGTAGGCATCACTCCTGTCAGGAGCCGCAAACCACGTTCTCTCCTCCAGGGAGGGAATTATTGTTTCCGGTGTCAGCGGGTGAAATTTTGATTTGGAAATAAAGACGTTTAGTTGGCATAGTGTGAGTTCATTGCTGTTTCACCTGCTATAGTACCATTCATATTTAAACAGTATGACGGGGAACTATTTAGTTTATATAATTTATTCTCACGGCAAATAAATTAATAGCTTAATTGGTTAATAACACAGTAAAAGCATCCTGATTGGTTAATAAGTAAACTACACAGCGTTTTAATATCACGCACTGAAAAGAGCCACAGGAGACATGTTAAAGAGCCATTTGTAGCTCACTAGCCACAGTCTGAGTATCACTGCTCTAGACAGTGTATCAGCTATGTCCACTGCGACCTGGAGTGACGTCTTAGCCACCAGCTTTCCTTTATCAATGAGGGCTTGAAATCGACCCCTGTCCTCCTGGGAAAGTTTGAAATAATCTGTGACATTGTAATTTGCTAACAAGGCTGGTAGTCAGCAATTCTGAATTGGAGGCTGACTAATGTAAATACCTTCCCTCCCCAGAAGGCCAAAGCATCTAGTTCCCATGTCAGTGGGAGCAGTCTTGGGATGCTGTATCCTGCATCACTAAGGAGCCGGGCACTGGATGAGTAAATAGGAACTCTGCCCCTTTAGCTGGCACAAAATAGTGGTTTTCAGCCCTTTTTGGGGTAAGGGCACAGGAGGCAGAAGTATGCCACGCAGTCCTGGCGGGTTCCAAAATGGCCTTGTTAACTGGTGGGCTACCCTGTTAAGGCCAGAGAGTTGCAGGTTTTTAAGAGACTATGTTGTGTCTCATTGACCTCAAGAGAGATCTGGAGCTCGATCGCCTCCCTCTGCAAAAGCTCCTGGTACTGCCTGTGGTCATCAGTTTAGTATGGGGATGATGGAGCAATTGCTCATCAGGTGAGGAGGATGACACCCATCAGAACCCATGGACCCTGGTCGACCTCCTCCTCCGCAAACTGTGACAGAGCCAGTTGGTATCAATCACAGTGTGATTCTTGCACAGATCCAGGACACCTAATATATGGATCCCAGTGAGCCAGTATGAAGGATTGACCAGCAGGGAGTGAGGGAGCCCCGAAGCATTGGGTACCAATGGTCCCATGGGTAGTTGTATCTGAGAGGAAGCTGGCTCCATGACCTCCTAGGGATTCTGTCAGGACTGGCCCCTCTCAATGTGGAAAGGCTCATCTGGAACATGGAATGAATCCAATGAGAAGGTAGGACCCTGTTCTACTGAAAGTACCAGCACACGAATGCTCCATCTTGTGGACATGGTAGGGGAGGACTTTCTCCTCCTCTAGGTGGTTTCTTCTGGTGTTGTAGCATCTCTGAGGAGGAGACTGCGGATACAGTAAGGTAAAGATTTCCTCCAGTGCGGTAAAGTTTCAGTCCTTTCTGGAATTCAAGAGCAATGGATCCGGCGTGTCCAATGAGCTCGCACTGAGAGGACCCTACCTGGGATGTGCCAGAAATGTTGAATGGGGTGCAATGTGGAACTCCCAGTTAGTTTGCAGGGGCTGATCTTTCAGCCAGTGAGGCAAAGCCAAAGCCAGTACTGTCAGATCCTTCTTCCTTTGTGCCTTCCCTTCTTGGGCAGAAGATGTACGCGGACCTACTTCCTTACAATCCACCCAACTTAGATCAACACAGGGAAGGATCTTTTCTTAGAGGTAAATCTAGATAGGAGATCTGTCTTTATGCCTATAGATCACATCCCCTGTTCCGTGAGAGTTTCTTAGGCTTAGCGGTTTTGGCCTCTACTCCAGAGCCCTTGCTCGGAGGGATGCTGCCTGCAGTCTGAGGCTGCTGAAATAGGGGGTCTCTCTGGCCTGGACCTGATTGGGGTCTCATGGCTTTCTCCCTGAAATGTTTCCACAGATGGCCCTCTTGTCCCTCCAGGTCTGGGGAGGGAAGGAGCGGCAGGTTCTGCACTTGGCTGTGCTGTGAGTCTCCCAAAGGCAGTAAAGGCACCGCGGGTGTTCATCACCGCCAGAGAAGGAACAGGGTCAGGAGATACAGTTCTTAAACCCCAGGACTCTGGGCATAGTCCTTCTCCATGCAGAGAAGTTCCCCAGGATGGGGAGAAACTAACTAACCCATACTAGTTACACAAAACACTAAAGCACTAAGGCTAAGATTACGAAAAATGATTTACAAACTCTGAAAGTAGAGGAACATTCTTCTGGACACCAAGGATTCTGACTCAGGCTATGCAGTGGTAAGGATGACCTAGAGAGGCATCAGTCTATGCTGCCCTTTATGCCCTTGATACAGAGCACAAGGACGACAACTGTGCAGGCACGGATCAACAGCTACTACTTGTCACAAATCTGCAGTCTCAGGCCCATGGAGCGCATGTGTGGAATACGCACAGGGCCCACCACCCAAAGAAGAGTTGGTGCTTTTCTTACTCCACAGCTCCTGTACGAGCACAAGTCCATGGGGCCGGATGCGCTGCATCCGAGAGTGCTAAAGGAGTTGGCGGATGTGATTGCAGAGCCATTGGCCATTATCTTTGAAAACTCATGGCGATCGGGGGAAGTCCCGGACGACTGGAAAAAGGCTAATGTAGTGCCCATCTTTAAAAAAAGGGAAGGAGGATGATCCTGGGAACTACAGGCCAGTCAGCCTCACCTCAGTCCCTGGAAAAATCATGGAGCAGGTCCTCAAGGAATCAGTTCTGAAGCACTTAAAGGAGAGGAAAGTGATCAGGAACAGTCAGCATGGATTCACCAAGGGTATGTCATGCCTGACTAATCTAATTGCCTTCTATGATGAGATAACTGGCTCTGTGGATGAGGGGAAAGCGGTGGACATGTTGTTCCTTGACTTTAGCAAAGCTTTTGATACGGTCTCCCACAGTATTCTTGCCAGCGAGTTAAACAAGTATGGGCTGGATGAATGCACTATAAGGTGGATAGAAAGTTGGCTAGATTGTCAGGCTCAACGGGTAGTGATCAATGGCTCCATGTCTAGTTGGCAGCCGGTATCAAGTGGAGTACCCCAAGGGTCGGTCCTGGGGCCGGTTTTGTTCAATATCTTCATAAATGATCTGGAGGATGGTGTGGATTGCACCCTCAGCAAGTTTGCAGATGACACTAAACAGGGAGGAGAGGTAGATACACTGGAGGGTAGGGATAGGATACAGAGGGACCTAGACAAATTAGAGGATTGAGCCAAAAGAAATCTGATGAGGTTCAACAAGGATAAGTGCAGAGTCCTGCACTTAGGACGGAAGAATCCCATGCACCGCTACAGACTTGGGACCGAATGGCTAGGCAGCAGTTCTGCAGAAAAGCACCTAGGGGTTACAGTGGACGAGAAGCTGGATATGAATCAACAGTGTGCCCTTGTTGCCAAGAAGGCCAATGGCATTTTGGGATGTATACGTAGGGGCATTGCAAGCAGATCGAGGGACGTGATCGTTCCCCTCTATTCAACATTGGTGAGGCCTCATCTGGAGTACTGTGTCCAGTTTTGGGCCCCACACTACAAGAAGGATGTGGAAAAATTGAAAAGAGTCCAGCGGAAGGCAACAAAAATGATTAGGGGACTGGAACACATGAGTTATGAGGAGAGGCTGAGGGAAAGGGGATTGTTTAGCAGAAGAGAAGAATGAGGGGGGATTTGATAGTTGCTTTCAACTACCTGAAAGGGGGTTCCAAAGAGGATGGATCTAGACTGTTCTCAGTGGTAGCAGATGACAGAACAAGGAGTAATGGTCTCAAGTTGCAGTGGGGGAGGTTGAGGTTGAATATTAGGAAAAACTTTTTCACTAGGAGGGTGGTGAAACACTGGAATGGGTTACCCAGGGAGGTGGTGGAATCTCCTTCCTTAGGAATTTTTAAGGTCAGGCTTGACAAAGTCCTGGCCTGGATGATTTAGTTGGGGATTGGTCCTGCTCTGAGCAGGGGGTTGGACTAGATGACCTCTTGAGGTCCCTTCCAACCCTGATATTCTATGATTCTATGAGTCACGTGCCTAAATAAGAACCTCAACTCGTCTTAGAGAGAGAGAGAGAGAGAGAGAGAGAGAGTTTCTAGCCCTCCTGGTTGTGTAGAAAAGCCAGAAAAATCTAGGACTCAAGAGCAGGCTAACAGCTTAGACAAGGCAGAAGGCAAAGAAAGGGAACTCAGCACATTGTTCGGATAATATCTCATGACTTTTGGAGGCCTGGCTCCTGCTTTTGAATGTTTGAAGTTGCCGATACTACCCCTAGTGGCTCCAGATAGCAGTTGGACTGGGCAGATTGGGGATCAAATATTGTGGCTGGAACAATAAAGTAGTAAAGATTTTAAAACATTTCAAAAAGGGAAATAAGGAAAAGCTGTTATGGTGTAGTTTTATTTAGAAAGTAAGAACGTACGCTGTGCTACCGTAGCGGATATAATCCTGACTAGACATAAGGTAGCCATGTTGGCTCCTCGTGTTTGAGGAACATGCAGAGCATGCATCACATTAAGAAATGGAAGACTCGCTCTGCAGTTAAGAAAATTAAATCATGGCGGCTTTTCAGTGACCCTTTTAGTTCTAACTGCAACCTACACATTCTCAGCATTCCTCTTTTGTTCCCACATTTAGTCATATTCATCAGCAACCACAAGAGATGAACAAATGTAACTTGTTTACAGAAAAAAGTCCAAATAGAGCATGTCAGGTTGCTCTCAGATTGCTCAGTATTGAATGACAATTTATCAGTTTATGGGAAACAATATTTTTCCAAAATTAGCTAGAAAATGAAAAGACAGAGGATTTTCTCAGATAGGACCTTCCAAATTTAAAATGAACTTGACCATTTAATCAACTTTAACCCCCTGCTGGTAAATGGATTCTGTTTATCTTAGAATCAGATAAAATTCATGACCACATACACCCAAACCAAAGAGATTCCCAGTGCTATAAATCAGCCTATTGGTCATTCTTCTGCCTCTTTTCACTTCAGAGACAATACTTTGACTGTTGGCACTAGTTTTGGGGCTTACTTCCATGCTATCTGGGGCTTCCCTTTAAAGAAATGAGGAAGCAAGATCTCCTCTTAGGAGGTTCGTTTCATCCAAGTGCAGTCTGCAGAATATATTGTCACCAGAGAACATGTAGTGCCCACAGTGCTTAAATAGGGAAAACAACATCCAGCCCTTAAACCTGCGCTGCTGTGCAAGTTTAAATTAGTTTAACATGAGAAATATACTAATCTGGCTCTTTAAAATAAAAAGACAAAATGTGTTTAAGCTTTAGCGAGTCCTTTAACAGGAGCAGAATCTCATTTCTCAGCTGTCCCTGGAGAACTGTGAGGCAAACATTAAGAGGAAATAGTTAGCCTAGCCCGTTAGCCCTTCGGGATGCATAAAGACTGAATCGAGGGGTTGGGGCTTGGGTTTAGGGAAGAGAGTCTGTGACTGTGTGCTACATTGGAACTACTGGGCCCAGGGAAGAGCTGATATGGGATCTCACAGGATAAAACAAAAGTGACTTGCAGCTTTCCCTGCTGGTTACTGAGAGCCTATGACGTTCTGCAGTACAGAGCCACAGTCACCTTCTAGAGAGGCGAGACACTGGGAGATGACAGGTCCTAGAGGAAATGCTCCATCTCCACCTTCATAGACACACAGTGTAAGGCCAGAAGGGACCATCAGATCACTGACCTCTTGTGCATCACAGGCCATTAAATGTCACCCAGCTAGCCCTGTACTGAGTCCAATGCCTTGTGCTTGGCTAAAGCATACCTGCCCAGACGGCATCCAGGCTGGACTGGAAGACCTCGAGGGTTGGTGCACCCACCTCTAACCTTGGCAGTTTGTTCCACAGGTCGATCACCCGCACTGCTAAAAATGCATGCCTTATTTCTAACTTGAATGCGTGTGGCTTGGCGTTCAGTCATTGATGCTTGCTCTGCCTTTTGCAGCTAGACTAAATAGAATCATAGAATCATAGAATATAAGGGTTGGAAGGGACCCCAGAAGGTCATCTAGTCCAACCCCCTGCTCGAAGCAGGACCAATTCCCAGTTAAATCATCCCAGCCAGGGCTTTGTCAAGCCTGACCTTAAAAACCTCTAAGGAAGGAGATTCTACCACCTCCCTAGGTAACGCATTCCAGTGTTTCACCACCCTCTTAGTGAAAAAGTTTTTCCTAATATCCAATCTAAACCTCCCCCATAGCCCTTGACTGCCCAGAATTTTCTCTCTATGAAGATATTTATACACTATGATCGATCTGTGATGGGTTTCCCTCCGGGGTGCCACCTGGAACTGGGGTACCACTGAGCCCTCTGACCAACCAGCCTGGGCTCCCTCTCACGCTGTGCTGCTGTGACAAGCTGCAGACACGCTCCCGGCCTTACACTTCCACCAGCATACACACAGGTAGGGACACACCCAGCTCCAGTTACTTACAGGCTCTTTGACTAGCCACTGCACGAACCAACAGTAGAAAGGCTAAAGCCAGGTAACTCAGCTCCCCAGGCACGCACTCCCTCTGGAGCATAAACCCAAAATTATACTGTCTTGCGCCGCACAGGGACCTGTATTGCGTAAGCTCACAGTGTCCCCCGCTCTCCATTGTGGAGAGGAATATACAACAGCCCCTCTGAGCTAAGATTCCCACACACTTCACTCTGAACTCACTGGTTTAGATAAAGCAAAAACAAGTTTATTAACAAAAGATAGATTTTAAGTGATTATAAGCAATAGGAAACAGATTAAAGCAGATTACCTACTAAATAAACAAAACACCCACTGGGTCTAAGATAGTAGAAAGATAGGCTATGAATTAGCAAATTCTCACCCTGGCTAATGATACAAGTAGAATGCAGATCCTTAAGGGACACACTGCACTTGCTTTGCAGCTTGGAATCCCCAGGTTCTCATACACAGGCTAGAAATGCCTTTAGCCTGGGTCCAGCACTTCCCCCAGTTCATTCTTCATTCCTCAAGGGTTTCCAGTGTTCTTGTATGGGGAGTGAAGAACAACAGATGAGGTCACTGCCTGCCTTATATAGTTTTAGCATATGGCAGGAACTTTTGTTTCAAAACTTGGTTCCCTAACCAGTTTGTGGAAAAATACTGACATCCCAAGGTGGAGTTCAGAGTCATATGTCCCTGTAGAGTCATAGCAGCCATTACTTACAGGCTGTCTGAAGTGTTCTCAGGAAGGCTTACCAGGTGGGAGACAAGCTTCTCTTAAGTGCTATTGTTTTCCCTAATGGCTCATTACTCTGAATAGGCCCTTCCCCAATCATAGAATCATAGAATATCAGGGTTGGAAGGGATCTCAGGAAGTCATCTAGTCCAACCCCCTGCACAAAGCAGGACCGATCCCCAATTAAATATCCCAGCCAGGGATTTGTCAAGCCTGACCTTAAAAACTTCTAAGGAAGGAGATTCCACCACCTCCCTAGGTAACGCATTCCAGTGTTTCACCACCCTCCTAGTGAAAACGTTTTCCCTAATATCGAACCTAAACCTCCCCCACTGCAACTTGAGACCATTACTCCTTGTTCTATCATCTGCTACCACTGAGAACAGTCTAGAGCCATCCTCTTTGGAACCCCCTTTCAGGTAGTTGAAAGCAGCTATCAAATCCCCCTTCATTCTTCTCTTCCGTAGAGTAAACATCCCCAGTTCCCTCAGCCTCTCCTCATAACTCATGTGTTCCAGTCCCCTAATCATTTTTGTTGCCCTCCGCTGGACTCTTTCCAATTTTTCCACATCCTTCTTGTAGTGTGGGGCCCAAAACTGGACACAGTACTCCAGATGAGGCGTCACCAGTGTCGAATAGAGGGATCCAATCACTATCTAGACTGAAAGCATCTTGCCTAGTGGGCTTCATCCAGGTGTAACTACATTTGAAATACAGATACATAGCCAGTATTTATAACTTCAGATACAAAAGTGATCCATGCACACAAATAGGATAATCATATTCAGCAAATCATAACTGTCCCAATGACCCCTCACATGACTTATTTTATACAACAGGCATCCTAATTATGCCATAATCATTCCATAATGTTACTATGACGAATATGGGAAGCAGTGTCGCACAAGCCACCTCTCAATCTTCTTTCCAACAAGCCAAACATATGGAGCACTAAGTCTTTCACTGTAAGGCATCGTCTCCAAGTTACACCAGCGGGAGCACTGGTCTGTAGTCCCGGTGGGCCATACCTCCACAGCCAAGAGTTCATTACCTGAAAAACTTCTATTCTTCTGTGCAAGTAGGAAGAGGGGCCTCAGCTCCTGGCAAGTGGCCAATGCAGTCCTTGGTTTGGCAAAATAGGGGCGTCTGGTATATCGACCTATCTGAACTAGATCTGCCCCCAAAGTCATAAAACAACAGCGAGACTAGCCTATCTGCAAGGCAGGATGTACGTTAAAGAACATTGTAACTTTCCATACAGGTCTCGATTTTTCCAACATGTCAATGGGAGAATGTTTCCGCAACAAAGCCAGACCAAGTCTCACGATTCAGATCTCAGCTCGGAAAGAGCCACAACCAACGTGTCCAAGGCTGCTGAAGCAAAAAGAGTTTCAGGTTTAAGAGCACCTGGTGCAGAGGCAGACGCCAATTGTAAGTGTGTAACTGGAAGCTATGCAGGCCTGTCACTCTTCTGTCCACCAACATTAACCACTAACTCCAACCTGTGGGTCCCAGGAGCGGAAGCAGGAGCCTGTCTGTGTTTTTCCCTTTTCTGAGTAAATTTCTTATAGAAACCACTAACTAGATCAGTGTCTATAGCAATCAATGATAGCTATTTGGAGAGCAATGAATCAAGCCACCGTGCATACCAGTTTCAAAGCCTCCGCTTCCCCAACCCCCCCCCCCCCCCCCCGGTGCCCTCACTTCAGCGTAATCAGTCAGTAATATTTAATCACTAACTGGAACTCAGCCGACAGTCTCATTTTTCTCTTGAAACACAGAGAATCCAAGCCAGCCTAGCAGCAAGGCTAAGAATAAAGCTGCATTCAGCTGTGGATTAGGTAGCTGCGCTTAATGCCTTTTCTACAACTATATTGTTTTTAAGTCATCCAACACACCACCAAGGATTGTTGTTCAGCCCAGTCTCTGCCCAACAGGAATGAAGTCACCGTGTTTCAGGAAAAGATTTTCTGACCAGTCACCGCAGAACTAAGACAGGTGTCCCAATACTGGCTTGTGTTCTGCATGTGCGAGTGAATACACACATGTATTTCTAGTTAAAAGACAGGCCTTTCAACTTGGTGTAAAGTTGTTACGGGTTTTTTTGGGGTTTGTGGAAGGTGGGTGATGTGGAAGATGGAAAAAAGTCAAAAAAAAAGTCTCTCTAATCATGTTAAAACCACTCCCCACTCTCGACTGCCCCAAACTCAGCAGAGGTCATGTAAATAGCAAGCATACCAGCTTGGGGGAGGGGGGAGGTACCACTGAGAATCTCCGGGAAAGAGACATACCGGGAAAGAGACATACCGAGAGCTACCAGCGACAGATGGACTGGGACCCAACGGGAGTAAAGGGAAAACTCCACTCTGTGTTAGAGACAAGATGGCACAGAAGCACTCCATTCTCAGAAGGGAAGACATTTCTCACTTGGACCCTGCTGTCCTTAGACTAATCACAACAGTGCAAGTGTTCCAGCTTCATGAACAATTCAACACTTGGGCTTTAACTGCAACCAGAGTTTAGCAAGCTCTCGTTCCGGGTGTGACCCTGCACCTGCGCACTGCAAACTCCAATCAGGAGAGCCAGACACAGGCAATGAGTGTCATCAGGGTGCCACGGGCAAGGCGGGAACCCTCTGCCCTAGTCTACAGAAAGCTCATTTCTCTACAATTTTCCACTGGTAGCAGCACTAAAGTGGACAAAAGGCACCGGAGGCCACTGGCACCAGGCTGTCTGGATCTGCTCAGACCAGGGTGAGACAACATGGGGCTCTGCTGATAACCAGGGCTTTGGAGCTGTGCTCCAGCTCCCCTCCAGCTCCAGGCAAAAACCTGCAGCTCCACTGCTCCGGAGCTGCTCCGCGCTCCAGCTCCGGGCTCCACTCCAAAGCCCTCCTGATAACGTGGAGCATGGTCAACACTAGCACGTCCATGGCTTCCCCCTTAGGCGAGCTGAGCCAGGGGTGGGGTTCTGGCAAAACCAAGCCCGTTGTGAACCCTGCTGACACGAGCAGGGATGCAGAGAACCCACGGTGGCTGCTCAGGCCAGGGGGGAAGGGCTTGGAGACAAATCCTCATTTGGTAAGTCAGCATCCTCTAGGACACAGGGCTGACATCTCCCTCTCCACAGCCCGCTCTCATCAAAGGAACCCAGAGGCAGCCCCTCACACTTCACAGCTGTTAGAAGTGATCACATGCAGAACCAACCAACCACCTCAGTCCAACTCAACAGCCCAGACTGGCGTGGGACATCTGGTTCATGGCAGGAAAGCTCTCCCTGCTGAGGGACAGGCCGCCCTCTGAGTGTCCACAAGCAAGTGCAGTCAGTACGGTCTGGTGGGCCATTCACTCACTTCCCCGGAGGGTGCACAGGGCACATCCCTGCCAATTCAATGCAATCAGATTTGCCTCCACACTTTTGCTACTGTTTTGATTGTTGGTTTAAATAGGCCTTACCTGAATGAGAACAAAGGGGCAGGGGTGGAGCTGTGGCCTAAGAAACGTGGGTCCAGTAGAAAAACCGCAGAGCCATGAGAGAAACTGGCAGACAGTGAGCGACAGAACCCACCGTGCAGCATGGAGCAGCCATGTAAAATGAGCTCTTTGAAACGGCACTTTAGAGCCCGAGCCCAAACCTGAACTGGGAGACTCCTCAACTGAGACCAAGGGATCTTTCCTATGGGACTCTCCCACAACAGCTGCTAAAGACAACTGGCTACGGGAGCAGTGACTGCTCTAGATGAGCACCCGGGACACCTTCCCATCGGTGATGTCAGTCACAAGGCACACAAAAAATCATAGAATCATAGAATATCAGGGTTGGAAGGGACCCCAGAAGGTCATCTAGTCCAACCCCCTGCTCAAAGCAGGACCAATTCCCAGTTAAATCATCCCAGCCAGGGCTTTGTCAAGCCTGACCTTAAAAACCTCTAAGGAAGGAGATTCTACCACCTCCCTAGGTAACGCATTCCAGTGTTTCACCACCCTCTTAGTGAAAAAGTTTTTCCTAATATCCAATCTAAACCTCCCCCACTGCAACTTGAGACCATTACTCCTCGTTCTGTCATCTGCTACCATTGAGAACAGTCTAGAGCCATCCTCTTTGGAACCCCCTTTCAGGTAGTTGAAAGCAGCTATCAAATCCCCCCTCATTCTTCTCTTCTGCAGGCTAAACAAGCCCAGCTCCCTCAGCCTCTCCTCATAACTCATGTGTTCCAGTCCCCTAATCATTTTTGTTGCCCTTCGCTGGACTCTCTCCAATTTATCCACATCCTTCTTGAAGTGTGGGGCCCAAAACTGGACACAGTACTCCAGATGAGGCCTCACCAATGTCGAATAGAGGGGAACGATCACGTCCCTCGATCTGCTCGCTATGCCCCTACTTATACATCCCAAAATGCCATTGGCCTTCTTGGCAACAAGGGCACACTGCTGACTCATATCCAGCTTCTCGTCCACTGTCACCCCTAGGTCCTTTTCCGCAGAACTGCTGCCTAGCCATTCGGTCCCTAGTCTGTAGCTGTGCATTGGGTTCTTCCGTCCTAAGTGCAGGACCCTGCACTTATCCTTATTGAACCTCATCAGATTTCTTTTGGCCCAATCCTCCAATTTGTCTAGGTCTTTCTGTATCCTATCCCTCCCCTCCAGCGTATCTACCACTCCTCCCAGTTTAGTATCATCCGCAAATTTGCTGAGAGTGCAATCCACACCATCCTCCAGATCATTTATGAAGATATTGAACAAAACCGGCCCCAGGACCGACCCTTGGGGCACTCCACTTGATACCGGCTGCCAACTAGATATGGAGCCATTGATCACTACCCGTTGAGCCCGACAATCTAGCCAGCTTTCTACCCACCTTGTAGTGCATTCATCCAGCCCATACTTCCTTAACTTGCTGACAAGAATACTGTGGGAGACTGTGTCAAAAGCTTTGCTAAAGTCAAGAAACAATACATCCACTGCTTTCCCTTCATCCACAGAACCAGTAATCTCATCATAAAAGGCGATTAGATTAGTCAGGCATGACCTTCCCTTGGTGAATCCATGCTGGCTGTTCCTGATCACCTTCCTCTCATGCAAGTGCTTCAGGATTGATTCTTTGAGGACCTGCTCCATGATTTTTCCAGGGACTGAGGTGAGGCTGACTGGCCTGTAGTTCCCAGGATCCTCCTTCTTCCCTTTTTTAAAGATTGGCACTACATTAGCCTTTTTCCAGTCATCCGGGACTTCCCCGGTTCGCCACGAGTTTTCAAAGATAATGGCCAATGGCTCTGCAATCACAGCCATGTTCAAGCAAACAAGCATGGAGACCAGAAAGAGCATAAAAAGAAGGCCCTGGCAGGGTCTCGGAGGGTGCCAAGATCTGCTCACCCTGAACAATATCTGCACCAAAGCAATTCTGAGCGCTGGAGCCCCCCTGACAACGCTCCTTGCATTTTCCCATAGGGACAGCAGCTTTGCCCTAGTCCCTTTCAAAGGGTGGGTGAGGAGCAGGTCCTTCCTCCCAGTGCCCTGCCGTTCCCACCCGGAGCCATAGTGGTTTTACCAGCACATTTTCCCTTTTCAAAATGCTTTCCTCTCCCCAGTTGCTCTGAGAGACCCACACCAACCTCAGGGGAAGCGGACTAAGGCCTCAAGAGGCGGCTGCTCCCTGGGCCTGTCAATAGCCTCTCAGACGTCAACGTGCAGGCTAAACCCCGCGGAATCCAGCACGGACGACCCCGTGCACAAAGTGAAAGCAACTGTGCTCCAAGTGCTGTCCCAGGCGGAGTCAGTGACTTAAAACGAACAGAGGAAACACACCTGCCCCCCCGAAACTCCCTGGTGTTACCCACAACACTGGCAGGTGCAGCATTTCCAGGGAGGAGGAGAGGACTGGATGTTCCTTTAAAGTGGGGGCTGGACACTGAAAAGAAACTCTGTGCAAAAAGCACAGTGGGGCACCACATTCCTAGAGTCTTGGTGGCTACAGAGCAAGTGTTCCCTAACTGACACCCCTGTAAAGTCAAGTTGGAGTCCTCCCTTCCCCCGCTCTAAGAAAGGCTGAAGAAACCCTGCTGCCTTCAGATTAGCTCCTCTGCGACATCTGTGCAGCGACAGGGACTTCAGCCTTGCTCTGGGGAGTAGAGTCAGCAGATGAGTACATACAAACTGGTGACGTAGCTGAGGCTTAGGAAAGCAAGGCATGCAGGAAGCCTGTAAAAGACTGCACTTCGTTTTCTGGGCCAAGTCAGCCTGCATGCGTCAGGATTATTACGGTCCAGCACCCACTGATTCCATGGGCTACTATTACCCAAGGGGTGCTTGTATGGAAATGCCTTTCCAAGGGGGGGGGGAAGGGGCTTGAGAAGATTAAGGAAAAGGGGCAATTCTCAGTGAAGACTATGGCCGCATCAATGGAAATGTAACATCACGCAGAACACTGAGCCCTTTGGCTCTGTTCCTGCGCTACAATGCTGCCATTATTTTGCTGACAACTGATAATTATCTACAAGCTGAAAAACACTGGTATTCCCAGCTTGTCACAGAAGGGTTTTTGCTATGTCCCTCTTAATTACATCAGCAGGATTTACACACCAAGAACTTCAAAAGCAAAAAACGTGATTAAAAGGATAAATGAAAAAAAATAACCTGTAATCGCCCCTCCACTTCCCATACATGGAAACCCGGGTTCACTCCCCCGCCCAAAACAGTAGCAATGTTTCTGTAAACAAACTAGGATAAGGTTTAACTACATCTCAGAATGATGGTCTCAAATGGACCCTTACGCAGGAAGAAAGGTGGCCACTTCACAGGGGAGCAGACATGAGCCGTGTTTCTAAACTGTGTAGAAAAAAACCCCACTTTTCACATTGGGGGAAGAAATTCCTTTAGGCAAGGAAGGGAGCGCCCCAGTGCCTTTTGCTGTCTGTAACCCTTCACGCTTTCTTTTGCCAAGGACACCACAGAGGGAGAGAATCCTCCACAACAAGGCCTGTTCTAGCTCAGCCAGCAGATGGGCCACTTGCAGCAGGCATGGAGTGAGGGCCTCTGGCCCGTGCCATGCAAGCGACCCCAGGTGTTGCCCATGAGCACCACTAAATCGTGAAAACCTTAGTAGCCACTTTTCAAACTTGGGCCTTAATCTGTATTTCGGATTTGCCCTCCATGAAAGGGGGATAACAATAGTTAGAGCACTTGCCTCCAGAGGGTGCTGGGAGGCTTAATTATGGTTTGTAAAGTAATTAGCCATCTTCAGATGAGAGCGAGAGTATGAACCGCACCAATTTCCTGCAGTTAAACTGTAAACTGGGAGTTCATAAAATTAACCTCCTCCTTGTTGCCAGCTCACCCAAACATTTAGCAATCACTGACACAAGAGCCTATGAGTAGCTGGAGTCTCTAGGACACTGCTAAAGTGGAGTGACTAACCCCAGCCCTGCTGGTACTTTCAGAACAGGGAAGGAGTTTTTACTTTAACAACCTCCACGGTCCGCCCACCCAGGTAGCAGTTTCTTTGCACGCTACATTCTGCCTGAACTTTCTTCAGGAATATAGGTGCTCTAGATCAGTGTTTCTCAACTTTTTCGATACTGGACACCAGCTTCCTGCCTTCCTAACTGTGTCGGGGAGATCTCAGGGACCAGCACCAGACCACAGAGAAACACTGCTCTAGGGAAAAAAGCAAAGAGACTATTCATCTCCCAGCCCTTTACAATTCTCATGTAAGAAAGGCTCACATTCTTCCTGTCTCGTCATTGCTGTGTGGACATCATTAGGTCACGACCCCTTCCCACACCAAAGTGCCAATGCAACCACTTCTGTGTGACACTACACCCCATATTCATCATGGGGGTATGACTATGGCATGATTATGACATAATTATGATGCATTTTGTACAAGATGAGTCATGTGAGGAGTCACTGGAAAAGTTATTTGCTGAATACGATTATCCTATTTCTATGCATGTATCATTTTTGTATCTGAAGTTATGAATATTGACTATGGATCTGTATTTCAAATGTGTTTACTCTGGAAAACACCCACAGCTAGCCTTTTAGGTACAATAACGATGAAACAAGACAGTGCTAATGGCTCATCAACAAAGACAATGGGCTATGGAAAAGCTCAGCCTTCCTGTAAACATTTCAGTGGGCCTGTGATGGCTGCCATGAACCAGCAAGGGCATGTGACCAGGCCACAGGATACTGAACTTCATTTTGGGTACCTGTATTTTTCCACAAATTGAGTGGGAACTGAGTTTGGAACAAAGGATTCCTGCCATATGTTAATGCTATATAAGGTGGGGTGTGATATCATCGAGTGGCCTCACTCCCCACACAAGAGAACTCCTGTAAACACCTGATGAACAAAGACTGAACTGAGGCAATTACTGGTCCCAGGGTAAAAGGATTTCTAGCTTATGTATGGAAACCTGGTGGACCCCTTGTATCATCCGCCAGGGTAAGAACTTGCTAATTCATATTCAATCTTTCCACTATTTTAGGCTTAGTTAGCGGTTTTGTTTATTTGCTAAATAATCTGCTTTGATCTGTTCGCTATCCCTTATAATCACCTAAAATCTATTTTTTGTAGTTAATAAACTTGTATTTTTTGCTTTATCTAAACCAGCGTGCCTTTGAGTGAAGTGTCTGGAGAAAAATCTCAGCTTGATTAACACAGGCTTGTTGAGGGGAAGGGAGGAGAGGGGAAGGCGAACTGTATTCATGAGCTTACCTTGTACAGATGCCTGTGCAGTGCAAGATGGTATAAATCTGGGTTTATACTCCAGCGGGGGGTGCGAGCCTGGGGAGCTGGGAAATTGGCTGGTGTTTGCGGTTTTACTTTGGTGGCTTAGGTATAGCACTAAGGTAGCTCAGTTAGGGTGTGTGGCGCCACCTGGTGTCGTGTTGGGCGATAACGGGACCTGGTGAGGCTGGCTGTATCTCCAGCAAGCAGTATGGGAAGGGCCAGCCCAGCTGGCTGGTTAGAGGGGCTCAGCAGTTCCCACAGTTCCCAGACTGCCACCCCAGGGGTGACAACCCGTTACACTCTCATTTCCTGGTTTAAGCTTTGTAGGTTTCATGAGCTTTGTAGGTTTCATGAGCTTTGTAGTCTTTTTGTAGAGAGGCGGAGCTCCAGGGCAACACAATTATGTCCCCTCACGCTTGACATGTATTTGGGGAGGAGCAGCTGCTACCTCTCTGGATTTATATCACACTTTCCTTGATAAACACTTTAATTTTCGTAAGACTGTTACAGCCTCCATGGTTTGCAGCAGGAACTTGAAATTTGCCAGAGGGATTGTCCTTGGCTCAGAGAGATGCCCCATGGAAATCTATTCAGTTGGGGCCACGCTATAAGAGGTCACCAATTGCCACTTCTTGCCTGGGTCTTGCTTCGCACAGCTTGCTGAAGACTTGCTGCTCAACACTCCTGCAGCATGCCATGGCCAGGTGAAACGCTGCACTGGACACACATTCTCCTCTGCCCCACGGCTCAGATGAATGTGCCCTGGGAGCCAAGAGCTCACGTCTACTGCCACTGAATGGTGGTGTTAATTCTGTGTCCTGCACAGCTTTAATCACGGAGTGAGGCCTCAAAGGTCAAACACTCTAGGAACAGAACCCAGATCTCTAATACAGCAAGTGCCATCCTCAGGCCCTCAGCCACACTGACTCACAGGCTCTGCTATGCTGTTTGTAAGCAGGGCTAGCCATGCATATGGAAACCCAATGTTTCAGTGTGTGATGCATCCTTCATTAATGGCTAGCCCACAGACAACAGCCTACTCTGGCTGCCAGCTATTGCAGTTAATCCTTCAGCTGCAGTGGTGGTGGTCTGTACTGCAGTGCACAGTCTGAAGTTCAGATCCTGGAGGGAGTGATAGGAGCGGGGAGGAGAGCCAAGATATCTTACAGTTGCACATCACTATTTTGTTTTTTCTTTTAAAAATCCTAGGAAATTACACATAAAAACCTATGTAAAAGAATATTAAAACCACAGTACCAAACTTTTGAAAGTTAGGAAATGCCCAAATGAAGTTTGCCTGAGTCACCTTAACTCTGCCCCCTTGTACCATGTTTTATGATACAAAATTTGGTTTAATTTTAATGGATACTGTGTGACTAAACCCTCAAGCTAGCTTAGAAAATTCTGACCTCTAATTACATTACCACATACTCTGTTTTCCCCACAGGACCCTGTATGACAAAGTTGGGCCAGAAAGCAGGAGGGACTAGGGAAGGGAAGATGGCTCAGGAGCCTAAACGGTCACAGGCCTCTGTGTGATAGCACAAATCATTGTTGCAATGTAAGCTTGTGTCCTGAGCCAAGTCTACGTTCTTAGGCCCTGATCCAGAGCCCACTCAAGCCAACGGAACAGCTCCTGCTGACAGCAGTGCGCTCTCATGCTATCAGAGCAGAATACAAGGTTCATACTGTGGCTCTTTGTTGCTCCTCTCAGATCCTTATTCCAAGGACAAGCCAAGGTCAGCTGCTGTCTGGGAACAGCCTTGTGTTCAGGAACGCTTTGCAACTGCAGCCTTCATTAGCCATTTGTGCTGGCCCCTGCCTACCCTAACTACAATCTAACGTACACGTGCCATCTTCGTTATGGGTCTTCGTTTAGGACACGAGACTTGTTCCTCCCAGTTACATTAGCCGTGCCATTCAGCAGCCCCGCAGACCCCACTACAAAAGCATAAACATCACAGCTTCAGCTTCTCTCTCACACACCCTTAGAAAGAAGCCAACCCACAAAAACGACAGCATCCCGTTGCTTTAGCAGAGTCTTAGTAAACCTGAACTACCCACTCTTCCATTAGTGAATATATCACAGTCGTGCCCCTGACAGCGGCTGACTCTGCCTTTTTGCGCCTCCTCCAGATGAAAACAAAGATGCAGTCATTCCCATTTCAGTACAGCGCAGGCATGCTGACCCGGGGCACCTGGCCATGTCTCAGCATGCAAGCCCAAGCCTTACACGCACAGAATGAAGTCTTGGCTATGCATATTTTCCCCTCCAACGTCTTGTTTTATGAATGAGCATGGCCTTTTTCCATAGGAATCAGAGAAGCCCTGGACTATACACTGAGGGCACTCTCAGTGAAAAGATTACTTTCTTGTCTCCGAGAAATGAATACAGCCATTTATAGTACAACAGGCCAGCGATTCCCAAAATCAGCAGCCGAGAGCAGCTCATCACTGACTCCAGGCAGCCCACACAGCCATCCAGAAACTCATTTCCCTTTGTCCAGTGGGATACGCCCTTTCTCCAGGCTCTCAAGTCTTTCACATGACAGAGCCTTAGAGAGGATGCACAGAACAGTCTCCCTAAATTTCTAGGCTACAATTTACTGACCTCTCTTTCCAGGTTAACTCCAGTACCATGGGTCCTCTCACGACTGAATCTATCCACGTACTGCAGTCCCTTTATGCTGACTCCACCAGAACAGCCCCCGTAGGAGATCCACCAACATATGGGGAGTCCCAAAGAGCTGCCACAGAACGCCTTTTGCCATTTCCCGGGGTCGGTGTATGGGGTAGGCACATTCCTAGGGAACAGGAGGCATGGCTGGGGTATTGCGTTGCTCGGGCTACTCCTGGCTGGCCGGAGCGGTGCTGAGAACCCCTTGCCACCAGTGGGCCAGACAGGGCAGCGCATTAACCAACACCAGGTTTCAGCCTCCGGAGGCGAGGCACCTTCACCTGGGTGCCATGCTGAGCTCAGAATTCAGGCAAGAATAGAACAGGCCCATGCCCCTGGAGACTTGTTGTGAGCACTCCTCTCTCCGGCAGGATTCCACAGAGGACAAGCCCAAGCTCCCCAAATATTTGACAACTCAAACACACACTCTGTCCTGCAGGAATCTGTCAGGGATGGGGGAGAAGGAACAGGGAGTGTGCAAGCCCATTCAGCGACTGCCTCCCGAAGGCTGGAGCTATGTAGCATTCACCTCATTCCATCTTTCCTAAGATTCTATTTGCTGGTCTTTAGTGAGGCAGGCCCCTGAGCTAACTGGGGGCTCTAAGCTGGAGCTATTGAAGGTTCAACCTGGTGCTTTGTGCTCTAGTCAGACTTTCCAACTTAGCGCGGCACAATGTCTGCTAGGTGCAGGGCAAACGAAAGTCTCATTTGTTCCGGAGGAGGCGGAGAAAGACAGACTGACAGCTGTAGAGACTAAAAGGACAAATCAGTCTGACCCTTACTAATTCAGAAGGAAGGTGTGGGGGGGAGGGAGATAAATTCGTAATTCCAAAGCCAGAATGGATCATTGTGATCACCTTGTCTGACCTCCTACATAGCACAGGCCAGAGAACTCCCCCAAAACATTTCCTAGAACAGATCATTTCGACAAACATCCAGTCTAGATTTAAAAAGTGCCAGTGATGGAGAATCCCCCCTGACCCTTGGTAAATTGTTCCAATGGTTAATTACTCTCAAGGTGGGGGAGCCGGAACAGGAGACCAAAGAGCTGGAAAGAAGTGAGGTATTTACTCAAAAGAAATTAAAATGCTCCAGACCTGTTTCAGTTAACAATACTCAGGGCTTCAAATATTCTCCACTGAGGGGAAAAAAAAATTAACTCCGAAATTCAAAAGGGGAGCTTTCCGTATTTTCAAACTAAACGAAATGGGGGGGGGGGGGGGAGGGGGAGAATAGCTCAGTGGTTTGAGCATTGGCCTGCTAAACCCAGGGTTGTGAGTTCAATCCTTGAGGGGGCCATTTAGGGATCTGGGTCAAAAATTGGGGCTTGGTCCTGCGTTGAGCAGGGGGTTGGACTAGAACCTCCTGTGGTCCTTTCCAACCCTGAGATTCTTTGATTCTATGAACTATCCTGTCCATGTCGGGAGGGGTGTGGGGATGAGAGGGAGCAGTGAACACAAGCTATCCATTGTAGATTTACTTTTATCTTACAAGACTGAGAGGCTGCTAGGACAGAACTCAGAACATAATGTAAAACCAGAGCATACAGGTACTCCTCAGTCGGTCTGGATGGCAGATTACGCAGTTTTGTCTAATTTAGCAAGTTAATGTAACCGAGGAAAATCCTTCTCCTAAACACTGTCTGTGACCATTGTGAAAAGTTTTAAGAGGACTATTCTCCTGCTGCATACTGCAAACCACTTTTTAGACTACTCCAGTCCACCCTAGGCCACAAGGATTAATTTAAAGGGACCATGGGCCATTGCACTGCACCGCGTGTTGTCAGCTACACCAGCACAAAAGGGATACAAAAACCTACCTCATCAGAACGGTACCGTCCTACCCCGGCTTTGTACTGCTGTAAATAACTACACAGGATACAGGCCATGGTGAACGCATCCCAACGCTAGGCCAGAGTCAGCTCAAACATTAAGTCTGGTGAGGACAAGCACTGAAAATAACCCTCGAACTGACAGCAATGTTTCCATGAAAGATCATAATATGGTATTTTGAGCACACAGTCCACTGTGATGTCTGTCTGTAACCCCAACACTGCGGTATTGCAGTGCAGGGGCTCTCAACCGTCCCAGACGACGGTACCCCTTTCAGGAGTCCGATTTGTCCTGTGTACCCCCTAGTTTCACCTCACTTAAAAACTATGTGCCTACAAAATCAGAGATAAAAATGAGAAGGTCAGCAATTTGTCAGTAATAGCATGCTGGGACACTTTTGTATTTTTACCACATCATTATAAAATAGATCAATCGGAATATAAATATTGTACTTACACTTCAGTGTACAGAGCAGTATAAACAAGCCACCGTGTGAAATTTTAGCTTGTACTGACTGCGCGAATGCTTTTTATGTAGCTAGTGGTAAAACTAGGCCAATATCTAGATGAGCTGATGTACCCCCTGGAAGACCTCTGCATACCCTCAAGGGTACCCATACCCCTGGTTGAGAACCACTGTTGTGGTGGACCGGAGAGAGAAAGGAACCAGAAACCGACTATAAACAAAACATGAAAGCAACTCAGCAATTTTCACTACATCTGATTTTTAAAAGTTAGTTCAGTTTTAGTAAGTTTTTTTTTAAATATGGCATTTTAATCTGTTCATGTCCCTATTCTTCACATGCCCATACAGTCCAATTACCTCCAAGGGCAGCACACCCAGGAAGATGGCCATCTGTGGAAACAACCTCCGTGTGCAGAACGAGGCCCTACATGGCCAACCACGCAAAGGCTTCCACTGAGCTCCCTGGGCTTTGGATCAGACCACAAGCTACTGAAATTCACAACAGTAAGTAACAGAATTTTACGTAAAGCTTAAAAATGTTCCTTCAAAGCAGAAGCTAGGGACATTTTCATTTCAAAACTAATTCGTGTTTGGCAGCCGCTCAAGTGCCACAGACATCACCACTGAGTCCAAGAGAAACATCCCTAGACCCAGGCTCTGGCGACGTTCTGTTTTCCTTTGAAATACATTCATTATGTTCCACTGTACTTACTTTTAAACAAACATGAAGGCGTTTACTCTGAATACTGAATCAAATCATCATGATCTTATGGGACTCTTGATTTCTCTATCTGTTAACTAGGGCCGCAATTATGCTACCAGTACCGCTGGATGAATAGCTACAACGAAG
Source organism: Caretta caretta (assembly GCF_965140235.1). NCBI lineage: Eukaryota > Metazoa > Chordata > Testudines > Cheloniidae > Caretta > Caretta caretta. Next base: position 78,232,424 of record NC_134216.1, read on the forward strand.
ACACTTTCTTACGCATCTGTCTCCTATCCGCTTATGCAGTGGTGGTGTAGCTGTGAGAGTCCCAGGATATTAGAGACAAGGTGGGTGAGAATATTTTTTATTGGACCAACTCACAGAGCGTCACAGTATATTTCCAGCCCTGCAGAAGAGCTCTCTGTAGCTCGAAAGTTTGTCCGTCTCACAAACAGAAACTGGTCCAATAAAAGATATCACCTCACCACCTTCTCTCTCCTACCTGCTTAGTTTCCGGACAGCAATATATTTGTACTACCCACAGTTCTGCAGAACCAAGCTGTGCTCCCGCCTGCTTCGTGCGCTGACAACGGAACTGCCCACTAACGAGCCAGTCCTGCAAGGCGCTCCACGCAGACAGACCCTTCCGTCTGCACAGATCTGATGGCAGGATCAGGGACAGTTTTGATCATTTTGAAAATCAGTAAAGACTACTTTAACAAAAGAGCTGCCAGCAAATATGCCACCAGAACCAGCTCCTGGCACGGAAAGGTAACAGAGAGAGCACTGCCATGACTACCAAGACCCATCTGTTCAGATGGGAGAGTTAAAGCGTGCAGATGTCTGTAAACTGGACTCATGGGACTCTGCAAACTTCCCTGTGCCAGAAGTGCATGGAAGCGCCAAACAGCATTCTGGACAGAGACGCACCTCTGCAGAAAAACATGCAGGGGATACTTTGCCATGGGACGCTACACCAGTTTTAGCATGTCTGCAAGGGCCTAGTCGGATTCCATCAGGAACAATCGCCGTTCGCCATCACTGGAGTTTTGCCAGTTCTCCTGTAGCCATTCTCTAATTAAAACATGTGGACACTTGCAGTGTAGAGTCGCAGGCAGCACTGAAAGAAGGGAAGGAAGTAACTGCCAACTTCAGCATTTCTTCAAATATATGGAGCGCAAAACGCTCCCTTTCAAGCAACTACTTAAACAAATGCAGCCCATTTGCTGAACCAGGGCTAGGGGACTACAAACAAACAGAACTTTCCAAAACCAGACCAGTGTGAAAACTGGCACAATCCCCATCTTACAAAGTTTAGAAGAAAACAAACCAGCTACAGAAACACTTGCAGACTGATTCAGATTATGCAGCCATTAATTTGCATCCAGCATGAGCAGCAGAAATGACCACTGCTTAACTTTCCTATTGCATCTGTTTTAAATAGCTTCCCAGCTCACTAGGAGAGAAAACTTCAACTACCTGGATCAAGCATATTCTTTGAGGAATTATTTTCATGGGAAAAGTTGTTTACTCTGCACTTTAAGCTCACTCCCCAATTAACTAAATGCAATGGCAATTTCAAAGAACTTTGTCCTAACTCAGGTGACCAAGTTATCTGCATCTCAACCGTGAATATCAAACCTGCCTCTGACACTTACAGAGCGGACAGAACCTCAGCCTCTCAGGCAGTAAGGCAGCCACGTGCCACGGCCTGGAACAAGGATTGGGCTCAATCTGACCACCCTGATAACAAAGGAAGAACAAGCCACACCAGCAGTTCTGACTGTAAACAGGACGCGGAGAACTTAAAATGCAGCCAATTAAAAAAAAAATAAATAAAAAAGTCCAAGGCAGTTGCAAGTACAATACTTGCCCTCGAGTCGCCCTGCCAATCTGCATAGTATTCTAATCACATTTTCCTATTTTAAAAGGTCTCCCTCTGCCTTTTTGCAGTATAAAAAACCCACAGAAGCAGGTTTTAGAAGAAGTTTTACTGTACTTTTGGCAAGTTGCGTTTTTCCTGTTTGTCTAGATCTGGCTGCCTGCTGGATTATAAAGTCTTCAGTGCTCATCCCATCTGTGGGTGTACAGCGCCTAACACAATGGGGCCATGACCCTGGCTGGGGCTTTCTGTCCTATCAAAATACAAATGAAGAAAAAAAGAAAAGGACAAGAAGAAACAGACTCTGAAGCCAACACAAGAAAAGATGCACTGCAACCTATTACAAGAAAGGATAGAGAGAAAAGTCCCCCATCATGTATAGCCTACGTTCTCTGTTCCTAGATGTATATATTTAGCCATATTAAAACACACATCGTTTGCTTGCGCCCAGTTTACCAAGCGATCCAGATCACTCAGTATCAGCAACCTGTGCTCTTCATTCTTTATTACAATCCCAATTTTTGTGTCATTTACAAACTTTGTCAGCAATGATTTTGTTTTCTTCCAGGTCATTAATTAAAGTGTTAAATAGCATAGGGCCAATAACCGATTCCCACTAGAATCACACCCATTCAACGATGATTCCCCATGCACAGTTACATTTTGAGACTTGTCAGTTAGCCACCTTTTAATCCATTTCATGTGCCATATTAATTTTATATCTTTCTAATTTTTTCATCCAAAAGTTGTCTGACACCAAGTCAAACATTTCGCCGAAGTCAAAGTATATTACATCAACACCATTATCTTTATCAACCAAATTTGTAATTTCATCCAAAAAAGAAAGCGAGTTGGTTTAACAGAATCCACTTTCCCTAAAACCCATGTTGATTGCCACTGGTTATATTATCCTCCTCTAATTCTTTTTGATTGAGTACCATATCAGCTGCTCCATTATCTAGACCAGGTAAGAACCTTGTACTGAAATACCCGGGCATCGGTATTGTGGCTGGAGCAGAGGAGAACTAAAAGTTCCTAATTCACATTAACATAACCCTCTTCAAACAAGACTACGTTAATATGAACTACCAACCTTTTAGTTCATGCCCAGTGTTCACACAGGGGAGTGACTGCTAGTCACACCCCCAAAGTCCAAACTGCAGGGGGTGCAGACTGAGCCCCAGGAAGCAAAACATCAGCAGAATGAGAATCGCCCCTGAAGGCTGCCATAAACGCATTGCCCTGCTGATGCAAGCGTTCCATGCCTGCCAGCTATGTAGGTGCTATCTCCCGTACACTGTAGGACTGGAAGGAACCTCAATACGTCACCTAGTCCAGTCCCCTGCGCTCAAGGCAGGGCTACGGAATAATTTCCCCATTCGGAAGGATGACATTACTTTCCTTTAAACAATATGAACACCCCAATTCGGGTCTCTTCCAGGGGAGTGCAAATCACAAAGACTATAAGCAACTCGGAACAGGAAGAGAACACGTACCAACAGACCACTACTCCTGTTCCACCACCGCTACTTTTAATCATTGACAGGTTTCAGAGTAGCAGCCGTGTTAGTCTGTATTCGCAAAAAGAAAAGGAGGACTTGCGGCACCTCAGAGACTAACCAATTTATTTGAGCATAAGCTTTCGTGAGCTACAGCTCACTTCATCGGATGCATACTGGGGAAAAGAATGCATCCGATGAAGTGAGCTGTAGCTCACGAAAGCTCATGCTCAAATAAATTGGTTAGTCTCTAAGGTGCCACAAGTACTCCTGTTCTTTAATCATTGACGCGCTCTGGATACAGATTAACTTTCTTTGCTTCATTATGTTTTATGGTTTTGCCCCCCTTGAAATGCGAACTGCACTCTCATACATGAGCCGAAAGGCGGTTTTCTAGGCTGCTATAGACACAGTTGCTTGTTTCTTGGCAAATTTTTCTACAGCAACTGCCTCTCAACAATCCTCATTATGACAAGTGTCCTGCATGTTATAGCTAAATTTACATCTGACTCTCACCAGCATGATGTCAGCACACTTTTACTTCCATATATTGACAGTGGAAACATCCATAAGAAAACTAAGGTCACAGGAAACGTTCAAGTTTAAAAGAAAAACACCATTTTAAAAAAAAAAAATTCAACAACTTAGTGTAATATGCACTCCCACACGTGGAGCTGTTGCCACACCCTGCCCATGGTACATGCTCTATGTACATCGCCGGGGAGCTGCATGCTAGTTGGTTCCGAAGGTGCACACACAGGGTCAGGGTCAGTCAGTTTAGCGGGAATGTGGACTAGCTGAAACATTTTAACTAGGCCTCCCACCGCTGTGCCACAGAGTCCTTGTGACGCTCCCAGAATGCACTGCTCCCGCAAACTGAGCTGAGAACTGTGAGATAGGTACCCAGAGAGCACTGCAGCTGAAATGGTTTAGGACAATGGTTGCCAACCTTTCCAGACTACTGTATCCCTTTCAAGAGGCTGATTTGTCTTGCGTACCCCAAATTTCACCTCACTTAAAAACTACTCGCTTTCAAAATCAGCCCTAATACAGAAGTGTCACAGCACGCTGTTACTGACAAATTGCTGACTTTCTCATTTTTACCATATCAATATAAAATAAATCGTGACACCCTCCCCCCCGGCTGAGAAACACTGGAATAGTACACAGAGCAGTATGAACAAGTAATTGTCTGTATGAAATTTGAGTTTGTACCGACTTCACTAGTGCTTTTCATGTAGCCTGTTGTAAAACTAGGCAGCTCTCCAGATGAGCTGATGTACCCCGGTAGACTTTTGCGTACCACTGGTTTAGGAGAGCACCAGTATGGACCTAGAACAACCTGCCAGGGTTCTTATCGCAAGCCAGCATGACTAGTATAGACACACTGAACCACCTATGCTTAAGCCAGTCCTATTACAAATGGATCCCTTCTCTATTTAGGCAAGGCCTGTGTGTCCCACACCAGTCACGCAGGGACTACAAGCCCAACCCTGCCAGGCACTGAGTACCCTCAACTCTCTGCTAAGTTAGTGGAAAACAAGGGCGCCCAGCTTCACAGCCACCACGACCAGCATTTAACTTGGAGCCTTCGCACTGAAAAACGATGACATAAGCCTCTCCAATGGCCCTCGTAGAGATGCTGTATCACCTGCTGTTGAGAGCAACTATTCTTAAAAAACCCAACACACAGATACCCCGGTGTGCGCGCAGGCGCACGGCCCAGGGTTTGAGCTACAGCCTAACACGAGCACTGCAGAAGGATTTCTCTTCGTTCCACCGCACTTTCTTCCACCCTAAGATGTACAAGTGACACCATTTTCCCACATTGGACTGCTGTCTGTCAGCTCCTCCGGTATGAGAGAAACGGCTTGTTCCAAGGAGGGGCACATAGCTGGCACCGCATGCCACAGCGAGACTCAGTGAACGTCATCGTCATTCTAAAGCATTAATCTGAGTTGCTGGGATACCAGCAAAGGAAGAAATGCAATACTTACGGATTAGTGTCTAGACTGCATGACCTTTCCCTTGGTTTGCTAGATATAATTGGGACAAAAATCTGGGCCCCATGAGTCGATAGCTGCTTTAAGAAAAGGAAGTTATTTGTCGTCCCTCAGAGAGGGGAGCTGGGGGAGGGGAAGGGGAGGGCAAAGAGACATTCCTGCAGTGAAAAGGCCATTAAACTACCTGTTTCAGGAAAATGATGTGCAAAGAAATGCAGTCCTTGCAGTCTACTGCCAAGCCTAGGATTTGCCCAGCAACCAGGCCTGACAAAGGGCTCTTTCATGGAAGGGGACAATGTCAACTCTTCAATTAGCAAGAAAAGAACTGAAAGAAGATTATTGCCTCCAGCACTGCCCTTGGGGGTGGGGCGCAGCCTCCTACCATTAACTCCATGCCAGCTGAAGCGAGGGAGATGGGAAGCTTGGGGAAGCAGGCGCCATCCATAAAGGCTGGCTGGTAACCCCTTCGGCCAAGCCAGGGCCTCACTGCCCTTCAGACTCAGTGGAAAATTAAATTCAGTCATCAAGCAAACTGAAGCCTTGAGAAAGGCACAGTATGTCGTTCGCTCGCTCTCTCTCTCTGGGGCAGGGTCTGTCTGTGCCTTTGTACAGCACCTAGCAGAATGGGCCCCAGTTCTGACTGTAGCTTTGAGCACTACCTCAATGGAAATAAATGTGTCTGCCACCATCCAGGCCCAATACACAGGGCACAGCTACCATGGGTGTTGTATCCAGAATATCACAACATTTCCACCCTGGGGTGACTAGCAGGGCTTCCTCTTGGGACCCAGCGTCACATTCACAATGCCACGTGCGATGTGCATGGCAACTCTGATAAAGGCTGAAAGTGGGACGGCAGCAATACAAAGAGATTAGAGAAAAACATTTTGCAAAGCAGCTTGGCCAGTAAACAGCAACGGGAGCCGTGAAGAGCCGTGGGGACTGCAAGTGGCTTTTTCATTCTTGGATATCAAGGCCAGAAGGGACCATTGTGATCATCTACTGACCTCCTGCACAAGTCAGGCCACTGAATTTCACCCAGTCATTCTTGCTCTGAGCCCAACAACTTGTGCTTGAACTAGAGAATCGCTTTCAGAAAGACACATCCAATCTTGATATTAACGCTCCAAGTGATGGAGAACCTACCTACTCCGACCCTTGGTAAGTTATTCCAATGGTTAATTACCCCCATGGTTAAAAAGGATTTTAAAATGCCTTATTTCTAGTCTGGGTAACCTGTGTCTGGTAAGACAGCATGCGTGGACTGAACACATGAAGCACGTCCTGTGGGTGATGCACCCACGTATCCCTTACAGAATGACGGCTGCTCCCACACGTCGGCTGCATCCGGAGCCCACCCTGGCCAGACAGAATCTTCGAGATAAAACTACACTGGCAGCCCACATATGTCAGGCGCTGGTTCCAGGTAGTCAGGCCTGGTGGCTGGAGCAGAGGTCAAAGCAGGATGCAGGGTCAGGACTGGGCCGAAGGCAGCGCTGAAACTGGGGTCCAGGGACAGGCTGTGGGTCTAAAAAAGGTCAGAGTCCGTAGGCAAGCCACATGCAGCCCGAAGGTCAAAGCTGGGTGGGAGTTAGGTGCAGGGCTGGAGCAGGTCAGTAACAGTGCTGGAGCAAGGTCAGAGTAGGGCTCAGGCAAGACTGGGGCAGGAACGGGAACCGGATCTAGAGAAGGCTGGGAGCCTAGGGAGTCTGTTACACCGCAAAGCAGCAGGAGGGTTCCCGGCCAGTAATGCTGTTGCACAGACTAACTTGCAGCTCTGGCAGGGTTGAGAAATAGAACGTAGGACTGGAAGGGACCTTGAGAGGGCCTCTAGCCCAGTGCTTCTCAAATTATCGGATGTGGGGGACTGGCAATTTTTTTTTTCCAGTGTGCACGCAGACCGGCAGCCGATGGCTCATGGCCCGGCACCAGTCCACGGACCACCACTTTGAGTAGCACTGATCTAGGCCACATCTGGGTATGGAAATTGTATGACGGGCCATGAAGGCTCACAGAATTGGGGTTGGGGCACTGGGAGGTGGGGGGGCTCAGGGGCAGGCTCTGGCGCTTACTTCAAGCGGCTCCCAGAAGCAGTAGTATGTCCCCCCATCTGGCTCCTACGCAGAGGCGTGGCCAGGAGGTTCTGCTGCGCACTGCCCCATCCACAGGCACTGCCCCTGCAGCTCCCATTGGCCGCAGTTCCCGGCCAATGAGAGCTGTGGGGGAGGCGCTTGGGGCAGCATGCAGAGCAGATCCCCCTGGCCGCCCCTATGCATAGGAGCCAGAGGTCGGAACATGGTGCTGCTTTTGGGAGCCACGCAGAGTGGCCCCCGACCCAGCTCCCCGGCTAGAGTGCCAGAGTGGGGCAAGCCCCAGATCCTACTCCCCAGCGGGAGCTCAAGGGCCGGATTAAAATGGCTGGCCAGGCAGATGCGGCTCACGGGCTGTAGTTTGCCACCCCTGATCTAGACCGTACCTGACAAGTGTTCATCTAACCTGCCCTTAAAAACTTCCAATGATGAAGATTCCACAACCTCCCTAGGCAATTTATTCCAGTGGTTAACCACCCTGACAATTAGGAAGTTTTTCCTCATGTCCAACCTAAACCGCCTTACTGCAATTTAAGCCCATTGCTTCTTGTCCTGTCCTCAGAGGTTAATGAGGACAATTTACCTCCCTCCTCCTTGTAACAATCTTTTATGTACCTGAAAACTGTTATCTGACCGGGCTCTGCTCAGCGATAGCCCCCGGGCACCCTGCAGCAGCCTGAGTCACTGCCGGGGCTGTTAGAGGAATCAGTGCAGCTGAGTTGTTGCTCACCCAAGTGATGACTCAGTGGAGCCTGCTGGAGAGATGAATCATGGCAGCTGGGTGAGCAGCCCTGGTCTGGGTGGGGGTTCACCTCACAATAAACACCTATTAACTTGCCTTTTCTTGAACAATCGGGGGACAGTTTTTGTTGGAGGTGGTTATACTACACAGTAGCTCTCACCTTACGATCTATGCATTGACCGACCATTAGTGCTCCAGTGACCTTCCGGTGACTCTCAGAATGAGACACTGAGTCAGTCAAGCAGGGGAGGATTCAGCATTGGGAGAGAAGGTGATTCATGAGAGTCTCTCCCTTACCAAGTGGTTTAAGGTACAAACAGTCATCAATTCCAAGGCTAGAAGGTGCGGTTGTGACCACCTACTCCGACTTCCTGTATAACACAGGCCAGCAGCCTGCCCCAAAATAATTCCTAGGGGAGATCTTTTCGGCAAATGTCAAATCTTGATTTTAGAAGTGCCAGTGATGGGAAATCCACCATGACCCTTGGTAAATTGTTCCAATGGTTAATTACTCTGAGTGTAAAAAAAATACACCTTATTTCCAGTCTCAGTTTGTCTAGCTTCAACTTCCAACCATTGGATCATGCTAGACCTCTCTCTGCTAGATTGAAGAGCCCATTATCAAATATTTGTTCCCCATGGAGGAACTTACAGACTGGAATCAAGTCATCCCTTCACCTTCTTTTTGTAAAGGCACTCCTTGAATCTATAAGGCAGGTTTTCTAATCCTTGCATCATTCACTCAGCTCTTCTCTGAATCTTTTCCAATTTAATCAACATCCTCCTTCAACTAAGGACTCCAGAAGTAGACACAGTGGGTATGTCTACACTACAACTAGATGCCTGTGTCTGGCCCATGCCAGCTGACTTGGGTTTGTGGGGCTCGGGCTAAGGGGCTGTTTAACTGCAGAGATGTTTTGGGCTGCAGCCTGAGCTCTGGGACCCTCCGACTTCACAGGGTCCTAGAGCCTGGGCTCCAGCCCGAACATCTACACTGTAATTAAACTGCCCCTTAGCCTGTGCCCCACAACCCAAGTCAACCCAATCCCAGGACAGAGTCCCCCATCCTTCAAGTATGGCCTACATTCTTTGTTCCTAGATAGACACATTTACATTTAGCCTTGTTAAAATGCATTTTGCTTGCTTGCACCCAGTTAAGAACATAAGAACAGCCATACTGGGTCAGACCAAAGGTCCATCCAGCCCAGATCCTGTCTACCAACAGTGGCCAATGCCAGGTACCCCAGAGGGAGCGAACGTAACAAGTAATGATCAAGCGATCTCTCTCCTGCCATCCATCTCCACCCTCTGACAAACAGAGGCTAGGGACACCAGTCCTTACTCATCCTGGCTAATAGCCATTAATGGACTTAACCTCCATGAATTTATCCAGTTCTCTTTGAAACCCTGTTGTAGTCTTAGCCTTCACAACCTCCTCAGGCAAGGAGTTCCACAGGTTGACTGCGTGCTGTGTGAAAAACTACTTCCTTTTGTTTGTTTTAAACCTGCTGCCCATTGATTTCATTTGGTGGCCCCTAGTTCTTATATTATGAGAACAAGTAAGTAACTTTTCCTTATTCACTTTCTCCACACCACTCATGATTTTATAGACCTCTATCATATCCCCCCTTAGTCTCCTCTTTTCATAGCTGAAAAGCCCTAGCCTCTATAATCTCTCCTCATATAGGATCCGTTCCAAACCCCTAATCATTTTAGTTGCCCTTTTCTGAACCTTTTCTAAGGCCAGTTTACCAAGAGACCCAGATTGCTCTGTATCAGTGACCTGTCCTCTTCATTATTCACCACTTCCACAATATTTGGGTCAATCACAAAAACTTTATCAGGGATGATTTTATGTTTTCTTCTAGGTCATTGATTAAAAATGTTCGAAGTGTAGGTCCAGACAGCTCATTCCCTAACAGCAGCAGCCACGTGTTTCCAATGCATTTGCTAGAGTAGTGGGAAGCATTTCCAACTCTCCATGTGTGTTGCAGGGAGCAATCTGTTGTGAATTAGCAAACAGACAATTTATGCAATTATAATCAGATTAAGGAATCTTACTTTTGTCTGGTATCTCTATAACAGGGCTGCAAGGGTGGGGTTTTGGTTTGCTTTTTGGTTGTTGGAGGAGAGGGAATTTGGTCTGTCTGAAAGTGAGTCACGACAAAACCAACTGGATTTTCATGCACGTGTCACCTGGATCTGCAACACACCTGGACGGAGCAGCACCTGCAGCCTGCCTCACAGTCACCCAATCAGGCAATACACATACTTTGGGGATGTGAAAAACCACCCAAGTGGGTAGCACATGGAGAGTAAATGTTTGGCACTTGTCACCTGAGTCTATATTTGAGACCGGGTCCTCCTGGATAGAGGTTAGGGTATTGGTATTCGTATTCATTTTCACTTTCTCTCTCTCTCTCACACACACACGCTGAGCCAGCACAGTAGCTAGCATGAGTCACTGGAGAGCAAAGAAGCCCACAGCACCGCAGAAGATTTCCAAGTGTTAATCACCACCATAGGGGATTTATGAGGAGATTCCAGGGGCCACTGAAGGAAGCAGGGTGATGCAGATCTCACACTCACACACACACACACCCCACTGTGCTGAGAGATCAGGGAGTGTCTTTACTGTACTAGCCTCTCTGCAAAGGGCAAACTAAAACAGGGCACTATACTAAGTTCCCAGGGCATCACCATGGCCACAGGACTTTAAAGACAGGGATGATCTAGCACTCCCCGAGGTGGTATTGAAGCTGTCACAGTGAAGGAGGTAGCTACGGCTGCCTCTTCTTCCATGCCCCTCACGTGCCCAGCTGGGGAGGCCTCTCTACAGGACTGGCAGCTTGCGCACTCTCTCCTGGGCAGAGAACTTTTATCCCACACAGGCTCTCCACCCCTTCCTTGAGACACACACACGTATTCACCGCGCAGGTGGGCAGGAAGCAGCACAGCCCTGGCTCCACTCTCTAGGAGCAAGTCAGCAGCCGGATGCACATGGGGAAGTCGGGGTGTAAATCTATCCATGCTTACCTAAATATTCCTTTCTTCAGGTAACCATAGAATAGCAGGGTTGGAAGGGACCTCAGGAGGTCATCTAGTCCAACCCCCTGCTCAAAGCAGGACCAACACCAACTAAATCATCCCAGCCAGGGCTTTGTCAACCCTAACCTTAAAAACCTCTAAGGAAAGGTTCCACCTCCTCCCTCGGGAACCCAGTCCAGTACTTCACCACCCTCCCATAATAAGGGCCATAGCTGTGTTACGCTGGATACTTCAGCCAGCTTGCGGGTACACCCAGACTCTCAGCCACTAGCATCAGAGAATGGCCCTGTCCCCCAAAGTTCTCTCCACTTGCGGGAACTTCCACAGCAAGGATAATTCAATTCTACTGTCCTAAGTTATGGACTATGTTACACATAGTTCGAGGGAAAAAAACAATATCTCCTTCTGCAGAGCATGAAAAACTCTCCCTAATGACAACAAACCCAAATCTTCAGACATCAATTCCCACTTCTATTCTGGATGATCCATTTGTCTGCAGGGTGCACTGGATTTGTGAATCTTATCAGTCAAAAACAACATTTCCAGGTAAGCATGGATAAATTTTCTACCAACTCTGGGAAAGCTACAGATGGAGCTAAGGCCACAAAGGGCAGCTACTGGCCAAGCACTTGGTCCAGCTACCACTGGCAGAGTGGTATTTCCACCTGCTGTCCTTACAGCTTTCATCAACTTGCCACAGGACCCCAATTCCTTTCCACAGGGTCTGGCAGGAGTCACGAGTGTCAGTCAACTTTTCTGATGACTCAATAGCCTGAACTTCCCACAAGGTCTCCCATCGGGTCATTACCGTCTCTGGGAACCGATTTGTCTGACCCCGAAGCACCAAGCCCCATATATCCATGTGAAACATTTGTAACCCACTCTCTTTTCCGGGGAGAGCCCTTTGGCTATGGGGTTGGCAGGTCGAGAGGGCCCGTACTTGCAATAGTGCCCACCCAGGGCAGCACCGCTGGTGGCAGCCTGGGGGGACACTCAAGGAGTCCGACGACAGCTCATATTTTCCTTGACCTGATGCCCCCAAGAGTTTTTATCCCCATAGGAGGGGGGCCGAGGTGACACCTGCCTGGATTGGGCTGCCCTGGAAGGACTGGTAGCAAGGAGGCCCCTTTCAGGTAAGAACCAAGTCTCTGAGCTGGGAAGATGGCCACAGGTACCTTCCTTCGCGCCATCAGCTTGAATTTGAATTAGCGTGCCCGAGGAACCTTCTGGCCTTATACAGTGGGGCAGGGCTATAAAGACACAAACAGTCATTACAGTACTTGTTCTCCCTCTTCTGGGACACTGTCCCGCTCATCACTCCATAGCCCCCTGCTGTGGGGGCAGGAATGGAGTGGCACAGAAATCTGCAACAGGCGCTGGGAACAGTTACCTGGACATCAGGACACGGCAACCCACAGAGGCAGCTGGAGACAAGTAGCCCCATATTTTCTCCAGTCTTTTAGGTTGTGGCAAGAAATCCCTAACCTTCTATTACACCTTCCCTGGGCACAGGAGGAGGGACACACACATTGTCTAGGGCAGCTGCAGGCCTCTGAAGCAGAGCTTCATAATACCTGGTACACCCTGCCTGAAAGAGTCTATCCTCCTTACTTTCTGATCCCCTAACCCCAACTCAGGCAGCTGCTCTCCCGAGCATGTGTGTACACACACCCTCCCCACGCCCTCCACCCCAAGTAGTCAGGCATGACTGTGACAGGCCTGTTCTTTTCTGCACTGACCTGCCGTGCCGCGCTCCGCAAAGGTGGGCAGGGGAACCGGGCGCTGAGGATTATCTTTTCCTGCTGCACGCTTGGGAAAGCTTCTTACTCTGCCTGACACCACTCGGTCTTTTGTTCCTGGGCTGGGGGCTTGCAAGCAGGCAGAGCAGCCCATCGTAATGGAGCTTAGCGCAAAAAAACATTAAGGGTACATAACAATGAATGGCATAGAGGGTAAATTACCTGATATTATGAGATAGCTGATGAAAGTGAAAGCAACAAAATTAAAAACCGGTAAAAGGAAACTACTTCCCCCCGCCAACGCATAACTCAGCTGTGGAACTCACTGCCACCGAATTCAAGAGCTGGGCAGGATTCTAGTCTCTTTACGGCTAACAGGAACACGCACAAGTACATTAGGGTAAACAGCTGAGGCCTCAGAGGTGGACTTGTGATGTACCTCACAATGTAATCTCCACAAAGAAAAATGTTCTCCGTATCTGCGAGTTAGTATGCGTCACAGCGGCCACGGGTTTGACTGCTAAGGTGGAGAGGCAAAAACGTTCTCAGTTTAAGCCATACACCTAAAGGGGGTCAGATGTAAGGCTTTGACTCCATAGCATAGGTTTAACTTGATACCTCCTGTATTGCTGATAACTCAGTTTCGCCCTCTCAGTGGCTCTCTGTTCACTGATAGGACAGGGCCCTCTGCAGAGTTTGTGGTTTGGATGGACATATTTCAGAAGCTACCTTAGATTACTGAGCCCGTATGTGACTTATTTTGTACAAGTGCAGGAGGGAGTTCGCTCGTGGAGTTGGGGGATTAGCAATTTTCTTATTGCACATTTCAAAGAGGGATTTGAATGGGACACTGTGGAAAACATCTTTGGGTGCTACTGGTTGCCAGCTTGCATGGAGCTGCCGGGGGTTATGTAATTGCTCCAGGAAGGTTGTGCAGAAATCTACCCTGTAGGGTCAGGGCTCTGCGTGTTCCAATGAATTTACAGGTATCTTCTGGTTCCTCCATTTCCAATGGTTCCTCTCGTCACACTCACTAACACACTGCAGCTTGGTGTTAGCATGACAATTTAGGAAACATGTTTTAATATTTTTTGCCAGACCATGTTCCTTTCATGGGGGAAGAGGGTCAAATCTCTTTGCAAATGTTTTCTGCTGGATGGCTAGCACTAGCCTGTAGTTACAGCGCCTCTCCTGAGCTTAACAATGCCACCTTTTCGCTTATCTGCGGCGGGGTGACTAACAGATAAACCTGCAAGCAAAGCTGGGTTGGCAGAAGAAGATATGCCAGGAAGAGAGCTGAATCCAAGCCTGCTGACCCGAGCAGCTGGCCAGGTATCAGATACTTCACTGCACAAACAGCAGGGCTCTTCTTCTTCGAATACCCTGGGCGAAACCTAAACCCTTTAATAGATCTCCAGCATACCTCCTCTTTTCACTGCCTGCCACAATGACAGCTGTTTGGAAATCCAACAGGATAATCTAGACAGAAACAGGCAACTGTTCCTGTTGCTGCATGAACCTGGGGGAGCAGCCAAAGTGACCTGGTATAAAACAGCACTTGTGGTTAAATAAGCCAACCAACCAAACGCAGCCGAATACCAAAGGGCTGCCTAAGATCCCATCCACTTAGTCACATCTGCACAGAAAGAAATGAATCGGGGAAAGCATTTGGGCAAGTTTTTGCCAGATTCTCCCATTTTTAGAGGAAAGGCCGGGGCCAGCAGCCTGACTTACATCCCACTCTGCTACTATACGTTAGCTTATTTTGGGACAGAATTCTGCCAGTTGGACCTGCATTGAGCCGCACCCTGAGGCTCACTCCTGCACATACACGTGCATGAGTTTGCTCACTGAAGCGAAGGTACGCAGCGTGTAAGTGCTTGCAGAGGGGCCCTACACTTGTACCTCACTCAGGTGGTGACTAATGCAGTCTCCTCTCCCATATATCTTACTGCCTTTTCAGAGGAAGAACAGAGATACAGTCACAGTGAACCGAGGTGACCAGTGGATGCAGGTGACATTTCTATTTGGAACATACCTGTCATACCGAAAGGGGGGAGGAGCTGGGACAGGAGACCAGACAGACAGACAAGCTTCCTCCAGCCCGTTGAACATGTACAGAAAGAACACAGTCACAGCGGCACATACAGCCCAGGGCACTTCACAGCCAGTCTCCCCGACTCCAGCTTCCAGACGTGGTTTCAAAACCCTTTCAGCCAGCATGGCTGTGGAGCAGAACAGACGTGAGCAGCACGGGTACTGTAGAAGCTAAGTCAGTGTCGTGAAGTAGATGTGCCCAGTTGATGGCTGCTTTCCAGCTAGAACCTCTCCCTCCCCTGGCTGAACCCTTCCCCAGAAAGGGCAAAGAGAGCGTTTATTTAACAATGGCCTCGGTCTTCAGGTTTTATTAGGCTTATAGCACTTCAGTGATTCCAGGCCCCTCTTGCTCAGTTAACATGTACAGAATTCTTTTCCCACCCACCAGTTCCGCAAATTCAGGTCTCAAAGACAAGCTGTGGCCTTCAGTGAATTAGTCACCTCTGTGAGTTTAGAGTCAAAGATGGACTACAAGCCGTCAAGAACACTATCCCCGATAATGTCACGGCTAACCTGGTGGCTGAACTTTGTGACTTTGTCCTTACCCATAACTATTTCACATTTGGGGACAATGTATACCTTTAGATCAGCGGCACTGCTATGGGTACCCGCATGGCCCCACAGTATGCCAACATTTTTATGGCTGATTTAGAACAACGCTTCCTCAGCTCTTGTCCCCTAAAGCCCCTACTCTACTTGCGCTATATTGATGACATCTTCATCATCTGGACCCATGGAAAAGAAGCCCTTGAGGAATTCCACCATGATTTCAACAATTTCCATCCCACCACCAACCTCAGCCTGGTCCAGTCCACACAAGAGATCCACTTCCTGGACACTACAGTGCTAATAAACAATGGCCACATAAACACCACCCTATACCGGAAACCTACTGACCGCTATTCCTACCTGCATGCCTCCAGCTTTCACCCTGACCACACCACACGATCCATCGTCTACAGCCAAGCTCTGCGATACAACCGCATTTGCTCCAACCCCTCAGACAGAGACAAACACCTACAAGATCTCTGTCAAGCTTTCTTACAACTACAATACCCACCTGCAGAAGTAAAGGAACAGATTGATAGAGCCAGAAGAGTTCCCAGAAGTTACCTACTACAGGACAGGCCTAACAAAGAAAATAACAGAACGCCACTAGCCGTCACCTTCAGCCCCCAACTAAAACCCCTCCAACGCATTATTAAGGATCTACAACCTATCCTAAAGGATGACCCAACACTCTCACAAGTCTTGGGAGACAGGCCAGTCCTTGCCTACAGACAGCCCCGCAACCTGAAGCCAATACTCACCAACAACCACATACCACACAACAGAACCACTAACCCAGGAACTTATCCTTGCAACAAAGCCCGTTGCCAATTGTGCCCACATATCTATTCAGGGGACACCATCACAGGGCCTAATAACATCAGCCACACTATCAGAGGCTCGTTCACCTGCACATCCACCAATGTGATATATGCCATCATGTGCCAGCAATGCCCCTCTGCCATGTACATTGGTCAAACTGGACAGTCTCTACGTAAAAGAATAAATGGACACAAATCAGATGTCAAGAATTAGAACATTCATAAACCAGTCGGAGAACACTTCAATCTCTCTGGTCACGCAATCACAGACATGAAGGTCGCTATCTTAAAACAAACAAACTTCAAATCCAGACTCCAGCGAGAAACTGCTGAATTGGAATTCATTTGCAAATTGGATACTATTAATTTAGGCTTAAATAGAGACTGGGAGTGGCTAAGTCATTATGCAAGGTAGCCTGTTTCCTCTTGTTTTTTTTTTTCTACCCCCCCCCCCCCCCAGATGTTCTGGTTTAACTTGGATTTAAACTTGGAGAGTGGTCAGTTTAGATGAGCTATTACCAGCAGGAGAGTGAGTTTGTGTGTGTATGGGGGTGGGGGGGATGTGAGAAAACCTGGATTTGTGCAGGAAATAGCCTGACTTGATTATGTAAAGAGTTGTCACTTTGGATGGGCTAGCACCAGTAGGAGAGTGAATTTGTGTGGTGGGGTGGAGGGTGAGAAAACCTGGATTTGTGCTGGAAATGGCCCACCTGATGATAACTTTAGATAAGCTATTACCAGCAGGACAGTGGGGTGGGAGGAGGTATTGTTTCATGGTCTCTGTGTATATAATGTCTTCTGCAGTTTCCACAGTATGCATCTGATGAAGTGAGCTGTAGCTCACGAAAGCTCATGCTCAAATAAATTGGTTAGTCTCTAAGGTGCCACAAGTACTCCTTTTCTTTTTGCAAATACAGACTAACATGGCTGTTACTCTGAAACCAGTCCACAGGGCGAAGCCTACTTCCCACACCTGCCTTGCCCCACTGCTGGAGAGCGTGCACAGGTGCCAAAGTGAGCAGAGTTTGGCCCTGCCATGGCACCTTTCTTCTGCTGATGATGCAGGAGATGGCTCAGAAACCAGCTCTTCCCCCCAGCGCAGAGCTGGGACCACAGTATTCCTCTTGTCACGAGAGCCAGCAGGGCCAACTCTGAATGCATATGGGGTAAGAAGGTGCCATTTTTACAGAGCTGAGCCAATGAATGGGAGCAGGGCTCGTGGACATGCAGGATCCACATTACATCGGACGAGCACAAAAATTCACAGTTAAGACGGAGCCTTAAATCCTGCTCCACTGTGGCAGCACAAAGATGCTAAACGGCCGAGTACTCCGAAGCCCCCACCCAGGGAGCGGGGAAGGCTCCACGGTCCGAAGATTCAGACAGGGTCAAGGAAGCCACCAGTAGGAGCAGTACTAGACCAGCTCCCACCAGCAATCAATCAGTGAGACTCTGCCCCGCCCGCAGAATGCACGGAGCGCTTCCTTCCTTCCCCAGCCGTCATGCTTAGCTGAAAGGAGACGGGCTGTAAGCAGCCCCTGTGCACGCACAGATGCCGCTTGGCAAAACTTCCTAATTGGTTGCTTGACATCCAGCAACCCAATATTTCCAAACAAGAGGCCCGGACGGACTTTAACAAGCCATTAATGAAGGTGTGATTCTCTCAACCCCTTACGCAGCCCTGCAAACACTACCCTCCTTTGTCACTCCACCCACCTCCAGCCCCCACATCCGGAAAACCCTCCTTTCAGCAGGAGGCAGCCAGGGAAGTCTCCAGGGAGCCCATTTGCACACCTCACACGCTGTCCACGACAGTCAGCGCACTCCTGTGCCAGAGGCTAGGTCCCCCCATCCTGCCACACTCCCAGCTCCCTCCGTCTTCGCCCGAGCGGAACAAGCTGGCAAGGCTCTTTCCCCGCCACAGCAAAACGCTGCACTATTGCGAGGACCCAGGAGGGCCAGTGTACACCATACACATGGAATCCCTGCCTCTGGGGCCAGGCTTCACCCCAACAGGAACGACCATGGCCAAACCCTCCCTCCGCCGTGCATCACCGAAATGGAAACAGAGTCAGACACAGGACCTGGAATTCCCCCTCTGATTTATACATTTATTTGACATAAGCATAACTGAAGCAAGTCTGATCACTCTCTGCCCGCTGCAGACAGAGGCAATGCAATAGTAGGGAGAATCCACATTCCTGACACGGTGTCAGGCACAGGAGGGCTCCTGGACAATGAAAATTCCAGGCGCTAGGGATTCGAGATGCAGAAACCTCACGCAGGCATCAGACACAGACTGTTCTGCAAACGGACCTTGGAGTGGAATGCGGGGCTTGTAGTTTATTAGACAGAGCACACATTAAAGTAAATACCATGGATCACGTACCGTGCCATACCTGGGCCCCTCACTTCTCCTTAGGACGAAGCCTAAGTATCGGATTTGTTGTCTAGCGGTCACCCAGTCCAGCCACTGACAAGAGCTTGGCCCGTTTCGCTTCTGTTTAGGGTTTCCACTCAGGCCCCGATGCATTAAGACACCGATACAATGGCTATTTTGCAAACAGGCGGGGGGGGGGGCATTTGGTTTTGTTAATCAGACAAACATTCCTGCTGGTCTTGGGTTTTGTGGTGAACTCATTTTGAAGGGAGCCCTGTGTAAGAGGGACAATACAGGTATGGCTGGCCCAAATCTGAACCCCTACCAGCATGCAACTTCCACTTCGCTCTTCACACGCACTTGGCTCACAAAACATGGCCCTGATCCTGCAATCCTTACTCAGGTGAAGCTCTAATCGCATCCTGGACACTGCACGGTACCCCAAATCCCCAGGCAAGGGATGGGCCCAAAGAAGTGCTCCCGTCATCTGCCCACAACCTGCTTCAGCCCTGCCGCCATGTCCACTTTATTCACTCTTCCATCCCCACCAGCATGGAGAAAGGGTCCCCCCAACCACAGGTCCCCAAGGGCCTCTCCCTGTGCTCCAAACTGACACTGCCCTCACCCCTAGATCTCCGAGCACCTGCCCTGGACTGCTTCTCAGGGGGAGGGAAGGGCAGGACCCAGCAGGAGGCAAAGCAAGCCTGTCTGCCTGGCTGGGAGCGGGGGGGGGGAGAATTCCTGGGTGAGTGTGGGTGGGCAGACTCCCATGGTATAGCATCCCTGAGAGACACCTCATCTCCCTGAGCTCCACACAGTCCTGCTGGCTTGAGGCATGACCAGCATCCCAAGGGTTAATGCTCTGTCTAGGCTAAAAAGCCCATCACCCACATACGGGGGCAGACACCTGAAGTCCCTGGGATGTCCCCCTCACATTGTGGGGAAGCTGGGTTCACAAGCAAAGGCATGTTTCCCTTTAGCAGAGAGAGGAATTTGGAGAAGAGTTAGCTCAAACCTACAATGATGCCTACAAACGCTAAGCTTGAACACCACCATTTTGCCAGCAAAGTACACATGTCCCATACAGAAGTAAGCACAAACAACCTTCAGAGATGGCAGGGTGTTTAGCATGCCTTAACGATGGTTTTCACCTAACGAATTGGTTCATAACTGAAGTCCATTGTCAGTCAGAACAACTATGAAGCAGCTAAGCCAACAGCACTCAGGCTGCACTTTATCAGCCATATCAGCTGTCCTGGAACAAGCCATGAGGAAAGACTTGCATGTTTGGCTTTCCTGCTGATTTAGGAGATTTTAGCATTTCCCTAATACGATAATGGCAGGGAAATACTTTCCCAGTCATTTCTTCGGCTGGGAAAGTTAGAAGTCTTCATATAAAGTGAACAGATCTTAGTCCAACATTCACAACACAAACAGAGCAAGTCACAGTGCTATGTATGCGTATTTAAGGTTATCGAAAAGGTGCAGTTTAGCCATTAATCAACAATGCCCAATTCATCTTGGTTACAGTCTTAGTGCAGGTGCAGTGTGGAAAAAAGTGGACCTTTTAATTACAGAGTTTAAATTTGCTCTGAGTTTTCTGTTGTATCTGCAAAAAAACTAAAGGGCCTCTGAGTTGACATAGAAAATTGAATAATTCAATGCATTAGAGAAGCAACAAGAGGTCTCATTGTGCTAGATGCTCTACCATGGTAAAGTAATAACTTACAACCAAAACTTATTTAAAGTAGTCCTTACTGGTCTTTAGACACAAGCCCTCTCATGCATACTAGACCACTGCACAAATGATCTTACCCCTGTCCAGATGCCTGGACTCTGCTCAGGAGAACACCCACCACCTGGACAAATCACTGGTCGGATGGTTCAGTAAGAGGAAGCTTTTGGAGATAAATGAACAAAGCTGACCAAAAACAAAACAAAGACACACCACGTGTTGTGACGTCTGTCAGTGCCAACTGGCAGAGGATACAGGGGTACACGTTTCTCCTGGATTGACCAGAAGAATGCTCGCACAGTCTCTAATGAAAGCCTGCGTCCTAGTCACTGTGAAAGGTATGAACAGAAAATGTGAGAAGTTATGTATAAATGCTAAAAATTATGTTCTCTAGGCCTTGTTTAAGGCAGGTTACTCAGAGGTAGCGTGTCTTGAGACAAACTTCTCTGGAGAGGAGGTGGGGAATACTTCTCTCCCTCGTGGCCCACTGCATGTCTCACAACGAAGTCTGTGAGCATACGGAGACAAATGCTGATGAGGCGCTAGCAGAGACTTCAGAAGGAAATTAACAGGAAGAGGAAAGCAGCAAGGCAGGGGGAGGAAAAGACCCTGTTTCTAGGTCAGAGGTGGGCAAACTATGGCCCGCAGACCACATCTGGCCCACCAGCCATTTTAATCCGGCTCTTGAATTCCCACTGGGAAGCGGCTCTGGGGCTCCAGTCGGGGAGCAGGGTTGGGGGCCACTTCACACGGCTCCCAAAAGCAGTGGCATGTCCCTCCTCCAGCTCCTATGTATAGGGGCAGCCAGGGGGCTCTGCTCCGCACACTACCTCTGCCCCAGGTGCCACCCCCACAGCTACCATTCGCCAGGAACCATGGCCAATGGGAACTGCAGGGGCAGCGCCTGCGGAGGGGGCAGCATGCAGGAGAGCCACCTGGCTGTGCCTCCATGTAGGAGCCAGAAGGGGGACAAGCCGCTGCTTCTGGGAGCTCCTTGAGGTAAGCGCCACCCAGAGCCCACCCCTGAGCCACCCCCCGGAGCACCAACCCCGTGCCCCAGCCCTGATCCCCCTCCCGCCCTCCAAACCCTTCGGTCCCAACCTGGAGTACCCTCCTACACTCCAAACCCCTCATCCCCAGCCCCACCCCAGAGTCTGCACCCTGAGCCAGAGCCCTCACACCCCCACACACACATCCCATCCCCCTGCACCAGCCCAGAACCCCCTCCTGCACTCCAAACCCCTCAGCCCCAGCCCAGAGCCCACTCCTGCACCCCAAAGCCCTCATCCTCAGTCCCATCCCAGAGCCCGCACCCCCAGCTGGAACCCCCTCACTCACCCTTAACTCATTTCTGGCCCCATCCAGCAGCCCACACCCCAACCCCAATTTCGTGAGCATTCATGACCCGCCGTACAATTTCCATACCCAGATGTGACCCTCAAGCCAAAAAGTTTGCACACCCCTGTTCTAGGTGAAGATCAAAGGTCTGGTCTGATACACCTTGGGGTGCAGAGAGACACCCTTGCATCCTTCATCTGTGAAGACAGAGTGCCAGCGGGTTTGATCTTAGGAAAGGGGGATCTTAGCCATCCTGGCTGAAAACACTGGGAAAAAAAGGACCAGGGTAACTATCCGGAAGGAGACAGGAGAATGTCGTGCGAGTTAAGTTTAGGCTCTAGAAAGCATGTTATGGTTTTATCTTATATGCAGCCACCAGTTTCCAATATTCTTTCTTACTGTCTTTTGAATCTCTGTTCTCTGATGACACGCTTATTCTTCTTTTCACTATAAATATATCGAAGTGTGGTGTGATCAGTGGGGTGGTGATCCTGAGTAGACCCTTGCAAGCTGGTGCGCCCTGTTCCTTTCCGAGTGGCCACCTCGAGCGTGCTGTGAGCGTTCAGTAGTCCAGGGGCTGGGCACTCCAGCGAGATGCTCAGAGGGCTCCAGGGTTGGCGAGTGACTAGCGTTAACCAGCAGAGAGAGCGAGGCCGAGAGGCCCGGGCTTGTGCTGCCAGAGGCTGGTGGAGTCAACCTGGATACCCCAGGAAGCACCACACACATTTCCATCCAAAACCGGTGTTTGCTACTCCTCCAGTTCACTCACAAGACCCCCTGTAACTGGGCGAGATTAGGGAGGTCTACAGTCTCTTTTCCGTGTGCTTCCTTTGTGCCCTTGGCAGCATTTTGCCAGTGTCCCGGTTTGGTTGATGGCAAGTAACACATCCTGTCTCACACTCTAGCAGGCTGACATCATCCTCGTGTGCTCGTTCTTCCCCAGACCGTGCAAGGGAAAGCCTACCAGCAGTGCCGATACTGACATGGCGGCCGGCAGGCAGGCGTACAGAGAGACAGGAGGGGAGCAGGCCCCAGTTCATGAGCTGCCATTGTTTTCAGGAAGCCCCAGAAGACCTCTCCAAGCATCAGCTGGGAATCAGAAAAAGCCCTACACATTAAACAGAACATTAGATAACTCTGCACATGCTGTCGGAAGGGGCTGATTTTTCCCACAGTGGTTCCCACAAGAACGCCCCTCTGGCTTAGAGCTGGACAGGCCTGAGACATTCCGGGTCAAACCTCCTCACTTTCTGAGGCAGTCCTCGGAGTTTGATGAGCTCCTGGAACACATCAGGATCAATCCAAGGACCAATCACACAGACAGAAAGCTAACCTGGCCCCTACTAGCCCAACCATTAAGCCAGAGTAAAACACATTTGCACCACCAGCTCCCCTCCCAACTCCAAAGGCCACCCTGCCCCCAACAATTTAAAGGAATTGCACAGTAGCATTCAGGTATCCAATTGCAACACACAGTCCACCAGCTTTCCATTTAATGAATGCTTTCCACTTGCTGCTAGGATTGGCTGAACAACAGAATGAACATTCACAGAATGCATTTGATGAATTCTGCCAATATCCATGTAATCTATTTGCTGAACAGTACTTAACTACCAAACTTAGAGCTGGTTGGATATCACAAAAAGTATCAAATAAATTATTCAGCCCACACCAGTAAAACTCACTGCCTGTCCCCTCTTCGCTGTTTCATTCTTTAATCTACTAGATCAGGAGGTATCTCATCCTCAGTCTACATCATTCTAGCTCACTTTGCTCTCCCTCATGTTTTTAATCCTCATTACTGTAACACTGGAAGGTCTCATTGTCCATATAAATATCCAGTCCTTTTTTTAATCCTGTTAAGCTCTTGGTCTCACTGACATCTTTGCAATGAGTACTGCGGGTTAATTATGCATTGTGTAAAATACTACTGCTTCTACCCAACTAGTGAGCATGACTAATTTGTAAGGGATTTATATACTGGCTAGTGCATATGTGCATATTCTTATTTACCAAACAAATGTCTAACTCTTTGCTAGCCCATCTGGAACTCTTGGTCTCAATAGCTTGTGGCAGCAAGGTCCAGAGGTTGCATGTTGTGTCATTGTAAAATTCACTAACTCTGTCTCTAAAGCTGCAGAACCTCAGTGCTCTCTGCTTCAGTTCACTCCAAACCCAAGATTCTACTTTTGCCATGGACTGTTTGAAAAGCACTCAGACGTCACAACGATGAGTATAAAATAAATACCTGTGTGGATGGATAGAACTGTGATTCATAAAGGCAATTTTGTGAAGTTCCCCTATAAATCCAAAAAGGGACTGAACAAGAAACTGCATGAATGGAGCCTATTTCCCCACAAGTTCTCCGTTTGTCCTGGGGAGTTTCTCTCCTAATAATGCACTGTGTTATAGACACAAACTTATAGACACATACTATATTCTTGGAAATATTCACCTCTGATACATTGTCAGATGGGTTTGAAGATCACTAAAATGCTTTATTAATCCTATTGCCCCAGCTGCTACTATGTGTCTGATATTTAATCTTAGAAGTCTCCTTTATCATTTTCAACTCTCTTCTGAAACCCCAGCTTTAATTCTCTTCTTGGTAAACTGTCAAACTGTTAAAAGAAACATTGCACACTCTGGAACTGTTAAGTATTTAGAGCTTACTCTGGGAAATCACTGAAGAACAGCAAAAAGAAAAGGAGTACTTGTGGCACCTTAGAGACTAACCAATTTATTTGAGCATGAGCTTTCGTGAGCTACAGCTCACTTCATCGGATGCTGTAGCTCACGAAAGCTCATGCTCAAATAAATTGGTTAGTCTCTAAGGTGCCACAAGTACTCCTTTTCTTTTTGCGACTACAGACTAACACCGCTGTTACTCTGAAAACTGAAGAACAGGTTAGTCTGGAAAAAAAAAGTTACCATGCACACAAGAGAACAGCAGGGAGGGGAAAAAAGGATTAAATGAAATGGTTTAAGAACCTCCGCTGGTTAAATTGCCCAGATAACCACACAGTAACATTCCAGGGCAGAGCCAGGAGGCCTAAATGGCTCCCACACCTTATGACCCAGGGGAATCACCGCTATACATTAATTACCTCCATATAAAGAGAGCACCCTAGAGGCCCTGTTTGCCTTCAGCTTCGCTCCATGCTCTCAAACAGTGCTATATATAACTCCATCATGTCCCCTCAGCCAGGCTTCCTCTCCTTTCCAGGCAGGACGGAGGGAATTCTTTGCCCCAGAGCTCTGCACCTTTCACACCCTCCACTGCTTTCCACGCCACCACACCAAGAGCTATGGATACAATCTCCAGCGTGAATGCTGCCGTCTCCCCTTGCCAGCTCCACTGCCAGTCTGGGCAATTAGCAATCCCCCCAAAGCCAGGGAGGGCAACAGTCCCCCCACTCCAATTTCCCACCTCAGTCCGCTCTCTCCTTTGACACCTGCCCCACACGCCACAGCTCAGACACAGAGCTTCCACCCCACAGGTACACACGATGGACTGGCCATGCACCCTTGGCCGCCCACCAGGCTCCCGACCAGGTTGTCTACCACCAGCCTGGAGGTCAGACAACCAGACTGCCACGCCAAAGCACCCTCTGACACGGCAGCAACTGCAAAGAGAAAGTGACCTAGGACCCCTGGGAGGGTTATGTGCAGGCAGCTGCGCACACAGAGCAGAGCAGGTTTTACAAGTCTGCATTCTTCATCCTGCCCCCAGGATAAGCACCCTGCTCGCATCAGCCCCCACGACCTAAGAATCCCTCGCTCCTGGCAGCGGAAAGCAAAGGCTGAGAGGATTTTCATTTAGTCACCACTCCAAGGAACAGCTCTGGGGGAAAAAAAAAAAAATACTCCAGATCTACGTGTCCCACACTGAACCATGTTGCCAACCCTCAGGAAGAAGGGCAATGCCCAGATACCTACCTACAGCAATTCCCTGGGGCTCAGGGGTATCTCAGGAGTGAGGCTGGAGCTTGGAAAGAAGAGAGCTGGATAAAAGAGGAAGAAAAGGGCCATTTCCTTCCTGGACTCAGTTAGCCCACGTCCAGAGACAGCCCATCACTAGAGTGACCAGATGTCCCGTTTTTAAAAGGGCAGTCCCATTTTGGGGGACTTTTTCTTATACAGGCACCTATTACCCCCGACCCCGTCCCATTTTTTCACAGCTGCTATCTCGTCACCCTCCCCATCACCCACCGTAACAGCGTATTGCAGGGAAGAGACAAAAAGACCAAGACAAGGTCTGAAAACGCTGCCTTCTATGGAGAGACTGAAGCAGCTCACTCACTTAGCTTAGCAAAGAGGATACAAAGGGACTTGGCTCATGGTCTGTAAACCTGCACCTACACAGGGACATTTCCAATAGCAGAGGGCTCTGTAACCAGGCTGGCACTGGACAGAACACGACTGCTGACGGGAAGCCGAAGCTAGGGAAACTAGAAATAAGTTGCAAATTTTTTTTAACAGGGAGGATTTTTTAACAAATGCCATCCCAATGTCTCTGAGGGACAGAGTGGGTTCTCCATCACTGGGAGCTCATCAGCTAGAGTGTCTAAATCAAGGCTAGTTGTCTTTCAAAAAGATCCACTCTAGCTCAGCCAGAAGGTTTTGGGCTTGATGCAGGAGTCACTGGGTGATGTTCTCTGGCTTGTGCTGTGCAGGAGGTCAGACTCGATGACTATAGCAGTTCCCTCTGGCCTTAGCATCAGTGACTCTGGGAAAACTTTTGCCAGTCCAATGAAAAGGGGACCTACAAAGGATTTTAAAAGAACTGGGGCATGTGTTTCTTTCTGGGGTGTACTGAAGGCCTAATGAAGGTTTCTCCTGCTTGTTTTTCACCTTAGAAATACCCAGACTGTACAGCCTGCTCCGTGAAAGACTCACCTCTCCATGGCTGCCCGGAGCAGCCCCCTTCCTCTGGGAGGTGGCAGGAGGAGTGGTGGGCAGCGAGGGCGACCCATGCTGCTTCTGCCTCCTTGGGCACAGCAGAGCCTCCTGCAGCGAACGGGGAACCCTGGGTCATGCTATTAAGATCTAAAAGCCCGATAGTGGCTGCCTTTCCAAGCCAGAAAGGAATGGGTCCCCAGCCCGCTCTATGCACCTGCTCAGCCAGAGCAGACAGCACCTGGTTCCTAAACACTCAGCAGAGGGCTCCTGTTCCCAAAGAGCTTTCCACTCGGGGGAAGCACCGCCTAGTGCCTCCCCCAGAGCCATGGACAGCACTGAGCACTGCCCTTACCCAACTGAGCATGAGGCCATAGGCTTCCCGCTGCCGGTTGCTCTCAGTCGCCGACACGCTCCGTTTAGTGGTGTCACCAATCCCAGGGGAAGCCTTCAGATGGGCAGCAGAGAAAAGAAGACTGTCCTCGGAAATGCAGCAAGGAGATGAGGATACTGGCGGTTGTTAAAGCCTCATGCACACTGCCCCGTGCGGTGACTAGCGGGACTCTTTCCCAGGACTGCTGATGGGGCTGGTGTCACTGCAGGCAGGGCAAGGATTGTGGTGTTTTCCCCTTTCCTGCCTGATTTGCTACAGTCCTGCTTGCCAAAGACTGAAATCAACTGGCAGCAGTATCCTGCCGGACGCAAGCTTCACTACCTGACATCCAAGGTCAGCTCCAGGTGTCAAGTACGTGTGCTTGATGGCCTCCACTCCATCCCTAGTAGACATCTAATCGCGTCACCGAACGCTGAAAGTTGAGAATGAGGCGGAACCAGGGCTTGAGAAGTCCTCTTGCCCACGTGAAGCCAAAAGCTTTTCCAGGGCCATCAGACCTTTCCAGCCCTGGTTGAAAACCTTCCAAGCAGTGCCACCCAATGCAGTACCGCCTCCCTGAGTCTGCAGGCAGCCCACTCTGGTGTCTCAGGTGCTGCTGCTGCTCCTCCGAACTCTCCCGACTGCAGCACAGTGCAAACTCCACAAAGCCCCGCAGTGAACACAGCAAGAAGCAGGTAAAGGGCAGCATGCCGCAGCTTGGAGACCGCTCGGAGCAGCAGCCGAGGCAGGCATGGCCTTGGGAAGGGCTCAAAAGCTGAGGCGGGAGAAGAGCAGAGCAGCCCGCGTGCACACGCTCCAGTTTCAATGCCTGGGCATTGCTGTCTGAAAAGAGGAACACTGTAATTGCCAGTCTGTGAAACAAAGAGCACGTTATTCCTCATGTTCGGTTCATGGGCAGACCTGCCTGGGACAGAGAGGAACCCCTCTGCACACCCTCTGCCCGTCCGCAGGCCATGCGGAGAGGGCATGCCCTGGCAGCAGAGGGTTGGGGGGGAGCGTTTACCGGATGCAGAAGCCTTAGTCCTTGAGCTAACAGGTCTCGGGTATATACTTCAAGCCCTGGTAGTACTGGGGCTACATCCTTCACTGTCCTAACTCCATCCAAGTCAGTTGAGCTCGCTGATTTACACCCACTGAGCATCTGGCCCCTGGCCTGTGCTCACAAGAGCTCTCGCTCTGGAAGAGCTGCAGTACTGCAAGGCTCAGGTGTGTGGGACAAGGACCCATCTTCCACCCAACCCAGGTGCGGTGCCTGGCTGGCTAGCTCTGCTACAGTGCTTCTTCGTTCTCCCAGCGTCCAAAGAAAGGAACACACATCAGTGAAGTCTTGCAAAACCTCTCTGGTTCTTCTCCCCAGGCGACTGGCAAACTCTCTTAGAGAGCCCAAGTGACCTACCCTTCCACAAGGATCTCACACACACGCGCGCGCCCCCCTAACCTGGGCAGGGAATTCCCAGCCCTTTTCTCCCAGCAGTCTTCCAGGCAACTCCACTGGTCTGAGACCCCTAAAGGTGTTAGGGTGAGATAAAAACAAACTGCATACAAAGATGGAGATAATAGAGAAGCCAATCCCTGCTTTCACAGGCAGGCCCAGCACTCTCTAGCCACCTGAGGGGGAGGAGAATGGTCATCTTTTAGGCGAACTGCTGACCCTCTGGGCACACAACCCAAGGGATTTACTGTTTCCCACAGGGTGAGGGCTTGCAGGCTATTAGGGCTTCTGCCCCAAAGAGCAGAAACTGAAGATACCTGGAAATAGGCCGCTTCAGAAGATGAGGCCCTGCAGGCTCTATCTGCCAGTCCCTGGAAAAAGCCCCCGGAACAGCAGACACATGAGCTAGGTGAGGCAAACCCTCCTCCATTAGGAATGGATCTCATGGCCCAGAGCAGCCAGAGAACCAGCAGCACAAGTGGGCACCCGCCAGGCTCTCTCCCCCCGACCCAGGCAGCACGCAGGCGCTGGAAAGCGGCTTAGGCCTGGTCCACACTACAAAGTCAAGTCGAGGTAAGGCAGCTTGCACTGACCTAACTACGTACGCGCACACGCTACGGAGTTCCTCCCGCCGCCGTAACTCACCTGCTGTGCCGACCTAGTAAATCCACCTCGACGAGAGGCATAAGGCTTCGGGCGACGCAGTGACGGCACTTGCATTGCCTGATGGTTGTCAGGGTGGCTAACAGCCGCTGACAGGGTCCCCGTTTTGAATTTGGGGGCAAGGGGGAGTGTTCCAGCTGGGAGCTCTGCAGAGACCAGCCCAGGCTCTCAGCCTCCCACACTGCCTCTCTTACGCCAGTGAAAGCGCGCCTGGTGAAGGAGGGTAGTGTGGACATGAAAACCCACAGTAATTACTGCAGTGGCTATATGTCGACCTAACGTAAGTCGACTGAATTGTGCAGTGTAGACATGGCCTTAGGCTGTAAAGTCTTTGAGCAGGGATTGTGCGGCACCCAGCATGGTGGGGTCCCAGTCCGTGACAGAGGTTCCTGGGTGCTCTGACAAATCAATAATAATGCTAGCACTCACCATACAAAGATGCTCATGGGAAAAGAGGAAGGATTTCTCTTGCAACAATTAATAGCTCTTCATGTAGCAAGGACATGCTTGGGCAAAGCGCTGCTCTCAATGGCTCCAACACTTTCTGCATACCCCCTTTGCAAACCTTTCATCAAGGTGTGGGGAGGGAGGGTTTGAGACACCAAAGATGGTCTCCCAGCTGCTTTTCTACTTTCACAGGTGTTGACCCAACAGTTCATTATTACTCGTGCTCCTAAGGGCTGTATACAGGCTAACAAGTTCATGAGGCCTGTTTGGATTTATGCAGCTTCTACCAGACAAGACTCTGGAGGAATAAGGAGGCAGGAGTAAGATACAGGACAAAGTCAGGAGACATTGGCTGTATTCATGACCGCCAAACACATGCTGTAGGACCTGGGTGAACCACTTAAATCCTCCATGGCTGTTTCTCTGCCTAGAAATATGAATATTTGCTGCCTCTCAGGGGCAAGGCAAAGCTTAATATTGGGTGGTAGTGTGTACTTTTCTGTTGTGACTATGCCTAGAGATACCTGACAGGCACACGGTAGGAACTGAACAAACAGCCTCTGTGTACTACCAGTCCCCATTTGTACCACAGATGCTCCCCATGTGTGATATGCATGACACTTACCTGCCTTGCAGGGAGCCTGAGAGACCAAATTCAGCAGTGCCTGGGAAGCCAGGCAGCATCCTCAGTTGGAAGGTGCCGTGGAGCACACTGAAGTGTCACCTTATGCAAATGAGCAGTGTTTTTATTTTCAAGGTAAATCAAGTGGCTGGGCTTTTCTCCCCAGACTGTCAGCATCACAAATCTACTCTGCCCCTTTACACATCGGGTCCGAACTTGCACGTTTCAGGAGTGCAGTTATCACAGCACTATTGAGGAATACAGGGTCAGGGACAGACTGTCCCCATTTTCCCATTTGAGTATCCAATAGCAACTATTTTTGCTTGGCCAGCACCAAAGCACACAAGTTATGTTGCCAAGCTCCACCTCTCTGGCATGGGAGAAAATCTTTCTGTTTTAACCTGGGCCATACAGACAGGCAGGACTCAGCTATTCTTAAACTCCAGCAATGGGGAGAACAAACACCCCGCGGGACCCTAGCGCTACCTCCTTGCACAGAGGAAAGAGACTCTCAGGGTGTACTGCACAGAAGGATGGGAGGCTTTAGGGGAGGAAGCCTTATCTGCAGACAGTGGAGAAGAGCATCTCAGAGGGAAGGTACACACTGCAGCAGTGGACATTTCAGACAGAGAGGGAGCAGCTCAGGAGGATTCCAAGGGTCAGCTTTGAGGTATTCCATCTCCTGCCGCCAGCTTCTTGCATCTAGGCTGGGATGGTTCAGTCCTTCACTCCCAAGGTAGCTAGATAACAGAGTTCCAGGCACTTTGCTGTTCGGATTGTTCAGATAAGGCTTTACAAACTCAAGTCCTGTCAGCTCCAGAAGAATGTTAAAAAGACCCAAGCCCCTGATCCGGCCTAACAACCCTGCAGCATCACCAAGCTCATCTATAGAAGCAAGCTCCCCACAGACCAGGACACACCAACTCAGAACCTGACAGAACAGCAGCTGCAAAACCTGCAAACACCCCCCCGCGTCCCCCCCACACCTTTCAAGATCCATGGGTCCTACGCATGCCTATCACAACACGCGGCACACTTCATCCAGTGCGCTAAATGCCCAGTAACAACTTGTGAGTGAAACCAGACAACTGCGATGCTCTCTAAGGAGCACACGCAGACAGGTGATAAGAGATAAAAAGACCCTGTCACCTGTGGGTGAACACTTTTCACAAAGTGATATCGCTCCATATCCGACCTATCAGTCCTCGTCCTCAAAAGGAAACCAGCACAATGCTTTCAAAAGACGAGCCTGGGAGCTTAAATTCATAATTCCGCTAGACATTAAAAATCATGGACTGAACAGAGACCCTGGATTTATGTTATGTTATTACAACAATCTGTAAACCACTAACCCCCTTTTTGTCCTATGACTGCAGAATGGTTAACTGGGCACTTCACCTTGAATGATCCATTGCAATGTGTGTCAACTCCTTTTGTTGAATCTGTTCCACCTTCTGTTTAGCTGTGACACACTCGGTACCTTTCCCAGACCTGAAGAAGAGTTCTGTGTAGCTCAAAAGCTTGTCTCTCTCACCACTAAAAGATATTACCTCACCCACCTTGTCTCTCTAAAGAGACCATGCAGCACTGTGTAGAAGCACGTTTCCCTAGCATCACTGAACACACAATGCCTCCTCCTTCAGTGGTAATGAAAGGCCAGTTCCCCTGTACCCCAGCATGTTACATTCTTGCAGGGTAATAGTGAAGCTATGATGCCAAACGTCACAAACCTCTTTACTACACCAGCTATTTGATTCTGAACACTGTCTTCTAAGTTCCTACATTTCAATTCTGAACCATCATACTCTGCACTGCCCTTACTTATAAATCAACCCTAAATGCTGACACCCTACAACGGTAAAAAAATGCTACAGAAATCCTTCTGAAACAACTCAGAGGCTTCCCCTGCCTCAGAGCTTTTGGGTTTTCAAAAATGCTAAAAAAATCAAACAGGCCACAGATCAAAAATAAAGCACCATTCTTTATACCCTTGACTGGAAGAACCCAATGATGGACACATTTAATCGAGAGAGGGGGAAGTCCGCTGGAATGCGAGCTGCCCCTTGCCACTAGCAGAGATCTCAGATGCACAAAATACCAATGCACAGAATTATAGCGCAAGCCCAACAAAGGGACAGGGTAGAGGAGGAGATGTCAGTTAGACAACCATAGTTTTCCTTTCCATCTGCAGACAAGCACTTAACCAGACCAGCTCTGTGCTCAGGGTACACTGAAGCTGACTGTACTCCTCAACTGAAAGATTTCAGATCTACCCAACTCATGTATTCTTCTGCCATTCATTTGCCATTTTACTTATCAGGCTGATCATTTATTAGTACCAGACTGGAGCTTGGAAAAGAGATGACTAAGGGGGGGATGTGATTGAGGTCTATAAAATCATGACTGGTGTGCAGAAAGCAAATAAGGAAGTGTTATTTACTCCTTCTCATAACACCAGAACTAGGGGTCACCCAACGAAATTAATGGGCAGCAGGTTTAAAACAAACACAAGGAAGAAGTATTTCTTCACACAACGCACAGTCAACCTGTGGAACTCCTTGCCAGAGGATGCTGTGAAGGCCAAGACTATAACAGGGTTCAAAAAAGAACTAGATAAATTCATGGAGGATAGGTCCATCAATGGCCATTAGCCAGGTGTCCCTAGCCTCTGTTTGCCAGAAGCTGGGAATGGGCGACGGGATGGATCACTTGATGATTACCTGTTCTGTTCATTCCCTGTGGGACACCTGGCATTGGCCACTGTCCAAAGATAGATATTGGGCTAGATGGACCTTTGGTCTGACCCAGTATGGCTATTCTTACGTTCTTATATTCCGATTCATATTTACGTAGTCAGAAGCAGAAAAATACGTAAGACAAGGAGAAGAGATGCAGAGCTACCGGGATAAAAAACAATCACCTCTGCTTAGAAAAACCCATTTCCAAGGCGCCCGTTAAATATGCTGCATGCACACATGACGTGAGAGTGTTCAGATACTGAAATAATGTATGTCCGCACTTTAGGATATATTCTTAGTGCATGTTTTGTAACTTCCACTAGTGCCAATTATGCATCATTATGCACAAACATCAAGATGGAAGTATGCCTCAAACCACTCCTATTTTTTCTATTGAACTAACCTTAACTCCATTACCAAACCACACTATGGCTGGTAATAAATAGACTTCATTTCCTGCAAAACCACTCAAATAAAGAGCCTCCTGGGAAATACGCCTATGTGCTGAACTGTATTTACTGAAATGTCTCAGGACCCCTTAGGGATCACTGAATTTATCTCATTTTGTAACAAGAAAAACCACGACCATCATGTCCAAAATGCAAACTAAGTTAGTGTATGGGATAAACAGAAATCATTTATGGACATCTGTTACAACCAGTCTTTAGGAACAACTGATCTAATGTGCATTTGCCAACAAACTGAACTCAATTACAATGTGCATACGTGTCTAAAGACACATTAATTAGACACATTAATTAATCTATTAGAGCACATCAAAAATCTAGACAGTTAAGTGGCATTCACAAGAGACAGATAACTTTTCAGCTCACTTGCACACTAGGATAGCCTACAGAATAAAAAATCCTTGAAGGACCATAGAAAAGAAATGCAAAGCAGAGCAAACCTTGTAGTCATAGAATCATAGAACATCAGGAGATCATCTAGTCCAACCCCCTGCTCAAAGCAGGACCAATCCCCAACAAAATCATCCCAGCCAGGGCTTTGTCAAGCCTGACCTTAAAAACCTCAAAGAAAGGAGATTCCACCACCTCCCTAGGTAACACATTCCAGTGCTTCACCACCCTCCTAGTGAAAAAGTTTTTCCTAATATCCAACCTAAACCACCCCTACTGCAACTTGAGACCATTACTCCTCGTTTTGTCACCTCCCACCACTGAGAACAGTCTAGATCCATCTTCTTTGGAACCCCCTTTCAGGTAGTTGAAAGCAGCTATCAAATCCCCCCTCATTCTTCTCTTCTGCAGACTAAACAATCCCAGTTCCCTCAGCCTCTCCTCATAAGTCATGTGCTCCAACCCCCTAATCATTTTTATTGCCCTCCCCAGGACTCTTTCCAGTTTTTCCACATCCTTCTTGTAGTGTGGAGCCCAAAACTGGACACAGTACTCCAGATGAGGCCTCACCAGTGCCGAATAGAGGGGTATGATCACATCCCTCAATCTGCTGGCAATGCTCCTACTTATACAGCCCAAAATGCCGTTGGCCTTCTTGGCAACAAGGGCACACTGCTGACTCATATCCAGCTTCTCATCCACTGTAACCCCTAGGTCCTTTTCTGCAGAACTGCTGCCGAGCCATTCAGTCCGTAGTCTGTAGCGGTGCATGGGATTCTTCCGTCCTAAGTGCAGGACTCTGCACTTGTCCTTGTTGAACCTCATCAGATTTCTTTTGGTCTAATCCTCTAAGTTGTCTAGGGCCCTCTGTATCCTATCCCTACCCTCCAGCGTATTTACCTCTCCTCCCAGTTTAGTGTCATCTGCAAACTTGCTGAGGGTGCAATCCACGCCATCCTCCAGATCATCAGTCCTGAGATGCTGAACTGAATGCCATCACTGGCAGAATCATTCTCCTTCAAATCCTTTGTGGTGTAAAGGAAATGGGGGCAGAGAAGGCAGCTTAGGGCCTGCAATACCTAAACAGCCAGCGGTTTGCAGATGTTTAGAAAGAAGTGGGGCCATCGCTCCTCGCACAGCAAGCAATTCTCTCCCACACGCACATGCATCAGCATGGGAACAGCCGCTCGGAACAGACAGTGATTCACCCAGACCAGCACCCTGTTCATCCCAAGGACTAATGGCACCATCAGAGGGAGGCTAAAAACCCTGTACTATACATAGTTATGGGATATCATACTATGAAGTAAAGTTTCCTGTTCAACTTATGCCCTGAAAGAGAAAAATGGATAGCTCTTGTATTTTTGTCCTTGTAAGTCCAATTCAGAAGGCTCTCTGTACTCATATAAACATCTAATCCCTTTCTTTTCGTGTACCAAGCTATTTGCCTCAGAAACATGCAACAGTGAGTTCCACGGATTCATCATCTGTTGATTAAACGAACCACCAACTACCCTATATCTCACAAATCCCCATGGCTAATGCCAAATGCTCAAAGCCATATGAAAAAGTGGAGTTCTCAGCTTGCCAATGCCAGAGTCAGATATAGCCCTGACCGTTTCTGAGATACCCAGGATTAAAACAGTCCCTGGCCCCAGATGTCACAATGCTATTTTGTATCTGCTCCAGGACTTAAAATAGTTCATCCTGGCCCGCGTACGAGAATAACTGTCTGTCTCTGGAGATCTATAACTGGCTTTTCATTTCAGTGGCCACTGTGAAGGCTGAAAGCATCCATGAAGTATGGGTAATATCATATATATGGTCTAGCATATATTTTAGGTGGGTGCCTGACAGCATTTGGACAACTTGTAGCCAGCTCATCCCTAGTTTCTCTGCTTACCTGCCAAAGGTTACATTAGACTCAGTACCTTTCCAAATGAGACCGGAAACGCGTCCAGAATCTGATGCAGGGGTTGCTGTGAAGAGAAGGCGTGTGTACGTATGTGCATGTGTATTTATTATACATATGACACACACACACCCCCCCAAGGAAAGGAGCAGGAACATGGCAGAATATGTTTTTGGTAAGTTTCTACAGAAGACAGGCCTGAGTCACACAGCTCAGACCTGGATCTGAGCCTGGCCAGTGTCCAGCGGGTGTTTGGATGGGAGCCAGTCTCTATTCCTTAGTCTACCTGCTAAGCCGAGGAAAGCTGATAATCGGTTTAGTAATTTTTAACTTGTTCAAACAGTTGTACAGTTTGTGTTGCATGGGGTCTGTATGTATTACTGCCACAGGCTATGCCTACACTGCCCTGCAGTTAGAGCTACGAGCGCACACTGGCATGCTGCTCTGTAACTCTGCCATGTGGCTGCCGGGGGGTGTGAACTAAAAGGTACCCAGTTCTCATTAATGAAGTCCCCTTTGACCAAATAAGTTAATGTGAACTAGGTACCGTTTAGTTCACGCCTGTGGCTCCCACACAGGGGACTTACAGTGCGGCACGCTAGTGCAATCTGCAATTCACACCCCCACAGCACGCCGTGTGGGGCCATGGAGACAAGCCCTTAGATGCTATCTCCACTCCATGTATAGGGCTCTAGCCCCCACATCCTCAACGTGGCTGTCCTTTTATCCTCATTACTTCCATCCTGGAGTCAGTTATGCCCTATGAGACTACATGAAATGCCTGTATTGCGGTGAAGGCTAAAGCTTCCAGGTGTTTGATTCTGTGACATCGCAGAGGTAGCTGCAATGGATGCCCAGGTCTGAGAGTCACCTCGTTCCCCACTCCGCCCAAGGGAAAGGGAGCCTGGCTTGTGCTTCTCCAGGTGCCAGCTTCCTGACACCTAGAGCCCGTTAGTCACCCAAGCCCTCTCCTCGGGACTAGGCCAGTCCTTACGTTGCCTGGCAGGGTAACAACAGAACATGCTCTCTAGAGACTAAACTTAACAGATTAACCCATGGTCTAAAAAAAGTCTGGTCTCAGCAAAGTCTTTGCCATGTCTTCCACCAAGGAAGGCAGAGGTCTCATTTTCATAAATGTAAACGTGCTGGCAATTTACTTCCTAGGTACAGGATAAAGGGTGTCTCCTTGCTTTCTCCTTATACCCCCCAAAGTACATTGCCTGTACCCAGAGGCCAGATACCCCCACCCCAGGCTGATTCTCTCCAGTGTGCTGCCTTCCCATTGATTTCACATCCCCCATTGACTTTGTCTGTAAACGATTCAATTGTGTTAATCCACAATGCTTAATTTACGTGCCCAAGAGACAGGCTGACAGAAAACCTGTTTTTCAACTCTGCCTTGATACAGACTTTAAAACATATTTCCAGTCTGGGATAGATAGAATCTGTGTACGGAGTTACGTATCCGTTAACAGGCAAAACCACTAACAAAATGTTAGGAATCATTAGGAAAGGGAAAGATAAGACGACAGAAAATATCATAATACTGCTGTATAAATCCCTGGTACACCCACACCTTGAATACTGCGTGCAGATCTGGTCACCTCAGCTCAAGAAAGATGTATTAGAACTGGAAAAGGTACAGAGAAGTGCAACAAAAATGACTGGGGGAATGGAACGGCTTCTGTATGAGGAGAGATTAAAAAGACAGGAACTTTTCAGCTTGGAAAAGAGATGACTAAGGGGGGCAATATGACAGAGATCTATAAAATCATGACTGGCATGGAGAAAGTGAATACGGAAGTGTTATTTATTTGTTCACATAACACAAAAACCAAGGGTCACCCAATGAAATGAATAAGCAGTGGGTTGAAAAACTAACAAAAGGCAGTACTTCTTCACAGAACACGCAGTGAACCTGTGGAACTACTTGCCAGGGGATGTTGTGAAGGCAAAAAGAATAACTGAGTTCAAAAAAGAATTAGATAAGTTCATGGAGGATAGGTCCACCAATGGCTATTGGCCAAGATGGTCAGGGATGCAACTCCATGGTTTGGGTGTCCCTAGCCTCTGACTGCCAGAAGCTGGGAATGGGCAACAGGGGATGGATCACTGGATGATTCCCCGTTCTGCTCAGTCCCTGTCAGAAGCCAGAATGCTGAGCTAGAAGGACCATTGGTCTAAACCCAATATGGCCATTCTTATCTGTATGTACATTTCACTATGGTATTAGTGACCAGTGTGGCCCTGGCTTTTATTTAAGACCTCCCGTGACATTCTTTGATGAAGCAGAATCAGGATACTCATCCCCTTGCCAGGAGGCACTGAGGGGTTCCTGGGTCACAGTAATAAGAGAAACGTAAGAATCTTAATCTACTAAATTCATCCAAAGCAAGGTTACCAACTGACTTGGTCACTGTCTAAGTACCAACATGGGGAAGAGCATTCTGGTAGCGCCGGACTCTTCTTTAATCTAGCACAAAAAGGTAAGATAAGATCCAATAGCTTGAAGCTGACGATAGACAAATATGGATACAACCTAGGTATATTTGTTAACAATGAGGGCAACTGACCAATGAAAGGCTTTACCTAGAAACATGGTGGAAGCTCTATCACTTGAAGTCTTTAAGCCAAGACTGGATATCTTTCAAAAAGAATGCTGTAGCTCAAACAGATCTTATGGGCGTGACATGGAGTTCACTGGGCAAGCCCCTCTGGCCTGTGCTATGCGGGAAGTCAAACTAGATGGCCCCATCCGGCATTGACATCTATGAAAGCTGTCTGCCAAGAGGCAATGCTCTCTGCTCTACATGTGCGCCTTCCTTCTGTGAACCATTTCCTATTCTAGCCAGGAAGCCTGGCTGCTAATGCAGTCAGGGGAGGAAAACGCTGCGGGGAAGGCAGAAGACTGGGAGTCAGGGGCCCAGGGGCGCTGATGTCCTTAGAGGATTGTGGCCTTGCGCAGTACCCCTACTCCTGTGTGTCACGCTGGACCAAGGCCCAAATCCGTTGACCTGTGGATCTAAGTCCTGGGATGGGTCCCTGCTTCAGCGTGCTGAGCTATTCCCAGAGGAAGTTGTTTCCTAAGGCCATAAATAATTTGTCAATGCAACATTCCAGCTCCTGCTCTGGGTTCCCAACCCATTTATGTTGGGGGTGCTCAAGTCAGCTATTATTCTTGTTCCAGTAAATTGCGTTGCTTCCCTGCGCTCTCATTCCACTTTAACCACCCCTGCTCTAATGTGGGGACTGCTAATAGACACCTTAGGATTTGTACGCACACAGACTCCAGCTTATGCTCCTCCACCCAAAATTTCTTCCAACAGGCTGAGCAAGACAGCAGCTTAAAGTAAAAGCAGTTTTCTTGTTGTAGGGGTTTTTGATGAAGGATGTTAACAGAAACCAAATTTTAAAAAAAGCTCTTTAAAGTAACCCACCCATTGGTATTTAATCTGTTACTACTATTAAGCGTTCATATTATGGCAGTGCGAAGAAGCCCCAAACATTCTGTGCTTCCTGCTTCATCGTTTTCTCTCTCTAGAGTGGGTTCTGCTTCTATACTCACATTCCTGAGGAAAAGTGATCTACAAAACTGAGGCCCTGCTCCTGCAAGGAGCTCCACACAGGCCGAGCCCTGCGCCCGCACACAGCCCCACTATAGCTTGCAGCATGCTGCAGAATTTGGGTTCGCCAGAACAAGACCATGCCGGATGAACTGGAGTGTTTATGGAAAAAGATGCTCAGCTGCTTTGACAGACTAAAGGGGATGCAGCCAACTTAAAAAAATGCTAATGCTTTGGTCTCCAAGTGTTTTTCCTTCAGTTGTTAAAAGCATCAGCTAAGATTATTGTTACTGTCGGGAGAGAGACCAGAGAAAACTATTCCCTTGCTCAGTGACACTGTGTCCCTCAGCCCTTTGGGTCCAGCCAGTGTCACGGTTTGCCCTAAACCAGTGATGCTCAGAGTGCGGCTTGGGAACCTCCAGTGGCTCTTTAAAGTACATGATAGTAGAAACACTGTGTGATTTAATTATTAACCAATCAGGATGCTTTTACTATGTTATTAACCAATTGTAGAATCCTTGGTCAGTCATTTTGCTGTGAGAATTTAGAGACACACAGTGCAAATGAAACAATGAATTCACACTGCTGTGGCTCTTTGTGTAAATGCACAAGTAGCACCAGGAGCTACGCTCGGTTAAAGTTAAAGTTGCTAGTGACCCTTTAAAGGCATGCGAACCCCACACTGGAAGGGATTACATGGAAGGCTCCGTCCCATAGCACCCGTCAGAACGGCTCCGGCCTGAAGGACTGACCGGGGAGAGAGCAGTACTGAAGGGCTGAAGCGGGTGGTTGAGCTGGCACCCAGTTGGAAGGAAGTTCTCTCTGCTCTGCTTGGAAAGAACTTCACTGCAGAGGCCAAAGCGCTAAGACGGGGTGGCCAGCCTGAGCCTGAGAAGGAGCCAGAATTTACCAAATGTACATTGCAAAGAGCCCCAGTAATACGTCAGCAGCCCCCATCAGCTCCATCCCCCCTGCTCCCAGGGCCTCCCAATCAGCTGTTTCATGGCATGCAGGGGGCTTGGAGGTAGGGCCTGTGGCAGAGCCAGGGCTTGAGCAGCGAGCACGCCCCGGCACGTTGGAAAGCTGGTGCCCGTAGCTGCAGCCCCAGAGTCGGTGCCTGTACAAGGAGCCGCATATTAACTTCTGAAGAGCCGCATATGGCTCCGGAGCCCCAGGTTGGCCACCCCTGCACTAAGACCTTGCCTGCACTGGAAACGTGACCTGCTTCCAGCTGCTACTATGGCTGTAACTGCGCAGGCCTGACATGCCAGCAAGGAAAGCCAGGACTAAAACTGGGGAGTTCATAAGGGTCCCAAGCAGGGCAAAACTTCCCCTTTGCAAACTGCAGCTTTCCGTGCCTGCATACAAGGTCTGCACAATGCAGCTTTAGTGGCGGTGGGATGGAGACTGCCTAGAAGAGCTGGAAGGAGCAAAAGGGGGGTGGGAGGGAAGATCATTCAGGCTGCCGCTGCTCATTCACTCAGTGAGCAGGAGAACTAGCCAGGTCCCCGCAAGGCAAGAGAAAAGCTGCAGAGCAGAGCATGTGCTGAATTTTCCCTTCTACCTGGAGGATATAAGCTGTTTGCCGGCCTGATGAATGAGACACCGTCTGCAAGCCCGGAGGGAAAGGAAAGGCCTAGAAACGGAGGGGGGAAGGTGCTTCCCGTCTCTCCAGTGGAGCCCAGCCTGCACCTGGCTCGGGCTCCGAGTCTCTGGCATATCATCCTTTTCCCCAGGCTTGTTTTCTTTAAGGCTCCTAGACACAAACAGAGCCCTGACAGTGGGGACCCAGTATACAGCTAAGGGTTGGTTCTGGTCTCTTCATATCAACAGGTTAAAAACCGAATCAACTAGTCTTAAACAACATCACATGGCTACTCCCATTGCAAGCCTGGGGAATGCTCTGCCCTCAGATGCATACTGAGTGCACTCACCTTTAAAATGTAAATTGTTTACCAATACTTATCTTTTTAAAAAAAAAAAAAAAGCAAATCTTAAGCCTGCGCCAGCCTCATCTGCCGCTAAGAGCTCTGTGCGTGACATTTCGTGGCAGTCCTTCTCTACAATCTTTCCTCAAGCAGGAGTGCGATACATTTACCTCATCCACCTCGTCTTTGTAATGAAGGTTTGTCAGTCACGCAGTATACCCTGCCCGAGTCTTCTTTTCTCTGCATGTGGTAGGGAGAATCTTGATGCACACAAGTAGGAGCAATACGCAGTTTACTTTTGTAATCTAGCATTGTAACAAGAGACTATTAGGGATTGTTCATTTCAGAGGGCAGAGACAAACCTTTACTTTATTACTTGTTATATTACAGTATTACCCTTTTTTTTATTCAGAGAGGTTTAGTTTTGTGGTGCTGAGTCTTCTTTCAGTTATACTTTGCTTTGGGAACATTGTGCATGCACATTATTCCATCATCGGGTCCATTTTCTAATGCATTTTACCCTCTACTGTATGGGATTTCCTCTATCGGGTATTCATTTGGAAGAGAGTCACCGTGTATTGTGGTGAATGGAGAGTATTTTCTTTTCAAAGCTATTACATGAAGCTGCTTGCGCTGTACTTTCCCTTCAAATGATACCCTAAACTTGGACAACTTGCATAAAGAAAATCTGCCATCCCAAAATGCATGCTATGCCTTTTCTTTGTCTTATTACTAGGAGAAAGAAAGCAAATCTCAGCCTGACCTCTGTAAACCTCCGTCCCTTTGCCCTAACATGTTAACTTCAGAGTAAGCAAACTGACATGGCAGCCTTTTAAGTAGCTTTAGGATTGTTCCTCTTATCTACCATCAGTGTTAAAAAGCCCCCCACCCCCACCCTCCTTCCTGCTCACCCATACAAGTCTGTGCTTCACTTAATATAACCTGCACTTCTGTTGCTAGAACAAATCACTCCCACTTAGGTATGGTGCACAAGTACTTTTCAACCTTATAAAGCCAAACAATACTTCATACTAAATGTACAGGAGTTTAAGTATGCAGAGCCCATGACTAAATAGGTTTCAGAGTAGCAGCCGTGTTAGTCTGTATTCACAAAAAGTAAAGGAGGACTTGTGGCACCTTAGAGACTAACCCATTTATTTGAGCATGAGCTTCCGTGAGCTACAGCTCACTTCATCGGCTGCACTCAGTTGTGCAGATGTACAATACTTAATTCCACAATATTCCACTTGAGAATAGGCAAAGCTATAAAAAGGGATCACAAACCTGACACTCACCACATGTGTAAAATAGTACTCTCAGCACATACAGTCTGAAATATCCATTTAACAGATTCAGCAAAGACCTCCAAAAGCCGTGAGGATTACGAGGACTCAACAGGACAAAATACTGAAGGTGCAACGGCCCCTAATCAGGTCCCAGGAAAAGCTGAAAAATAAAAGACTGGGGAAACTGCATTCCCAGAGCCGCCTTCTACAGCTACAAACCAGACATGTCCCAGCCCACTCTCTCTGTCCCATGTCCCACCCCTGACAATCATTAACACTTATTAACAGACGCCATCAATGGAGCGGAGTGTCAATGGCTAAAACAGGGAGACACAAGGTGGGGGGAGACACTATCTGTCCTTAGACCAACTTCTGTCGGTGAGAGACAAGCCTTCGAGCCACCCAGCGCTCTTCCTCCAGCCTGGCTGCAAAAGTGACCGTGGCCAGGCACCAGCGGTACGAATATCTGAATGACTGTTTCCATCACACCACAGGGCAGACTGGTTTATAGTGGCAACACACACCTGGCAGTGGGAAAGCCATGCAAAGCCATGCTTGACAACGTCACGAATGTTCTTACCTGGCCACGAGAGAGAGAGACAAGGGGGGGAATATCTTGTGCCGGACCCGCTGTTGTCGGCGAGAAAGTCACGCTTGGGAGCTCACAAAGAAGAGCCCCGGGTGGCCCCAAAGCCCGCCCCGCTCCCGCTCCTGCTCGAAAGTTACGCGGGGGCGGCGGACGGGAACCCCGCGCATGAAACGCGGACCTCAGCCGAAGCAGCCAACCGCGGGCGCCCCCCGCAGCGCAGCGCAGCGCGCCCCCGGGACCCGCCTCGCCGGGGGGCTGCAGCTAGGGGGGCCGCCGCCGCCCCCCGGCTTGGTCCCCCCCCGGCCCCGGCCGCCTGCCCCCTGGCTCTCAGCGCCCCCCGGCCGGGGCGGGGCAGCAGCAGCCCGGAGCGGGGCGCGCCGAGCCCCCTGCCCGCCCGGGGCGCCGCGACCCTAGGGGGGGGGGGCGCGCTCCGGCCAGCCCCGCTGCCCGCCCCACGGGCAGCGCCCGGCCCCAGCCGCCCGCTCCTACCTGGCTCCGGGGCCGCCGCCGCCGCCAGCAGCAGGACGCAGAGCCCGAGCGGGAGCCGCCGCGGGGGACACCTGCGGGAGGGGAGGGGAGAGGAGAGGTTAGCCCCGCACCGCGCCGCACCGGCCCCGCGCCCCGCGCCCCGCCCGGCCCCGCTCACCTGGCGCGCATGGCGGGGCTCGGCGCTGCGGCTCCGGCCGGGCGGCGCGGCGTGTGGCGCGGGCAGGGCTGCGCGGGGCCGCCTAGGGCAGCG
The DNA here is from genome assembly GCF_965140235.1 of Caretta caretta. NCBI lineage: Eukaryota > Metazoa > Chordata > Testudines > Cheloniidae > Caretta > Caretta caretta. The sequence goes on from NC_134216.1 coordinate 78,276,149, forward strand.
CTGGGGCGGCGGCCGCGCGGTCCTAGCGCCGCCTCGCCGAGCGTCCCGCCCCCTGGGACCCGGGTGCCCCCCCCATCCCCACGCCGGGCTTCACTCCGCCCTGCGGCCAAGGGGGCCCCGGGCCCTGCCCTCCCGGTTCGGGGCCTGGCCAGTCTCCTGGGGCTCACGCGGCTGGCGGGCTCTTGGCCGGGCTCGGCGCGGCTCGGCTCGGCTCGGCGCGGCGCGGCTGCATGGCTCTGCCGCCGCCAGCCAGGCGGCGCGGGCCCGCGGAGCAAGGGGGCACGGCCAGGGCCCGGGAGGGGCTGTGCCCGGACCCGCCTGGAGGGAAAGCGGGAGAGAGGCGAGGGACGGGGGAGCGGCTTTTGGGGGGCAGGGGTGGGCTGGCGAGGGGCCGGGATGCTCCTGCAGAGCCCCGGGGGGACCGGCCTCGACCCACGGGCCGCCTCTGCCAAAGGGGACCAGCCTTTCCTGCTCCGGGCGGGGTGTGGCCCCGCCGGTGGCCTGGGAGCTGAGCGGGTTTGGTCAATTTGGCAATGCTAGGGGCAGTTTTTTGATGTTTCTGCATTTCTGTGACAATCAGGGTCCGGACACTGCGAAGCATAGGCCACTGAATCAGGGGGTCCTATACCATACATGTCAAGTAGGGTCTCTTAGGAAAGCCGGCAGGCCCGGGGGGGTCATTGTGAGAGGGGTAGCCCTGTTAGTCTGTATCCACAAAAACAAGGAGGAGTCCGGTGGCACCTTGAAGGCGAACCGATTTCTTTGGGCATAAAGCCCACTTCTTCAGATGCATGGAGTGGAAATTACAGCTCCGGGCATGATCCACTGACACATGAAGAGAAGGGAGTTACCTCACAAGTGGAGAGCCAGTGTTGACAGGGTGGATGCCGTCCACTGCCAATACCAGAGGAGGAGGAGGTGTCCCTTCCAGGAGGGGCAAAGCTGCTTGTGTAATGAGCCAGCCACTCCCAGTCCCTGTTCAAGCCCAAATTAATGGTGTTAAATTTGCAAATGAATTTTAGTCCTGCTGTTTCTCTTTGAAGTCTGTTTCTGAAGTTTTTTTGTTCAAGTAGAGCTGCTTTCAAATCTGTTCTAGAATGGCCAGAAGGATTGAAGTGTTCTCCCGCTGGCTTTTGCCTCTCCTGGAATTGACACCTCCCCACCCATTATTGGGAGTGGACTACATCCACCCTGATGGAATTGGCCCTGTCAACACTGGCTCTCCACTTGTGAGGTACCTCCCTTCTCTTCATGTGTCAGTGTATCATGCCTGCATCTGTAATTTTCACTCCATGCATCTGAAGAAGTGGTTTTTTACCCACAAAAGCTTATGCCCAGATAAATCTGTTAGTCTTTAAGGTGCCACCGGACTCCTTGTTGTTATGAGCTCTGTTCACACATTGGGCTGGGGTTATGAATTTATGTATATAAAGCTGTACTCATAATTTGTGCTGCAACGTTCAATGCCACCTCACTACAGGGAGGTGAAACAAGCAGACAGAAAGGGGCCCCCTCCCCAGCCAGGGGAGACTAGCTCCAATGCTAGGGCATTGTGCAACCCAGGAAAAGACGATGGCCGGCCATGAAAGTTAATGGGGAAACATTCAAACCGCTTGAAACTGAAAAGAAAACCCTAGTCATGGAAAACTGAGGGCTTGCCTACACTTACAGCGCTTAGTGAAGATGCTACCTAAGCTGACAGGAGAGCTTCTCCCATCAGCACAGGTACTCCGCCTCCCCGAGAGGCAGTAGCCATGTCAACAGGAGACGCCCATTTTTCCACACCCCCGAGAGACGTCGTTATACCAACATAAGTTTGTAGTGTAGACAAGGGCTAAGAAAGGAGGGAATTTTCCCCACCCTGAGTAACCATGGGTCACCCTGAAAAGAGAATAAACGTCTTTTGAGAACAGGGCTCTTCAGCAGCTATAAACTTTAAGTTGAAGTTTCCCGAGGAAAGCTCCAAGACTTGATGTGATACAACCAGCATACAAAAAACTTACTAATTTTACTATTTCAGTTTATTCATTTGCTCAATAACATTACCAGATTGTGAATTTGATTATAATATTTATTTGATCATAACTTCCTTTTTCAGGTGCTACAACTGCTGCTCTGGTGTCATCTGCACAAATTGAAAGAAGCAGGTACAGTACTATTAAAAATCTTAGCAAAAATTATCCAGTTTTCTGTTATAGATTAGTTGCCTGTGAGAGAAGATCAAGATACCATAAACGTCAAGGACTTAGATTTTTCTCTGAAAAATTCATCAGGAATTTTCATCAATCTACTTAAGTTTACTGTAGGACACGATCCAAAATTCAAGGAGGCTCTGAAAACCACTCCGAAAAATGCAAAGTACACTTCTGCTGAAATTCAGAATGAAATCATTGATTTTATGAAGAAGATGGTTTTGAAAAATATTGTTGAAGATCATCAGAAAAATGGTGAGGTAGTGTCACGTTTCAGGCAGAAGAACTTGCCCAGGGAGGCTGTGACTGTAGAAAACTTGTCCACTGTTTTATGCCACTCTGTTGATGACAAAGCCAACGAGAGACTTCCTGGCGTAGCCCAAGTGCACGATCTCACTGCTGAAGACATTACACAACAAATTTTGAAAGACCTCTGTGATCTTTGTTCTTGCTTTGGTAGTGCCAACGTTGTGTCAGGGTGCAAAGGAGGTGTACAAATGCTTTCACAACAGAAATTAAAGCAAATACCTTACACACACTGCTTGAATCACCAGTTACCTCTGGTGGTTACTTGTGTGTGTGAGAAGAGCTCAGCAGTAGATAGGTTCTCAAATTATAAGTCTCTATACACATTTTTTTGCAGGCATAAAGTGAGTGTGGTGTACAAAGGCCAACACCTGCAAAGACTCAGAAACTAGATGGACTGGTCACCTGAAAACCTTTGAAAGAAACAATCCTCAGTAATTTGGAAGAGGTTCAGAGTATTCTGTCAAACTTTCGCTATGGCGACTTGTCAACTGAAGCAGGAGGGCTGTTGGAAGTTACAGAACCATCCAAATTCTTGTTCTTAACTGAAGTTATGAGTATTATTTTGAAAGTTTTTGTTCCTGCGAACAGTTACCGTCAAAAGGAACTAATGCATCTTGCTGAAAGAGTTGAATTGATGCCTGTTGCCTGTGGAAAAACTTCAACAAAAGAGAGAGACATCTGAAGATTTTTTCTCAGCGGTTTCATCCAAGCACGCTGTCTTGAAAGATGCATCTGATGAGGCATCAACATTAAGGTGTGCCACCAAATGAACCAAGGTATTTCCCCAGTAATTTGAAGATTCCATAGTCACCGAGCACTTACCAGGATTCCAAAGTATAAATAAGCATCAGTGGTCCCAGATTTATCATGAATTGATTGATGGAACCAGTGGTGAATTGCAAAGAAGATTTTCTGAGAAGAACTCCAAGTTACACAAAACCCTGTCAGCAATCTTTTCCACCAGTTCTCCAGACTTCTTGAAATTGGAATCACTGCGTGCTTTGATTGACTTGCTTGGATTAGATATTGAGAAGGTGAATGTTGAAATGGCTGTACATAAACCACTGATAAGAGAAATTGCAAAGAATTTGAAGAAGTTCTAATGGTGCCAAGGAATAAAAGGAGGCTTTCTCATGTATTTTTGAAATATCTCTAGGGCTCTTGTTGTTTGGAGCATCAGCTGCAGCTTGTGAGAATTCCTTTTCTTGTCTGAAAGAATTTTATCACACCAAAGGATGAGCATGACTCATGTAAGAAAGAGAAATGGAATTCTCCTGCCATATGAAAGTGATATGACTTCATAACTGAACCTGGATGTCTTGGTGGAGGAATTCAGAAGCCATTCTCCAAGAAGACTTCAACTTTAGTTTCATGAAAAATCTTTACATTGCATAGCACTTTCAGGTTAAGATATATACTTTTATGTTTCTGAATCTTTGAATTTTTTGAATGCCTGAATATTTGTTACACTGAACAATCACATATATAGGTATCTCTTATTTTTTCTTATTTCATAAAAATAAAGTTAAATAAAAGCTTCTGACAGACTGTGTTTTTCACTGTGTTCATGAACATCTGAAGGCACCTCTTGTCATGCAGCCGCAACCCCCCCCCCCCCATGTCAATGTCCCAGCTATGCTGCAGAGTGCGTATCCCTGCCCCACAGAGCAAGAGGCACCCTACCCTTTGGCTCCCATACAAAGACAATAAGCCATTGCTTAGAGACTGACTGCTCAAGAGGAGGATCCACCAGGTACGTCAGAACAACCTGAATTATGGCTTTGGGGCCAGAAGGCTCTTCGGGGAGCAGCAAAGTCTCAGGCTCGTTGTTTGTTCGTGCTGTACGTGAAACAGAACAGTCTCTCCTCCAAGCTCCAGCCCACAGCACAGCACAGACCCACATAACACACAAGAGCCCAGACACAAAGCTGGGCAGGTTCAGTGGGAAAGCACCATTGTAGCGCCCCACCCAAGTGTGGGGTTCAGTGTGAAAACTGAAAGAGCAGACAATTAAAATAGTTTAACCCCAGAGCCCTTCTTATGTGGGAAAAGCCAGAGAGAAGCCTGCTGGGAACCAGCTGATTTGAGCACAGACTCATGAAGACCTCCTCACCTTCCCCAACTGTTGCATTCCCCATCAGCAGTTCTGCCCTTCCCACTATTCGGCAGCTGCTCCCTGATGTTACCCATCTGAGCTAGCAGTGCTTAGGGGAAGGGTCAAGTGTTCCTCGGCTTCTGTCATTTGCTCCAGGGGGAGCAGGTTCCCACCACCAGAGCACTGTTCTGAAGCTCAGGCCCCTCCAAAAGCCTCACACATGGCTGGGCTGCTGCCTGCACAGGGAGCTTATTCCACAGTCTCAAACGCCAATGGACAAGGCTTTTGTCTCTTCTGGAAGTGGCTTATGTAGGTTCCCTCTGGGCTAGAAGGAGACCCAAATGGACATAACAAGGGGCAGAGATGGGGCTGGCCTCAACTTAAGGGAAAACATCATCTGGGCATTCCCCACGCCAAACCCCATTCAGGTTTGTACCTCTGAGGGCAGTGCAATCCAGCACAAGGGTGGAAGGGTTTGCAGAGGGGCCTTGAAAAGGCTTCTAGCTACACAACCCTGAGTATGTCTTCTGACCCCTCATCCATCCAACATGAGCCATTAGAAAGGGCAAAAGGCCAGCTCAAGTTTCTTTCTTGCTCCATGCCCAAGATCTGCGAGCTCCTTTCCGCTGTCACTCTTCCCCCTCTGGTGTCAGGGCTCCCCTGGGCCTCGACAACTCCTATCCTATCCAAGATCCCTTCCCCAGCTCCACATGTTCCTTTTCCGCTGCCCAGCACTGCTCTCAATTACCTGGCGTGTTGCATTGACCAGATGTGTTAGAAGGGTGGTTGCATTAGTGCTACCAGCCATGAGAAAACAACACTAGCCAACCACTCTTAAGAAACACCCTGCAGGGGACGGTCTGTTTTGCAGGCTATATACAAAGAACTTGCCAGCTCCCACTCAAGAGCACAAGCCAGTGATATGAACGCGCGGTCTCACTTTCTCTCTATAATGCTCCATTCTGTTTCGTAAAGCAGGGTGCCTGAGTGGCAGAAAAAACGAGACACCCATGAATTCTGGTCCTCTCCCAGCCGTGAAAAGTGCTTTGGCATATTCCCCTGATCCAGACCAGAGCGAACAGCTCAGCCTTGTGAAGGTGCTGTAGCTGAACAAGTCACCTTAGAAAGGGTGAGCCATTTAACTGGTCTTCTTAAACATGGCAGGATCAGCACCAACTTGGTCCTTCCCTCTTCAGTTCAGAGCTCTTAGGTACAGGTTTATGAATCCTAAGAGGAGCATGGGGTTAGCTCTTATTTTGTGAGGTGTGTAGTTAATTTAACCTTTTTATGGAGGTTGGAGGAAAGAGTGAAATTAAATATCAACGTTATAAGTACTTATTAGCCCTACTGGCTAAAAGCCAAGCTGGGCTGCAGAAGGGGAAGAGTCTGGGCAGCATCCCTGCATTGCTAGGCCATGGTCTGCTGAGCACTGCTCTGATTGCACAGTTAGCAAAATTTCCTGATACTACAACGCTGGTTTTGCTGTACTTAACCTGAAACATACAATTTTCATGGTGTGATGCAACTCTTGTGTCTTAGCAGGTACCGTAATGTCCACGAAACAGCTCATCAGCACATCTGATCAGCAACAGGGTAGTTTTCAGTGTGCAGGCATCCTATGATAGACAATCGTTAATGTACAACGGTATTGCCACAATACCACCAAGTGCCCACGTGGTCCGCACACCTCCTCTGATCTTACGTAATGCAGGGAGATGGGTCACGGCTTGTACTACCGCACACTTTCATCCACAGCCTTTCATCTCATGCCATTTACAGCCTCATCTAATACTTCTGAAATACGCCCTATGTTGTTCTGCTGCACTTCGGAGCCTGCTGGCAGCGTGTTTCTTACATTCAAACCCTGGAGCCTGCGGCATATGCAGAAATCTGACTCTTCCAATGCCTGCAGTGGGGTTTTGTCTGGTCCATAGCTTCCATTATAGAATAACAACGGAGGACAGTGCAAGGATTTCTGGTTGTCTCAGCCGCCTGCTTTGTCTGTCTTTTAGATTGTAAGCCCTCTGGGGCGGGGACTGTCATTCCATGTTTGTACAACACCTGGCACGATGGGGCCAAACCTGGTCAGGCTCGAACTAAGCAGGGCTGCAATATTACTGAGAATAAATAAATAGACACAAAATCCTTGTTATGTTCCAATGCAACATGATTTTATGCAGCTGGGGATGTTATATTGGCATTTGCCCAGTCAGTGCTGAGGGATTCATGGCTCATTTCTGATTTTGCATTTGGATTTCTTTCCCTGTTATATTCTTGCCTGGGTCTTTGAGTTGTACAGAAAGCAACATGCAGGGCATGGGCTCTGCATTTACAATACATACAGGCTGGGGTTTTCAAAGGGCTCCCCAAGGCACCCACGCTCCCCCGGATTTCACTGGGAATTGGGCACCAAACTCCCTTTGTCTCCTTTGAAAACCCCAGCCACAGTCATCCAAGTACAACATTAAATCCGTTCGCCGCACATTAGAAGTATTTCATAGAAATGTTGTGGACAGGTGCAGTATGAAACTCATATTGAATGGTGGTTCTGGGAAAGCAGGACATATGCCAGCTAGCATGAGAGTCTGGGATCCCGGATAAAATTTGGGAAACACATCTTTACAAGAGAAAATGACAATATCGCTGGTGGCAATAACTTCAGAGTAAAACCATCTTCAAAAAAAAAGATCACTCTTGGACGGTGATTGAAAGGAAAGAGTTACAAGAACTTGTTTTTAGTTAAGTGAGAAAATAAAACCCCTTCAGTAGTTTCCAGCTTTGTCCCCCTCTATATAGAATCATAGACATGTAGGGTGTGAAGGGAGCCCAAGAGGACATCTAGTCCAGTCCCCTGCACTGACGGAGGCCCTAGAGTGAGAGGTGTTTATCCAACAGTTGTTAAATATCTCTAAGGCCAGGAATCCCACAAGCTCTGTTGGTGACCTGTTCCAGTGCTTAGCTACCCTTATAGTTCGCACGTTTTCCCTAATACCTAACCTGAATCTGCCTTGCTGCAAACTAAGCCAATTTCTTCTTGTCCGACCCTTGGTGGACATGAAGAACAATTGATCACAATCCTCGTTTTATTGGAACAGATTCCTCACCTGTTGTAAACTGGAAACTGAAGTTGGTGGCGCTACACTGACTTACAGTCTGACCCTTTATGCACGATGAGTGGCTAGTAAAGAGAGACAATACTTCATCTCCAGGTTCTGGTAACATCGTAATCCACTCAAACTTTGCGCTTCTGATTTACAACAATGAACATGTCTAGAGCCATGTCTAATATCCTGCTAAGAACTTGTGTTCCAGGCCAGGACTTTGGAAGGACTCAAATAATGACAGACTCCTAAGAATCCACTCTAAGTCATAAAGCAGACCAGTGTATGCTGGGACAGAACTCCCAGAAGCAGGGTGCTCAGAGTCCTTACCTCTCCCGGGCTTCCATGGGAATTCTGAGCCCACATCATCTTGTATAATTGGGCCCTTGGAGTTTGATTTTCAATTTTGTCAGACCCAACACTTATTTCACATATTTCACCCAACACATATTTCTGTATTTAATGTGTCCCCCTGCTAAAACAGTCAGCTGTGTCTGTGCATCTGTCCCAGCTTCTCTGCTGTGCTGAGACCCAATCTGGCAGCTATCCAGCTAGACAGTCAATATTTCATTTCCTAGATTCACATCCAACCAGCAGCCAGGCCTTCAGGAGATACAGGTCTGCAGACTATAGCGAGGTTTTCCCCACCTTGCTCTTTGGAATTCTGCTTTCGGAGCTTTTGGCTAAAATAATACGAAATAACAAGTCACTAAACTGACCTTTGATTGACATGATGTCAAAACACAGTTGCTGGCCACTGCCTTTTTTCCTCTCCAAGCAATGCAACAGTCACGGAACGCATACGAACCTGCGTAACATATGTGCCGGGGCTCATCACCAGCACCTCCAGGGAGAAAGATCTGCCCATGTGGAAACAAACCTGCTTTTCTGAATTCCAGCACCGCTTGCCACTCTGCTTGACCTCATGCCCCGTGGAAAGTCAGGCTGCTGGAAAGCTCAGTGGCATGAGAGCAGGGTGCCGAGTCAGTCACCGTTTGTGCAGATCAGGCCCACTTGATGGAACTGCCTGATATTCTGCAGTCTAGGGGCTGCCACAATACTATTAACTCCAATGCGCTGACATTACAGTAAGGGTCATGATGCAAATGCCACAAATGCTTTGTCGTGGAGGACATGCTTGCAGGCAGCCTGACACTGGTGTGAATACTGGCCATGCTGGTCGCGTCTGAAATAATCGATTGCCCACTCTCTGCATGCTTTTCTTCCCTCTCCCCCTAACCGCTGGCCACTGGCCAATTGCATGTGGGTACCCCCTGGAGAGAAAAGGGTCTAACTTCAAGAGGGGCTGCCCCTGGGGTCTGCTACACAGCAAGATATGGTGTGATTGCAGCACAGCCTGGGCAGGTATATCCGTGCAAGCTTGAATCTGGCTAGCACGGGTAACAATAGCAGTATGGATGCAGTGGCATGAGCTTCAGTTATTGTTACCCGAGCTAGGTAGATTAAAGCAGCCCGGGTGTGCCTACCTGTGCTGCCATCACACCTTTCATTGGCAGTGTACACGGAGTCCTACTCCCGGGCTTCAGCATGCAGCACACACCTGACCCTCCTTTGTAGCAGGTGAGGATGGATACACCAGGAGATGGTGTGGTGGCCATCCTGTGATGTCAGCATGTCTACCCCAGCACGTTTCTGAGTACACTGCTGAGCTCATCCCTCCCAACGATCTCCTCTAATAACTCATACCCAAGAGATACAAGGCACAGAGAGTAATAGCGATGGTACAGAACGACAGCTGCCATGCGGATGGGTGTCAGCATACCTGCTAGATCAGGGGTGGGCAAACTACGGCCCGGGGGCCAGATCCGGCCCTCCAGACGTTTTAGTCCGGCCCTTAAGCACCCGCTGGGGAGCACGGTCCAGGGCTTGCCCTGCTCCGGCATTCCAGCCGGGGAGCGGGGTCGGGGGCTTGCCCCGCTCCACACGTGCTGTAGCTCCGCATGGCTCCTGGAAGCGGCAGCATGTCCCCCATCCATTTCCTACACAAAGGGGCAGCCAGGAGGCTCCACACGGTGCCCCCGCCCCAAGCACCGCCTCCACAGCTCCCATTGGCCGGAAACTGCAGCCAATGGGAGCTCCCTGGCTGTGCCTCCACGGAGGAGCCGGAGAGGGGACATGCTGCTGCTTCCAGGAGCTGCTTAAGGTAACTGCCAACCGGAGCCTGACCCCTCCTGCACCCCAACCCCCTGCCCTAGCCCTGATCCCCCTCCCACCCTCCAAACCCCTTGGTCCCAGCCCGGAATACCCTCCTGCACCCCCAACCCCTCATCCCCAGCCCCACCCCAGAGCCACACCCCGCTCCACACCCCAACCTCCTTCCTCAACTGGGAGCCCCCTCCCACATCCTAAACTCCTCATTTCTGGCTCCACCCCAGAGCCTGCACCCCCAGCCAGAGCCCTTGCCCCCTCTCCCCCACACCCCAACCCCCAGTTTTGTGAGCATTCATGCCCCGCCATACAATTTCCATACGCAGATGTGGCCCTCGGGCTAGATACTGCAAGCCCTCTGCCATGAATCTGCCCCAACCAGCCATACACCTCGCTGCTATGAGTACCCTTCCTGTAACATCTGCTTCTGTTCCCTGTTCTACATCATCCCGTGTACCCACACGTAAATGTTGCCCAGGAATAGAAAGCGTAAAAGTCCCCCTTAGCATAGCTGACACAGGAGCAGTTTCCCATGTCAAGAAACTGTGTTTGATGTTTCAAAGTAAATATAGATAATGGAGTTCATCATTTAAATCAAACCATATCTGTGGTAAGAAAATGAGAGAGAACTCTTTCCAAATCAACCAAAGGACAAACAGTGATGCTCTCATGGTAATTCAATGGCTTGAACTCACAGGTTCTTGAGCCCAGCCCAGAAGGTCCTTCTGCCTGCAGGCTTTACAGTTCTAGCAAAGTGTGTCATTTTTGTCTCTGTGTGCCTAGGCCCTGAACACATTCCCCAGGGTCCCAATTTCCTCCCTTCCCCGCAGTCTAAACTGTCTTCCTTTACCCTCCGTGGGGCCATATATTTTGCTGCTGAGAATCCCCCGATTTGCAGTTAGCCAGGAGAAGAGTTTTTTGGTTGTGGCACCGTAGTGCCAACCTGTATCCTGGGGATCCAATAATCAGTTGATTCACAGCTCCATTCAGAAAGCTGTTCTTGCGAGCGCCACTCCATTTTGCCTGGACACTAAAGGCAGCATCAGCATAATTTGCATGATACGTAGTTTGCCCAAAATATCACAGCAGCCACCCTGCAGAATTATCGGAGTCTTTTATTTCTCAGGGTGGGGGAAGGAGCTCAGCAACGTCCGCTCCCTAGAATCCAAACATTTCTCTGTCTGCAAGGAGTCCACGCTGCATCTTGGGACAGTTCCCCATGAGCAGGACTTTCTGTGCTGCTGGGTGAACTATTGCAGCACCAGTACCAGATTGGCTGGAAGAAGTTGCCCCGTGACAGGGTAGAAGAGAACATTTGAGTGCTTTATCCTGCTTGTTCTTCTTCTTTTTCAGGTCCCTCCCCTGCCCTCCCTCGTAGCATAGGCCAGCATTCGTTCAGCTGGTTACATCTCACCCCTGGCCGCCAAGTCAGCGAGGGAAGGAAAGGGAAGCCTGCCTAGAGAGCAAAGTCACTTTCACTTCCAGCGCTACCTCCACCTTCGATCCCAAAGGAGAGAAACCCAGGGCAGGCCGTGCTCATGCCGAATCATGCCTTCATCCACAAATAGTCCTCCTAGTCTCCTCAGTGGGCATGAGGACAGCACGGTCTAGTTCAGGGATCGGCAACCTTTGGCACGTGGCCCGCCAGGGTAAGCCCCCTGGCTGGCCGGGCCAGTTTGTTTACTTGCCGCGTCCGCAGGTTCGGCCGCTAGTGGCTCCCACTGGCTCCAGGCCAATGGGGGCTGCGGGAAGCGGTGGCCAGCACATCCCTCGGCCTGCACTGCTTCCTGCAGCCCCCGTTGGCCTGGGACGGCGAACCGCGGCCAGTGGGAGCCGCGAGCGGCTGACCCTGCGGATGCGGCAAGTAAACAAACTGACCCGGCCCGCCGGGGGGCTTACTCTGGCGGGCCACATGCCAAAGGTTGCCGATCCCTGGTCTAGTTCCTAGTATTCAACTTTAGCAAAGTCGAGGTGCTGGAGGAAATGAGCACCGTTGGCCCTGATGGGGGTTGGTGGATGCTGAGTTATGGCCATCGCGTGGAGGGAAGGTGGCACTCCAAGGGCAGGAAGCCCTGTTCCTCAGGGACCCAAGAAAAGAAGTAAAAATGGGTTACATCTTTTCTTATTTATCTGGAACAGTCAGCAGCGAACCCTGAGAGTCAGAGGGCCAGACCCTCCCCTGGGGTACAATTCATTGACTTCAGTGGAGCTCTGCTGCTTTACACTACCTAAGGATCTGGCCCGACAGATGTGACTTTCATTTTTCAGCTCATGTTCAGGTGTTTCTGCTTCCAATGCAGAACGAGCAGCTGACTCCTTTGGGGCAGAATTCTGCCCTGTACAGAAGCCACCATCTTAAATCCAAACCAACTTCACTGGCTTTGGTGCAGTTACTCCTGATTGACACTGGTGTAACTGAGCGCAGAATTTGGCCCATTGGTATTGAGCAGCCTGAACAACTGTGATTAGTCTAGTGTAAAAAATAAACAGCTGTGTAAGTGCATCCTGCAAATAGCTGTGGGAACAGCTGTCTGAGCAGGGGAGTGTGTGTCGAAATAATTACAATAATTTGCTCCCAGTTGTCCTATCCTAATTATGACTATTAGCATTCCAAAATACACACAGCCCAGCGGTATAATTTACCTGACCTATATTTATGACAAGCTCTGTCAGCAATTCACAGGCTGATTGTTCCTCACAAATGGTTTCCTGAAAAAGTGAAATAGCTTGAGAAACATCAGATTGAACTGCTGTTGTCCACAAATCAGACCATTATATCAAGGAGCTCCATGCGCCCTTTATCGGGGGTTAACCACCTGCCCTGCAGGGAGAGACCCAGGCTGGCATGATCTCTAGGAGTGAGGGACTGGACTTTGGTTTGCATCCCTGAGTTAGCTAAATGATATTTAAAGGCTAGGGCCCCAATTCAGCAAAGTGGTTCAGCATGTGCTAAACTGAAGCCTGTAAGCAGTACCACTATCAGGCTGACCCTCTGTGTTGGTGCAGTCCTATCTCTCCTGCCAGGGATTCCCTGGCATGGGGGAGCCGCAGCGGGTGCAGGACTGGTGTAGCTGGCCCCATCCCACTCTCTCTAGCGACCCCTGGCGCAGAGAGGAGTCGTATCGGAGGGCACTGTACCCCAGCTCTCCACAGGTGGCCCTTGTGGGCCATTGCTAGCCAACACAGGCTAGATGGGGCAGGCCAGAGGAGCAGAAAGCTCTAGCTGGCCACCCACCGTCTGCTGCACTGATTAGAAACTCAGTGTATCAATCGAAGCTGCTATCATGGGCGTGACTGCAGCTCAGATAGACTTTAATCATAGAATCAGAGACGATCAGGGTTGGAAGAGATTCAGGAGGTCATCTAGTCCAATCCCCTGCTCATGGCAGGGCCAACCCCAACTAAATCATCCCAGCCAGGGCTTTGTCAAGCCTGACCTTAAAAACCTCTAAGGATGGAGATTCCACCACCTCCCTAGGGAACCCATTCCAGTGCTTCGCTACTCTCCTAGGGAAATAGTGTTTACTAATATCCAACCTAGACCTCCCCCACTGCAACTTGAGACCATTGCTTCTTGTTCTGACATCTGCCACCATTGAGAACAGCTGAGCTCCATCCTCTTTGGAACCCCCCTTCAGGTAGTTGAAGGCTGCTATCAAATCCCACCCCTCATTCTTCTATTCTACAGACTAAATAAGCCCAGTTCCCACAGCGTCTCCTCATAAGTCATGTGCCCCAGCCCCCTAATCATTTTTGTTGCCAATTTGTCCACATCCTTTATGTAGTGGGGGGGGCCCAAAACTGGACGCAATACTCCAGGTGTGGCCTGACTAGTGCCGAATAGAGGGGAATAATCAATTCCCTCAATCTGCTGGCCATGCTCCTACCAATGCAGCCCAATATGTCATTAGCCTTCTTGGCAACAAGGGCACACTGCTGTCTCATATCCTGCTTCTCGTCCACTGTAATCCCAGGTCCTTTTCTGCAGAACTGCTGCTTAGCCAGTCAGTCCCCAGCCTGTAGCGGTGCATGGGATTCTTCCTTCCTAAGTGCAGGACTCTGCACTTGTCCTTGTTGAACCTCATCAGATTTCTTTTGGCCCAATCCTCTAATTTGTCGAGGTCCCTCTGTAACCTATCCCTACCCTCCAGCCTATCTACCTCTCCACTCATCTTAGTGTCATCTGCAAACTTGCTGAGGGTGCAATTAATTCCATCATCCAGATCATTAATGAAGATGTTGAACAAAACCGACCTCAGGATTGACCCCTGGGGCACTCCTCTTGATACTGGCTGCCAACTAGACATCAAGCCATTGAGCCCAACGATCTAGCCAGCTTTTTATCCATCTTATAGTCCATTCATCCAATACTTCTTTAACTTGCTGGCAAGAATACAGCGTGAGTCCGTATCAAAAGCTTTGCTAAAGTCAGGGTATATCACATCCACTGCTTTCCCCATAGCCACAGAGCCAGTTATCTCATCATAGAGGGCAATCAGGTTGGTCAGGCATGACTTGCCCTTGGTGAATCCATGTTGTCTGTTCCTGATTACCTTCCTCTCCTGCAAGTGCTTCAAAATGGATTCCTTGAGGGCCTGCTCCATCATTTTTCTAGGGACTGAGGTGAGGCTGACTGATCTGTAGTTCCCTGGATCCTCCTTCTTCCCTTTTTTAAAGATGGGCACTATATTTGCCTTTTTCCAGTCATCTGAGACATCCCCCAGTTGCCATGAGTTTTCAAAGATAATGGCCAATGGCTCTGCAATCACATCCGGCAACTCCCTCAGATGCAGCACATCCGGCCCCATAGACTTGTGCATGTCCAGGTTTTCTAAATAGTCCTTAACCTGTTCTTTCACCACTGAGAGCTGCTCGCCTCCTCCCCATGCTGTGCTGCCCAGTGCAGCAGTCTGGGAGCTGACCATGTTCGTGAAGACAGAGGCAGAAAAAGCATTGAGTACATCAGCTTTTTCCACATCGTCTGTCACTAGGTTGCCTCCCCCATTCAGTAAGGGGCTCACACTTTCCCAGACCTTCTTCTTGTTGCTAACATACGTGTAGAAACCTTCTTGTTACCCTTCACATCCCTTGCTAGCTGCAATTCCAAGTGTGATTTGGCCTTCCTGATTATATCCTGCAATATTTTTATATTCCTCCCTAGTCATCTGTCCATGTTTCCACTTCTTGTAAGCTTCCTTTTTGAGTTTAAGCTCACTGAAGATTCCTCTGTTAAGCCAAGCTGGTCGCCTGCCATATTTGCTATTCTTTCTGCACATCGGGATGGTTTGTTCCTGAGCCCTCAATAAGGCTTCTTTAAAATACAGCCAGCTGTCCTGGACTCCTTGCCCCCTCATATTAGCCTCCCAGGGGATCCTGCCCATCAGTTCCCTGAGGGAGTCAACGTTGGCTTTTCTGAAGCCCAGGGTCCGTATCCTGCTGCTCTAGCTAGCGTGGTCACTGGAGCAGTTTGCTGCACCAGTGCACGCTTCTGCACAGGTGGTACCAGTCTGCCCGGGACCCTGGGCCGTTACTCGCAGGGTCAGCCCTTGCTGAAGCCTGTATGGCCGCAGCTTCATTGCTGCAGTAACGGAGCTGGCTCACCTACGTCTCGATCAGCTGAAGTCAGCCACGGAGCGTAGTGCAGACATAGTCCTCAGGACCCTAAACTGTCACGTGCACAGAGCCAGGAGAGACCCAGGAGCCACCACTGCCCGAGCCCCTGCAGTGGCAGGGGATTGATCAGGTGAGACATGCCCACATAATGCCAACAGGTGACAAGTGCCCCACTGCAGAGGAAAGTGAACCCCCCCCCCCACCAATCCCCTGCCAGTCTCACCTGGGGGAAAATTCCGTCCTGACCCCGAATGTGGTGATCAGTCTGACCCCAAGAATGGGATCGAGGCACACCAGCTGGGCAGCCAGAAAGCAGATTCTCAGAGCACTGGTCCACCACATCCGCGTCTTGTCTCCAGCTCTGGCCAATCCCTGATGCTTCAGAGGAAGTGGGGGAAATGTACAGCCCGGGAGACATCTGGCCAATTATACACTGGGATAAAAATCCCTTCCTGGCTCTCGCAGGTGACTGGCCAAAGACCAAGATTCGATGACAGTCGCTGTCACGAGGCAGAGCTGCAAGCGTTATTAGCATGTTGAGGGCAACGGAGGCAATCCTTACGAAGGAGGGGGAGTCCTTCACCTCCCCAATTAGCTGTCACAATGTTTAATCAGGGCCAAATTAATCTTTTGTGGACCCCAGGGCCAGGATCATGGCCTCGCCCCCCCCACTCTGCCCCGAGGCCCCGCCCATGCTGCACCCTGAAGCCCTGCCCGCTGCTTGCATGGGAGGGAGAGGGGGCGGAGAGGAATGAGCAGGGGGCGGGGCTTTAGGGGAAGAGGTGGAGCAATGGCAGGGCCTTGGGGCAGAGCGGGCAGGCAGAGTCCTGAGTGTGGGCCTGGTGCCAAGGCACGTTGGCACCATTGTAAACCCGGTACTGTGTTTAATCACCCTCACTGCTAGGAAAGTGCAACTTATTATGTCAAGATTGAATTTGTCTAACTTCAGCTTCCAGCCGTTGGGTTGTGTTGTGCTTGTGTCCGCAAGCTGGAGAGCCCCCCGGGCTCAGACCCCTTCTCCATGGGTAAGGACCGAGACACAGCGATCAAGTCACCTCTCAGCCTTCTCTGCGATACGGGGGGCTTCTTACGGCTCACACTGTATGGCTTATTTTCCAGCTCTGGGATCATTTTTGTGGCCCTCCTTTGAACTCTCTCACATCCTTCTTGAAATGCAGACCCCAGCCCCGGGCACAGCGCTGTAGTCGTGGTCTTACCAATGCTGTGTACAGAGGCAAGATTACCTGGCTTCTTATGCATCCTGGTTCGCATCCTCTCCTTTTGCTGGCATGCTGCACTGAGCGCTCAGGTGAGATAATTATCAGTGAGGACCTTCTCTGAGGTCACGACTTTCCAAGGCAGTCTCCCATCCTGTAGGCATAGCCTGCATTCTTGGTTCGTGCATTGGGCTGTATTAAAACAAATTTTGTTGGATTGTGACCCTTTAACCAGGTGATTCAGATCATTCTGTCACAGGAACCTGTCCTCCTCATATTTACTACCCCACCAATCTTTGTGTCATCTGCACATTTTCCCAGCAAAGACCTTGTAGCGTTGTCTAAATCCTTAATAAAAATGCGAAAGAGCATTGGACCAAGAACCAGTCCGTGGGGGACAAGAAACAGCCCAACTCGTTGATATCTGCCCATTAACAGCTACATTCTGAGATCTGTCAGTGAGCCAGTTTTTAATCCATCTGATATGGGGGGCAGGGATAGCTCATTGGCCTGCTCAAACCAGGATTGTGAGCTCAATCCTTGAGGAGGCCATTTAGGGATCTGGGGCAAAAATTGGGGATTGGTCCTGCTTTGAGCAGGGGGTTGGATTAGATGACCTCCTCAGGACCCTTCCAACCCTGAGATTCTATGATATGTGCCTTGCATATAATGTGAGTTTTTAAATCAAAATGTCACATGGTAATACATCAATTGCCTTAAAAATCCAGGTATATTATATCAACACAGTTGCTGTTCTCAAGAAGCCCTGTAATCTTATAAAAATGGATAACCTTTTCTTTTGACGAGACCGACCTTCCATGAATGCATGCTGACTGGCAGAAATGATAGTTTTAGGTTCTACCTCTTTGTTGATAGAGATCCAAATGAGCTATTCCATTACTTTGCCCAGCATCGACATCATGCTAATCAGTCTATAGTTCATTTTACCCTTTTTAAATATTGGAACTATGATGGAAGTCCTCCCATACTTTTGCATTTCCCCAAAATAATTACAAATTTCCATTAGTGGTTCAGAGAGCTGCTCAGTTTGCTCCTTTAAGATTCTTGGGTTTCTTCTGGGCCTGTTGATTTGAAAGGGTTTCATCTGAGCAGAGGCTGCTGCACGTTCTCTGTTTTTTTTTACAGAAGGTAAACTTTCTATTCTATCCACAGCATCATATGGGATGGATACATTCTCCTACTTCGTTCCAAATATAGAACGTCCAGGCACTGCCCTGAGCGCTGACTCCACAGCTCCCATTGGCTGGGAACTGGGGGAACGTGCCAGCCGCTTCTGGGAGTGGGTGGGGTCAGGGTAGGCAGGGAGCCTGCCTTAGCCCTGCTGTGCCATCAACTGGGCACTGCCTGAGGTAAGCGCTGCCCGGCTGGAGCCTGCACCACACACCCCAACCCTCTACCCCAGCCCGGAGCCCCCTCCTGCACCCAAACTTCCTTCCAGAGCCTGCACCCTGCACCCCCTCCTGCACCCCAACCCCCTACCCCAGCCCGGAGCCCCCTCCTGCACCCAAACTTCCTTCCAGAGCCTGCACCCTGCACCCCCTCCTGCACCCCAACCCCCTACCCCAGCCTGGAGACCCCTCCTGCACCCAGACTACCCCCCAGAGCTTGCGCCCTGCACCCCCTCCCGCTACCCAACCCCCTGCCCCACCCCAGTGAAAGTGAGTGAGGGTTGGGAGAGCGAGTGACGGAGGGAGGGGGGACGGAGTGAGTAGGGTGGGGCCTGGGGGAAGGGGTGGGCGGCGGGGCAAGTGTGTTTGGTTTGTCTGATTAGACAGTTGGCAACCCTATTCACAGCTCCTCCATGCCACCTGGAGTGGACCTGTGTCACCTCCACCGAGTGACCGCCCGTGTTCCATCCTGGTATGGTAGGGGCTGATCAGCGCTGTCATTGCAATTGCTCCTCCTGGATGTTGCAGGGAGAGTGATAGCACAGGGGAGACAACGAGCCCCCGGCTGAACAAGCAGTATGGTGGGGAAAGCCACTTGACTGGAATACAGAGGGGACCTGCTGGGGATGAGAGGGGGAATAACCACTCCTCTGCTGCCAGCGAATATCCATGAACCCACTGCTAAACTGTGTCTCATCCTCTCTGCTGCGGATCCACACAGAGGATGACAACCTACTACTGCGACCAGTTACTCCATTAGTTCAAGCGGCAGAGGTCTGAGTTGTGGATGTCAAGGTTCCAAGCCTGCTGATGACCCATAGGGGTGTCAGCATGATGCCACAGGATGGATTTTCTGTTTTCTCAGTTTGCTTTTTTTAAGAACCTAGGAAATTACCCACTAAAAGCTATCTTAAAAGAACATTATTAAGCCTGGTTTCAGAGTAACAGCCGTGTTAGTCTGTATTCACAAAAAGAAAAGGAGGACTTGTGGCGCCTTAGAGACTAACCAATTTATTTGAGCGTAAGCTTTCCTGAGCTACAGCTCACTTCATCGGATGCATACCGTGGAAAGTGCAGAAGACATTATATACACAGAGACCATGAAACAATACCTCCTCCCACTCCACTCTCCTGCTGGTAATAGCTTATCTAAAGTGATCACTCTCCTTACAATGTGTATGATAATCAAGTTGGGCCATTTCCAGCACAAATCCAGGTTTTCTCACCCTCCGCCCCCCCCCACACACAAACTCACTCTCCTGCTGGTAATAGCCCATCCAAAGTGACCACTCTCCCTACAATGTGCATGATAATCAAGATGGGCCATTTCCAGCACAAATCCAGGTTTTCTCACCCCCCACCCCCATACACACACAAACTCATTCTCCTGCTGGTAATAGTTCATCTAAAGTGACCACTCTCCCTACAATAAGAAAAGGAGTACTTGTGGCACCTTAGAGACTAACCAATTTATTTGAGCACGAAAGCTCATGCTCAAATAAATTGGTTAGTCTCTAAGGTGCCACAAGTACTCCTTTTCTTTTTGCGAATACAGACTAACACGGCTGTTACTCTGAAATCTCCCTACAATGTGCATGATAATCAAGGTGGGCCATTTCCAGCACAAATCCAGGTTTTCTCACCCCCCCCCCCCCACACACACACAGACTCACTCTCCTGCTGGTAATAGCTCATCCAAACTGACCACTCTCCCTACAATGTGCATGATAATCAAGGTGGGCCATTTCCAGCATAAATCCAAGTTTAACCAGAGCGTCTGGGGGGGGGGGGGTAGGAAAAAACAAGGGGAAATAGGCTACCTTGCATAATGACTTAGCCACTCCCAGTCTCTATTTAAGCCTAAATTAATAGTATCCAATTTGCAAATGAATTCCAATTCAGCAGTTTCTCGCTGGAGTCTGGATTTGAAGTTTTTTTGTTTTAAGATAGCGACCTTCATGTCTGTAATCGCGTGACCAGAGAGACTGAAGTGTTCTCCGACTGGTTTATGAATGTTCTAATTCTTGACATCTGATTTGTGTCCATTTATTCTTTTACGTAGAGACTGTCCAGTTTGACCAATGTACGTGGCAGAGGGGCATTGCTGGCACATGATGGCATATATCACATTGGTGGATGTGCAGGTGAACGAGCCTCTGATAGTGTGGCTGATGTTATTAGGCCCTGTTATAACATTCATAAACTAAGATAGGTCGCTATCTTAAAACAAAAAAACTTCTAATCCAGACTCCAGTGAGAAACTGCTGAATTGGAATTCATTTGCAAATTGGATACTATTAATTTAGGCTTAAATAGAGACTGGGAGTGGCTAAGTCATTATGCAAGGTAGCTTATTTCCCCTTGTTTTTTCCTACCCCCCCCCCCCCAGACGTTCTGGTTAAACTTGGATTTATGCTGGAAATGGCCCACCTTGATTATCATGCACATTGTAGGGAGAGTGGTCACTTTGGATAAGCTATTACCAGCAGGAGAGTGAGTTTGTGTGTGTGTGTTTTTTTTGGGGGGTGAGAAAACCTGGATTTGTGCTGGAAATGGCCCACCTTGATTTTCATACACATTGTAAGGAGAGAGGTCACTTTGGATGGGCTATTACCAGCAGGAGAGTGAGTTTGTGGAGGGGGGCGGAGGGTGAGAAAACCTGGATTTGTGCTGGAAATGGCCCAACTTGATTATCATGCACATTGTAAGGAGAGTGATCACTTTAGATAAGCTATTACCAGCAGGAGAGTGGGGTGGGAGGAGGTATTGTTTCATGGTCTCTGTGTATATAATGTCTTCTGCACTTTCCACGGTATGCATCCGATGAAGTGAGCTGTAGCTCACGAAAGCTCATGCTCAAATAAATTGGTTAGTCTCTAAGGTGCCACACGTCCTCCTTTTCTTAGTATTAAGGCTGCGAAGTCAAGTACTCAGAAGATAGGAAATGCCAGAATTAAGGTTGCCTGTGTGACTTTAATTTGCCTTCCCTCTCCCTTGTGCCTATGCATTATAAAACAGCCTTTAATTACATGATCACATACTATTTTCCCCTCAGAAGCCCCTGCCTCATTGAGTGCACTGGCTAGACCAGCTCTGGGCATGATTCAGGGCTGTTTAGTGAAGGAGGCTGTTATCAGTAGGATCCCTGCTTCTTTGTCACGGAGGTTGGGAGGTGCACAGTGAATGGGGCAGTGGCAGGAAGAGAAAGGATGGGCTCACAGTTCAGGCAGCTGGATGCTGCCCTGCAGTATCAGATCCTGCCCCTGCCTCTTCCATACAAAAGTCAATGGGTTAAATGCCCAGCTGGTGAAAAATAGCATTGTTCCATCGGAGTCAATAGGCCAGATCCCCAGTTGGTGTACAGCAGCGTTGTGCTCTTGAAGTCAGGGGGCTGAATTCTGATGAAGCGTTAATTGGCATCGCTCCACTGAGGAGCTGGCCCTGTGTGTTTGTAATTATAACCGGAGACGGAACGCATTGGTGACTGTTAATGAACAAGAATAAATGCCCTCCGAAATTGGATTCTCTCTCTGCCTCTGCCACAGAGTCCCTTTGTGATTCTGGGTGAGTTGCTTAAAATCAGACTTTTCACAGGCGGTCGCTACTTTTGTGTTCCTCATTTTTTGGCCCCAGTTTGAGTGGCTGGGGTTGATTTACAGACGGGCTGAACGCTCACAGCTGCAGCTGAAGGCAACGGGCGCTTGTGACGAAGCAGGACTGTTCTTAATGTTTCTTCCGAATAGTGTGGGGGTGCCTCAGTTTCCCCTTGGCAGTTCTTAAGTATCTAGGTGCTGGGATAAGGGTGTATGATCGTTGCAGAGCCCTAGAGGGCAGGTGTGTGCAGGGGTCTGGACACAGAATGGCCAACACCCTGTTTCCTGGCAACTGATGGCCTGGCCCTTCCCCCCTGCAAGGTGAGAGCTAAAGGGCTGGAGAACAAAGGAATCAGGTGCCCTCCTGGCCCGGGAAAGAGACAAAGCCCAGAGGAGGAGGGGCTGGAGAGAGTTTCAGTTTGGGGCTGGCTGGGGACATGGAGTGAAGTGCAGATGTGGTTGTCTGGCTCACTGCCCCCCAAAATGGACCCAGCGAGGGGTCCTGTTCTCTGCACTTACAAGCTCTGTTTTAGACCATGTTCCTGTCGTCTAATAAACCTTCTGTTTTACTGGCTGGCTGAGAGTCATGTCTGACTGCGAAGTTGGGGGGCAGGACCCTCTGGCTTCCCCAGGACCCCCGCCTGGGTGGACTCGCTGTGGGAAGCGCACGGAGGGGCAGAGGATGCTGAATGCTCCGAGGTCAGACCCAGGAAGGTGGAAGCTGTGTGAGCTGTGTGTCCTGAAGACAGGCTGCTCACAGAAAGGAGACTTCCCCCGAGTCCTGCCTGGCTTCACAGGGAGCAGTTCCAGAGCATCGCCGGGGACTCCCTGACAGCCCTCCACTATGAACGCAAGGCGCTCTAGAATGCTACGTACTCTGCAAAAATCAAACTCAAATTGGGCACCTGAAATGAGTGGACACTTTTTACACGAATCTCTCTGTGCCTCAGTGTCCCATCTCTAACCTGGAGATACTCCCCACTTATCTCGCGGAAATGCTGTTGTGGAGATAAAGTCATTCATTGGGTGAAGCACTCAGATGCTGTACTGAGGAGCACCGCAGAATAGCCAAGGAGGAAATTTGTAATTCTGCTTTCACAGCAGGGTTTGAACAGCGAGCAGTAAACCCGGCCTTGGGCCACACACTGAACAATGAAGAGAAAACAAAATATTGAACAGCTGCTCCGGCAGTGAACACCGTCCACCCAGGCAAGGGTCCTGTGGAAAAACAGGATGTGATCATGTCATTAAAGACTGTATTATAATGAATACACACAAGGGGGCTGCATTAAGGTTCCACGGAGGACCTTAATTCTGGCACTTTCTAACTTCTGGGTGTTTGACCTTGCAACCTTCACATTGCTTTGAGGTAGTATTTTGTGTGTAACTCATAGAAAGGACAGGGTACCCCAAGGGTACGTCTACACTGCAATTAGACACCCACGGCTGGTCAGTGACAGCTGACTCGGGCTTACGGAGTTCAGGCTACGGGGATGTTTAATTGTGGTGTAGTCATTCAGACTCAGGCTGGAGCCCAGGGTCTAGGACCCTGCGAGGGGGGAAGGTCTCAGAGCTTGTGAGCCTGAATGTTTACATAGCAATTAAACAGCTCCTTAGCCTGAACCCGAATCAGCTGGCACAGGCCAGCTGTGGGTGTCTAACTGCAGTGTCGACATACCCTAAGATGGTTTTATTTGTTATCCTTAGGTTTGTCACCCGATAACCCTCCTGTCATCTCTGCACTGGCTATGACTGCAGCTGTTGGTATCCAGCCAGGGTTGATATTGGTCCAGCCCACTGTGTTGCAACTTGGTGGTGATATTTTCATGACATGCACAAAGATCCAGGACTGTTGAGGGTGTTTATGTGAGCGTAGCTGCAATTTCTTTGTTAAACTCCTGAGGCAGCCAGCATACCCACACACACATGTTAACGTTTCTTATTTACCCTGTCAAAGAAAGCAGCTTTGAGCCCCCCACTTCTAGTGAGCTGCTCTTCTGTGTCTCTAGAGGGGAGCTCCATCTCACTCCAGTCAGGGAGGTTCCATCTCGACAAACGGGTGTCGAGACACAGAAAGCGTGTCTTGCCACAGGACTCAGACAAATTACAAACGGTCACACTTCTGGAAAGTTCCGTGCCACTGAAAGTGGCTAGTTAATTTAAGAGTAGCACAAATATGGTGAAACGGACCGAATTACAAAGCAATAGAATTCACTCTACACTTTGTAAATAGCATTTAAACCAAGCCAACACCCATTACACAAACATTTCCCCTGGCTCAGTCAAACTCCTGTCTGGAGGTGCAACATGTGGGAACATCAGCAAATGTGTCAGCTCTCCCAGAGCCATTCCCCAATGCCATTCACGGATTCACAGAGGAAGAAGGAAGGCGGAGCTCAGCTCCCCCCACAAACACCTCTGCACTTTCTTTACAGCCGATTCTATCTTGATTGAAAATACTAAATGTTACAAAGTCTGCAGAAAAACAATCAAGGGCTCTGCCAGCTCCTACATAGTCCTGCATCACGCACCCTCCCACCTCACACTGCCTGGGCCCAGCAGGACAATGTCAGGGCCTGGCCATGGGGAAAGCAGGCCGTGGAAACACCACGCCCACAGAAGACTTGCTAAATGCCTTCCGAGTGAGGAGAAGAGCCAGAACTGGCTCCTGACATGTGACTGTCGTGGAACGTTCAGGGTCAAGGCCGTAGCAGCTACCGTGAATCCCAGAAAATCCAAATAGGATTTTTGTATCTCCTATAAATCCGGAGGCACTAACAGGTGTGCTCTAGACAAGCTGTGAGGGCTAGTGGGCTAGGATAGCACCTGCAAGCTGACTTGTGATCGTGCTCCAGAAATTACATTTGCTGGGGCAATATATGGCACACAATGAGTTTGATCAGCTTGTACACTGAGCAGGCTCTGGTAACGCTGACCTGAGCTGGACTATCTGCTTGGAAGTAGCATTGAAATGGCAGCGCTCACGTCAGAGCTAGCCACCGTTGCACACTAGCTGGTGAAGAATCGGTCACACTTCCTGAAATGTAAGTGACAATTATTTTGTCCTGTTTACATTACCACTTAAATACTGGTTCATGTGGATCCATTGTTGAAAACTATTTTCAGTAAGGTTTCATTTTCCTAGTGCAGGCAGGGCGTTTGCATGTAAGCCATATAGAACTTCTCTAACTCAATTTCCCCATGTAGAAAATGCATCTGATAATGCCATATACCTAACATGGGTGATGTGAAGGTTAGTTGAAGTTTGTAAAGTCCTGTGAGAACTTCAGAAGAAAGATCTTCTCTCTGTGAACAATAGAATAGTTAACCAGAGTATATATTCTCTTCTAATAAATTCACCCATCTAAGGCCTTACAGCTAATCACTGCGTAATTCATTTAAAAGAAAATTGCTTGCATTGTTTGTATAAGAATCTCCTTGGAAGGTAGAAACTGAAATCTGTTCCTTTGCTGGATTCCCTTGTTTTCTTTCCTCCTATAAATGCTAGGATGGCAACTTCTCTTCTGCAGAAAAGGGCACTGAAGAGTTTGTTTCAGAAAGAAAACCCACACATGGAATATTTAAGCAGAGTTTGCATGCAGATTTTTCTAGCTGTAAAAAGAAGCTTTGGAGCCTGCTGGTCCAAGTGTCCATTTGAACTGTGAGAAACAAGCACAATGTTTTACCTGAAAGCACTGGCTGCAACAAATTTTCACTTCACAGCCCCGCAGGTGCGAGCTGGGGTTCGGTCCTTATGCAAGGGCAATGCACTTCCTTTCAGAACACAAGTCTGTACGCTGGAGCCCAGGAATGACATTTCAAACTTCTCCTTGGATTTCTCCCCCTCCCAATCTTGGAGAGGCTGGTTCTGGCTGCGGGCCCCTGGCGGGAACCTTGTTTACATGACCGTGAGGATTGCAGCCTGTGACCCTGAGCCGATCTCAGAATGCCAGCTTAAAGCAACTCCTAGCTTGGCTAAACTAATATGAAATCCTCCTCCTGCCCATCCCCACTGCCTGATCTCCCTCACTTTTCTGGCACTAGCAAATGTTAAGACTCCTACACAGCATGGAAGTCGGAAGGTCAAAGCCTGGGGCTCTCTTTATTAAGCTGAGTCACTCAGATAACAATGATAATTGCCTAATAAATGGGAAATGCTGAACTCTTTAGGCCATGATTCGATTGGGTGTGTGTGGGTGTGTTTCAGCCTCCCTCCTGCATGGTTTAAGGCAGACATCCAAATGTTTAAAGACCAGGCCCAGCTCACCTGTGTAATGACGTGGCCTGCAGAGGATGGCCCACAGATTGTGATGCCTTTTATTCGGAGCAGCAGCCTCTCTCCAGTACCGTAGGTCTAAAGAAACCTGGTTTGCCTGTAGTGAAATGCACAGAGGGGGACGTAGAACGTTCCGTACTTTAAAATACACCCAGATGTCTAATGGGTAAGAGTGGCTAAAAGCCAGCAGGAGGCCTTCATTTGCAAGCCTGAAGAGATCCTGCTAAGAGCTAGTAGCTAGAGTTTTGCTTCCTGGCCTGGTTGGTGTGACAGGGCACGGCTGTGTTAGAAAGAGATGACACTGCTGGAGAGCAAAGAAAAGGGTTAAAAACAGGTAGACATTCAGAAACCCGTGTGGAAGAGACCTGTGTTGCTCTTTGTTCTGCCTCTCAGCTCAGTTCGATGTGTCTGGATTTTAACTTTCCCTTGCTGGGTGGGACTGCAGGGAGTTTCCAGTTACAGATTAGACCATTTTGCTGTGTAGGAAGGACAATGCCGCCAATGAAAAGCTTCCCACAGGAAATTGTCAGTTTGTGCTAACACCATCTATGTGTTTTGCAGATTTCCTTTCCGCAGCTGCCAGGATCTGAGAACGTAGGTGTCTCCATCCCAGCAAAGGAACATGAGCGAGAGAAGGTCCTGACTATTATTTAACAGTTCACTTACCCTGATGAGCTACCCGGGGCTGGCTTTACCATGAGGCGAATTGAGGTGGCCGCCTCAGGTGCCAGACTGTGCGGGGGCACCACTAGGACCCAGAGTTTCAAAGTTTTGGCCCAAGCGAGGGAGCATCATTTGAGCTCTCCCCCTCAGGTGCCAAAATGTTGTGGGCCGGTCCTGCAGCTACCTGTTGGTTTCTCTCTCCTGAATCTCTGTATGGCAGAAGAAAGAGCTGCCACTGTGTGTGTGTGTGTGTGTGTGAAGGACGGCCTCCCTTCTCCTCCCCGGTCTGTCATGGCATGACACAACAATTTAGGTGTCATGGGCTCTTGCAGTGGGAATCACTAGTCTCTCTTTTGAGATTAAAAACTAACTGACAATGGATTTGTGGGGGACACTGTCACCTTCCCACCCCAGATCATTGCTGTTTGGGGTTTGCTGAGTTACCGGGCACTGTATAGTGACCCCTGCCAGGGGCTGATACAGATGCTGGTATTACGTCCCATTGTCTGGAGTGTTCTTATGGGGCCATCACATCTCCCTCTGTTTTATCCTGTGCTATTTAGCACACCTATTCCTGTGTATTACAGATGGGAATGGTCAGGGCTGGATTAAGACCTTTAGAGGCCCTAAGCACTGAAAAGATTATGGTGCCCCCCCATATGTAATTCAAATTTAAAACAGTACTATACCATAAAATACAATTTTATTTTTTGAAATGACACAAAACTTACATGTATGCTGAAATTAAAATAGCTTCTTTCTAGATTTTCTGAATACAAACTCTAGTTCTTGCATCTTGTTTGCAATGTTTTCTGCCTCTCGTATAGTTTCTCCCTTTTGTGATTGGTCTTCAGCTATACTTTCTAATGCATCCACAATCTTTGAGTAGGACTCCAGAACTGCACTTGTTGCCACTGCACGTGCCTCCCAGCGAGTATTAGAAAGAGATTTCAAGACACGATCATTGCCCAAATATGTTTTAAGAACTGCCCATCGGTGTGTTGAGGCAGAGAAAAATGTATAAAATGACTGGACTGTTGAGAAAAATCTTACTGCCACCGGACAACAATCAGCAGCACCGCGGCCAGCAAGATTGAGAGAGTGTGCAACACATGGTGTGAATATGGCATATTTGTTCTGTTCTAAAAGCTTCTTCTGCATTCCTTGATAACGCCCTGACATGTTGGCAGCGTTGTCATAAGACTGACCTCTGCACTTTGAGAAATCTATTTTGCAAACGTGGCACAGATAATGCAGTACTGGATTTGCCATTTCTTCACCAGTGTGGCTTTTCAAGTTGAGGAATGCTATAAATCGTTCAACTGGTTTTCCATCTGTGGGAGAAACATATCTTAGTACAATATTCATTGATCAATATGTGAAAGATCAGGTGTAGAGTTGACAGATAAAGGGAAGTACCCAGCAGTACTTACTTCATCCACAATAGCTGAACGAACTTTGTCACTCATTAGACCAATGAGTTCATCACGTATTGTCTTGGATAAGTATGATGGGTTACCTTTGCCAGCATTCCAGTATTTTGAGATATGACCTGCTAAAAATGGGCCAAACTGAGCCACAAGCTCCAACAATCACAAGAAATTTCCATTCTGCAATGATCCAAATGTGTCATTTGATCCCCGGAAATGAACCACATTCAGCTAATGTTTGAATAACAGCTATAACACGCTGCCAGACATGTTGCCAGTATTCACACTCCCCTTTAATTTGTTCTTCCAATTTTTGTGTCAATCCAAAGCCCTGTCTTCAATTTAAATATGTCAACATTGAATCTCTGTGAATAGTGCTATTTTCACGTTGTTCAATTAAAACAGTATTTGGCCAGTCACTAAATCCATCTGCAGCAAACCGGGATGTTGAAGGTTTATATGCAAAAAGTTTGCAAACAAAACAGTACACAGACCCTGTTGATGGTGAATACAGCAGCCATTCTTGAGTGTATTTCTCACCATTCACTTTCATGACAAAAAATATTTTTTGTGGACAGTATCTTGTTTGTTTGCCATTGGTAAAAGTCTGACGTGATTTCTCAAATGGCCCGGTGTGGAGTTGACAGTCATTTGGTCCACAATCTATCCAGTAAGCTACATTATTGAAACTGAAATCAACCCACATACCAGGATTTTTCCTCCTATTATTTACAGCATGAGCAGGTTCAGTCTCTGACACATCCACACCTTCTAGAACAATGTCTGTTTTATCACCAGCAGTAGGATGATCAGTTACAGTCTCTGACACATCCACATGTTCTGGAATGGTGTTTGATTCACCAATAGAAGAAGGGTTAATCTCTAAAACACCTACAGGTTTTGGAATGATGTCTGTGCTACTGAGAGATGTTGCTTCTGATGGATTCGCTTTGAAAAATGATGTCAGCTTTGGAAGATTTTGGAAAATTTCACTAGTTTTTTGTTTCTTTTCTTCCACCAGTTTACGTTTCTGTGCTCCACTCAGTTACGTTTCATCCTGACCCTTATCTCAGTTATCTGAATTTGAAAAAAAAACAAATTACACAACGTACACTATTTTTATGTGTATATATATATATATATGAAAGAAAAAATGAATCAAGTATGTATAACTCAGGAGAATATATCAATAATAAAACAGAAATGTATTGTAATACATGACAGGATCTGATTTCCTCACATTATTTTGATCTACGTTAGTAGGACGCCCCCCTGGTTTAGGTGGGGATAAGTAATAAAAAGAAAATAGATAAACGGGGAAGAGTGTGTAGTGGAGTATAATGAAGTCTCACAACGTTCTGGTTTTTCCCATGTTGACGACTTCGATACTTTATTTGAAATATCAAATATCAAATTTTTTCCCCAAAAAATCTCATTTGTTTTGGTGCCCCCTAATTGGTGGTCCCTAAGCAGCCCTGGGAATGGTTACGGCTGCGGTACTGCTACCCTCAAGAGAGCAAAACTCATGAGACAGACCCCCCCAAAATTACAAGAATGGCCCCCCAAATCATGAGATTAAAAATAAAACCTCTTGTGTTTTTTATTCTGTTGTTTGTTTATTGAGCTCCCCTGGCCCACCCCCCATGTGTGGGTGACAGCTAGTGCTGCCCACGCTCCCAGACTTGCTGGGTAAAGGGATCCTGGCTCCGCTCCCAGAGCTCTCACCTCACATCGGCCCATCCCCTGCTCCCTATCTGCACATCAGTCCTGCTCCCCAGTGCCTCCCTCAGTTCAGCCCCCCAGACTCCCGCTGCTCCTCCTTCCCCCACTGCCCAGGTGGGCGCTGGATGGGGGAGAGGGAGAGTCATCGTTGTGATGCTCTGTACCTGGGGGGAACACCCTACTCCCCCATCCCCAAGTCCCGGATGACTGGAAAAAGGCTAATGTAGTGCCAATCTTTAAAAAAGGGAAGAAGGAGGATCCTGGGAACTACAGGCCAGTCAGCCTCACTTCAGTCCCTGGAAAAATCATGGAGCAGGTCCTCAAAGAATCAATCCTGAAGCACTTGCATGAGAGGAAAGTGATCAGGAACAGCCAGCATGGGTTCACCAAGGGAAGGTCATGCCTGACTAATCTAATTGCCTTTTATGATGAGATTACTGGTTCTGTGGATGAAGGGAAAGCAGTGGATGTATTGTTTCTTGACTTTAGCAAAGCTTTTGACACGGTCTCCCACAGTATTCTTGTCAGCAAGTTAAGGAAGTATGGGCTGGATGAATGCACTACAAGGTGGGTAGAAAGCTGGCTAGATTGTCGGGCTCAACGGGTAGTGATCAATGGCTCCATATCTAGTTGGCAGCCGGTATCAAGTGGAGTACCCCAAGGGTCGGTCCTGGGGCCGGTTTTGTTCAATATCTTCATAAATGATCTGGAGGATGGTGTGGATTGCACTCTCAGCAAATTTGCGGATGATACTAAACTGGGAGGAGTGGTAGATACGCTGGAGGGGAGGGATAGGATACAGAAAGACCTAGACAAATTGGAGGATTGGGCCAAAAGAAATCTGATGAGGTTCAATAAGGATAAGTGCAGGGTCCTGCACTTAGGACGGAAGAACCCAATGCACAGCTACAGACTAGGGACCGAATGGCTAGGCAGCAGTTCTGCGGAAAAGGACCTAGGGGTGACAGTGGACGAGAAGCTGGATATGAGTCAGCAGTGTGCCCTTGTTGCCAAGAAGGCCAATGGCATTTTGGGATGTATAAGTAGGGGCATAGCGAGCAGATCGAGGGACGTGATCATTCCCCTCTATTCGACATTGGTGAGGCCTCATCTGGAGTACTGTGTCCAGTTTTGGGCCCCACACTTCAAGAAGGATGTGGATAAATTGGAGAGAGTCCAGCGAAGGGCAACAAAAATGATTAGGGGACTGGAACACATGTGTTATGAGGAGAGGCTGAGGGAGCTGGGATTGTTTAGCCTGCAGAAGAGAAGAATGAGGGGGGATTTGATAGCTGCTTTCAACTACCTGAAAGGGGGTTCCAAAGAGGATGGCTCTAGACTGTTCTCAATGGTAGCAGATGACAGAACGAGGAGTAATGGTCTCAAGTTGCAGTGGGGGAGGTTTAGATTGGATATTAGGAAAAACTTTTTCACTAAGAGGGTGGTGAAACACTGGAATGCGTTACCTAGGGAGGTGGTAGAATCTCCTTCCTTAGAGGTTTTTAAGGTCAGGCTTGACAAAGCCCTGTCTGGGATGATTTAACTGGGAATTGGTCCTGCTTTGAGCAGGGGGTTGGACTAGATGACCTTCTGGGGTCCCTTCCAACCCTGATATTCTATGATTCTATGATTCTATGTTCATCCTTATAAAATGATTGTGTAATATCCAATGCAAAGTTTGTCATGTTGGGTGTCTTCAGAAGACTCATGATGCACTGTTATAGTGATGTTATAGTAACTCTTACAGTAATGTTATAGTAAGGTTATAGGTTATAATTTCATGTATATCGTTATGAGGCTGAAAATGTATCTTCATGGCTTAAAATAAACCCAGGCAAAAACTCTCCAAGAGCTGAGAGGCAGTTCACACCTCATCAGGGCAGGTATGGGACAAACCCAGCCCAGCCTCACAGGAACAAAGGACGCTGGCCTAGGCAGCAACAAAAAGATCGGTTGGACTCTCGAGTGAGTCACCCACCCCACTTCCTTTGGTCAGTTTGGGACTGCGATGAGGTAATGCTCACCTGACTCTGAAGGGGGGGGACGCAAAGCCAAGAGGGAAGGAAGAACATGATAAAAGGGAGAGATGTTTTCCATGTTCTTCCTCTCTCATAGAATCATCTAGTCCAACCCCCTTCTCAAAGCAGGACCAACATGAACTAAATCATCCCAGCCAAGACTTTGGCAAAACGAGCCTTTAAAACCTCTAAGGATGGAGATTCCACCACCTCTCTAGGGAACCCATTCCAGTGCTTCATCACCCTCCTAGTGAAATAGTGTTTACTAATATCCAACTTAGACCTACCCCGCTGCAACTTGAGACCATTGCTCCTTGTTCTATCATCTGCCACCACTGAACACAGCCGAGCTCCATCCTCTTTGGAACCCTGCCTTCAGGTAGTTGAAGGCTGCTATCAAATCCCCCCTCACTCTTCTCTTCTGCAGACTAAATAAGCCCAGTTCCCTCAGTGTCTCCTTGTAAGTCATGTGCCCCAGCCCCTTAATCGTTTTTGTTGCCCTCCGCTGGACTATCTCCAATTTGTCCACATCCCTTCTGTAGTGGGGGAACCAAAACTGGACACAATACTCCAGGTGTGGCCTCACCAGTGCCAAATAGAGGGGAATAATCACATCCCTCAATCTGCTGGCAATGCTCCTACTAGTACAGCCCAATATGCCGTTGGCCTTCCTGGCAACAAGGGCACACTGTTGACTCATATCCAGCTTCGCATCCACTGTAATCCCCAGGTCCTTTTCTGCAGAACTGCTGCTTAGCCAGTCGGTCCCCAGCCTGTAGCAGTGCATGGGATTCTTCCTTCCTAAATGCAGGACTCTGTACTTGTCCTTGTTGAACGTCATCAGATTTCTTTTGGACCAATCCTCCAATTTGTCTCTCTTCCACCTCCATCTACAGACATCACTACCAACTGACTGAAGCGCTGATCAAAGGGGAGAGCCTGGCTGAAGGGCAACCAGCCAGGCTGTGGTGAGAAGCATTTAAGTTTGTAAGGGCACTGAAAGTGTTAAGATCAGCTTAGAAATGCATTATGCTTTTATTTCATTTGACCAAATCTGACTTATGTTTTGACTTATAATCACTTAAAATCTATCTTTCTAGTTAATAAATTTCTTTGTTTATTCTACCTGAAGCAGTGCATTTGGTTTGAAGTGTGTCAGAGACTCCCCTTGGGATAACAAGCCTGGAACATATCAATTTCTGTGTTAAATTGACAAACTCATATAAGCTTGCAGTGTCTGGGGGGCATAACTGGATACTGCAAGATGGAGGTTCCTGGGATTGTGTCTGGGACCAGAAATATTGACTAGTGTCATTTGGTTACACAATCCAAGGAGCAGCTTACATGCCAGAGGCTGTGCGTCAACAGCTCAGGAGTGGGGGTTCTCACAGCAGAGCAGGGTAAGGCTGGCTCCCAGACTCAAGGATTGGAGTGACCTAGCAGATCACTGGTCCAGATAACACCAGAGGGGAATGTCACAATTGCTCTGCCCCTATTGCTCACAGAAGGGTCGGGCGAGGTGGCCACCCTGAGCTGCTGTGCTCTATGCTCCCTCCTCCAAACCCTACTGTGAGAATGGCTTCTGGTTCCTGAGGGTGGGGAAGGGGAAGAGAGAGAGATCCCACTTCCTGCAACAGCTCTTGATTGGTTGCTCTAACCCAGGAGGCAGGGCATTGGGTAGGCATCCAATCAGATGATTCTTTTCCCCAGGCAGGGCTGATATTTTCTAGAGGGTGGAGTTTCATCATTGCCAGCTGGCTCCAGTCAGGCCAATCCCATCACTGCAAAAACATTGTGAGAGTTGGCAGCACGGAGGTTGCTCGTTTTTAACACGAGGCTTCAGAAGTGATCCCAGCAGTTACAGGCCAATCAGCCTAACTTCAGTATCAGGCAAACTGTTCAAACTCTAGGAAAGTTAGCAGCACACATCAATGAGCATGATTTACTGGGTAAGAGTCAACACGGCTTTTGTCAAGGGAAATCATACCTCCGCAATCTACTAGAATTTTTTGAGAGGAGTCAACAAGCATGTGGACACAGGTGATCCAGTGGATATAGTGTATTTAGATTTTCAGAAAGCCTTTGACAAGGTCTCTCACCAAAGGCTCTTAAGCAAAGTAAGCAGTCATGGGATAAGAGGGAAGGTCCTCTCATGGATCAGTAACTGGTTAAAAGACAGGAAATAAAGGGTATGAATAAATGGTCAGTTTTCAGAGTGGAGAGAGGTAAATAGTGGTGTTCCTCAGGGGTCTGTTCTGGGACCAGTCCTATTCAACATATTCCTAAATGATCTGGAAAAAGGGGTAAACAGTGAGGTGGCAAAATTTGCGGATGATACAAAATTACTCAAGATAATTAAATCCAAAGCAGACGGTGAAGAGCTACCAAGGGATCTCACAATATTGGGTAATTGGGCAACAAAATGGAAGACAAAATTCAATGTTGATAAGTGCAAAGTAATGCACATTGGAAAACATAATCCCAACTATACATATACAATTATGGGGTCTAAATTAGCTGTTACCACTCAAGAAAGAGATTTGGGTATCATTCTGAATAGTTCTCTGAAAACATCCACTCAACATGCAGCAGCAGTGAAAAAACCATACAATGTTAGGAACTAGGGCTGTCGATTAATCGCAGTTAACTCATGCAATTAACTCAAAAAACTGAATCACGATTAAAAAAATTAATAGCAATTAATCACACTGTTAAACAATAGAATGCCAGTTGAAATGTATTAAATATTTTTGCATGTTTTTCTACATTTTCAAATATATTGATTTCTATTACAACACGGAATACAAAGTGTCCAGTGCTTGCTTTATATTATTATATTTGATTACAAATATTTGCACTGTAAAAATGATAAACAAAAGAAATAGTATTTTTCAATTCACCTCATACAAGTACTGTAGTGCAATCTCTTTATTGTGAAAGTGTAACTTACAAATGTAGATTTTTTTGTCACATAAATGCACTCAAAACCAAAACAATGTAAAACTTTAGAGACTACAAGTCCACTCAGTCCTACTTCTTGTTCAGCCAATCGCTAAGACAAACACATTTGTTTACATTTGTGGGAGATAACTGCTGACTGCTTTTGTTTTTTACAGTGCAAATATTTGTAGTCAAAAATAAATATGAAGTGAGCATTGTGCACTTTGTATTCTGTGTTGTAACTGAAATCAATATATTTGAAAATGTAGAAAACATCCAAAAATATTTTTAAAATATGCTATTCTATTATTGTTTAACAGTGTGCTTAATTGTACGATTAATTGTCATTATTTTTTTAATCACTTGCCAGCCCTATTAGGAAGCATTATGAAGGGGACAGTAATGTCATAATGCTGCTGTAGAAATACATGGTACGTCTACACCTTGAATACTGTGTACCGCTCTGGTGACCCAATCTGAAAAAAAAAGATATTAGATCATAGAATTGGAAAAAGTACAGAAAAGGGCAACAAAAAGTTAAGATGATTATGGAACAGCTTCCATAGGAGGAGAGAATAATACAACTGGGACTGACCATCTTAGAAAAAAGAAATGATTAAGGGAGATATGACAGAGTCTATAAAATCATGACTGGAGAGGGAAGAGTCAGGAAGGAAATGTAATTTACTCCTTCACATAACAAAATGAAATTCACCCAGTGAAATGATCAGGCCGCTGGTTTAAAGCAAAAGGCAGCACTTCTTCACACAATGCTCAGTCAACCCGGGGAGCTCATTGTCAGGGGATGTCATGAAGGCCAGAACAATACTGGATTAAAACAAGAATGAGATAAATTGATGGAGGATAGGTCCATTGATGGTTATTAGCCCAAGATGGTCACGAGCACAACCCTGTGCTCTGGGTGTCCCTAAACTTCTGATGGCCAGAAGCTGGGACTGGCGGACAGGGGACGGATCACTTGCTAATTGCCCTGTTCTGCTCATTCCCTCTGAAGCATCTGGCCTTGGCCACTGTCAGCAGACAGGATACTGGGCTGCTTAGATCATTAGTCTGACTCAGTATGGCTGTTCTTATGTTCTGTATCAGTGACCTGTGCTGGTCCACACCCAAATTTGCACCAGTTTAAGGAAAGGTGTCTTTTTAAACTGATGTAGTTAAAGCTGTGCCAGTTTGTGTGGAAACATACGTCTTTTGGTTTAGCTTAATCTGGTAAAATCTGCCTTCGGGCTGTGCAGGGACACAGGGATTGATAAACCAGCTGAAAGTCAGCAAGCAAAGGGTAGTGGCCAATGGCATGTAGCCAGCTGAGAGGAAGGGTTCAGTGTGTTTTCGAACTATGTCCTCTGTTAATTAATGCCTTCATTACTGATCCAGGAGAAGGGTAAACAACATCTCAATTCAATTTTCAAAATGTGTATATTAAGAGGTTTTGCAAAGACGGGCCAGGACAGAGACAACATGCCTGGAGCTGGAGAGGGTAGGAACACGGACAGAAAACAACAAAACGCACTTCAGTCTAGAAAAGTGCAAGTCATCAAGAATGTGAAAATAATCTGAACCCCAGACGTCAACTGGAATGGAGAGATCTGGACAGCAGTAATGCCGGAGAGACTGTGCAGCAGCAGCGGACAGCACATTACAGGGACGTTGGCAAGATGACAGGTCACCAAAATGCTAACCCAGTTCATGCAGAGGCATGACACCGTGACTATGGAACCATGGCGAGGCAGCGCGTGGGGACAGCTCGCTGTTCTGGGCTGTGATGGGGAGGCGCTACACCGTAACCATGGCGAGGCAGCGCCTGGGGACAGTTCGCTGTTCTGGGCCGTGCGTGGGGAGGCGCTACACCGTAACCATGGCGAGGCAGCGCGTGGGGACAGCTCCCTGTTCTGGGCCGTGCGTGGGGAGGCGCTACACCGTAACCATGGCGAGGCAGCGCGTGGGGACAGCTCGCTGTTCTGGGCCGTGCGTGGGGAGGCGCTACACCGTAACCATGGCGAGGATGCGCGTGGGGACAGCTCGCTGTTCTGGGCCGTGCGTGGGGAGGCGCCACACCGTAACCATGGGGAGGCAGCGCGTGGGGACAGCTCGCTGTTCTGGGCCGTGCGTGGGGAGGCGCTACACCGTAACCATGGCGAGGCAGCGCCTGGGGACAGCTCGCTGTTCTGGGCTGTGATGGGGAGGGCGCTACACCGTAACCATGGCGAGGCAGCGCCTGGGGACAGCTCGCTGTTCTGGGCCGTGCGTGGGGAGGCGCTACACCGTAACCATGGCGAGGCAGCGCGTGGGGACAGCTCGCTGTTCTGGGCCGTGCGTGGGGAGGCGCTACACCGTAACCATGGCGAGGCAGCGCGTGGGGACAGCTCGCTGTTCTGGGCCGTGCGTGGGGAGGCGCCACACCGTAACCATGGCGAGGCAGCGCCTGGGGACAGCTCGCTGTTCTGGGCCGTGCGTGGGGAGGCGCTACACCGTAACCATGGCGAGGCAGCGCGTGGGGACAGCTCGCTGTTCTGGGCCGTGCGTGGGGAGGCGCCACACCGTAACCATGGCGAGGCAGCGCCTGGGGACAGCTCGCTGTTCTGGGCCGTGCGTGGGGAGGCGCCACACCGTAACCATGGCGAGGCAGCGCGTGGGGACAGCTCGCTGTTCTGGGCCGTGCGTGGGGAGGCGCTACACCGTAACCATGGCGAGGCAGCGCCTGGGGACAGCTCGCTGTTCTGGGCCGTGCGTGGGGAGGCGCTACACCGTAACCATGGCGAGGCAGCGCCTGGGGACAGCTCGCTGTTCTGGGCCGTGCGTGGGGAGGCGCTACACCGTAACCATGGCGAGGCAGCGCGTGGGGACAGCTCGCTGTTCTGGGCCGTGCGTGGGGAGGCGCTACACCGTAACCATGGGGAGGCAGCGCCTGGGGACAGCTCGCTGTTCTGGGCCGTGTGTGGGGAGGCGCTACACCGTAACCATGGGGAGGCAGCGCCTGGGGACAGCTCCCTGTTCTGGGCCATGTGTGGGGAGGCGCTACACCGTAACCATGGCGAGGCAGCGCGTGGGGACAGCTCGCTGTTCTGGGCCGTGTGTGGGGAGGCGCTACACCGTAACCATGGGGAGGCAGCGCGTGGGGACAGCTCGCTGTTCTGGGCCGTGTGTGGGGAGGCGCTACACCGTAACCATGGCGAGGCAGCGCGTGGGGACAGCTCGCTGTTCTGGGCTGTGATGGGGAGGTGCCACACCGTAACCATGGCGAGGCAGCGAGGGGGGTACTGCACAGCACAATGTGTTACGAGCAGAATGGAGACAGGCCAGGAGGGAGTTCAAAGGAGAAGTCAGATGATTATGGGGATGGACCAATCACTGTAGGAGGAAATACTTTAAGATCTAAGGGCCCCGTGTTTCCTTCGGGCACAAATGCATGGAGTGGGGAAGAAAGCACCACACATCTGCAGGGCTCCTCCTGCTGTGGAATTGCAGAAATGGCCAGTAAAAGTGCTGGTGGCCTAGGAACGGAGGACACCCTGGGCTCAACCCCCTCCTAGGGACTGTCACCCTGTAGCTGCCACACCAGCCAACAAGGAGGCCAGGACAGCAGTTAGGCTGCTCGTGCCTGAGAGCCCTGGGTTTGGCCTATGGCTCTTCTGAGGGGGAACTGCAGGCCAGTCAGGGCAGCGAGTCCTGCTTCAGGCCGCAGTACCGATCTGCAACTGGTCCAGACGTTCTTCCATCGCGCGGGTGGCAGAGGGAGCGTGCGGCTCGCTGCGGCTGCTCCCTGGCCCCAGCTCCTCTCCCCCACCCCACATGCCCCCCATTTCTGGGTGGCTGATGGGTGGTGGAGATGTTTGGGGAGGGGAGAAAGGGGGGTGCCTGGAGCAGAGGGTGTCCCTTTCAGTGCGAGTGGCTGCGGTTTGCCCCTGGCCTAGTGGTGGTGAAGGGGGAGTGGAGAGAAGAGCCAGGAGGAGATGAGTGGTTTAGCAGGGAAGAAAGGCTGTAACTGGAGGTTTCCGGTACAAGTGAGAAAACAGCTGTCTGGACACTGTCAGGAGAAACCTTCTGCACTGGGAGAATTAAGGCCGAGGGATCTTCTGCCAGGAGACAAGCAGTAGAGACTACACGGGTGGAACAAGCCTGTGCTCCCTGCCTAGAGCACGTTACGGGTCTGTTCTGGGGCTGCCAGGCATCTGGTTTTCGAAAAGGGAACCTGGCAACTCCAGTAGGCACTGCTGACTGGGCGGTTAAAAGCGGGGCTAAGGCAGGCTCCCTGACTGCCCTGGCTCCACGCGGCTCCTGGAAGCGGCCGCCAGGTCCCTGCAGCCCCTAGGCGCTGGGGTGGTCAGGTACTGGGAGGTTCCTTGCGCTGCCCCCACCCCCAGCGCTGGCTCAGCAGCTCCCATTGGCCAGGAACTGCGATCAATGGGAGCTGTGCACACCACGCAGAGCTGCCTGGCCACCCACGTGCCTAGAGGCGGCAGGGACCTGGCGGCCACTTCCTTGGAGCCACGGTAAGTGCCTCTGGGACACCGCATCCCAACCCGCTGCCCCAGCCTTGAGTCCTGTCCCGCACCCCAAATCCCTCATCCCCAGCCCCACCCCAGAGCCCACAACCTCAGCTGGAGCCCTCACCCCCCACAACCAAACCCCCTCCTCCAGCCCAGAGCCACCTCCTGCACCCTAAGCCCCTCATCCCCAGCCCCACCCCAGAGCCCACATCCCCAGCCTGAGCCCACACCCCCTCCTGCACTCCGAACCCCTTGGTCCCAACCTGGAGCCCCCTCCTGCACTCCAAACCCTTGTCCCTACAACCCCAAGCCGGAGCCCTCATCCCCCCTGTGCACCCCAACCCCCTGCCCCAAGCCAGAGTCCCTTCCCAAACCCCTTATCCTGGCCCCACCCCAGAGCCCACACTCCCAGCCGGAGCCCACACCCCGTCCTGGGAATTGTGTCTGAGGCTGGGAGAAAGGCAGGAGTGGGAGCAGGACAGGGATTCCCTGCAGGTCTGGAGAGTGGCCTCTTCCAGAGCTAGGCTGAAACCAGCTTCACATCTGCAGGGGCTCAGCATGGGAGAAGACGGAGCTCCTCAGCCCCTGAAGTGCACGAGCACCAACCGAGGGCATTCTGCGCAGCCCCAGGAGAACCCCAGCAGAGCCAGTGTGAGTCTGCAGCCCAGACGAGTGAACACCAGGGGCAGGGAACCCCCTTCTGCACCATTACCAGCGAGAGGCCCCTTTCTTCTGCAGCAGCTGCAGGGTGGGCCTGGCATTACCCCGCAGTTATCACACTAGTGTAGCTGGGCTCAGCAGAGGTACGTGCTGAATGACATGGGGCAGGCCGCCCCCAGAGTCCCAAGCCCATGTGTCCTCCCTGCATGCAAAAGGGGAGGAATTCCAACCTCTCCATAGGGCTGCTCCCGCCCCATGCCAGAGCTCCCCCCAGTGCAGCGGGGCAGAGTCTGGGCTGTGGGGAGCAATTGGTGGTCCAGGAATAGGGCTGAATGGGGAATACGCTTCTGCCCATGGAGCCTAGGCAACAAACAACCAAACAACCAAATACAGGCTGGGACTGGGATCCTAGGGGCAGCTGCAACCATGGGGAGTCCTGGCACTGCAGCCCCCATGAAGCCATCATGGAGCAATCAGGGGCCAAAGCCAACACAGAAACACAGAAGCTCAATGGCCACCACCTCTTGGGGACCCCCCTAGAGCAGCACATGGCCCTGGGGACTGGCCCTGCAGCTCATTCTGGGCGGGTGGGGGCCAGGGGAGGATCTGGCTCCCTGAAGAGAGGGCTTCTGCAAGGGGGCGCTCATGGACATCTCCTCTCCCAGGCCCGCTTCTGTGGGTTTGACTGTGGGAGGGGGCCAGTGAAACCCCCCTGGCTTCAGTGGGGCCGCAGCAGGGTAACAGAGAGGAGATTCTGGTCTCTGCTTTAATTATGGTCTTGACACACACCCGCCCACACACCCAACACACACGCACATCCTCTGATGCACGTGCGCTTGTGCACACACACATACACACCCTCACATGCATGTATATTGGGCTGCATTAGTAGGAGCATGGCCAGCAGATTGAGGGATGTGATTATTCCCCTCTATTCGGCACTGGTGAGGCCTCATCTGGAGTACTGTGTCCAGTTTTGGTCCCCCCAATACAGAAAGGATGTGGACAAACTGGAGAGAGTCCAGCGGAGAAAAACGAAAATGATTAGGGGGCTGGGGCACATGATGTATGAGGAGAGGCTGAGGGAATTGGGGTTATTTAGTCTGCAGAAGAGAGGAGTGAGGGGGGATTTGATAGCAGCCTTCAACTACCTGAAGGGGGGTACCAAGGAGGATGGAGCTCGGCTGTTCTCAGTGGTGGCAGGTGACAGAACAAGAAGCAATGGTCTCAAGTTGCAGTGGGGGAGGTCTAGGTTGGATATTAGGAAACACTATTTCACTAGGAGGGTGATGAAGCACTGGAATGGGTTCCCTAGGGAGGTGGTGGAATCTCCTTCCTTAGAGGTTTTTAAGGTCAGGCTTGACAAAGCCCTGGCTGGGATGATTTAGTTGGGGTTGGTCCTGCTTTGAGCAGGGGTTTGGACTAGAACCTCCTGAGATCCCTTCCAACCCTAATCTTCTATGATTCTAAGATACATGCACACACCTGCATTGCACAAACACCTCACTGGTACATACTCGGCTGCTATTTCGCACTAGCTATTGGACACAAAGGGTATTTCCTCTCTCTCCCCCTCTGTGACTCATTCCACACTTCGGAAAATCAGTGCTTTTGCACACATAAAAAGAACAGCTACAAAAATAGTTCCATGGGAAAGCGAAGAGGGCAAATGCTTCCTTTGTGCATCATCAAATAAGAGTTACAGGCTGCTGGCATCTGATGGTTTGTTCTGCCTTTTGAATGCGTGTAGGAAATAATGTAAGCAAGAAACCATGCTTTTCATAGTCGCATCTGCAAAATGTCAATGGGAAGTGAGAACAGCTGGCTGAGCCCAGCAAGCCTTCAGAGCTGGGGTAATATGGGAAACAGATGGACCTTCGGGCCACATGGAATTGGTGCCAGGCATCCGCAGGGTCCACAGGACTGGGAGCTGCCTAGCTGTCCATGGCTGCTCAGCCCCCGGTAAGGCACAGCAGCTCGCTCTGGAGCAGCGACCTGTTGAGGCCAGTAGGTAGATTCTCCTCTTGCTTTCACCGGGGTCAAAGTAACTTCAGGGAAGACAATGGGCCGGATCCCCAGCTGGTGTAAACTGGCGTTGTTGAACTGGAGCTACACTGATTGGTACCAGCGGAGAATCTGGCTCACTCGAGCCATTGCTATCACCGGGGCAGAACAGGAGGTAAGTCCGGGGCAACTCTTGGCCTCAGACTCTCTCAGCCCTTGACCTCGGGCCCGGTCTACACATAATTGCTCCAGATCCCCTCTCTTGGGTGGGGACGGGATACGCTTACATCTGTTTAAGAGTGGCTGATAGCACTCTAGCGTAGCTCAGTGACAGGCGGTGGGAAGGGGGCTCCACCAATTTAACTCAATAGATTTAGGAAACAGCTGAGTTAAACTGAGGCAATTCCTATGCGTGGGTAGCCTCAAGGATGCCTCTGCGCTAAGTTAAGTCCGCGTCAAAGTTAACAGCCTTATCAGCTGAATTGCTCCTATTCTGTGTGGGTTGTAATACTGCATTCATTACCATAGCATCCAAGTACCTTCCAGCTGAGCGCTGAGCAATGTGGCTACTTTCACGTTTGTTCTCTCAGCTTCCCCACCCCGGAGGAGCCTGTTTAGTGCAGTGTCTTGTTTTGGTTGGGTTTTAGGGTTAGTTTTTTCAATTTGCATGTAGCTCTGTATTTGTGTTAGAGGTGGCAGGTCATGGACATGTGCCTGGCACTTGGAGCGGAAGGTGGGGAAGTTTGGCATAGTCCTTAGTTCCTGGGGGAGTTCATTTCAGTCTCAGACCAGCCCCCAAGAAAGTCCCATCTTCTGCACAGATGAATTTTGCCCTTATGGTAAAGAGTTCTCTTGTGCCAGAGGAGCAAAGTTATTGACCACAGTTTTCAACCTTTTTTCATTAGCGGACCCCAAAAAAATTTCAAAGGGAGGTGTGGATCCCTTTGGAAATCTTAGACATAGTCCAAGGATCTGTGGACCACAGGTTGAAAATGACTGCTCTATGGGAATCCAGGGTAGGGAGCAGAGGACAGACATGTTGGGTTTGCAGTAGCCTGTGTAGCTGAGCAGACATGCTGTTGTGTTCTGTACCAGCTGGAGTTTCCTAAGTGATGAGGATTTCAAGCCCAGGTACATCAAATTGCTGTAGTCCAGCAGAGAGGTGGCAAAGTAAGGAATAATGGAGGCCAGGTAATTGTCCATGTGAAGGGGCATCTGCCCCGCACTGGCCCTGATAGGGTTAAAACTACACGGGTAGTTATCAATGGCTCCATGTCTAGTTGGCAGCCGGTATCAAGTGGAGTGCCCCAAGGGTCGGTCCTGGGGCCGGTTTTGTTCAATATCTTCATAAATGATCTGGAGGATGGGGTGGATTGCACTCTCAGCAAATTTGCGGATGATACTAAACTGGGAGGAGTGGTAGATACGCTGGAGGGGAGGGATAGGATACAGAAGGATCTAGACAAATTGGAGGATTGGGCCAAAAGAAATCTGATGAGGTTCAATAAGGATAAGTGCAGGGTCCTGCACTTAGGACGGAAGAACCCAATGCACAGCTACAGACTGGGACTGAATGGCTAGGCAGCAGTTCTGCGGAAAAGGACCTACGGGTGACAGTGGATGAGAAGCTGGATATGAGTCAGCAGTGTGCCCTTGTTGCCAAGAAGGCCAATGGCATTTTGGGATGTATAAGTAGGGGCATAGCGAGC
Organism: Caretta caretta; assembly: GCF_965140235.1. Lineage (NCBI taxonomy): Eukaryota > Metazoa > Chordata > Testudines > Cheloniidae > Caretta > Caretta caretta. Next base: position 78,319,777 of record NC_134216.1, read on the forward strand.
AGATTGAGGGATGTGATCGTTCCCCTTCTATTCGACATTGGTGAGGCCTCATCTGGAGTACTGTGTCCAGTTTTGGGCCCCACACTTCAAGAAGGATGTGGATAAATTGGAGAGAGTCCAGCGAAGGGCAACAAAAATGATTCGGGGTCTGGAACACATGAGTTATGAGGAGAGGCTGAGGGAGCTGGGATTGTTTAGCCTGCAGAAGAGAAGAATGAGGGGGGATTTGATAGCTGCTTTCAACTACCTGAAAGGGGGTTCCAAAGAGGATGGCTCTAGACTGTTCTCAATGGTAGCAGATGACAGAACGAGGAGTAATGGTCTCAAGCTGCAGTGGGGGAGGTTTAGATTGGATATTAGGAAAAACTTTTTCACTAAGAGGGTGGTGAAACACTGGAATGCGTTACCTAGGGAGGTGGTAGAATCTCCTTCCTTAGAGGTTTTTAAAGTCAGGCTTGACAAAGCCCTGGCTGGGATGATTTAACTGGGAATTGGTCCTGCTTCGAGCAGGGGGTTGGACTAGATGACCTTCTGGGGTCCCTTCCAACCCTGATATTCTATGATTCTATGATTCTATGATTCTATGAAAACCCAGCCTGGAGGGCTGCAAGGAAACAGCCAATTAGAGCAGTGGCCGCAGCCAATTAGGGCGGCAGCTGTACCAGCCAATCAGGGCCCAGACGACCCATATTAAAGGAAGCTGCAGGCCAGAGCAAGTCAGTCTATTGCAGGAAGCCCGAGGGAGGGGACCGGCTTCCTAGAGGGCTGCAGAGACTAGCCCTGTGAACAGAGCTGCTAGGGCTTGCAGGCCCAAAGCCCTGGGAAGAGGGGGAAGGAGCCAGAGGCAGGAGCCGAAGGTGCTCGGGCTGCGGGGAAGTGGCCCAGGGAATTGAGACAGACTAGTGGAGAAAGGAAGGAGGGACAGCAGGAAGCTATTGTTTACAGGGTCTTTGGGCTGGGATCCACAGTAGTGGGTGGGCCTGGGTCCCCCCGAACTCGCACTGAAGAAGCAGCCAGGCTATGGACTGCCAAGCCGCTGCGAGGAGCTGCTAGACTGTTGCAGAAGGAGTCCCCCGGAAGTGGGGAACCCAGATTGTGGTACGGCCGGAGGGCTGTGCCATGAAGCAGAGGCAGTGCGACTGGAACTGCAGTGGGTCTGCAGGCGGAGACGAGGACGGGAGAGCCACCACTACCGGAGGGCACACCCGCTGACCAGAGCTAATACCCGAAACGGCCAGCAGCAGGCTCCAGTGTGGTGAGTGACCCTGTGACAGTCCACCTGGATGAGTCGGAGTTTCCTAGCCAACCAGAGATGGTAGAAAATGTTACTCATGAATGTTGCTGTGTGAGAGCTCAGCGTTAGTGAGGAATCCAAGAGTACTCTTGGACTACAGATTGAATTGACCAATTGGGGATGTGAACCATCAACCAAAATTGACAGCACTGTGGCTGAAAACTCTTCAAAATGCTTTCCTCTGCCCAACAGCATCACCTCTGTCTTGCTTGCTTCAGCTTCTGCATCCATGAGCTGCTCTTGCCCAAGCACTGGGCCACACTGGCAGTATGTGGTGAAGGACAGATAGAGGCGTGTGCCATCGGCATATTACTGGCACTTGAGTCCATGTTGTCAGCTCACCTAATGGCTGGCGGTAGATGTTGAAAGGACCAGAGAGAGAATTGGTCCTTGTGGAACTGCACAAGTGAGGGGTCTAGTGGTGGAGGTGCAGGTTCTCATCACTCCTCCTTCGGTGCATCACTCCAGGAAGGACTCAAACCAGTTTAGTGCATTACCCTGGGCTCCTACTACATTGCAGGTGATACTGCTGTATCTCATGGCTGACAAAATCAAACACTGCGGAGAGGTCCAGGAGGATGAGAATGTCTGCCTGTCCTCTGTCCATAGACAGCAGAAGATCATCCATCCGTGCCACTAAAGCAGTTTAAGTCCCAGATCTTGTCCTGAATACAGATTGTGCTGTGTTGAGGATATTGGCTTCAGTTAGATGAGCTTGTAGTTGGCCTTTCGCTAGCTCCCGAGGCCTGGTCTGCACTTAAGCGTGCACTGTATTGGCACGCCTAGGTCGATAAGGGGTGTGACTTTTCCCCAACATTGCTGTGCAGTAAAATCCCTAGCGTAGATGTAGCTAGACCAGTGTAGCTGTGCTTATCTGGTTCAAGGAATCTGCATAAGTTATACCAGCAGAAGCACTTTCATCTCCATCTAACTGCAGTCATACTAGAGTTTGACTGGGTTAGCTATCCTAGGAAAACCCTCCGAGTGTAGAAGGAGGGTTAAAAAATGTGCAATAAATGGGAAGTGATAACAATGATTAAAGTGTGTGCATTACAGAGATGTAGTCATAGGAAAGCCTGAGTCAGTGAGGGAATTCTGGGCTGTTATGACAGTGAAATTAACATTAACAATCTCCCTCAGAACACCATGCTTGCCACCGTGGAGGTCACCTCCCTACACACCAACTTCCCACACAATGACAGAATCGCAGCCTGCCTCAAATATCTACAAGACAATGGACAACGCTCAGATCTCCACGCCAAACACACTGTCGAACTCACCCATTTCATCCTCACCCAGAACAACAACAAACACTTTGTTCAAACTGTGGGAACAGCCATGGGTACTATGATGGCTCCGCAATATGCCAACTTCTTCATGAGCCACTTTGAGGAAGCATTTCTGGACAAATGCACCAATAAACCAATGATATACCTGAGATACATCAATGATATTTTCATCCTCTGGACAGACGACCTAAACCCCCTCACAGATTTTCACCACAACTTCAACAACCACCACCTGTCCATCAAACTCTCTCTAGAACTCTCCCCCGTCAGCTTCCTGGACACCACAATCAGCTTCCTCAGTGGAACCCTACAGTCAGCTATATACACAAGAAATCTACGGATCACCACACCTACCTTCCACATCTAGTAACCACCCAAAACACACCAAGAAATCTGTTATTGATGGCCAGGCGGTTGGCCATTACAGAATATGCTCCAAGAAGAAAGTTCAGGATACATAGCTTAACACACTTAAAAGAAGGCTTCACCAAACAAGGACACACCATCATAGAAGTAGGTCTCATCATCAAACAGGCCACCCAATTACTCTAAGAGACCCTGCTTCAATACAGGAAAAAACCCACACACTTCATGTCACCACCAAATGTCATCACCAAAGGTGAATACATCAGACATTAGGAGCAACTGGATCCAAGAGGTTAGAATGGAAACAGTTATGTAATCTGAATTGTATCTGGCACTGCCCCTCCCATTGCAATTCCAGAATTTAAAACCATTCCACCTGCCATCCAGGCTTTCTGAAGTATGGACTCCAGAGGTACTCAGGGACCTGAATGCTGAAGGATGCTCATTTTGTGACATTCAGTGCCCAAATCAAGCCCCTAGATGTAGTAGTGGGCAGTAAGGATTGAAAATGATGGTCTCTTGAGAACCAGTTTGATTCGCCATGAAGTTTTCCTGGGGGAAGTGTTTTCCATCGGGGCTCTTCTGGCACAGACTGGGCCACTAAGATATGGCATAGTTCCTCAGAGGTCCTGACTTTTATTTTTCACCAGGTGCTCCACCCCCAGGCCCTGCCCACATTTGCCTTTTCCTGCCCCTACTCTGCCCCCTCCCTTAGGCCCCCACCCACCTGCCAGCTGCTGCTCTCTAGGGTGACCAGATGTCCCGATTTTATAGGGACAGTCCCGATTTTTGGGTCTTTTTCTTGTATAGGCTCCTATTACCCTCCACCCTGTCCCGGTTTTTCACATTTGCTGTCTGGTCACCCTACTGCTCTCTGCCCTCCCGCAAGTGCCTCCCGCCAGTAGCCAAACAGCTGATCTGCGCCACCGCCAAGCAGCTGTGGCTGGTGGGTGCTGAGCACCCACTATTTTGCCCCCGGGGTGCTGGAGCCCTAGAGCATCCACGGAGTCAGTACTGACGTACTGCCCTGACGTGCTGTAGGGGCACCAGCCTCGCTGCCTCCAGCCTTCAGCAGATCTAGCAGCAATATGGCAGGAGCTGCTGCAGCTGGGCACAGACAAGCTGGGCTAAGGTTCGAGGGAGCCTACCACTGGCGTCCAGCCGCGCGCGGAGTGACGCCAGAACCAGGTTCCCGGAAGCACATGGAAGCAGCATGTTGTTTCACATACAGCTGGCTCCGATGCCTTTACTCAGGCAGAACAATATCAAGTCATTAAGATTACAGCAGCTTTGCCTGGATTAGGCACAGACAGTCAGTATGTTTAGTGAGAAGGAAATGGATCCCACATGTCTGAGGGGGTAGCGGGAGGGCTGATCAGCTGGATGTCAAGGGAAGGAGGCTGGGAAGTTCTGGATGGCATCGTCTACCAACCAAGATTTCTCTGAGGGCTGCACCTGGGCTCCGCAGAGCTCACCCTGCACTGATGTGGGGGCCAAAAGCCACACTTCTGTGTGAACAGCTTGGAACCCAGACTCTCCCCCTGCGGCCGTGGTTCCCGCCGAGGAGCGCTGTCGATTTTGGTGGAGTGACATCAGTGTCAGATTGGAGGACTACGGCTGTGGGTCTGGCCAAAGGCTCCATGGCACTGCAGCACATCAGGTGCAGGAGAACACAGCAAATAGACCCCGTTTCCTCCTTTGGTGGGAGGCAGATGGATACCTGTCCTGACCCAGTAAGGAGCACAGTGCTGGGGTTCCTGCAGGGTTACAGGTCCTGGGTCAGCTCCTAGGGAGTGGTGGAATCTCCTTTCTTAGAGGTTTTTAAGGCCAGGCTTGACAAAAGCCCTGCCTGGGATGATTTAGTTGGGGATTGGTCCTGCTTTGGACTAGATGACTTCCTGGGGTCCCGTTGTCACGGAGTCCCCGGACGATGCTCTGGAACTGCTCCCCATGAAGCCAGTCAGGACTCTGGGGTAGTCGCCTTTCTGTGAGCAGACTGTCTTCAGGACACACAGCTCACACAGCTTCCACCTTCCTGGGTCTGACCTCGGAGCATTCAGCCTCCTCTGCCCCTCCGTGCGCTTCCCACAGCGAGTCCGCTCAGGCGGGGCTCCTGGGGAAGCCAGAGGGTCCTGCACCCCAACTTCGCAGTCAGACGTGACTCTCAGCCAGCCAGTAAAACAGAAGGTTTATTAGACGACAGGAACATGGTCTAAAACAGAGCTTGCAGGTGCAGAGAACGGGACCCCTCAGCTGGGTCCATTTTGGGGGGCAGTGAGCCAGACAACCACGTCTGCACTTCACTCCATGTCCCAGCCAGCCCCAAACTGAAAACCCCCTCCAGCCCCTCCTCCTCTGGGCTTTGTTCCTTTCCCGGGCCAGGTGGTCACCTGATTCCTTTGTTCTCCAACCCTTCAGCTCTCACCTTGCAGGGGGGAAGGGCCCAGGCCATCAGTTGCCAGGAAACAGGGTGTTGGCCATTCTCTGTGTCCAGACTCCTGCACACACATGCCCTCTAAGGCTCTGCAATGATCATACACCCTTACTCCACCCCCTAGATACTTAAGAACTGCCTAGGGGAAACTGAGGCACCCCCACACTATTCAGAGGAAACATTAAGAACAGTCCCACTTCGTCACATCTCTCCCCCCTTCGAGATCGAACTGAGAGGGGTCACTTTAGCCGGTGACCTGGGGAAGTTCGAAGCCACCAACGTTCCCATGGATGCCCCAGCATCTCTCCCATTCCTTGGTAGGAGTTACACCAGGCCCTTCCAGTTCACGCCCTCCCTTAGGTCAGGGGTGGTCGATAGCACTCGCAGGCCGCATGTGGGAAGGTTTATGCAGCCCATGCCCTTTGGCTACCCCAAGAATGTCTCCCCATTGACCATCACCTTCTGCTCCTACTGGAGGTCCGGGGGGCCTGGCCCCAGGAAACTCCACACAGACATATAGGTTGGGGTCAGGAGTGGGAGCCCGTCCACATCCCCAACCATCTGGCTGACGGAGTCTATGGCCTTGGGGCCCAGCAAGGGAGCTAGAAACCGGGGCTTTTCCGCAGAGTCCCCTTGGTTCAAATCTCCAGCCTGCTCAAAGGCAGTGAGGTGGGCATCCACACCCCCCCCCTCCTTAACCAGGGGCAGCAATTTAGTCTCGAGGTTCCCTGCGGAACTGGCCCCCCGGGATCTATCCCCACTCACCCCGGGGAGGTCCCCTAGGCCTCTCCGCTCCCCCACCGCCAGTTCATGCTGCTGCTGCTTCTGCAGCTCTTTCTCGGGCTCTCACTGTCTCCCACAGTCCTCTTGCTCTCTCAGACTCAGCTCCAATCCCGTCCGTCTCGATCCCCTGATGGGGAACCCGATCGTGAAGACCCTCGTCTGGTTGGGGACAGGAGTCTTGGCGATGCCTGGCTCCCGCTTCAGCTGCTCCCAGATCCTGCTATAGCCCCAGTTGGGGTCAGGAATCTGTTCCTTAGAGCAGTCATCCTCCTCCAGCTGCACGATTAACTCTGCTTTGGTGAACTTTCCAACGCTCAACCCTCTCTTTTTGCACAGGGTTACAATGTCCTTCTTAAGGAGACGGTGACAGGCCATCACTCCGCTCCTCCCAAGTTGTTGTGGACTCACAGGCCTGTGTGCTCTCAGCTCCCCACGGTTTCCAGGGAGAACCCCTAGTGTGACAGCCCTTCTCGAGGTCACCACCTCTTTGCCAGGGTCGAGCTGCAGACTCCTCCGCCCCTGGGACCGCTCGCTGCAATCCCCAGGGGAACCCTGTTACTGCACAGTCCTTCTCGCTGGTCACACACTCCCAGGGGTTAACCGCCCCCCGAAACCGCTCCTCTCTGAGCCTTCAGCAGGCCTGGTCCTCGGCAATCCCCCTTCGTGTTACTGCTCCCCAGTCACTTACTGCAGGAAGCACCATCCACGGGGTGCAGTACATCCCACCGCTGCCACCAGTTGTCACGGAGTCCCCGGACGATGCTCTGGAACTGCTCCCCATGAAGCCAGTCAGGACTCTGGGGTAGTCGCCTTTCTGTGAGCAGACTGTCTTCAGGACACACAGCTCACACAGCTTCCACCTTCCTGGGTCTGACCTCGGAGCATTCAGCCTCCTCTGCCCCTCCGTGCGCTTCCCACAGCGAGTCCGCTCAGGCGGGGCTCCTGGGGAAGCCAGAGGGTCCTGCACCCCAACTTCGCAGTCAGACGTGACTCTCAGCCAGCCAGTAAAACAGAAGGTTTATTAGACGACAGGAACATGGTCTAAAACAGAGCTTGCAGGTGCAGAGAACGGGACCCCTCAGCTGGGTCCATTTTGGGGGGCAGTGAGCCAGACAACCACGTCTGCACTTCACTCCATGTCCCAGCCAGCCCCAAACTGAAAACCCCCTCCAGCCCCTCCTCCTCTGGGCTTTGTTCCTTTCCCGGGCCAGGTGGTCACCTGATTCCTTTGTTCTCCAACCCTTCAGCTCTCACCTTGCAGGGGGGAAGGGCCCAGGCCATCAGTTGCCAGGAAACAGGGTGTTGGCCATTCTCTGTGTCCAGACTCCTGCACACACATGCCCTCTAAGGCTCTGCAATGATCATACACCCTTACTCCACCCCCTAGATACTTAAGAACTGCCTAGGGGAAACTGAGGCACCCCCACACTATTCAGAGGAAACATTAAGAACAGTCCCACTTCGTCACACCCTTCCAACCCTGATATTCTATGATTCTATGATCCTGCTCCTCCAAGTGACAGCAAAGTGGGTAACAGCCCTCGAGAGGCTATTGACCAGCTATCTGACCCCATCCCCAGAGCACCTGTGGCTGCCCTGTTACGGCAGGTGAGGGAAAATCTCCTTCCAGAATAATGGACTGAAAACAGTACAGCTTCACTGGCGTCTTGCCTGGTCTCTTTTCACCAGCTGTCAGTCTAGCTAGTCCCAGCTGCGTCTCTCTGCGCTGGTCCTTGAGCCGAGCGCCATCGGGCTGCTCACTGGCAGGAAATGCTGCTGAGCTGACGCCGACTCCGCCTGGCAAAGGGCCCGGTGAGTTTGTGTGTGAGGGGGAGGAATGTGCTTAACCAAAAAATCAGGCCCAAGCTTGATATGCACGTGCTCAGAGCTTCGTTTGTGCCATGCCTCACAGGGCTTGGCAGTTCCTAGCCCCCACACCTCTGGCTTTGCTGCGTCAGTTATGAACATAAGAAAATTGCTTGAGCCCCAGCACCACTTTCATTACAAATTAAGCACTAAACGTGCTTAACTCTTCTGAGGAGAGCCCGGGAGGCCCACGGCACCAACGTCCTCACACCGCAGCCTATGTGCATGGCTCTGCAGAGTGAGGGCCCTGTGACAACGCAGCTGCCCCAACATGCCCACTCCTGGCATTGCATCACCTGTGCCTGTGTCTAGGGTTGCCAGGTGTCCAGTTGGGACCCTGGCAGCTCCGGCCAGCACTGCTGACCTGGCTGTTAAAAGTCTGGTTGGTGGCGCAGCGGGGCTGGCAGGCTCCCTACCTGCCATGGCTCTGCGTGGCTCCCAGAAGCAGCGGCATGTCCCTCCTCTGGTTTCTATGCGTAGGGGCAGTCAGGGGGCTCCGCGTGCTGACCCCGCCCCAAAGTGCCCGGAACCATGGCCAGTGGGAACTGCAAAGTCGGCACCAGTGGATGGGGCAGCATGCAGAGCTGCCTGGCCACGCCTCTGCGTAGGAGCTGGTGCAGGGACATGTCACAGCCTACACCGCTGACCCCCTCCCATGCCCCAGCCCCTGCCCAGCCCTGATCCCCCTCCTGCCCTCCGAACCCCTCGATCTCAGCCCAGAGCACCCTCCTGCACCCCAAAACCCTCTTCCCCAGCCCCACCCCAGAGCCCACACCTCCAGCCAGAACCCTCACCCCCCTGCCCTGGGCCCCAACACTCTGCCCCAGCCCTGATCCTCCTCCCACCCTCTGAACCCCTCGGTCCCAGCCTGAAGTACCCTCCTACACACCAAACTCCTCACCCCCAGCCCCACCCCAGAGTCTGCACCCTCAACCAGAGCCCTCACACCCCCTCACATCCCAATCCCCTCCCCCAGCCCAGAGCCCCCTCCCACACTCTGAACATCTCAGCCCCAGCCCAGAGCCCCCTCCTGCACCCCAAATTCCTCATCCCTGACTCCACAACAGAGCCCGCACTGCCAGCTGGAGCCCTCACCCCCTCCCGCACCCCAACCCCCTGCCCCAGCCTGGTGAAAATGGGGAGAGTGAGCGGCAGAGGGAGGGGGGGGTGAAGTGAGTGGGGGGCAGGGCCTCAGAGAAGGGGCAGGGCCTTGGAGAAGGGGCACGGCAGGGCAAGGGTGTTCAGTTTTGTGTGAGTAGAAGGTTGGCAACCCTATCAGTTTCTCCCCTTGTCCTGTAGCCTATTCTGCCCATAGGAGTGTCTGGCCCTCCAGCCAAACCAATTCCAGAGTCACAGATTCTTTCATCAAAGCCCATCAGAAAGATACAAAAAAACAACCATCAGCCTGGCTGGGCTCAGCAGACAGTCGTGCTGGCAAAAGATGTGGTGGCTCTGTGGACGCTGCTGCTCCTGGGCCGATCGATTCATAGAATCATAGAATATCAGGGTTGGAAGAGACCTCAGGAGGTCATCTAGTCCAACCCCCTGCTCAAAGCAGGACCGATCCCCAATTAAATCATCCCAGCCAGGGCTTTGTCAAGCCTGACCTTAAAAACTTCCAAGGAAGGGGATTCCACCACCTCCCTAGGTAACGCATTCCAGTGTTTCACCACCCTCCTAGTGAAAAAGTTTTTCCTAATATCCAACCTAAACCTCCCCCACTGCAACTTGAGACCATTACTCCTTGTTCTGTCATCTGCTACCACTGAGAACAGTCTAGATCCATCCTCTTTGGAATCCCCTTTCAGGTAGTTGAAAGCAGCTATCAAATCCCCCCTCATTCTTCTCTTCTGCAGACTAAACAAGCCCAGTTCCCTCAGCCTCTCCTCATAAGTCATGTGCTCCAGCCCCCTGATCATTTTCGTTGTTCTCCGCTGGACTCTCTCCAATTTGTCCATAACCCTTCCGTAGTGGGGTGCCCAAAACTAGATGCAATACTCCAGACATGGCCTCACTGGTGTCAAATAGAGGGGAATAATCACTTCCTTCGATCTGCAGGTAATGCTCCTACCAATGCAGCCCTATATGCCATTGGCCTTCTTGGCAACAAGGGCACACTGCTGACTCGTATCCAGCTTCTCGTCCACTGTAATCCCCAGGTCCTTTTCTGCAGAACTGCTGCTTAGCCAGCCTGTAGCAGTGCATGGGATTCTTCCTTCCGAAGTGCAGGACTCTGCACTTGTCCTTGTTGAACCTCATCAGATTTCTTTTGGCCCAATCCTCCAATTTGTCTCAGTCACTCTGGACCCTATCCCTACCCTCCAGAGTATTTACCTCTCCCCCCAGCCTAGTGTCATCTGTGAACTTGCTGAGGGTGCAATCCATCCCATGATCTAGATCATTAATGAAGATATTGAACAAAACCGGCCCGAGAACGGACCCTTGGGGCACTCCACTTGATACCGGCTGCCAACTAGACATGGAGCCATTGATCACTACCCATTGAACCCGATGATCTAGCCAGCTTTCTATCCACCTTATAGTCCATTCATCCAATCCATACTTTTTTAACGTGCTGGCAAGAATACTGTGGGAGACTGTGTCAAAAGCTTTGCTAAAGTTTGCTAAAGTTAAGATATATCATGTCTGCTGCTTTCCCCATATCCACAGAGCCAGTTATCTCATCATAGAGGGCAATCAGGTTGGCTGACTTTCCCTTGGTGAATCCATGTTGACTGTTCCTGATCACCTTCCTGTCCTCTAAGTGCTTCAAAATGGATTCCTTGAGGACCTGCTCCATGATTTTGCCGGGGCCTGAAGTGAGGCTGATTGGTCTGCAGTTCCCCGGGTTCTCTTTCTTCCCTTTTTAAATAATGGGTACTACATTAGCCTTTTTCCAGTTGTCCGGGACCTTCCCCGATCACCATGAGTTTTCGAAGATAATAGCCAATGGCTCTGCAATCACATCAGCCAACTCCCTCAGCACCCTTGGATGCATTAGATCTGGACCCCTGGACTTGTGCACGTCCAGCTTTTCTAAATAGTCCTTAACCTGTTCTTTCACCACTGAGGGCTGCTCACCTCCTCCCCATGCTGTGCTGCCCAGTGCAGTAGTCTGGGAGCTGACCTTGTTCGTGAAGACAGAGGCAAAAAAAGCATTGAGTACATTAGCTTTTTCCATATCCTCTGTCACTAGGTTGCCTCCCCCGTTCAGTAAGGGGCCCACACTTTCCCTGACCTTTTTCTTGTTGCTAACATACCGTTCCTGTTACCTTTCACTTCCCTTGCTAGCTGCAACTCCAGGTGGGATTTGGCCTTCCTGATTACATCCTGGATGCTCGAGCAATATTTTTATATTTCTCCTTAGTCATCTGTCCAAGCTTCCACTTCTTGTAAGCTTCCTTTTTGTGTTTAAGCTCATCGAAGATAGACAAGCTGGTCGTCTGCCATATTTGCTATTCTTTCTGCCCATCGGGATGGTTTGTTCCTGCCCCCTCAATAAGGATTCTTTAAAATACAGCCAGCTCTCTTGGACTCATTGCCTCCTCATATTAGCCTCCCAGGGGATTCCCCAGGCTACGAGCTGACACATTCCTCCACTTCCTCTGGGTTTCCAGTAGGCTTCTGCTCCTCAGGGCCCACACCTTAGTCAGGCCTCCAGCTCGCCCCCAGAGAAGCCTCTATGGTCCCTTTTGCTCTTTCTCCCACCAGTCTCCTCTTCAGGCTACTTCCCAGAGAGACAGGCTACTTCCCTCCTCCCATCTGGGTCTCCTCCCTGCAACGGGACTCCCTAGCTCCTTCTGGAGCCAAACCCCTGCTCTCTCCTCCACTAGAGCCTTATTTCTACCTAGGCCTGGTGCACCCGTCAGGTGCACCCAGCCTGGTTACCTGGCCCTTCAGTCCCATATTAACCCTTTTGCAACCTGGGTTGGGTAAACACCTCATGACAGTCCTCCATGCTCTTTCCCTGTTTGAGATAATCCCTTGTTTTCAGGAGGTCAAAATTCACACAGAAACGTAACCCAAACCAGTTCTCCCTAATTCGGTATCTGCAGCCACTGGACTGTGAGAACAAAAGCAACATATCTCGTGCTAGCTGCCCAATTCTTAAACAGTTGGCAGGGCCTGGTTCAGAAGGACAACCCCAAGGTTTTTCAGCCTTCTTTGGGGCGTACTTCCAACACTGTCTCTGGCTGTAGAACGTCGGGCCTGCGTTTAGCTGCACCCTGGCTGGCAGTTTTTGTGTCCACAGCAGCGATACTCAGACCTCAGTGGTTCAGGAGCCAAATTAGCGATTAGCATTGCCCAAAAGAGCCAGAGGAGTGTGAATTAATGGTCTCATTTACTATTTATATATGTAGATTATTCTCACAGCAAATGACTGACCAAGTATTTGACAATTGGATAATAACATAGTAAAAGCACCCTGATTGGTTAATCACCTGGGTTGATTACTAATTAAATCACACAGTGTTTTACTGTCATGTGCTGTGAAGAGCCACAGGAGACACATTAAAGAGCCACTTGCTGCTCCCAAGCCTCAGGCTGGGTATCACTAGTCTAGAGAGCCTGGCGCATAGGCGAAGCTGTGTGATACATTATGCGTTCATTTATCATGCCCTTTCGACTGCCTCCGCTGCTCAGTGTCCGGTGCTCCAGCTCTCCTTGGGATTTATCTGACTAGCTGTGAGTTTGAAAATATCATGAGGGGGAAAGGAGTCCAGGAGAGCTGGCTGTATTTTAAAGAATCCTTATTGAGGTTACAGGGACAAACCATCCCGATGTGTAGAAAGAATGATAAATATGGCAGGCGACCAGCTTGGCTTAACAGTGAAATCCTTGTTGATCTTAAACACAAAAAAGAGGCTTACAAGAAGTGGAAGATTGGACAAATGACCAGGGACGAGTATATAAATATTGCTCGGAATGTAGGAATGAAATCAGGAAGGCTAAATCACACCTGGAGTTGCAGGTAGCGAGGGATGTTAAGAGTAACAAGAAGGGTTTCTTCAGGTATGTTGGCAATAAGAAGAAAGCCAAGGAAAGTGTGGGCCCCTTACTAAATGAGGGAGGCAACCTAGTGACAGAGGATGTGGAAAAAGCTAATGTACTCAATGCTGTTTTTGCCTCTGTCTTCACCAATAAGGTCAACTCCCAGACTACTGCACTGGGCAGCACAGCATGGGGAGGAGGTGGCCAGCCCTCTGTGAAGGAAGAAGTGGTTCTGGACTATTTAGAAAAACTGGACATGCACAAGTCCATGGGGCCGGATGCGTTGCATCCGAGAGTGCTAAAGGAATTGGCGGATGTGATTGCAGAGCCATTGGCCATTATCTTTGAAAACTCATGGCGATCGGGGGAAGTCCCGGACGACTGGAAAAAGGCTAATGTAGCGCCCATCTTTAAAAAAGGGAAGGACGATCCTGGGAACTACAGGCCAGTCAGCCTCACCTCAGTCCCCGGAAAAATCATGGAGAATGTCCTCAAAGAATCAATTCTGAAGCACTTAGAGGAGAGGAAAGTGATCAGGAACAGTCAGCATGGATTCACCAAGGGAAAGTCTTGCCTGACTAATCTAATTGCCTTCTATGATGAGATAACTGGTTCTGTGGATGGGGGGAAAGCAGTGGACGTGTTATTCCTCGACTTTAGCAAAGCTTTTGACACTGTCTCCCACAGTATTCTTGTCAGCAAGTTAAAGAAGAATGGGCTGGATGGATGTACTACAAGGTGGGTAGAAAGTTGGCTAGATTGTCGGGCTCAACGGGTAGTGATCAATGGCTCCATGTCTAGCTGGCAGCTGGTATCTAGCGGAGTGCCCCAAGGGTCGGTCCTGGGGCCGGTTTTGTTCAATATCTTCATTAATGATCTGGAGGATGGTGTGGATTGCACCCTCAGCAAGTTTGCGGATGACACTAAACTGGGAGGAGTGGTAGATACACTGGAGGGTAGGGATAGGATACAGAGGGACCTAGGTAAATTGGAGGATTGGGCCAAAAGAAATCTGATGAGGTTCAACAAGGACAAGTGCAGGATCCTGCACTTAGGACGGAAGAATCCAATGCACCGCTACAGACTAGGGACCGAATGGCTAGGCAGCAGTTCTGCAGAGAAGGACCTAAGGGTGACAGTGGACGAGAAGCTGGATGTGAGTCAACAGTATGCCCTTGTTGCCAAGAAGGCCAATGGCATTTTGGGGTGTATAAGTAGGGGCATTGCCAGCAGATCGAGGGACATGATCGTTCTCCTCTATTTGACATTGGTGAGGACTCATCTGGAGTACTGTGTCCAGTTTTGGGCCCCACACTACAAGAAGGATGTGGATAAATTGGAGAGAGTCCAGCGAAGGGCAACAAAAATGATTAGGGGTCTGGAACACATGAGTTTTGAGGAGAGGCTGAGGGAGCTGGGATTGTTTAGCCTGCAGAAGAGAAGAATGAGGGGGGATTTGATAGCTGCTTTTAACTACCTGAAAGGTGGATCCAAAGAGGATGGATCTAGACTATTCTCAGTGATAGCAGATGACAGGACAAGGAGTAATGGTCTCAAGTTGCAGTGGGGGAGGTTTAGGTTGGATATTAGGAAAAACTTTTTCACTAGGAGGTTGGTGAAACACTGGAATGCGTTACCTAGGGAGGTGGTGGAATCCCCTTCCTTAGAAGTTTTTAACGTCAGGCTTGAGAAAGCTCTGGCTGGGATGATTTAGTTGGGATTGGTCCTGCTCTGGGCAGGGGGTTGGACTAGATGGCCTCCAGAGGTCCCTTCCAACTCTGTTATTCTATGATTCTATGATTCTATGATCAGCTTATCAGAGAACTTTCCTCTTTTTTTCCCCAGCTGTGGGATAGCCCCGAAATTACACCTGCTGCTGGCCCGGGGGGAGGAACAGCTCGATCGTAGACCAGTGATAGATTTCAAATCCCCTTGACTGTGCCCCAGCACGGCTCAAAATAGGAGCTTTATCTCACTGGCAAGAGGAAATTCCCAGCTGCTAACCCGAGGGGACCAAATACGATGGATTCAAGGGCTGGGACCGAGAAGCTGAGAGGTCATTTTTAGAGGTCACTGTAGCTCCTTCTGAGCCCTGCACAGGTGGTAATACAGACCCTGGTTCATCAAGGCACTTTGAGAGCCAATGGGGCTCCCAAGGGTAAAGTTCTGCAGTGAAGCCAATGGGACACTCATGCGTTTAAAGGTGTGCCCACGTGACAGCTTTCTCAGCTCACCCAGATCTGTGAGCCACGGCGTTACCGCTGTGCCTTAGCGGGAGGGCGCTTTGCTGCGGCTAAGCTGGGAATCTGTCTCTGACACGCCAGCCTGCCTGCCTTGCCAGCAAACCCTGCAGCATCTGCCAGTCCAGCCCTGCCCCGCACTCCTGGAGCTCCCAGGGACGCCTCCCTGCAGCGTCCAGCCCCTCTCCCTGGGACCCGCTGCCTCCAGAGAGAGTGAGCACACAGCATCCTGCTAGGCTGGCTGAGAACTCCCCCTCCCCTGCTAACACACAGCACTGGGATGGGAGTGTAACAAAACAAGCCTGAGTTTATTAACAAAGGACAGAGATTTAGGTAGGGTGAGCCTGAACATGCAGAGCTGGGCTCGGAGACTTTAGGGTGACCAGATTTCCTGTTTTTATAGGGACAGTCCTGTTTTTTGGGACTTTTTTTATATAGGCGTCTATTACCCCCCATCCCCTGTCCTGTTTTTTCAGAGTTGCTATCTGGTCACCCTATGAGCCTCGCTGCTGCCAGATCCTACTTGCTGTGTTTACACCCCCCCACCCCCAGTTCCTCACCTCCCTGTCCTGGTTCTCCCGCCCCATTCCTGCCACACTGCTCCTCAGTCTCCCCCATGCTGCCTGGCCCCCGCAGCAAGACAATGACAGCACAGGTGAGTCAGGTTACCTGCTCTCAGGTCTGGTGCCCAGCGTCACACATGGCTCCTGGCTGCCAGGAGGAGCAATGCCAGGGAAAGTCCTGCTCAACCCCTGCGGCACTGGGATTGGCAGGTAGCACCTCTCTCGTGGCAAACAGGAGTAGTGGGAGTAGCCAGTCCCACTGTTTGGGGTTGTCACTGACAAAGCATTTCAACTTTCCTTTCAGTGACTTATTAAATCGCTCACTAGGCCTGTGACATTATCTGACTAAAATATGAGCATATAGATCATTGTTGCAACCACTGTTATGTATTTGAAACGAATCTTGTACAAAATATGGCATGTGAGATGTCTATGGAAAGGTTAAGATTTGCTGAATATGACTATGCTATCTATATGCATGTATCATTTTTGTATTCGAAGTTGTGAGTATTGGCTCTATACCTGGATTTCAAATGTTTGCTCCTGGGGTAACGCCCACATGGTAGTTAGCCAGCACATCTTGGAGGGACTATTCACAGTGGACCATGGGAGACGCCCATCTACACTGAATGGACTTTTCTGTGGATGTTCCTTCTGAAGTATAGGTTATGACTTTCTGCTATGACTAAGCGAAATCGGGCATGGACAGGTGACTTGCCCATGTGACTCCAAACTCCATCTTTTACCTGTAATTTTCCACTAGCTGTGCTGAGGGCTTTGTTTGAAACAATGGGTTTCCCTCCACATGGCAGAAGCTATTAAAGGCCCTGGAAACACCTTCATTTTGCCTCTACCCTGCTCCAGCCTCTTTCCTGCTCAAGCCTCTGGACTATCACCGTATACTAATGGGAGCATTCGAACCAATAGACTCAGGTCCTTCCAGTGATTTGGAAGCAACCAGAAATTTATCAAGCCAGCAGTTTATTCCATCGCTGCTACAAGCTTGAACCAAGAACTTTGCAATTAATGTATTGTGACGGGGAAAGGCCAGATGGCTATAAAAAGTCGTGGGAGATAGATATATTAGCTCCAGGCTAAACAAATCCCTGATACCAGGTTAAGTGAAATGGAAGCTGCTCCAGGTCAATTAAGACACCTGGGGCCAATTAAGAACTTTCCAGAAGGCAGGGAGAAGGCTAGGTTGATTGGGACACCTGAAGCCAATCAGGGGCTGGCTGAAACTAGTTAAAAGCCTCCCAGTCAGCCAGGTGGGGGTGCATGTCAGGAGCTGTGGGAGGAAGTTGCGCTGTTGGAGAGGCTGAGCAGTACACACCATATCAGGCACAAGGAAGGAGGCCCTGAGGTAAGGGTGAAGTGGAGCTTGAGGAAGTGAGGGCTGCTGTGGGGGAAGTAGCCCAGGGAATTGTACATGTCATGTTTCTAAAAGGTCAGCTACCGTAGCTGATACTATTAGGGTCCCTGGGCTGGAGCCCGGAGTAGAGGGTGGGCCTGGGCTCCCTCCTCCCCTCCCCACCATTGCCCCCTGATTAATCACTGAGACTGGGAGACAACAGAGACTGTGCAAGGAAGGATAACTTCTCCTTACCTCCCTTGCTGGCTTATGATGAAAATGGCTCAGTAGACTGTGACCCTTGTCTAGAGAGAGAAGGGTTACGTGGAGGGTCACAGTGAGCCTCTGAGGCTAGCGAAATCCACCAGGAAATGCGGGACACATGGAGGCAAGGACAGAGCTTTGTCACAGTATGCATTTGAGTCATTTAACCAATTTTAACGCTCACCTTTCTTTCTTTTATAAATAAACCTTTAGATTTTAGATACTAAAGGATTGGCAACAGCATGATTTCTGGGTAAGATCTGAGTTATATATTGACCTGGGTGTGTGGCTGGTCCTTTGGGATCAGAAGAAACTTTTATTTGATGAGACTGCTTGTAAAGAACCACTCATCTTTAAATCCGGTGTTTTTGAGAGTGAGACAAGCACTGGAATACCTAAGGAAACTGCTTTTTTGACTTCTTGTTAGCCAGTGTGGTGAAACAGAAGTGTACTTTTGTTGCTGGCTTGGTATATTTTATGGGAGAATAACCTTTAGTTTTGGGGTGTGTCCGCCCTATTTCTCAGCAGGTTCTCCTGAATTTGGTATTCTCAGTTGTGACCCATGAAGGCATGGTTACAAGACTATCAGTCTGTGGGTGATACACCGACGTTTCAGGCATGGGACCTTCAGCATGGAGTACAGATCACTCATCCACTGGGAGGTAAAGTTGGTCCCTTGATCTGTTAATATTTCACGGGGGAATACCTCATGTGAGAAAAGCTTCAAGAGTTCCGGCATTATCACCAGAGCTTCCGCGGAGCGCAGGGGACCAGCCTCCGGGAACCGGGCTGCACAGACGATGAGCAGCTTAGTTTGTGGATCGCTTTCAATCTGGTGCAAGCACTCCTTGAGCGCTAAGTGCAGATACGGCTCACTCCATGGAGGCTCCATTAGCTCATAATTTACGGAGGCCAGTTGTTCATAGGCATGGCTCAGTGTAGGGTTGTTTCTCTGTTCTTGGACGAAATGGCTTCCAGGTCCCAACGGTCACCTTTTCTTTCTCTGTGTATGTTGGCGGCTGAGTTGCTTGGGGCATTCCTTCTTCAGGGTCGTTGGCTTCCCACAGCTCACCAAGCTCTGGGGAACTCGTACTGATGGGGACTCAGATCCTCACCCACTGTCCGGGCTTGTGCATTAACGACTAGTCAGAAAAAAGGCAAGTCCTGGCCTATGTTTACAGGGTAGGCTAATTTTTCATCTGGGGCTGCTGTCACTACTGCAGCATGGGCTCCCACTGTCTGTTGTAGCTGCTGGCTGGGGTATGTTTTGACATCACCATGTCTACACTGTGGGCAGATCGTGTCCTTAGGGGTGTTATCACCTCTGACCATGGAGGTCTGAACCACCCTCCAACTGCAACTGGAGTCTAAGAGTCCTTGAAACATTTTCCCTTGGACCACCACCAGTACCATTAGCTTAGAGGGAGTGGTGGGTGTCCGGGCCTTGCCACCCACCCCCATGGTAGCCCTCCATTCTGAACCATTGAAGGTGGGTCTCCTCAGAAATATCCAAATTGTCCAAAATGGCAGACTTTACTTGTTTGTTGTCTTTTGCCAGTTGAACAGAGGCGGCTACGATGAGCCTCGGACAGGGGTTGTCCTGTCCCTCTGGTCACTACCAGAGCTTCGTTCCTGCTACCGAGCAGCAGCGTGGGTCTTGGCATACAGGCATAGTTCGGGTCATTGGGCCTAAGGATGACACAACATTACAGGCTCAGACAGTGCCTACAGCTGCTGTCCTCACGCACCGCCATGAGGAGGCGCTAGGTCCTCCAGGGCAGTGGGATTCACTGAGAAGGGCCGGCGGGTCGGATGAAAGAAGCTGGTTGTTAGGAATGACTAGTGGGGACAAGAGGAGAGAGGGACTCCCCCTTTGTCCCTGCTCCTTAACACTCCTCCCCCTTAGCACAATCCGATGTCACTGAGCCGTGGTAGCAGGTGACTTGTGGTGGCGCCTGCAGGGAAGCGTACGGGACCAGCAGCTGCACGGCTGAGGTGCATCCTACCTGCACAGAGAAGAAGAAGCAGCAGCAGCCAGAGTGGAGGCTGAGAACTCGCAGGGGACTGGTTACCTCCAAGGTTGCCCGTGGAGACATGGGGCCTTTCAGCTGTAGGGCAAAGCTAACCTGCTGTGGCAGCACCCTAAAGTGAAAGCAGCTGAGATGAGCTGATGGTCTCTGTCCCAGCAGCGAGTGAAGAGGCCTATTACCAAAAGCAGAGCACACAGCTGGCACTAGGCAGCGCCTTCCTTTGGGGGTGTCAGATGAAAGACCGGGTTGTCATGGAGATGGAATAACTACTCCCCACTAGAGAAATGGGCAAAGTCCAGAGTCGTGTGTGAGTTACACTCGGTTACCCCTCTTGCC
Organism: Caretta caretta; assembly: GCF_965140235.1. Classification (NCBI taxonomy): domain Eukaryota; kingdom Metazoa; phylum Chordata; order Testudines; family Cheloniidae; genus Caretta; species Caretta caretta. The sequence continues at coordinate 78,339,585 of NC_134216.1, forward strand.
AATAACCAAGGGGGTCTGAGTGCGGTAATTACGCACTGGGGAGCTGAGGCCAGGTGTACATTAGGGGGCGGCCTGCTTTATCTTAGACCTCCTTCTGCCCTCCTACTAGCTGCTTTGCTCTGTACACTCTCTTCTGACCCCTTGGCGTGGGAGTTCACCAGCTATTACCTCCTTCCACCCAGGCCTTGTCGGCACAAAATTTGTCCCTGGTTTAACTAAAACAGGGTTTTAATTTGATTTAGTTAAACTGTGTGTGGAAGCTCTTCAATCTGTGTGCAGTTGGGCTGTATCCATTTAGCAACTGAAAGAAACGGACTTTACTGACTTGTCAGTCTTCCATGTATTTACAAAACATTAGACTTCGCTTCCTCCAGGAGAGCTGGGTCCAAGCCCTTTGCTGACAGCATAGCCATGAAATGGGACATTTCCCGTGGACGGAGAGCTCAGGAACATCACTAGCCTGCCACTGTCCCACGCACTGTCTTTTGGGTAGTTTTGGCAATGCATGGTGGGGCAGAAACAAGTCACGCAGGGTGACTGGGAGCAACGGGTCAGCTTCCCATAATATCATCTCTATCCCATCACTTTTGCACCTATTTTCAGTTTCCCTTGAACCTACGCAGAACTTGTCGCTGTCTGCCATCTCTGACGGAAGCATGGAACCTGCACAGCTCTGCACTATTATCATGAGCGTTGCAAGCACGGGACGCACGATCCTCCAGTATTTGCAGAGCTGCCAAAAGAAACGTGGGGAACATGACGATTTCCTGGCGGTCAGCTTGCTGCGGGACATAGCAAGAACCAATTCACGATGGTTGCTGTCGTTCCTGGAGCAGCTGCAGATTGTGGAGTGCTGCTTCTGGACCTGAGAAACGAAAGACTGACCGGTGGAATCCCATTGTGAGGCAGGTTTGGGATGATGAGCGGTGGCTGCAGAACTTTTGGATGCCTGAGGCCACATTCCGGGATCCGTGTGCCGAGTTCACCCCAGCTGTCCAGTGCAGGGACACTGAACTAAGAGCTGTGCTGACCGTGGAGAAGCAAGTGGTGATCACCATGGTCAGCGGGTATCATAGGCTGGAGGAGGCTGTGTCTCTCCAAACAGCCAGGCATGGCCCTGCCTGTGCTCCTCCCCCAAGCCCTCCTCTGCGGCTTCCCCTGGCTGGGGCCGAGGCTGGGGCCGTGCAGCCCGCCCTCCCGGTGCTCCAGGGCTGGGGGGGGTAGCCTGGGGCGGGGGTTGGTGGCTGAGGTGGGGCGGGGGGCTCTGGCGTTGTGCGGGGCTGGGGGCTAGCCTCCCCCAGCTGGCGGTTCATGAGCTGCCCAGGGCGATCACACTGTGGGAACTTGCAGCACTAGATTGCTACCAGTCAGTGGGAAGTCATTTTGGAATAGGAAAATCCACTGGGGCGGCCGCAATCATGCAAGTGTGCAGGGCCAGTAATCATCTCCTGCTACGCAGGACTGGCTCCATGTCTAGTTGGCAGCCGGTATCAAGTGGAGTGCCCCAAGGGTCGGTCCTGGGGCCGGTTTTGTTCAATATCTTCATAAATGATCTGGAGGATGGTGTGGATTGCACTCTCAGCAAATTTGCGGATGATACTAAACTGGGAGGAGTGGTAGATACGCTGGAGGGGAGGGATAGGATACAGAAGGACCTAGACAAATTGGAGGATTGGGCCAAAAGAAATCTGATGAGGTTCAATAAGGACAAGTGCAGGGTCCTGCACTTAGGACGGAAGAACCCAATGCACCGCTACAGACTAGGGACCGAATGGCTAGGCAGCAGTTCTGCGGAAAAGGACCTAGGGGTGACAGTGGACAAGAAGTTGGATATGAGTCAGCAGTGTGCCCTTGTTGCCAAGAAGGCCAATGGCATTTTGGGATGTATAAGTAGGGGCATAGCGAGCAGATCGAGGGACGTGATCGTTCCCCTCTATTCGACATTGGTGAGGCCTCATCTGGAGTACTGTGTCCAGTTTTGGGCCCCACACTTCAAGAAGGATGTGGATAAATTGGAGAGAGTCCAGCGAAGGGCAACAAAAATGATTCGGGGTCTGGAACACATGAGTTATGAGGAGAGACTGAGGGAGCTGGGATTGTTTAGCCTGCAGAAGAGAAGAATGAGGGGGGATTTGATAGCTGCGTTCAACTACCTGAAAGGGGGTTCCAAAGAGGATGGCTCTAGACTGTTCTCAATGGTAGCAGATGACAGAACGAGGAGTAATGGTCTCAAGTTGCAGTGGGGGAGGTTTAGATTGGATATTAGGAAAAACTTTTTCACTAAGAGGGTGGTGAAACACTGGAATGCGTTATCTAGGGAGGTGGTAGAATCTCCTTCCTTAGAGGTTTTTAAGGTCAGGCTTGACAAAGCCCTGGCTGGGATGATTTAACTGGGAATTGGTCCTGCTTTGAGCAGGGGGTTGGACTAGATGACCTTCTGGGGTCCCTTCCAACCCTGATATTCTATGATTCTATGACTGTGACTCTCCACACTGTGCAGGACCTGGTGTCTGGCTTTGCAGCTATGGGGTTCCTGAACTTCAATGGGACGGTAGGCTACACCCCCCACCATTTTGGCCCTTGCCACCGAGTGCGCCAACAGGAAGGGCTAGTTTTCCATGGTTATGCAAGTGCTGGTGGATCACTGAGGATGTTTCACTGATATCAGTGTGGGCTGGTCAGGGAAGGTGCGTGATGTGCCCATCTTGAAGAACACAGGACTGTTCAGAAAGCTCCAGGCAGGGACCTTCTTTCCTGACCAGCGGAGTAACGTGGGCAATGCTGAAATGCCAACAGTGATCCTGGGGGTCCAGCCTATCCCTTCCTCCCTGGGCTCGTGAAGCCAGACGCTGGCTGCCTCGACAGCCCCAGGGAGGGATTCAGCTGCAGGCGCAGCAGGGCAGCATGGCGGGTGAATGTGCTCTTGGTAGATTGAAAGGGCGCTGGCCTTGTTGCCTCGCCAGATTGGCTCTCCGGGTGACAAATATCCCAACGGTTCTAGCTGCCTGCGTGATATCGGGGAAGCAAAGGGGGAGAACTTGCCGCGGGGTAGAGGACGGAGGTGGGGCGGCTGTCCGCTGCGTTGGAACAGCCAGACACAAGGGCTGTCAGACGAGCTCAGTGAGGCGCTAAGGCTGAGGGAGGCTTTGAAAGAGCACTTCCACGGCGAGCCACGGGAACGTCCTGTGGTGCCCGGCGCTGCCGTTTGGGGGCCGGTCAGGACCGTGGGTTGCTTGCTGCACAGCTGTGGATAAAGCCCTGCCAGGGCAGCTAATAAAGTCAGCGATCTTGCTGTACAGTTATGACAACTACACTGTTTGCCACCGATCCTGTGGGTTGTGAGTGTACAAGGCCATCGCTTTCCCTGCCAGCAGGCATTCTACACCAGGTGTGTAAAGGAATGAAGATGATTCACATCCAAAATAAGAGTTTTATTCAGTTGGGAAAACAGCACCTGACAAACAGAAGAACATAAAAGTAAATACGTCGTTACTTAAACCAATGTAGGGACCTTCGTAAATAAAGACGAGGAAGGAGCATGGATGCGCGTTGCCGCGACCCAGCCATACAGGGCAGGCAGTGGGCGTGCAGCTGGGGCTGGCCAGGCTTTGCCCTGGTGTGCAGTGGGAGGGGGAGGCAAGGGCATGCTGGCTCTGCGGGATGGGAGGGGAGGGGAGGGGGGCGGTGCAGCACTATGCTGCCTTCTCCACCATCTGCAGTGGCAGTCGAGCCCGGGATTGTTGAGCCTGGAGCTGCAGCACCTGTGTGTGCTGACGTGTCTCCCTCTCCTTTTCCTGCACCCTCTCCTGCCCGGGTTCCTTCTCCGTGCCGCCTCCAGGCCCTCTCTTCCAGGGCCGAGGCAGCCCAGGCTTGCAGGGTCCCACAGACCATGTGCTCTTTTTACTCCTCCTTATCTGGTCAGTTGCTGTGCTGGTGCCGGGAGGGGTGGGACCCCTCAGGGCCGCAGTGGCAGCAGCTACAGATAACACACAGGGAGATGCCATGGTCAGTACAGTCTGTACAGAAAGGGAAACATAAGATCCGTCAGTCCCCGCTTCCCTTGCTCCCCCAGAGTGTTAAACAAGAGCTGCTTACGGACACTTCTGCTCTGGAGTGCTGGATCACGGTGCAACTAACAGCACGGGCCATGGTGAGTCTGGCCTGCCAGGGGTGAGGGAAATGGGGAGGGAATTGCTGAGGTGCACAAAACTGAACGTAGGGCTCTGGGACTGGCTGGACTGCGGTGGAATAATAACCAGGTCCTGGCTCATGGCACAGCTGGATCCCCTGGTGGCCTGTCCTGAATACTCCTCCTCCTCTTCCTCACCCACGTCCTCACTATTCACAGCTAGGGTGACCAGGTGTCCCGATTTTATAGGGACAGTCCGGATTTTGGGGGCTTTTTCTTTTAGAGGCACCTATTACCCCCCACCCCCATCCTGATTTTTCACACTCGCCCTCTGCTCACCCTATTCATGGCAGAAGCCTGTGACGCGGGGTCGTGGGTGGTATCCCCGGTGGTATCCCGGGGTCTCCACCAGGTATGGCATGCAGCTCTTGTAAAAGTGGTAGGTCTGTGGCTTGGCACCTGTTTGTGGTTGGCCTCCCTGGCCTTGTGGTGTGCCTGCTGCAGCTCCTTGGCTGTCACGCGGCACGGCTGGGTGTCTCAGTTGTACCCCTTCTCCTGCACCCCCCGAGCGATCTGCTCGTAGACGTCAACGTTGCTACAGCGGCTTCAGAGCTGTGTTTGGGCAGCCTCTTTTCCCCAGGCAGGAGCACGTCGGGCGTGTGCAGCACGCATGGCCAGCTGGGCAATTGCACACAACAACGGAGAGGAGATCGAGATGTGCTCGCCACGCTGGACAACCAGAGAAAGGCATTTCAAAAATTCACGCGGGTTTTAAAGAGGGGTTGGGGGTGCCCTCTGGTCTACGTGACCCCTGGGCAGTGGAGTTGTCAGGGTTCCCTCCCCACTCTGAACTGTAGGGTACAGATGTGGGGACCCGCATGAACTACCCCCTAAGCTTATTTCTAACAGCTTAGGTTAAAACTTCCCCAAGGCACAAATTCTTTGCCCTTGGAGGGTAAGTTGCCACCACTAAGTGATTTAACAAAGAATCAGGGAAAGGCCCACTTGGAGTTCCTATTCTCCCAAAATATCCCCCCAAGCCCTTACACCCCCTTTCCTGGGGAGGCTTGAGAATAATATCCTAACCAATTGGTTACAAAGTGATCACACACCCTAACCCCTTTCTCTGTTGTCTTAGGACAATAGAGAATCATAGAATCTTAGAACATCAGGGTTGGAAGGGACCTCAGGAGGTCATCTAGTCCTACTCCTGCTCAAAGCAGGACCAATCCCCAACTAAATCATCCCAGCCAGGGCTTTGTCAAGCCTGACCTTAAAAACTACTAAGGAAGGAGATTCCACCACCTCCCTAGGTAATGCATTCCAGTGCTTCACCACCCTCCTAGTGAAAAAGTTTTTCCTAATATCCAACCTAAACCTCCCCCACTGCAACTTGAGACCATTAATCCTCGTTCTGTCATCTGCTACCACTGAGAACAGTCGAGCTCCATCCTCTTTGGAACCCCCTTTCAGGTAGTTGAAAGCAGCTATCAAATCCCCCCTCATTCTTCTCTTCCGCAGACTAAATAAACCTCAGTTCCCTCAGCCTCTCCTCGTAAGTCATGTGCTCCAGCCCCCTAATCATTTTTGTTGCCCTCCACTGGACGTTTTCCAATTTTTTCACATCCTTCTTGTAGTGTGGGACCCAAAACTGGACACAGTACTCCAGATGAGGCCTCACCATTGTCGAATAGAGGGGAATGATCATGTCCCTCGATCTGCTGGCAATGCTCCTACTTATACAGCCCAAAATGCCGTTAGGCTTCTTAGCAACAAGGGCACACTGTTGACTCATATCCAGCTTCTCGTCCATTGTAAGCCCTCGATCCTTTTCTGCAGAACTGCTGCCGAGCCATTCGTTCTCTAGTCTGTAGCGATGCATGGGATTCTTCCATCCTAAGTGCAGGACTCCAATCCTCCAATTTGTCTAGGTCCCTCTGTATCCTATCCCTACCCTCCAGCATATCTACCACTCCTCCCAGTTTAGTGTCATCTGCAAACTTGCTGAGGGTGCAATCCACACCATCCTCCAGATCATAAATGAAGATATTGAACAAAACTGGCCCCAGGATCGACCCTTGGGGCACTCCACTTGATACCGGCTGCCAACTAGACATGGAGCCAGTGATCACTATCCGCTGAGCCCGACAATCTAGCCAGCTTTCTATCCACCTTATAGTCCATTCATCCAGCCCTTACTTCTTTAACTTGCTGGCAAGAATACTGTGGGAGACCGTACCAAAAGCTTTGCTAAAGTCAAGGAACAACATGTCCACTGCTTTCCCCTCATCCACAGAGCCAGTTATCTCGTCATAGAAGGCAATTAGATTAGTCAGGCATGACATTCCCTTGGTGAATCCATGCTGACTGTTCCTGATCACTTTCCTCTCCTCTAAGTGCTTCAGAATTGATTCCTTGAGGACCTGCTCCATGATTTTTCCAGGGACTGAGGTGAGGCTGACTGGCCTGTAGCTCCCTGGATCCTCCTTTTTCCCTTTTTTAAAGATGGGCACTACATTAGTCTTTTTCCAGTCGTCCCCCGATCGCCATGAGTTTTCAAAGATAATGGCCCTGCAATCACATCCGCCAACACCTTTAGCACTCTCGGATGCAGTGCATCCAGCCCCATGGACTTGTGCTCATCCAGCTTTTCTAAATAGCCCCGAACCACTTCTTTCTCCACAGAGGGCTGATCACCTCCTCCCCATGCTGTGCTGCCCAGTGCAGCAGTCTGGGAGCTGACCTTGTTCGTGAAGAAAGAGGCAAAAAAAGCATTGAGTACATTAGCTTTTTCCACATCCTCTGTCACTAGGTTGCCTCCCTCGTTCATTAAGGGGCCCACACTTCCCTTGACAAAGCCCTGGCTGGGATGATTTAACTGGGAATTGGTCCTGCTTCAAGCAGGGGGTTGGACTAGATGACCTTCTGGGGTCCCTTCCAACCCTGATATTCTATGATTCTATGATTCTATGACTTTCTTCTTGTTGCTAACATACCTGTAGAAACCCTTCTTGTTACTCTTAACATCTCTTGCTAGCTGCAACTCCAAGTGTGATTTGGCCTTCCTAATTTCACTTCTCCAAGCCCAAGCAATATTTTTATACTCTTCCCTGGTCATTTGTCCAACCTTTCACCTCTTGTAAGCTGCTTTTTTGTGTTTAAGATCAGCTAGGATTTCACTGTTAAGCCAAGCTGGTCGCCTGCCATATTTACTATTCTTTCTACACATCGGGATGGTTTGGCCCTGTAACCTCAATAAGGATTCTTTAAAATAGAGAAATCAGTCAGGTTCTTAAAAGAAGGATTTTATTTAAAAAAAGGTAAAAATCACCTCTGTAAAATCAGGATGGAAAATAACTTTACAGGGTAACAAAAGATTCAAAAACACAGCAGAACTTCCTCTAGGCTTAGTTTCAAAGTTACAAAAAACAGGAAAAAACCTCCCTCCAGGAAAGGAAAATTCACAAGCAGAACAGAAGATATTCTAACACAACTTGCCTAGCTTTTACTTACAACTTTTGCAATATGAGAGACTTTTAGGATGGTTTATAGGAGAAGGAGTTTTCTGACCAGATGCTTTTCTGCTTCCCAAGAGAACACACAAAAACAAAGCCTTCCCCCCTCAAAGATTTGAAAGTATCGTCTTTCCCCATTGGTCCTTTTGGTCAGGTGCCAACCAGGTTATTTGAGCTTCTTAACCCCTTACAGGTAAGGAGGAATTGTAGGCTACCCTTAGCTGTATCGTTATGACAGGAGTTAACTATGGTGACCAGAGCGGTCAGTGTCGGGCATTGTGGGACAGTGGCTGGAGGACTGTTATGGTTGACATAGGTAACGCAGGGTCTACACCAGTGGTCACCAGCTGGTCGATTGCGATCGACTGGTCGATCCTAGAGGATCTCCCAGTTGATCGCGATCTCTGGTGGTGCAGCGGGGCTGACGCTAAGGCAGACTACCCCGGCCCCATGCCGCTCCTGGCAGTGGCCACGGCGACCCTGGCGGTGGGAGGGCGGGGGTCTCCCTCCATGCACTGCTCCTGCCTGCAAGCGCTACTCCCAGAGCCAGCACCCTGTGCCCCCTCCTGCACCCCAACCCCATGCCCCAGCCCTGACCCCCCTCCCAGAGCCAGCACCCTGTACCCCCTCCTGCACCCCAACTCCCAGCCCTGACCCCCCTCCCAGATCCAGCACCTGTACCCCCTCCTGCACCCCAACCCCATGCCCCAGCCCTGACCCCCCTCCCAGAGCCAGCACCCTGTACCCCCTCCTGCACCCCAACCCCATGCCCCCGCCCTGACCCCCCCCAAAGCCAGCACCCTGTACCCCCTCCTGCACCCCAACCCCATGCCCCAGCCCTGACCCCCCTCCCAGAGCCAGCACCCTGTACCCCCTCCTGCACCCCAACTCCCAGCCCTGACCCCCCTCCCAGATCCAGCACCTGTACCCCCTCCTGCACCCCAACCCCATGCCCCAGCCCTGACCCCCCCAAAGCCAGCACCCTGTACCCCCTCCTGCACCCCAACCCCATGCCCCAGCCCTGACCCCCCCCAAAGCCAGCACCCTGTACCCCCTCCTGCACCCCAACTCCCAGCCCTGACCCCCCTCCCAAAGCCAGCACCCTGTACCCCCTCCTGCACCCCAACTCCCAGCCCTGACCCCCCTCCCAGATCCAGCACCTGTACCCCCTCCTGCACCCCAACCCCATGCCCCAGCCCTGACCCCCCTCCCAAAGCCAGCACCCTGTACCCCCTCCTACACCCCTGCCCCAGGCTCATCGCAGAGCCCCCTCCCACACTTGGCCCCAGCCCAGAGCGAGCACCCCCTCCCGAACCCCAACCCTCTACCCCAGACCGGTGAAAGTGAGTGAGGGTGGGGAGAGCGAGCAACTGATAGAGGGGGGGATGGAGTGAGCAGGGCGGGGCTTTGGGGAAAGGGTGGGGTAGATCCTGGGTTACCCTTAAATTCAAAAAGTGATCTTGGGCGTAAAAAGGTTGGAGACCACTGGTCTATACTCATGCTGCATTGACCTCTTTACATTGACCACGGCTCAGCGTCGCTCAGGGAGCTGGTGAACTATGTCAGTGTAACGGGGCAGTGTAGATCAGGCCTGTCTTCTGGCCCACCCCGGTTACCACTGGAGCCTCCTACTGCTCCCCGTGGCTACTTCACCCTCTCTCGAATTCTGTATTCCCAGGCAAGATCCCAGCGCTTACCCTCCCCATAACTTCTCCTTGTCTGGTGGCATTCCTGACCCGCCCGCTCTTTGGGAACCCTCACTTACCCTTTTGGGGGTTTCCATAAAATGCACCACTTCCCCACTTCAGCGCCACGGCGCGCAGAGAGGGCTTCGGTTCAGGAGATCCCATTTCCAGCAGCAATTCTGGGAATCGCTTCTTTCTCAGCCCCCTGCAGGCCGCACTCTCTCACAGGCTGCCCTCTGTATTCGCCAAATGCTGTGCGACCGTAGCACCCTCGTGGCCTAGATGGAGTTTGCTCTGCAGGCGGCTCCGGTGGAGAAACGGTACACGCAGGGACGCAGCAGGGAAAGTCCCTTCCGCCCCAGGGGCACCTGTTTCAGCCCCCCGGAGTGACACACACACCGGAATAGTACAGTGAATATAGGAAAGGGAATATTTATTCACAGAGGGGTGAGATGAGAAAAACAACAGGGGGAAATATAAGGGGAGCAGTAAAACAGGGTTACAGCCAATGCGAGGCCCCACAGTCTGACAGGGCAGACACCGAGCACACAGCGTTCAGGAGTCCTGGGCAGAGTTCCAGTCCAGGGGTGAGTCTTGGGTGTTCCTGGTTGTCTTCGGCGCCAGTGAACTTCCCCCAGCAAACCCCTCCGGCGCCCTCTTCTGCCGCTCTCTGCAAAGCCACACAGAGCGACCACCTCCCCACTTACCGAGCTACAGCCTCCCTCCTTATTCCCAATGCAAAGTCACCAGCCCCAGTAGTCACGGCCCCATACAGCAGCGGTGATACTGGGTCCAGCTCCAGTTTGTCCTTCTTGGGCGATTCCTCCCTGGCACAGTGCTCCTCCTGGTTCCTGTCCTGGGATGTCCCCGGTCCGCCGCTCTGTCCCTCCCAGGCTTCAGGCAGGTTCTTGTTCTGTTTCACTGGGGGCCTGCCTGTTGCAGGCCTCTTGTCTGGAGCTTCAGACACACCTACCCCCTGGCTTTCCTTCGTCCCAGGTGGCTGGACCCACAAGCACTTCCTCTGGCTCAGGACAAGGGTTTACAGGGGCCACGCTCTCTAAACCCCCAGGGGGTTACAAGTGCACGTTGGGAGCTGAGGGGCTGGAGAGGCTTAGATGCCAGACTCTTAACACAGCTCTCCTGGGCCTGTGCAAACTGGCATTTCTCAAAAGCTCATCACTTTGCCAAATGTGGGTGGTTTTTCCACAGGAACAGCGAAAGGCTGATCCCAGAGTGACCCCTTCCCGCCCCATTACCCCCCGCCAATTCCAAGCTTCTCAGTGAAACAGGTGTAAGAATTATTTGAACATGGACAAAATAATGTAGGTTCCTCTGATCTCATACACTGAAATGGTTATTTCCCTCCCAAAACTCAGCCAAAGGCAGATGCACGGCATGGACAGTGCTGCCGGTGCGTGTACACACACACACACACACTTCTGCATTCCCCCTGCCGTCTCCATCCCACCAATGAGCCATTAAGATTTGCACATGCCTTACCACAAGGCTTTGGGCTCCTTCCTCTCCCCGCCTGTCCCTGGGTTTGTGATGTCCTCCTGTTCTGTCAGGCCAAAGCCCATTTGTTCACTCTTTGGGACTCGTCTTGTTTCTGTGAAGTACCTGCTTTTGGGCACTCAGAAATCCTGTTTCTTTCTCTAACTCTGCTTGCTTTGGGGGACGATTTATTCTAGCAGTCTGACTCTGCTTGGTGTAGGTTGATGCTCTCTTGCTCCAAGTCCCTGTCTTGTTTCCATGGTTCTGTGGAACGGAATAAATCGAAGATTAAACAATACAGCCCGTGGGAGTGGCCTTTCTGCTTTGGAGGAAGCCTAGCGGTAGGAGCGTCTAATGCTAAAACCCTAATGCTGAGATTATCAGAGGTTTATCACAAGAACAACAACAGAAACCTTCCCCAGGCATTTGCAGGCTGCCTTTGGACCTTTTTCACTAGCTTAACAAACACACAAGAATTTGTCAGGCTCTTTCTTCATGGCAAAACTATGCCTGGAATGTTTCTTGAAGGGGCAGGTGGGATGGTTCCAAGGAAGTCTAATGGTCGGAGTTATCCCTAATCCCCTCTTCAGGGAATAAGCCGAGTGGAACCTTTCAAACCCCTCAGTTTCACTCCGCGCTGCAGCTGACAGCCCTGTTCTATAAACAAGTAGAATCTGAGCAGACAAGGTTGCTCTGTGTTGGCATCTCTTGGCATCTGTTGCTCAGAGTTTAGTTCTGTCCCTTCTCGGCCCAGTTTGTTGCGCTGTCCTTGATGCCCATAGCAGGATAACGAGCCCCCTGTGTGCTCCTTCCCACAAGCCAGCATGCAGGAGTAGCTGATCTATTTGTCCCTGGCTAGGCTCAGACTTCGAAGGAACTTTTAGAAGCAGGGAAAATTCTTACACTATAGTTGTACTTGCTTGTGTTTTGACAGTCGGGAATTTGTCTTCACTCCCGTTTTCCAGAGACAGTGTTCTATTTATTTAAATGGAATATATGGGCCCAAAGAGCTAGAGGTGGTAACATGACCCTGTCACCGCCTGGCATTAAACTGTTAAACAAGGCTTGGGGTTTGGTATCCAGAGACCTCAGCCTGCTTAGTCCCAAGGCAAATACACCATTAAAATCCTTTTAACCTTTTATTAAAGATACAGAAAAGAAGGGGAAAGGTTAAAACATTTTATATGTAAAGTATTAAGTGCAGCTTTCATTCTAACAACTTCCCTTGTTCACTTGCCCTTTCACTGTAGAGTTCCTATAAGGAAAACCCCTTGTTTCCCTATTTTTTAGCTGATATTAAAGATAGCAATAGCTGACCTTTTAGGGAAAAAGGCAGGGAGTGAGCTGAGAGGGGCAGGGGTGGTTGTCGTTTCAGAGATTCATAGATCCCAAGGCCAGAAAGGAGCTTTGTGATCATCCAGTCTGACTTGTATAGCCCAGGTCAGAGACCTGCCCCCAAATCATTCCTAGAGCAGAGCTTTTAGAAAAACATCCAGTCTGGATTTAAAAATTGTCAGCGATGGAGAATCTACCACGACCCTTGGGAAATTGTTCCAATGTGTTTCCATTCTGAATTTGTCTAGCTTCAACTTCCAGCCATTGGATTATGTTAGACCTTTCTTGGCTAGATTCATGAGTCCATTATTAAATATTTATTTCCCACGTAGGTACATCGAGACTGTCATTGGGTCACCCCTTAACCTTCTCTTTGTTAAGCTAAATAGATTGAGCTCCTTGAGTCTATCACTCTATGGCAGGTTTTCTAATCCTTTCATCATTCTTGTGGCTCTTCTCTGAACCCTCTTCAGTTTATCAGCAGCCTCCTTGAATTCTGGGCACCGGAATGGGATGCAGGATTCCAGCAGCAAGTTGCACCAGGGCCAAATGCAAATACTCCCGCTTGGGATTCCCCTGTTTGTGCATCGCAGGATCCCATTTGGCCACAGTATCTCACTGGGAGCTCAAGTTCAGCTGATTTTCCACCGTGACCTACAAATCTTTTCCTGAGTCCCTGCTTCCCAGGATAGAGCCCCCCATCCTGTAAGTACGGCTGACATTTTTTGTTCCTAGTTTCATACATTTACATCAAGCCATATTAAAACACATATTGTTTGCTTGTGCCCAGCTTACCAGGTGATCCAGATCGCTCTGTGTCAGTGACCTGTCCTCTTCATTATTTACCCCTGCCCCAATTTTTATGTTATCTGCAAACTTTGTCAGTGATGAAATATTGAATAGCATAGGGCCAAAACCCAATCCCGGTAGGATCCCACTGGAAATACTCTCTCACAGGGACTGTTCAACATTTACACTTACTTTTTGAGAACAATCAGTTAGCCAGTTTTTAATCCATTTAATATATGCCGTGTTCATTTTATATCATTCTAGTTTCTTTATCAAGATGTTATGAGGTACCAAGTCAAAAGCCTTAAAGTTGTCCAAGTATCTTACATCAGCACTAATCTGCCAGGGGCCTGGCCTGCAGCAGAGCCAGCAATGAGCTCAGCTGGCCCTGAGACAAGCGTTCCGACTGGCTGCACCACCTGACAGAAGGAGGCAGCAGGCTGATAGAGTAGCAGCAGTAGTCCAGGAGCTGCTCAACACATTCCTAGCCTTCAGCTGTGCGTGGTCCTGTCCCTGCCTCCACTGTCTCGAGACTTGCTCTAGACTCTACCTGCTCCTGCTCCGGCCCCCATCTTCTCCTTGACTTCTGACTCCCAGCTCTGACCCTCGCCTCTGCCTTCTGACTTCAACGCTGGTTAACCCTTCAGCATAGGCTTTGGTTTCTCACACCTGGCTATGACCCTTGACTTTGTTCCTGGACCTGCCCCATCATGATTCAGCTCTAACTGGTAGACTGGATTCTTGTTCCAATCACTAGGCCAGAGAGCCCACAACTCAGTCTTTGACATAATCCAATCTAAAAAAGCTATTAAGTTAGCTTGGCTTTCCATAAAACCATGTTGATTGGCATTAATTGTGTTACTGTCCTTTAATTCTTTATTAATCGAGTCCTGTATCAGCTGCTCCAATATTAAGCCTGGGATTCATGTCCGGCTGACAGGTCTATAATTGCCCAAGTCATCCCATTTATCCCTTTTACACATTGGCACAACATCAACTTTTTTTCTGTCTTCTGGGACTTCCCTGATGTTCCAAGATCTATGCAACATTAATGGTGCAGCAAACTCCTTGGCCAGCTCTTTTAAAATTCTTGGATGCAAGTTATTCTGACTGCTGATTTTAAAATGTCTAATTTTAGTAGCTGCTGTCTAATATCCTCATGAGTTATTATTGGGATGAAAGTGTTTCAGCATCATCATTGCATGATAATAACTACATTATTTTCCCCCCAAATATAAAACAGAAATCTTTATTGAATATGTCTACCTTTTCTGCATTATTATTGACAATTCCACCATTTCTATTTAGTAGTGGAGCAATAACACTTCTAGGATTCTTTTTTATTCTTAATATACATAACAATCTTATTATGCTTATTTTTTTGGCCATATATTTCTCCTTGCTTCCTTTTGCTTCCCTTATCAATTTTCTACAATGTCCAGCTTCTGATTTATATTCATTGTTATCAACTTCCACTTTCTCTCATTCATTATGTATTATTTTTTATAGCTGCTTTCACTTCATCTCTAAGCCAGGTTCGTTTTTTGACCTTCTTTCTCAACTGTGATTTTTTGGACAACTAATAAATGTTCTTAAATAATTCCCAACTATTATTCACTTTTTTTGGTTTAAACTGTCTCTCCCAACTGATTAGGCTGATAATCTGACAAGCCCCACCAAACCTGCAGGTGTGCTGGATACTCACACTGCTTCACTGGGGACCGAATACACTGCTCATGCTATCTCACTTGGATGCTAGTGGAGCTCTCAGGGGAGGAAAGTTTGTGCCCTGGGTGCTGTTTTGCTGAGCTGATTTTTAACCTAGTGCACCTTGACCGCTTTTGCCATTTTGGAAAAAGAATTACACCACTGTGAAATGTTTAGTCACAGTGAACCAGCCTTGCCATATACTGCAAAAGGTTAACATTAGAGGTGGCTGGAAAATGGAAATCCCTGCCCATGGAAAATTTTGCATTTTTGAAAAATGTTTTGTCTTGAATCAGGATAAAAAGTGAAAAATACCAAATTTCTCCTGGGAAGGGATTTTCAGGAAAATTCCATCTCAGGAGAACTGAAACAATTTTTCACCTGCTCCCCTGAAAGGTTCTTGTCAATTTCTCTGTCTCCTGGAGTGAAATTGACAAGAGCTCTCCAGGTGGGCAGTTGCTAAGCCCTCATTTTGATTTTCCTGATGAAAAATTGAATTTTTCTGGCAATATTAAAATTTCCCCACAGAAACTTTCAATTTTTGCGAAAAGGCAAAATCCCTGGGATGAAAAATTCCCAACCAGCACGAGTGAACATTTGCCACCACAATTAGGACAATTCCCTGACTCTTCTGCCCTTTCTCCCACTATTTTCCAAGGGCCTCCGTCATAAACAATGTGTACGTGCAGAAGAGGGGATATGAGTCTAAGGAGTATAATTCAACCGCAAGCAAAGGGGCTGTTGATTGTAATCAGCGGTGAATAACCAAGGGTTTGAAAACTATGCTGAGAAGGCCCCTTTTAAAGTGTTGATGCTGTTACCAAAACCAAATGATGTAAGTTCCAAAACAAGTAAGTTGAGCTGTGTGTTCTAGCAGGGGAGCCCCCTCCTCACCACGTGCTAGTTGATATAATTCTGATACAGCAAAGCAGAACGAGCCAGCCAGACCAATCCGATCTCATTTAGCTCTTCTGGCATCAGAGCCTATCCCGAGCTATCACTCTCTCACACGCTAACCCACTCACCTTTGCACCCACTCACTCCCCCAAACATTAGACAGGCTTGAAATGGAATGTACCCCTCAGACGTCAAGAGGAAATCAACTCCTACATCTTAAACTAAGCCAGTTTATTTTGTGAGTGCTTTCCCTGGTACCTAGGCTGAAGATTCACTGTTATTTATGAGTATTGATGCTGCAGGCTGCAGCTGCAGCTTGGTTTGCTTCCTTATCTGTGGTATTTCTTGTGTTTGTGGCTGATGTGTTAGTGCAGAGCAGTTCCCATCCAAAAGAGATCATGGCAAAGACACATATTTCAGATCCAGACTCTCTGTCTCCACAGCACCCTCCCATCCATCCAGCCTCCATCAACAGCAAAAGAGTTTCTATGCTAGAAATGACCATGCTCACCCAGGAGCTGTCAATGCCCCTTGTTTACTTTCCCTGACAAACTGTGAAATGCTTGTGGCACCTTAGAGACTAACAAATTTATTTGAGCATAAGCTTTCGTGAGCTACAGCTCACTTCATCGGATGCATTCAGTGGAAAATACAGTGGGGAGATTTATAAATACACAGAGAACATGAAACACTGGGTGTTACCATACACACTGTAACCAGAGTGATCACTTAAGGTGAGCTATTACCAGGAGGAGAGTGGGGTGGGGTGGGGGGGGGCTTTTGTAGTGATAATCCAGGTGGGCCATTTCCAACAGTTGTCAAGAACGTCTGAGGAACAGTGGGAGGTGGGGAGGGGGACTAAACATGGGGAAATAGTTTTACTTTGTGTAATGACCCATCCACTCCCAGTCTCTATTCAAGCCTAAGTTAATTGTATCCAGTTTGCAAATTAATTCCAATTCAGCAGTCTCTCATTGGAGTCTGTTTTTGAAGTTTTTTTGTTGAAGAATTGCCACTTTTAGGTCTGTAATCGAGTGACCAGAGAGACTGAAGTGTTCTCCGAATGGTTTTTGAATGTTATAATTTTTGACATCTGATTTGTGTCCATTTATTCTTTTACGTAGAGACTGTCCAGTTTGGCCAATGTACATGGCAGAGGGGCATTGCTGGCACAGGATGGCATATATCACATTGGTAGATGTGCAGGTGAACGAGCCTCTGATCGTGTGGCTGACGTTATTAGGCCCTGTGATGGTGTCCCCTGCTGGAAATGGCCCACCTTGATTATCACTACAAAAGGTTCCCCCCACCCAGCTCCTGGTGGTAATAGCTCACCTTACCTGATCACTCTCCTTACAGTGTGTATGGTAACACCCATTGTTTCATGGTCTCTATGTATATAAATCTCCCCACTGTATTTTCCGCTACACGCATCTGATGAAGTGAGCTGTAGCTCACGAAAGCTTATGCTCAGATAAATTGGTTAGTCGCTGAGGTGCCACAAGTCCTCCTTTTCTTTTTGCGAATACAGACTAACACGGCTGTTACTCTGAAACCTGTGAAATGCTTCTGGATCATAGTAAGGGGTCAGTTCTTGAGGGAGGGGGGAGCAGTATCCAAACAGCTGTGGCTGAGCTGGCTATCTGCCTCGTGGACTGGGACATGTCTCACAACCAATTTAGTCCCATCTGCTTTGGAGCCATTTCACTACGGAGGAATGTTGTTCTCTCCTCTTCTTACCTACAAGTTGGGTCTCCCCAGTTCGTTTGATAAGAGAATTCATTCCATTTGATTTGTTCCTCACTGAAGCTGTGCACACGAGCTGAGAGAACCTTTGCCCTTGTGACTCTTCTCAGGAACTTATGTTGGGATAACTGTGTTGCTCAAGGATGTGGAAAATCCATGCCCCTGAGTGATGTAGTCACACCCACCTAACCCCCAGTGTTGATGGAAGGGCTTCTGCCTCTCGGGGAGGTGGGCGTACTTACACTGACGGGAGAAGCTTTCTCATCGGCACAGGTCACGTCTTCCCTAAGCGCTGCAGTGCGGTAAGTGTGGACAAGCCTTCAGAGTTAGCCTGTGTTATGTCTCCAGGCAGTGGTGGACACACACCAGGGCATGGATCCCAGATGCATCAGGCATGGACCTTGATGGGATATACTGCACCCATTCCACACCACTTCGCCAGTTGGCACAGCGATTGCATTTGTGGTTCACCTTAAAGAACGACTGCACTGAAAGCGGGAAGAAGGTGGATCTGCGAGCCTGCCCGGAGAGAAGACCCTGGGCATGGACAGGCACTGAGCAAGGACTCTTCTGGCAGATGTCCCCTGTTTCCCTCTGTGGGGGAATCTCCCCCTTGATCCCATGGAGCAATGAGGAGTCTCCTCCCAACCATGCTCAGGGCTCCACTTTGCAGCCAAGAAGGGCTGGACTATGCTGCATGTGGAGACAGTCCTTCAACAGGCCAGTGGTTTTTCAGTTCAGTGTCTGCCTCAGGGCCTCCCCCCAGCCATGGTGCGGGGTGAGCCTGCAGTTCAGACCCAGCAACCAGCCCCTGAGGGGGTCATGCAGGTTCCCCTGGGGGAGGGTCAGACCCATTGCCAGGTGGCCGCATGCAGCCCAGACAGATTAGACCCACTCAGATTGTTTCTCTAGGATCCATGTATTTTTAGTAAAGTCGGCATTTCTTTCTGCTTGAATTACCATGAAGGCAAAATAGCATTTCTAGGCTCCGAGGCACCTGCTGTGTATTAGCTGGGAAAAAGCAGAAACCCCTAGAAAGAAGCCAGAGGTGGCCATAGCAGTCTGTCTCCCACGTTGCAGTGATTCCGCTCTGCTGGGGATTTTACACAAAGGTTATAGGCTCTGCCTTGTGCCCCATCTGCGCTGTTCATTAGATGCCCGTGTAAACGTTTCTGACTGTCCCTTCCCGTGCTCCTTCCCTGAGGAGAGAGAGCAGCTCTCGGCAGTGTCAGTGGCTTGCACTTTCAGGGGAGAGAGTCAGAGAAGGGATGTGAAGAGGGAGAGCTTGGAGCCTTTGGCCTGCACCATAAGCCAGCTGGGATGGTGGCCAGGCATGGAGGCTTCCCGGCAAGGCTGAGGCAGTGCCCTCAGCAGGAACAGCCTCTGGGCCCCAAGGGTTGCCTCGACCAGTGCCACGCATGACAACTGCCAGCTACCTGGTCCCCACGATGGTTTCTCCGCATTAGTGATCCTCGGTTAGCTAATCCGTGGTAAGAAAGCACCTTTCTTCCAAGTGTGCATGCAGTGGTGTGAAATCCTAGAGCGGACAAGGCATGGGTTGCATTCCCTGACGGCAGGCAGATGAGACCAGACCACCCCCCACTTCGGGTGACCTCGATTAACTCTGTCCGAACTTAACATGGAGACAACTAGCTGCATGTAAGCATACACCTGGCTGTGCTGGGAAGACACAGCCTCACACTTCCCCTTGGGCAGCCTGGCCTCAGTGCAGCTGATCAGCCTGTCCAGATGGGAGTGGAAGCCCCACTCATTATTAAGGTTGCCTGAACTGTCCCATTATAACACCCTCTTGTCAGTTGCCTATAACTTCACCAGACTCAACCGTTAGGGCTGAAATTTCCCGTGCTGGCTTCCTGCATCAGGCTGAATATTTATGGAAAATTTGAACCACAATAGTTCAGCCATTTCTGAGACTGATTCTAGGGAATGACACCTTGTTTTGCCCACGTTACATTCTCTGAGAAGCTCTAGGGCCAAAGTGCTTCAGAGCAGGGGTGTGCCAGGGAGGTGCCTTTTGCCAGCCTTGTGAAAACCCACCAAATGATAAGCCTTTGCAAAATTGCAGTTTGCACAATGTCAGTGTAGACTAGCTAGAGCTGGGCAGCCAATTTCCCAAAGGTTCTGTCCACATTGAGCTCACGTCAGCCCGGGGCTGAGCAGGACTTCGTCAGGTCTAGGTTTAGACACCTGCACGGTGTCTCTCCTGGACTGTGACCCCCCACCACAGGGGATACGGTCCTGCAGGGTACTTTACAAATGAAGTTAGGGCTCCACCAGCGGGTTCAAATCACTGTCGGTTTTTCATGCAATAACTTTGTTTTCAGATTTATCTTTTTGAGCCCTTGCCCTGGTTTCCTCACCCTGGGTGCGTGGGACACAGCCCCTGCTATCGGAACGTTCCCCCTGCCTCCTGCTCAGTTATAACTGAGGGTTAGATAAACAAACACCCCCACCGCCCACCTGGGTCCCGCTGTCCCCCTGCTCAGCTCCCCTTCCCTGCCACGTGGCTTCACGGGTGACTAGCAGCCAGAGATAATGGGCAAGCCCTTTAGAAGATCTTAGGGGAAGGTGAGGCTTATCAGAAGATGCCTTGCCAATTTCACGAGATTGCAGAGGCTGCCACGGAGCACAGGGGAGAGCGGAGCCAGAGGTGTTTGTGGAGGAGAGGGGACAGCTATGGGCTGAGGGAGCTGGGAAGAAGCACTAGCCTGTTGCACTTTAAAACTGCTGCTTAACTTCCCACTAAGATATATAATAATAAACACCAACCAGAGAATTCACCTTACCATAGCTCTGAATACCCGGCTCCCCGGGAATTCAGCTGGGAGCTGTAGCCTCCCCCTGCATCTGCAGCCTGGCAAGAACTCTACTCCCCATCCACGGGGGCGCTGGGTATTTTTGTTATGATTAATTGTCTGCAAGGAGTGCCTTTCCTCCTTCCTAGTTCATGTTGGGCTCCAGCCCGCGTGGGAAGGTCTAGACGGCTATTTCCAGCCCTGGAGCAAGAGCCCCGCAAGCCTGCCGCAGTGGGCCCAGGCTCGGAGCCTTGCTGCCATGGGTGTTCTGTAGCGCAGATGTACCCAGAGGTGTTAAAGCCAGCAGGGAGTGCTCTGCATGAATCTGACCTGCAGAGCACAGGCTGCAGCATTTCACCCAGTGGGTCCTGCACTGGGGGGAATTACTCTCCCCCACGACGCATGTGACACCATGGAGCCCGACAGCTTCTGGCTGGGCTAGAGCCCGTCTCCCAGAAACGCACAATCTCAGTGTAAAGGCTCTTCCATTAGCTCAGCTGTGTCACGCTGCCTGGACTAGCTGCCCCGGACCCCTGCTGCTCTCTGAGTGACCCTGGCTGGCTTGAGAGGTCCCCTGCCTCAGGGTGGAATCCCAGGAGTCTCCCACTCCCGGCCAGCCCTGGCTGCAGTCCTAGCCCTGGGATGGACTGGGCTTACCTCAGCAGGCCTGACGGCCTTCAGGCAGCACCCGCAGTTCTGTCCCCCCAGGAGCAATGACACTGTAAGCGGTGACCAGGCTGCTGCCTTCGAGTGCATATTATTTATTGGACTAAAACAATGATCTGGTCCATACGTAGGCCTGCCTATCCCTAAAGCTTACTATCCGCTGGAGCTGGGGAAAGCCTCAGGTGCTTTCTGACGCTCCCTCACGACCTGTCTCTCTCTTCCATCCAGCCTGGTCTCCCCAGGGACCGCACCTGACAACTGACCACCTCCCTTCTCTCTGGAGAAGAGCTTTTTAACTGTGGATAGACCCATGGCGTGGCAGTTCCCAGCCTGGCTGTGTCCCTTTGGCCCGGAGGCTGGCAGTGGGGCATGGTCCTTGTAATTGCCTTCCGCTGTTTGTTTCCCAGCGAGTTTTCCTCACAGCCCACTATCCCACTAGCGCAGTCTATTGGTCAGCACACGGCAGGAAGGTTTGTGACCCAACAGACACTTCCCCTCACTTACCAGGTCTCATATACTATTCATACACTTATTATAGCTCAGCATCCTTAGACTATCACAGCACATCTCCATGCCCGTCACAAATCATCCCAAAGGCCCCTCACTGGGAAGTCACCATTTTGTCCATTGTGAATTTGTATAACTTCACCGGCCAGCCACTGGGTCTTGTTCTGCCTTTGTCCACTAGACAAAAGAGCCCTCACCATCAGAAACCATCGCCCTGTGCAGATTCTTACAGACCATGATATAATGAGGAGAAAACTTTGCAAGACATGTGAGAAACCAGGAAGAAACGTCATTGTTACGCATTTATTTCATTTCCATGCAGCTCAAACATCTCTCACGTGGTAACTTCCCAAAGGAGCTGCAATCTGTGTCACTGAAACCCTCAGAAGGTTTTGGAAGTGTTCCTGAGAGACTAGAAAGGAGAGTGAGTTCGGAGAGCTCCTGCTAAAGCATTGTTTCTTTGGCTTTCTTTCTTTCAGACACACGAATCAGGCAAGTGTGCTTCCTGCCGGGCAGCATACAGCTATATCCTGCTTTGCTCCTGAGGATCTGCTGGAGTGGGAGACCTCACCCCCGAGACGTGCAAGACAGGATCTGGAATGAAACATGACAGAGTCCAGCCTTTCTCCTGTTCACTCCGGAGAACTTCAGCAAGTCCTGGCCACATGCCCCAGAATGGGATTTTCATTCTCGGATTGCTAGCCACATGTTCTCGCTTTCATTTACACACTCTCCTGAGGAGGTTTTTAGGTCTAAATTTTCTCTATGGAATCTTAAAGTGCAATTTCCCTTTGAAAGGTGACTCTGAAAGATGGCTCACTGGGGCTCTGTGTTTATTTTCTCTCCGTGACTGCCACTCAAACGGGCTCAGTTTACAAGTAAAGGGCTGGTTATTTGACCTGCCCGTCCTGCCCACAGGGAGCAGCTCTGCTGTGCACCACGGCCCCGCTTCAACAGACCCTTTCCAGAGCAGAGCTGCACTCAACAGTTGCTGTTTGATGCAGGAAGGGACCCACTTTCTAAATAGATTAAGTCTGGTTATTTTAAAATCTGTTAGATTTAGAGAGCTATTATTTACAAGGATTTCCTAGGATTGTTCTGTCCCTGTGCTTTTCCAGCTGCCCGGCAATAATAGTTATCTAGCAAAAGAGATATGCTGAACAGGACTCTGTGATTCCAGCACACAAGAGCGATGCTTGAAACCTAAGTTGTTAAACGGCAGCTTTCATTTCAGCCCACTCACTTACATGTGTCTGGGGAAAGCAACATAAGGAGGGAAAATGTTATTTCTGAGCTCCTATGAAGGTATAATAAACACTGGAAAATAAATAAACAGGCTGAAAACAAAAAAAAACCCTGGATAATACAAAGAAAGAAAGAAAGAAAGAAAGAAAAGATTTTACACTGGCCAGTTCTCATCTCTCTGTACCTGGCTCCAATGCAGTGTGGCGTGCACAGAAGGAGTTTTCACATTCATGATAGGTGCAACAAACAATCTTTTTTCCCCCAAGCAAAGATTTGTTCTTTCGGTGCAGTGCCCAAAATAAGGCCAGAAAACTCTTCCTGACAATCTGAAAATGATTCACAGAAGGGCTGCCAAGTGCTATAGAGCAAACTTGGGCTGAGTGCCAGGGTGACCCCACTCTGATTTCGGAGTTTGGCGATGCATTTTTTTCAGCCTACAACATGGGACAATATCTCCTAATTGGAGTAGAGAGGGTGGAAAATCTGCAGATGACTTGGTTATTTAGGTTAGCCAGGCCAGTGAAGACTGGGAGGAACTTCAGAGAGGCCTAAACAAGGTGGACAACATGATGGCAAATGAAAGTCAGTGCAGATAAATGCGAAATTGGAGGGGAAAATTTTAACTACTCACACATCTTACAGGCTTCTAAATTAACTGCAAAAAGAAAAGGAGGACTTGTGGCACCTTAGAGACTAACCAATTTATTTGAGCATAAGCTTTCGTGAGCTACAGCTCACTTCATCGGATGCATACTGTGGAAACTGCAGAAGACATTATATACACAGAGACCATGAAACAATACCCCCTCCCACCCCACCCTCCTGCTGGTAATAGCTTATCTAAAGTGATCACTCTCCTTACAATGTGTATGATAATCAAGTTGGGCCATTTCCAACACAAATCCAGGTTTTCTCACCCTCCACCCCCCCCACACAAACTCACTCTCCTGCTGGTAATAGCCCATCCAAAGTGACCACTCTCTTTACAATGTGTATGATAATCAAAGGGGGCCATTTCCAGCACAAATCCAGGTTTTCTCACCCCCCCCCCCAAACACACACACACAAACTCACTCTCCTGCTGGTAATAGCTCATCCAAAGTGACCACTCTCTTTACAATTTCAGAGTAACAGCCGTGTTAGTCTGTACCTGGATTTGTGCTGGAAATGGCCCAACTTGATTATCATACACATTGTAAGGAGAGGTTTCAGAGGAACAGCCGTGTTAGTCTGTATTCGCAAAAAGAAAAGGAGTACTTGTGGCACCTTAGAGACTAACCAATTTATTTGAGCATGAGCTTTCGTGAGCTACAGCTCACTTCATCGGATGCATACCGTGGAAACTGCAGCAGACTTTATATACACACAGAGAATATGAAACAATACCTCCTCCCACCCCACTGTCCTGCTGGTAATAGCTTATCTAAAGTGATCAACAGGTGGGCCATTTCCAGCACATTTCCAGTAAGGAGAGTGATCACTTTAGATAAGCTATTACCAGCAGGAGAGTGGGGTGGGAGGAGGTATTGTTTCATGGTCTCTGTGTATATAATGTCTTCTGCACTTTCCACGGTATGCATCCGATGAAGTGAGCTGTAGCTCACGAAAGCTCATGCTCAAATTAATGGGTTAGTCTCTAAGGTGCCACAAGTCCTCCTTTTCTTTTTGCGAATACAGACTAACACGGCTGCTACTCTGAAACCTAAATTAACTGCGTCAGTGAAAGAAAGGGACCCAGACATCCCTGTGGACAGTTCAATGAAAACCTCTGCTCAATATGCAGCTGCAGACAAACAAGCAAACATGACGTTTGGGTGCGTAAGAAATGGGGATGGTGAATGATGCTGAAAATACGACAATGCCTCCTAAGAGGGGAGACCGTGCTGCGGTGGTGGAGAAGTGGTCTGACCAGCCAGACCAGCTACTGAGGAGAACGGGGGCGCGATGCACCCGAACTAGAACTCCCACGAGACACTGTGGCTGCCCTTCAGAATCAAAACAGCATTTTGATTTACAATTTTTTACCAAACCCTCCGAATTGTCTGTGCATCCCCCTCCACTCACTTGCAAACCAGGTTCCCCAAGCCCTGGACAGCCAGAGCTGTTGGAGGCCAAGGGCCCCCAAGGGCGGCTGCTTGCCCTATGGTAGAGCATTCCTGGCTGGAATTAGACTGTCACCCAGGCTTTGCTGAGGTCACCGTGCTGCCCTGGGGGCCCTAAATGCTCTTAAAGCTCCAGCTCCCTTGGCTGATGGTGATTCACAGCTCCTCTGGGGTGGAAATGAAGCCAATAGAGCTGTGCTGGCTTATGACAGCTGAGGATCTGGCTCATTAAGCAGATCACAATGGCTGACCTGCACCTCCCCAGAGACACACGCATGCCTCCCACTGTCCAGCGTAAGGGGGGTAGTAATCATCAGAGAGCTAGCCCTTGGAGAAACCCAGATAGTGGGAGGAAGTTGTAGGCCAAAAGCCTAATGGGGAGAAATTGTCTCTGGTAAATTTTACTCCATTTCGCTTATTTTGCTAAGCTTTGAATTAGTAAGAAGAAACTGTAGCCTTGAATTAGTAAGAAAAAATTGTTCTAAGTTTATTCTTTGCTGATTGTGTGAATGATTATTCTTAGAAGGACAGAAGTTTTATGCCTGTAATTATTGCCTGATTTACTGTTTGGTGTGTGAGTGAAGAATGTATGGCATACTAATTAACTGAGAAAAGACAGCTGGGCCAGATGGTCAAGAGGGGAGTGGAGAAGTGGAGAGGCACCAACTTTATTATCAGAATCACCTGGATGGCAGATTGATGACCCTAAGGCAAAGGCACACGCCCCAAGAACAAGATAAGGAGTTGATCCAGAGGGACGAGATAAGAAACAGTGGCGGAGCCCCCTGGTAACAACTCAAAATAATGCTAATTAAGAGCAACCTTGAGATTGACAGCTCCAGTGTGACACAGCAAGATCTATAGACTTCTATGGAAATTTATTACTATAAAAGAAGGGTGTATTGCCATGGGACTTTGGGTTAGTTCTACATCAACATCAGCTCTTCGAATGCGTTCAACAGAGACCCAGTTCCCCTCCCTCATGTGCAGTTTCAGCTGGTCACTGGAACTGACCAAGCAACACTAAGGACTAGTATCTATAAGATCCAGCTGCAGAATCTTTTGGGGTCTGTCTGTGTGTGAATGGAAGCATATGCTGATTTTAATGCTTAAATTGTACTCTCAATAAACGCAGTGTATTGCCTTATCCCCTTTGAAAAGATTCCGTGTGCTTCTTATAAGCATAACAGTTTTGGTGGAGAATTGTGGTGGGGGGAACAAGGTGAGACATCGTGCTTATTGTAAGAGTCTGCATAAAACAAAATTGGTCGATCATTATAGAATTTGGTGTGCACACCCCCACTCGTAGTGAGCCGAGTAAAATTGGAGGAGAACTTAGAGTTTTGTGCTCCACCCTGAGCACCGGAGTAAACTCTGAAGGATATCAGAGTTTCATGCTGTATTTTCTGTGTGAAACCAAACTCTGAAGGCTACAGGATTTTGGGCAGTGTAGTATTTTTTGTGAGTGATATTGATGTGATTTCACAATTTTGAGAGAAATGTTTAAGGGAAAAGGGACCAGGAGGGGTGGGGGCTAATTGAGGAGCCCACCCTCCTTCCTAAAATGGTAGTGGAACAAAGTCTGTGCCCATGAAAAGGGGCAGTTCCGCAAGGAAAGCAGGATCAGGCCCAGACAAGCTGGCAGGCAACAGATAAAGAGATTGGAAACCTTGCTGGGAGCCCTGGGGGGCACAGTGGTAGAGTAAGGGAAGCAGTAAGTATAGGCCTGGGGAATTCAAATCCCTGGGACAATAATTGAAATGGTGATATCTGAGCTGAGGAAGGTGTCATTTTGGGAGCTAAACAAGTGATTTAAGTAGGAAAAACAAGTTAACTCTGCAGAGGCTGGAGGGAATTAAGCAGTGGAATGTTCTAAAAATGTTAGAGGCAAAGAAACAATCCGATTTAAATCATTTAACTATGAACAATTTAATTAAATTTACTAAAGAACAGAAGGGTTTTCTATTGGAATTTAACTGCCCCCAAATGTATAAAAGGGAATGTAATCTATGTACAGCTGTGTAAAATAATTAAAGCAGTGCAATGGATGTTAAAAAGAAAAAAAAAGTAAAATTTTAAGAACCTAAACCAACACTCCTGGTTTGTAAAACCCTGTTTTGCAGGTTTGTGATGACTCGGTTTTGTTTTGTTTTTAAATAATGCCAGTAAAAATCTTTTTGAATCTTTCATTCAAAGTTGCAAAACCGACAGACACTTTTTGCCAGACCACAGGTAATTAGTGTTGTTTGGCTTGCATTTAACCCTTAAGGTACCACAATGCTTTATAAGGTTTAATACGTTTTTAAATAAAGACCCAAGTCATGGATGTAATAAGGGGCAGCCAAGAGCTGCAGTAAAAATAAAAAAAGGAAGAAGACAGTGCCCTCTGGAGCAACAGCGGGGTTTAGGTGCACAAAGACTCAAGGTTAGAAACACTGAGCCTTAAGGTGGCTCTAAGTAATCAGACTGTCACCGTCACTTTAATACAAGTACATGAAAATCCTGTGAGCCCAAAAAACAAGCATTACAGTAATAATACTTCTCAGCTATTACCTGTCAATAAACTTAAAGCTTAGCACAGCCGCAAAACGATTACAAACCTGCTCTGCTGTATAAAAAGGAAAACCACCTCATAACTGCACATTAGGATATTTCACCCTCAACCCTGAAACGGTAGAAGCCATTGAAACATGGCTTGCCCACAGAACAAAAACACAGGGAAGTATAGGGGCAATTCCTCTGTTCTGCCTGCAGTCAGCAAGGACATTTGTAGAAAAAGGAAGAATTTTAAGCAATAATCTGCTGCCCGCCCCCAGGGGGTAGAAAAATGTTTTTCTTGTCTCTCAGAACTTGGGAAAAAAGTGGTACCAGCTGAGGAGCAGCTCAGAATACTTCGCGGCAAACATGATATTTGGTGTCGTTTGTCTTGTTGCTAGCACTGTTGTGTGTTGTGTTTAAAAAAAGGAGAGAGAATGCTGCATTCGGAAAAAAAAAAGAACATAAATTCTAAGCACAAAATAAAATTACCAAGGAAAAGAACGATACGTAAAAACGTTGGTTACTGGAAAAACAAATCAGTAATAATTGGCAGCCTAAGTGTACCTGGGTCTAGTAATCGGGAGAGAGGGCAGGCAAGTAGAGCAGCGAAAAGACACTGCTAGAAACGCCAGCCCCCACAGATGCTCTCTCCTTACGAGTCCCTTTGGGTGGATTCAGTTTCCTGTGGCCACATAATTTACAAGTCTGCTGAGATTACGCTTCCTGTATGGAAACTGGTAAAGAGAAAGGCTCAATGGCCGGAACAGGATTCCGCCCGAAGTACTCTGAAGCAGCCACAGCTCCAGCTTTACACTTTCCTGAGGAGTCAAGGCCATTTGTTATCAGTCTGGCTGCTAATGACATAGCACGAGCAGCTACTTTACTGCAAAATAATGAAGAAAGAAAGCTGGTGCCAGTAGCCTATGAATCAAGGAAACTGCAAGGTGCAGAATTAAATTTTGATCCCTGTGAACATGAATGCCCAGCAGCTGCCTGGGCAGTACAGTCCTTTGAGCCACTCAGAGGCACAATGCCCAGGGCTGGCTCCAGCTTTTTTGCCACCCCACGTG
Organism: Caretta caretta; assembly: GCF_965140235.1. Lineage (NCBI taxonomy): Eukaryota > Metazoa > Chordata > Testudines > Cheloniidae > Caretta > Caretta caretta. Next base: position 78,367,826 of record NC_134216.1, read on the forward strand.
GCAAAGACAAGAAAGAAGAAGCAGGACCGGCCGCCGAATTGCCTCCGGATACGCGGACATGCCGCCCCAATCACGGACAGAGCGCCGCCTCTTTCTGTTGGCCGCCCCAGGCACCTGCTTCCTTCACTGGTGCCTGGAGCCGGCCCTGACAATGCCCATCACTATTCAAAATACTCACACTCCCCTTAAATATATTTTGTCAGGCAAACTGATGGGAGGTAAGGTTTCTAATACCCGCATAACCAGGTGGACCCTCATTCTCGTTAACAGAGGAGTCACTACTGAAACAGTGTCCAAACCAGACATGCTGACGCATGCTTTAATTGAAAAAGGAAATAAACATGAGCGCCCAGAGTTCACTCTGGAACAGAGGGTTGCTTTTGTGCAAGCACCCCCTCTTGAGGAATTGGATACTGTAGGCCAGGAAAAACACATCTGGTTTACTGATGGGATTACAATGGTAATCAAAGGGAAAAGATGGATGAAATATGCCACTATTAACCTAGAAAGGACATTTGGCCTATGAGTCAGCACAGCATGCTGAACTTCACGCTGTATACCAAGTGTTTAAAACAGTATGAAGGCTCCCCACAAGACCTGTGTATATCTATGCTGATAGTGATTTTGTGTGAAAGAGATACAGTATTGGATGTATGACTGGCAAAGAAATAGGTGGAAAGCAGCTAATAGAAAGGATACAAAAGTGGTATGCAGGTATCGGGACCCCCAAGGTTATAGATGCAGACAATGGGGGTGCATTTGTGGGGGAAATCTTTACCATGATGATGCATGCCTTGGGAATTAAGCAAAAGTTTAACATCCCATACCGACCTTAATCCTCAGGACAGGTGGAGAGAATAAATTGCACCATTAAGGAAGCACTGAGGAAAGTGGTAGACCACACCGGTAAGAACTGGCCTGAAAAGCTGCCCTTGATCCTGGCTGCCTTCCGTAGCAGTGACAGGCTGAGAACAAAAATTCAGCCAAACCAAATTTTGTTTGGGCAGCTGATGCGGTTAGTAATTGATCCCGAATGCCTCACTAGAGATTCTGAGGAATGCCCTACGGCAACACAGCAAGGTCCATAGATTTCTATGGGAACTTATTACTATAAAAGAAGGGTTGTATTGCCATGGGACTTTGGGTTTGTTCTGCATCAACATCGGAGCTTCGAACGTGTTTGACGGAGGCCCAGCTCCCCTCCCTCGTGTGCAGTTTCAGCTGGCCACTGGAACTGACCGAGCAACACTAAGGACTGGTAACTATAAGATCCAGCTGCAGAATCTTTTGGGGGTGTGTGTGAATGGAAGCATATTCTGATTTTAATGCTTAAATTGTACTCTCAATAAATGCAGCATATCGCCTTATCCCCTTTAAAAAGATTCTGTGTGCTTCTTATAAGCATAACAAAGTGGTCTCCAGCCAAAACCAAGTTCCTAGACTCACAGCTGGCAGCATGGTGGGTCTCCATGCTCCCACGTGCTCCGTGCTCCCACGGCCAGCTCAGGGCTGGTGGGTCCCTTTGTCAGGTCTCCCAGCAGATTGCCATCCTCCCATCCATCCACAGTGCCATCTCCCACAGCCCCATGGAGAGTGTGCCAGAGTGAGCGGGGAGGGTGTGCCAGGGCTCCCTGCTCTGCCATGCTGCCATCTCAGTGGCGGTGAAGGGCAAGGCGATCAGAGGGTGCCGTGGAGGGCCTGGTGATGGGTATGGATTGAGCTGGAGGACAGGGTCATTGCTTTTTGACTTTGAGAATCAGCACCAAAGAGCTTTCAAAAAGCGAAACATTGCCCGGGTGGGGCTGGATGGAGCACAGCACCACTCTGACCACACGACCCTGTGATGAGGAATCTCCCACTGGCCTGTGAAGACAGTGTACTATCTGCTGTATACGGCCAGAGGGGCACAAAGCAGGAGGAAGGGAGGAGAGCAGGGGGAGGATCTGGCTCTGTGCTGGAAAACACCCCTGTCACTGTGTGAGGTTCAGTGACAGGAATGTACCGACTTCCGCAGGGGTGAAGAGCTCTGGGTGTTGTCGGAAGGAAAAGCTAAGTGCAGCTTGGTCTCCTCCTTAGCACGTAGGCTTGATTTTTTTTTTTTTGGTAGTCTTTGATTTTTCAGAATGACCTGAAGTAAACCAGGACTGACAGAACATTAATTTCAAATAAAAGGTGCCCTCTACCTTTCCACAGCACTGGGTTTGTGGGGAAAGGGCTGCAGAGTTAGCTCGAGCCATTTTGCACTTCCTTGGGGCTGGTGTAGGTAACAGCAATATCTCAGGCCATGTCTACACTTACAAATTTACAATGGTGCAGCTGTGCCTGTAGCCACATTATGCCAACAGGAGAGAGATCTCCCGTCGACATAATAAACCCAGCTCAACGAGCTTCTCCCGCTGACATAGAATCATAGACTCATAGAATATCAGGGTTGGAAGAGACCTCAGCAGGTCATCTAGTCCAACCCCCTGCTCAAAGCAGGACCGATCCCCAATTAAATCATCCCAGCCAGGGCTTTGTCAAGCCTGACCTTAAAAACCTCTAAGGGTGGAGATTCCACCACCTCCCTAGGTAACCCATTCCAGTGCTTCACCACCCTCCTAGTGAAATAGTGTTTCCTAATATCCAACCTAGACTTCCCCCACTGCAACTTGAGGCCATTGCTCCTTGTTCTGTCACCTGCCACCACTGAGAACAGCCGAGCTCCATCCTCTTTGGATCCCCCTTCAGGTAGTTGAAGGCTGCTATCAAATCCCCCATCACTCTTCTCTTCTGCAGACTAAACAAGCTCAGTTCCCTCAGCCTCTCCTCGTAAGTCATGTGCCCCAGTCCCCTGATCATTTTCGTTCCCCTCCGCTGGACTCTTTCCAATTTGTCGACATTCCTTCTGTAGTGCGGGCCCCAAAACTGGACGCAATACTCCAGATGTGGCCTCACCATTGCCGAACGGAGGGGAATAATCACGTCCCTCGATCTGCTGGCCATGCTCCTACTAATGCAGCCCAATATGCTGTTAGCCTTCTTGGCAACAAGGGCACACTGCTGACTCATACTAGAACTGCTGCCTAGCCATTCGGTCCCTAGTCTGTAGCGGTGCATGGGATTCTTCCGTCCTAAGTGCAGGACTCTGCACTTGTCCTTGTTGAACCTTGTCAGATTTCTTTTGGCCCAGTCCTCTAATTTGTCGAGGTCACGCTGGACCCTATCCCTACCCTCCAATGTATCTAGCTCTCCCCCCAGCTTAGTGTCATCTGGGAACTTGCTGAGGGTGCAATCCATCCCACACCAGCGCTTACGCTGGCGAAAGTTATGTCTCTTGGGAGGGGGTGTTTTTTCATATCCCTGAGTGACAAAAGCTTTGCCGACATAAATGCTAATGTAGACGTGGCCTCAGTATTCAGGGACTATCATTGTGTCTGGAGATAGGGTGTGGCTGGCCAGCTGAAATTCCCCAGGAGCTGCCTGCTGCAGTTTGGAGTGGGCACTTGTCTGGGTGCTGCGAGTGGGGTGTGAAGTTAAAAATAAAGCTAATGTGGAGAACAGTCCAGACGCAACCTTGCATCCGTTTCCTTTCGTCCTCTTTCCCGGAGGAGCTGCAGGGCTTGTCTTCAGCATTTCTTGCTATTGTTGATGTTTTTCTTTGCTGGAGATTTTTGCAGCCTACAATAATACTAACAAAGCTGGTGGTTTTGGTTTCATGGCTGGTGCATGTACCTTATCTGGACAGGAAGAAGAAAGGAAGCCACTGTCAAGAGATGTTTTAGGTGTTTGCCTCTTTGGTTGACTAACTAGAGATCTGGGACTACAAGAACAAGTCAAATCAATTTGCGGCTCAGTGTAATCCCAACCGAGCCACTTCCCTGAACTCCCCTGGAATCCAGGAAAGGCCTTGTTGCAGCTGACAGGTGAATGCCAGTAGCATACTGGTGGGAGATGTGGGCTGTTCTAGACAGCAAGCTGGTGACACCGTCCAACGGGAGCACCCACCCATGCCAGACGTGCAGGGAAGAGGCTGGCAGGAGTTGTTTGGCAGCCTGACTGGGCAGGTGTTTTCACTCACGTTGCACTGCTCTTTATTCTGATTGTAAAGTTCTGGGGAAACAAACAGGTCCCTTGGCACCCTCTAGTGGTGCATGGCCCTTGTGCAGAACACCTCTCCTAAAGGATTTGTCCAGCTTAGTTAAAATCATCCTCGGGGTAGCTAGGCCCATCAGTTTAGCAGGGCTGTCTCTGCTTCCCGTGTGTGTCTGGTCTGTACAGACCGCTATCCTATGAACAGGCAGTGAAACAAGACCACAGCTTGCATTAGAGAACAAGAGACGCACGAGAAACTGGAGAAGAGGAAACAGTGGCTCCTTGTGACCAATCATCCACACCAGCTCACTCGTCGTTTAGCTGCATTCAAGCTGTACAGTGCACACTTCAGAGTCTGGGTCGCTCAGTGACTTGCGGCTAGTTCTGCAGAGGTCACCTGTTAGTGCACAGGAATCTCTCTGTAGCCAGCGAAAGCTTCCCAGACCATGTTATCTTCCCACCAAGGCCTCTGTACTCTGGTTCAGTGCAGGGATTGCTGCTACAGCTGATGTGTCGCCTTCCTGGTGCTTGGGCCTGCCCCATGGTGTCCCCAGGTCCGGGAGCCCCTTTAGGTCATGGCTCTGCCTTCGCTTCCTTTGGCTTCTCAGACATAACGCTGCATGGGCCCTCCTAGTGCCAGGGACACCGTGGCAGCGGGAGGCGCGGCTGCCACGTTCCTGGGGCTTCCATGGGCCTAGACGTCCAGAGGTGTGCCCAGGCTGCTGTGCCCATCCGTGCTGGCCAGCAGACTGCAGCCAGTGCCATGTGTCAGTCAGTTGCTTGTCTGCCGGAGCAGGCAGGTAGCAGGGCAGGAATTGCACCCTCTGAGTCACAGCTGCTCCGGGCAGCACAGCGACCAGCTGCCCTTACTGAGGCGTGGTCTAGCAGCTCACACTGAGGCCCAGTGCCTTCCAGGGAGCCAGGTACTTCCTGTGGTCCATACTGGGTTCACAGGGGATGGTGCAGCGCACACTGGGCTCCTCTCCCGGCCAGTACCTGCAGGGCCCGGTAGCCTCAGAAAGGCCACACCTCCCCAGCCACTATTGTATTGCTCTCCACAGTCAAAAGAGTTAAAGAAGTGGATAAACTCTTTCACCGTCTGACATTACACGGTGTTCTAAAGGTTTGGGGAGGGGCGGTTCTACCGAGACTGCGATGTCCTTGGTTCCTTGGCAAACTCCCCAAATTACTTATTCTAAAGTTCAAAGTTTATTGATCAAACACAAGAAAGACCAAGCAATTAAAACAAGCAGTTATACTGACACTGAAATCGAGGGATCTTGCAAAACCAACTTACTCAAAACCTTTAAAGTCTGTCTCCTTTTGTAGGCAAAATATCAGAGTCTCTTATTTCCAGAACAACCTGACTCTGATGAAAAGGAAAGGGTTAATTTGACTCTCAGTCCTGTTGTGTAAAGGGTATTTGCTTCTCCTGTTTCTGACAGACAGACACAAGGTGGAGGAAAGATAGGATAGAAAAGGTGGGGAAAATATGGCTTTGGCTGATGTCTTTGGAACACTGGACAGCTGACGCTTTGGCTGGCAGGTCAACCATGGCACCTGTTGCTTGGACCTGGTTCACTTTCAGGGATGTCATCTGGCTGGGTCTTTTTTCCTTAGACAGGGCAGGGCTGCGGCCATCTCATCTCACTGTGCTGATGCCGTGCGATTGATTGCAGGATTTGATGAAAAGTCCAGCATGAGAGAGGATGGAAATAGTGGGGCAGAACGTAACACAGAAGGGAAGGGAGACGGAACAGGATCTTATCTGTCTCTGCGATGCTGGCAATTAGGTGTTCCCACTGATGGGCTGGGGACTGGATGTCATGGTGACTTTCAGGGGACCCAGGTGAAAAACAAAGGTCCTAGAACAAGAGCAAGACCTGCTGGCCTCCTCCTGGAAGAAGCATAGAATCATAGAATCATAGAATATCAGGGTTGGAAGGGACCTCAGGAGGTCATCTAGTCCAACCCCCTGCTCAAAAGCAGGACCAATCCCCAATTAAATCATCCCAGCCAGGGCTTTGTCAAGCCTGACCTTAAAAACCTCTAAGGAAGGAGATTCTACCACCTCCCTAGGTAACGCATTCCAGTGTTTCACCACCCTCCTAGTGAAAAAGTTTTTCCTAATATCCAACCTAAACCTCCCCCACTGCAACTTGAGACCATTACTCCTTTCAATCTGGTCTGCTCCTTCTCTCTGGGGTCAGGGAAGATGAGATGAGACAAGATGCCAGATGAGACAGGAAATGAATGGAAAAAAATACAGTAAGCTTTTGGAGTCTCTTTTTTAAGAAACCCCGAAAGGGGGGAAGTGGGCTGCATAGTTCCTCTCCCTCGTTATTTTGTCCACTATTTAGGCCTAATATCCCGCTCACCAATTTTGGTCCATTAACTTGTGGTGCCACGTGCTTTCAATAGTCTTTGATTCACATCAGCAGGCCCTATTTGTTTGGACTAATTTAGTCTCTGTCTGGTTCTTTTGAACCTGTTCATAACATTCCTTACAGACAGCAACTTACAGACTTTTCACTACCATTTGTTGCTATAGGCTATTGTATGTTTTAATGAGCTTTCATGTCCTTTTTACCATTGAGCTCTCACTTTGATAAATGTGCAGACCCAGTTATCATAACACCACCCAGCCCCGAAACAGGCTCTCCTGAGTCTCTCCTCCCCCAGCTGCTCTGTTCCACCTCCACCCTGTCTCTGTCATTGAGGCTGGAAAAGGTGGTGGTGGGGGGGGGTCCCCAAACCTTCTGTTTTCAAAACACAGCCACATTTGGGGTTTTTTTTGTTGACTGAAATATTCTGACCGTCTCCGTGGAAAAGAGGGACAATGGAAGAGTCTACAAATAAATTCTGCCAGTGCACCTCCGTGCACCCCTAGCTCATGGGGCTAGGACAACTTTGGTATGTGCTAGTGATACGTGTGTATAGTGACTCCTGGTGAATTCCTGCTTCCTAAGGCGGTGAGAGTTTGGGAGAACCTGGCAGAGAAGAGAGTTCGTACCACAGAGCCTTGTGCTGGCATCCAGGACTGTGTGAGAAGAGAAATGTCCAACATGGAATCCGCCCACAATGGGGCTGGGGCCCTGGGCTGGCCGAGATGAACTGGTATGTAGCTTCCAGCGGGTGGGACCCCTTGGTCCAGGAGGGCAGGTGGACAGGCAGACGGGTGCTCTCATTGTGAGGCAGCAGTTAGCTCATGGCTGTAACCCTTCACCGGACTGCAGTTACACTGGTACCAGCATGACTGGTCTGACACAACTGAGTTTAATGTGTGGGGATGTCTGAGCCCTCACCTGGGCTACCCTGCCACAGTCTCAACCACCACCTGGCTGAGGGAATGCTGAGTCTGGACACAGGGTGGTTTGGGGGAACAGTTGTGTTAGAACTTGACCACTAGCTTAGCTCCTAAGGTCACATAGGTAGTAAAGGTGAGTAATGGCTGGGGTGGGCTGGGCTTGGTGGCCCACTGTGCATGGCTGCGGGTGGTGTGCTGATGCTGTACAAAATAGCTCTGCGCCGGACTATTTTTAAAATCCTGCTCCCGTCCCACCCCGAATACCCACTCCCACCCACTCCTGCATTGGTTCTCTCACCCGCAAAACCCTTAGATCCTGCCAATCCTGCCAGAGAGACATGCCACTAAAACCAAAAACAATGCCCTCCCCCCCAAACCAGTTGGTTAATATATTATATATATACATGGAATCCAGACACAATTTTTACCACTAAGAGAATAAAACAAATCTTGCTTAAGCTATGTAAAAAAATCCTTTAACTCCTGTTATAATAGACAACGAATCTCCTTCTGTTCCTCGCTTAAATTTAAGTATTAAAACCTTTATTTAAAAAAAGAAAAGAAAAACTTGCTTTACTTTGCTACAATTCTATTTATGACAAACTGCTGTTATGTGTATATCCCGCAATGTCAAAGCAAAGCGCACCACAAATTTTGCCTTAAAAGGTGCAGATTATTTTGAACGGGATTATAAAAAAAAACGTGTTGAAAAAACCCTGGAATTTTTTCAACCACTTAAGCTCCATTTTTAGAACTTTGAAACATACCAGGCGAGTTATTTATGTGTCAAGGTTATTATTGCTTCTTGAAAAACACTGAATGGATAAACTGCTCACAGTTGCTTTTTGTTTTCCCGCAAATTACCACAATCTGTTTTTTTGCCCACCCAATCCTGCTCGCAACAAAGTACCTTTTACCTGCTCCCACTAGTCTGGCAGCCGGTCTGGGGGGGGCTCTCCGGTGCGGTACATGGAGGGGACGGTGAGACACACTGACACCTCTTGAATGTAGTGGGGAGTTGGGATGGGGGCTGCTGATGATCTAGACAGTGCCACAGGCCCAGTTTGTGCCGGTGGCCTGGAGGAGAGCCTGTGAGCTGTACAGGGAAGGGGAGCCGAGGGCTGTGAGGGTTTCTGGCCCACCACAGGGCAGGGTGGGTGGGCAAAGTTGCCTGGTTTCTAGAACAAGGCTGGGTGGGAAGGTGGAGTTGAGGTTGTTTGTGGAGTCTTTACTATGAGTTTCCTCATTGCCAAATGTGCAGCTCTTTCCTTCTCTCTTTATCTGTCAGGAGACAGGGCTGTAGTAATGTTGCTATCAAGTGATGTTACGGTGACCAGGTATCTGGTTTCCGATCAGAACACCTGCTCGAAAAGGGATCCTGGCGGCTCCGGTCAGCACTGCTGACCGGGCCGTTGACTGTCCAGTTGGCAGCGCCGCATAGCAGGTCTGGCAGGATCCCTGCTAGCCTCCATGCCGCGCGGTTCCTGGGGGGAAGCCGGCATGTCCCCACTCTGGGGAGCTCTGCACCCTGCATCTGCCCCAAGTGCTGCCCCTGCAGCTCCCATTGGCCAGTAACCGTGGATGGGGCAGCGTGCAGAGCTGCCTGGCCATGCCTCCACATAGGAGCCGGAGGTGGGGACAAGCGCCTCCCAGAGCCTCCGCCCCAAGCCCCCCCCCCGCACCCCAATCCCCTGCCCCAGCCCAGAATCATAGAATCATAGAATACCAGGGACCTCAGGAGGTCATCTAGTCCAACCCCCTTCTCAAAGCCCCCTCCCACACTCAGAGCCCCCTCCTACACTCCGAACCCCTCTGTCCCAGCTCAGAGCCCCCTCCTGCACCCCAAATCCCTCATTCCCAGCCCCACATCAGAGCCCACATCCCCAGCCAGAGCCCTCCACCCCCTCTCGCATCCCAACCCGCTGCCCCATCCTGGAGCCCCCTCCCGCACCCTGAACCCCTCATTTCTGGCCCCACTCCAGAGCCCGCAGCCAGAGCCCTTATTCTCTCCCGCACCCCAGTTCCCTGAGCCAGCCAGTGAAAATGAGTGAACGAGTGAGGGTGGGGAGAGCGAGCGACAGAGGGAGGGGGGATGGAGTGAGAAGGGGTGTGGCCTCGGAGGAGGGGCGGGGCAGGGGGCGGGGCAAGGGTGCTCGATTTTGTGCCAGTAGAAAGTTGGCAACCCTAAGTCATTTACACTCTCAATGCTCCACTGGTCAGGCTTTTGGCCTGGGTATCACCAGTGTTTTCCTAAACATCGCAGATTAACCCGGCTCCATCTAGCTGGGAGATGAATAAGCTCTGCAACACCTGCAGGGGTGTGAGATGAGAGGGCTGACTGTTGCGTGCCCTTCCACCTTCCCAGGCCTGGCTGGAGCAGTGTGCTCCGTTCTGCAGGAAGGCCCCGTCACATGTGCACCTTCATGCTGAACTGTGACTCTCTCCGGCTTGTAGGGAACGGCTGCTTTGGGGGAGCTCCCTGGGGAGCAGAAGGCAGTGCTGTGAGCGGAAGTGGCGAAGCTGGGGAATGGACGGGAAGGAGGGAAACCAAAAACTTGCCTTGGATTTGCAAGCGCTAACGTCTGGGGGTACCGTGGCTGTGTGTCCAGGGCTGGCTCTGGCATGTGTCGTGCACATGCCAGGAGCCCTAGAGATGCTACCTGCGTTGGGGGAAGCTCGGTGCGAAGGCTCTGGGGGGGCACTTTGCAGGAGCAGGTCCTGGTTTGGGTGCTAGCTCTGGCCTGGAGCCCTGTTTGCTCCACTCCCTCCTGGCATCTTGGGAACCAAACTCAGCTTGTGCAGAGGAAGCGCCCTGCGCTGCAGCAGCAGGCCAGACTACTCCTGAGAGACCGCAAGCGGGGATGCTGGGAGCCCCCAGGAGCCCAGCTGGACACATTGCTGGGCCCACTCCCTGGAGACCTGCCTGCCTCAGGGCAGGAGATGGGGGATCCCTGCCCCAGCACCAGCAGCTCGGCCTGCTCCCAAGGGGAGAGCAGACGTTTCCTGGGGGGTCCCTGGAGCACGGAGGCCGAGTGCTCCTCCACTGCAGGAGAGGGGACCCCTGGGCACGGGGAGGAGCACGGGGCCATTAACACCCAATCGCTCTCTCAGAGTCACTGGGGGGACCCCAGCCCAGGGCTCTGGCCTGAGCCACTTGAGACCAATGATGTCAGTGGGAGTCGCAGAGCCACCCCCTGCAGTGGGGCATGGGGGGAGCTGCTGGGAAGTCCCTGATGCTTTGGGGGCAGGCAACTCCCAGGGAGGATGGGACAGTGAAGAGCCCTGTCTGCCATGGGGCTGAGGGGGTCTGTGGGAGGAGCAATATGGGGATCTCTCTGCCATGAGGCCTGGGGTCTGAGAGGTCTGTGGGAGGGGCAGTGTGGGGATCTCTCTGCCATGGGGCGTGGGGTCTGAGGGGTCTCTGGGAGGGGCAGTGTGGGGATCTCTCTGCCATGGGGCCCTGGGGCTGAGGGGTCTGTGGGAGGGGCAGTGTGGGGATGTCTCTGCCACGGGGTACTTGTGTGGGAGCAGAGAACATTAACCCTTCTCTCCCTGCAATGCCCCTCTGCGTCTCGTCCCCCCAGCACCAGTCGCGCTCTCCCCAAGGCACGGGAGCTGGCCATGGAGAAGGAGGAGAATCCAGCCGCAGAGGAAGATGCCCAGAGGTTGGTCATGGAGCCTCAGCTTGGCAAAGACAAGGTACAAACATTGTTCCCCTGAGGGGAACTGAGTAAATGCTGCCCTTCGTCCCATCCCAGCTCCCTGCGAGGGGCTTGTCCCAGATGAACCCCAGCCCTCTAATGGGGATACCTATCCACTCGGAGCTGGAACTCCCCAGAAGGGGGCATTTTCCCCACACAGTCCGGGGTCCCCTCCCCCCGCAGGCCCTGTCCCTGCTTCTGCTGGAGGAGGTGCTGGTTTTGGGAAAGGGGGGCCATTTTCTGGCCTCCCCCATGGTGGGCGTGAGACCCGGAGCCAGTTTGAACGGCATGGGGTGTCCCTGCCTAGTACACTCTGTCCCCCTCCCACCGCGCAGGGTTCAGGACGTGGCTGAGCAGATCCACGTCCTGCCCGCCATCCTCCGTGCACTTCGCAGCACAGAAGAGCCAGCAGGACACCCTGGAGATGTCCAGCTGTAAAGCGGCGTGGAAGAAGGTTGTGCAGTGAGTGGGACATAGCGGGAGGGCAGGAGACGTGGGATGAGACGGGACCTCCCCAGGGCTGGGGGAGAGATCAGTGGGGTGAAGGGGGAAGCAGGGAGCAGGGATTCCTGGGGCTGAGGTCTTGGCAGCAGAGAAGGGGAAGTTCTGGGCGTGATAGGGAACAAACAGGTGGGGAATTGTGGGGCCACTGGAGGGCCACTGAGGCTGGAGGTGGAGAGATGGGTGGGGGGCTGGGGAGCACTGGAGGGGAGAGGAGGGGGTAAGTTGGAGGGGAAGGAAGGATTGGGAGGACAGGGCCCAGCTGTGCTGGGAGGGATCCTGCTGGCTGTGTCTGGGCACTGGGCAGCCTCCTCTCTGGGAAGCACCTGGGGTCCGTGGGGCCTGAATTTCACACACTCTTTGTGAGGAAAGGAGCTGCCTGAGGAACTGCCCCTGTACTCTGGGTCCAGCTCTGTCCTCTCCAGCTCCCAGGTCACCCTGTGCAACCTCAGGTAGTGGGACCTCCCGCTCGGCTCCCCCAGCCCCGGTGCGGCTGTGGCCCAGAGATGGGAGTCACTGCACTGCCCAGCTGTGGCTGTTCCCTCCTTTGGTGGGGGGCAGGATGGTGCATACCCTGTCTCCTGACTGGGCTGGGGATTTCACTGCTCTGATGCGATGGCCTTGGGGAGGGGACCACTGGAGGGGCAGCAGGGCCCAGTGGGGAGGGCAGGGGAACCGGCTCTATTCCAGCCCTGCCACTGACTAGCTGTTGACCCCGGCTGCGTCACTCCCCTGCTTGGTGCCTCAGTTTCCAGTCCCGCTGCCTGGTGCCTAGTTCCTCACGGTTTCATGCGTGCATTAGTGCCAGTCCCAGCCCCTCACTGGAAGGTCTAATACCGGCCTCTCTCCTGGCAGCAACCTGCAGCCAGCCCTGGATCCAGAGCTGGAATCTCACCTCCTGTGGGCCACCATGCACAGCGTGTTCACCATAGGCATGGATAAGGACCCTCCCATCCAGGTTGCTCCTCGTCCTACTCCTCCGTGCCAGGAGTAGCTTCTGGGCCCTGCTCCCTCTGCTCGCTGGAGCTGCTGAGGTGAGAGATGGGAACCGACCAGGGACAGTGTGGGGCAGGAAGTTAACAGAGGGGCAGGGAGGGGCCCTTCCTCCATCAGAGATTCCTTTACCCTCCATGGGGGCCCTTTTCTTCCTTCCACGTTCTGTGCTTTGGAGCCTGGAGCCTGGCCACAAGCCCAGCTCCCATCCACAGCTGCTTGGCTCTGCCACCCTGCTGTGTGCCAGGCCCTTGGCAGAGAACCGCTAAGATCAAGGCCTGAGGAGGGGCCAGCTGTCATCCTGCCATGAACTCTGGCCAGCTGCCCGCGGAGGGATCTGAACAGGAGAGGCTGGGCTGTGTGTTTGGGGTCTCATTGGGGCTCCCCTTAGCACCCATGCCCCTGACCCAAGGCTCTCTCTCCGCTCAGGCTCTGCCTCATGCCTAGCTGAGACTCTGGATAGAACGCTGAGGAGCCTGCTGGCAGCGACCCCAACACGGACCAGCTGCAACACGTCTCGGAGGTGAGCAGGATGGGGAGAGGCCAGGGGATGAGGGGATTTCTGTTTGAACCCTGTGGGGACTGCAAAGGAGAGCCTGGAAGATCCACATTTCCCTGCTGTCCTCCTAGATGGGAACCCACTGGGCTAAAGGATCCGCTGTTCTGTGGAAATAACTCTTGTCTCAGATCTGACAAACTCATTACACTGGACACATGTCCTGCAGGGTATTTGTCTATACAAGGTAACATGTAAGGTGTCTGCAGAAAGCTCATCACTTCTCAAGAGTCAGAATCATTGTGAGATGTATGCATGGGTGATATTTAAGGAATAATGTCAGGTTTCAGAGTAACAGCCGTGTTAGTCTGTATTCGCAAAAAGAAAAGGAGGACTTGTGGCACCTTAGAGACTAACCAATTTATTTGAGCATAAGCTTTCGTGAGCTACAGCTCACTTCATCGGATGTAGGAATAATGTAACTCTGTTGGAAGTATGCTTTATGGAGTAAAAGTTAGTCACCAGGGGATAATGTGTCTCGGTGATGGGCCATTCAAGCCCTTGTTGTCTCCCCTCCCTTGTTAGCCGGTGGTGTAATGCAAGGCTTACCTGTGTAGCTTTGCTCCATCCCAAGGCTATCAATGGAAGCTATGAGGCAACTGCAAACGACTGAAACCACTTGGGGTGAAAAGGAACATTAGAACAGACAGGGAATGGAGCTGTCTCTGAATAGCGACTAAAGACTGGTTCAGCATAACCCAAAGTGGGGAGAGGCCCTGTGGATCTATTTGCTGAGGAAACATCTTGTGGAGTAGGGGGAGTTTAATGACATTTTGGGTCCTGGTTCCGTGTAGCCAGCCAGCTCTGGAACAGCCTGAACTTCTTGGGTAAACCTACTTTATGGGATAGGAAAGGTAACTCTGTGTAGGGCCTAGTTGGCGTTTTCAGATTTTCTTTTGTACTGTAACCATTTGTTTCTAGCTCTCCTCTCTTAGTTGACTCTCTGTTCTTTCTTAAATAAACCTTCTCTTGGTGTGTTACAAGTGCTGTGTGGTACACAGGAGCGGTGGTTTAAGATAAAACAGGTAAACTGGGGTATGCTGCTCCTTTGGGGTAGAGGATCTGGGATTTCTGTGTGTAGCCGGTGTCAGGGGCTGGATATCACAGGGGAATGAGTGAAAGGGCCTGGGGGACTGGGGTGCACCTCTTGTTAACCTGCAAGGCGATAACAGGGCTGGCATAGCCCAGAGGAGAGGGCTTGAGTGGCTCACGGGCTGGCAGTGTTAGGAAGTGAATCCCCAACCACCACAGGCAAGGCTCCCCCTCTCTAGAGGGAGGGGGTGGGTACCAAGGTGACCTTCAGTCCTGGGTACCCCAAGAACTGTCCCATGATGCAGTGGGTGGTTATGTTGTAATGCCTGTTTGCTTAGCTAACTATTTTATATTAAATACAGTCTTTAATTTTATCACTTGTGTCATTCATAGTCCTCCACTAGCTTAAATGATCTGTACCCGCCCTGCAGGCTTGCACCTTAAAGAAGTCAGTTTGGTTTTACTCCTTACTTCAGTGGCTCTCAGCCTTTCCAGACTACTTAACTCCTTTCAGGAGTCTGATTTGTCTTGTGTACCCCCCAAGTTTCACCTCATTTAAAAACTGCTTGCTTACAAAATCAGACATAACAATAGAAAAGTTTCAGAGTAACAGCCATGTTAGTCTGTATTCCCAATAAGAAAAGGAGGACTTGTGGCACCTTAGAGACTAACCAATTTATTTGAGCATGAGCTTTCGTGAGCTACAGCAGATGCATCCGATGAAGTGAGCTGTAGCTCACGAAAGCTTATGCTCAAATAAATTGGTGAGTCTCTAAGGTGCCACAAGTCCTCCTGTTCTTTTAACAATAGAAAAGTGTCACATCATACTGTTACTGACAAATGGCTTCCTTTCTCACTGTTAGCATGTAATTATAAAATAAATGGACTGGAATATAAACATTGTACTTACATGTCAGTGTATAGTATATAGAGCAATATAAACAAGTCATTCTCTGTATGAAATTTGAGTTTGTACTGACTTTGCTGGTTCTTTTTCTGTAGCCTGTTGTAAAATGAGGCAAATGTCTATATGATTTGATGTACCCCCTGGAAGACCTCTGTGTAACCCCAAGGATACATGTACCCCTGTTTGAGAACCACGGCTGTATTTTAACTATTGAATTGGGAACACATCAGTGAATGGTTACAATTGGTGCAGTGAAGTGTAGGATTGAGTGATTCTGGGGGTCATTGGGGAATGAGAAAGTCAGAAAAGCTTGAGAAAGCAATTTGTGCATCTCACTTCACTTAGAAACCTTTGGTTTCATACCGCTGCTGCAAAATTGTCCTGTAGAATTATTTTGTGAACAGGACACTGCTCATCAATCCAGCGGAATTTCTTTCTTGTTAGCAACTGCAGTTAAAATATTTTTAGTGTTACGCAGGAGAATTGGTTTTTTTTAAAGTATATGATTTAATTTTCAGTGGTACTGTAGATTATAGACGCTCACTACTGGTTCAAGGACACAGATCTAAGACCCTCTTGGAACACCTGGATACCAAGACGCAGTTATACTTGGGCCCTGCTTCTGCCCACTGACTTAAATAGGCTGTAGGGACTGGCTAGAGAGATAACTGCCAAGACAGGTGATAGCATGCTAGCCTTTGATTCTGGTGCTGAAGAGGGAGACAGGGTTGAGCATGCTTCCTGCCCCCCTGCTGTTAATTCTGGCTCACAAAGAAGCAGAAGACCCCTGTGGCAGAACATATCTCTGTGTCAACACCCCACACATTATTGTAAAAATCTTTGTACAAGGTATGCTTTGTGAGGTATCATTTGAAAACGCATAATTTGCTGGTCATTATTGTCCTGATAAAGTGAGTGGCAACATTGTATGTGAAGTTATGAGATTCCACTGTATGGTGTTCTTAACACATGTTCCAAACTGAGGTTGGCAGACAGGCCTGTCTCTAACAAAGGAATGTGTGCTCTGCTTAATTTGCATTTAAGCAGTAAACAGAGTCATCAAACAGGAAGGAAAACAAAGGATGCACCAACTGGTGAGGAACCATTTCAGACTTTTATGCCTCTTTACTTGTACCCACTTAAAATCTGTCTCTTTGTAGTTAATAAACTTGTTTTATTGTTTTATCTAACCCACTGTGTTTAATTTGAAGTGTCTGGGAAATCCCATTTGGGGTGGCTGGTTATGTGCATATTATTTCTATTAAAGCAATAATGGACTTGTATTGTCCTGGAGAGGGCCGGGCGGTGCAGGGCATACATTTCTAGGGGGAAATCTAAGACTGGGGGTATGTTGAGGTCACCCTGCAGGCTGGTAAGAGCCAAGGGGTGGCTGGCTGGCTGGCTGCACAGGCAGACATAGCTGGGAGTGACTGTCATGCTGGTGGCTGTTTGTGAACAGCCCAGGCTAGAGGCTACGGCAGCAGGGCATTGTGAGGGCAGGGGTGACACAGCTACTCAGTAGTCTGGATTGTACCCAGGTACGTCACAACCCCAATGAGGGTGTCTGCAACAATTTCTCACCGCCATAAAATCCTACCTGCACCCCACCAGGCTGTCTTACTCCAGCTGCTGCACAGGTGTTTGGGAAAGTTGACCATACGTCTTCCTCCATCTATATTTCCCAGAACTGAAGAGGTGTTGGGGAGTTGAGAACGCGTCTACCCTGAGCTGTTGTTAATTCCAGTCCCCAGAGAGCCTAAAGTTTGATTCCAGTCCAGGGTGACTAAAGACCCTAATACGGGTGTGACACTCTGTAACTTGGGGGAACACCCTACACCCCCATGTTCATCTTTATAAAATGATTGTGTGGTCTGCAATGCAAAGTTTGTCATGTTGGGTGTCTTCAGAAGGCTCATGATACACTGAGCATTATTGTTATAGTGATGTTATTGTAATTATTACAGTAACATTACTGGTTATAATTTTATGTATATAGTTATGAGGCTGAAAATGTATCCTCATGGCTTAAAATAAGCCCAGGCAAAAACTCTCCAAGAGCAGAGAAGCAGTTAACACCTCATCATGGCAGGTGTGGGCAGGGGTGAAAGTAAGTCTAGGGACTTACCGGTGCGGGGCTGGGCTGGGGCCGGCTCTGAACCCCGGAAAGGGCGGGGCCTCGGGCGGAAGGGGTGGGGCTGGGGTAGGTCAGAGCCAGCCCCGGCTCACCCTGTACCGGCAAGTGCCTTCTTCTCCCTCCCCGGGGTAACAGCGGCAGCCGAGGGCTCTGGCAGCGGTTTAAAGGGCCCTGGGCGGTAGCGGTGGCTGGAGCCCTGGGCCCTTTAAATCGTCCCCGGAGCCCCACCGCCGCTTCCCCAGGGCTCCAGCCACAGGGCTCCGGGGACGGGGCTCCAGCCGCCGCTACCGCCCTGGGCCCTTTAAATCGTCCCCGGAGCCTGCCGGAGCCCTGGGGAAGCGGCGACGGGGCTCCGGGGATGATTTAAAGGGCCCAGGGCTCGGCCGCCGCTACCGCCCTGGGCCCTTTACATCACCACCCCAGCCCCATCGCCGCTACCCCAGGGCTCCGGCACCGGGGCTCTGGCAGCAATTTAGTTAATAAATCTGTTTGTTTATTCTACCTGAAGCAGTGCGTTTGGTTTGAAGCATGTCAGAGTCTCCCCTTGGGATAACAAACCTGGTACATATCAATTTCTTTGTTAAACTGATGAACTCATCTAAGCTTGCAGCGTCCAGCGGGCATAACTGGACACTATAAGAGTGAGGTTCCTTGGGTTGTGTCTGGGA
Organism: Caretta caretta; assembly: GCF_965140235.1. Classification (NCBI taxonomy): domain Eukaryota; kingdom Metazoa; phylum Chordata; order Testudines; family Cheloniidae; genus Caretta; species Caretta caretta. The sequence goes on from NC_134216.1 coordinate 78,385,699, forward strand.
CCGGAGATATTGGCTAGTGTCATTCTGTTGCACAATCCAAGGAGCAGCTGACATGCCAGAGGTTGTGTGTGACCAGCCCAGGAGTGAGGGCTCTCACAGCAGAGCAGGGTAAGGCTGGCTCCCAGCGTCAAGGATTGGAGTGACCTAGCTGCTCACCGGTCCAGATAACACCAGAGGGGAACGTCACAACGGGTATTAGGAGGTGATTGAGCTCCTACATTTTAATTCCCAAAAGAATCCAAAGGATCACTAGGAAACTTCTGCTAGTGATTGTACTATGGGGGGAAGCTGTGCCCCTGTCTCCACCTATATTGATTCCAGTCCAAAGAGAGGCCGAAGATCCAAATAAGGATATTGGGGAAACTGAGTCAGTCGCTGACTTATAAACTTTAATGCGCTAAGAGTACACAATAGTAAAGAGACCGTTTTTTTTACACCAGTAACTCCTAAGTGGGGGGGACACCTCCTCAATATCTAGTGTTATAAAAGCCCTATGTTCCAGAATGAACAATTAATTTTAATGACTTTTGTTAAATCTTATATTGTCAGTCATGGGGCAGGTCTGGACCGCACAGTAAATGTAGCAGACCAGCAAAATCTTTCTGGATTTGTGTGGATTTTGGTTAACCACAACACTAATCACCAGAAAGTTAATAGCAAAGGTTCAAAGGGAGCAGCAGTGAATTTTGTTACTGTGCAATGCTTCAGAGACACAGCTTAGGCAAACAGTAGAACAATATGAATTAGGTACAAGGGAGGTTACAAATATTGCAAACAAGGCAATTGTTAGAGCGTCCAATGAATTTGAACAGGTTCACATTAGAAATCAGCATCTTGATCTCCATTTCCAAACAATGCCCAGCTATGGGACAGGAACATATGGCTGAGGAATTTTGGGATCCTACCGAGGAGTTAGAGATTTGTAACACAGCCACATAAGTAAACTGTCTGAGCTTTGTGAAGAGCCAGGATTTTAGTACAGATAATCCTCTTTTAGAGGAAGATTTGATGGTTTTGGATGTGAAAGAAGACATTCTGGTTTTTAGGGAGACCTTGTTGGAGACTGAACCTGTGCCTATGGTTTCACGGAGAGATGAAGTAGAGGAGAAACTGGACCAAAAGTATAGTGGAGTGTTGACCAGGTCCAGAGCTCAAAAGTCTGAGAGAGAAAGCTGGCTCTGACCCAGAGCTGTTCCAGTCAGGACAGTTTGGTTTGTGATACAGTCTGGAGCAACAGGAGTTTCTGTTCCAGATTTTCGAGTGGACAGCATCAAGAAGAGGGTAAAGTGTTAGCAACACCAAATTTTCCTTCCTTTCAAATGTTGAGAGATTTTTAATGTTGCGGAACAAAGCATGGTGCAATCTATTACTGTGAGTGAAACAGGAGGACAGGGACAACATTAAGAAGGGGCAGAGGAGGGCTCCCGCTTCCCCCCCCCCCCGGGATTCGGACCAGAGGTCTGCTCCCAGCACATGCCCTAGTCCCAGATGGAGCTCCTAACTGCAGCTCAGCTTGAGTGTGGAATGTGATAAATTCTGGGCTGCTCCCAGCTCCTGCCCTTGGGCCAGGGAGTTTGTTTGTAAACAGAAAAGGAGTACTTGTGGCACCTTAGAGACTAACCAATTTATTTGAGCATGAGCTTTCGTGAGCTACAGCTCACTTCATCACGAAAGCTCATGCTCAAATAAATTGGTTAGTCTCTAAGGTGCCACAAGTACTCCTTTTCTTTTTGCGAATACAGACTAACACGGCTGTTCCTCTGAAACCTGTTTGTAAACAGAGGCAGGGTAATTAAGTTAACAAAAGGCTTGTCATTAAATTAAATAAAGGATCATTAGATGATTCTGAAAGCATTGCCAGGCACTCCAGTAAAAAGATACGAAACAAAGGGTAGGAATAAATGGTCATTTTTCAGAATGGAGAGAGGTAAATAGAGGTGTCCCCCAGGGGGTCTGTACTGGGACTGGTGCTGTTCAATATATTCATAAATGGTTTGGGAAAAGGGATAAAGAGTGAGATGGCAAAATTTGCAGATGATATAAAAGTACTCAAGATAATTAACACCAGAGCTGACTGCAAAGAGATCTAACAAGAGTGGGTGACTGGGCAACACAATGGCAAATGAAATTCAGTGTTGATAAATGCGAAGTAATGCACATGGGCAAAATATAATCCCAACTATACATATAAAACGATGGGGTCTAAATTAGCTGTTACCCGTCAAGAAAGAGATCTTGGAGTCATTGAGGATAATTCTCTGAAAACATCTGCTCAATGAGCAGCGGTAATCAAAAAAGCGAACAGAATGTTGGGAATCATTGGGAAAGAGATAGATAATAACACAGAAAATATCATATTGCCCCTATATAAATCCATCTTTAGTACTGCATGCAAATCTGGTCACCCCATCTTAAGGAAGACATATTGGATTTGGAAAAGGTACAGAGAAGGACAACAGAAATGATGAGGGGTATGCAATAGCTTCCGTATGAGGAGAGATGACAAAGACAGGGACTTTTCAGCTTAGAAAAGAGATGACTAAGGAGGATATGATAGAAGTCTATAAAATCATGACAGGTGTGGAGAATGTAAATAAGGAAGTGTTGTTTACTCCTTCATATAACACAAGAACTAGGGGTCACCCAATGAAATTAATATGCAGCAGATTTAAAACAAACAAAGGAAAGTATTTCTTCACCCTGTGGAACTCTTTGCCAGGGGATGTTGTGAAGGCCAAAACTATAACAGGGTTCAAAGAAGAACTGCATAAATTCATGGAGAATAGGTCCACCAATGGCTATTAGCCAGGATGGTCAGGGATGTGACCCCATACTCTGGGTGTCCCTAAACCTCTTTCTGCCAGAAGCTGGGAATGGGCAACAGGGAATGGATCACTTGATGATTACCTGTTCTGTTCATTCCCTCTGGGGCACCTGGCATTGGCCACTGTCAGAGGACAGAATACTGGGCTAGATGGACCATTGGTTTGATCCAGTATGGCCATTCTGATGTTCTTATATATAACCCAGATGTATCTGTCCCCCACTGTAGCCCACTAGACCCCAGTCTCCTCCCAGAGCTGGGACAGAACCCATGATTCCTGATGGGGTCTCTCTCTCTCTGCAGTGTTAGTAACAAAGTAAGAATACAGATTAAAATTTTAACCAGTGTCCCTGCTTAAGTGACTTGCCACAAGATGTCAGAACACGTTAGTATTAGAGCTCAGTAGGTCTAATGTTTATATAATTTTCTTTCTTTTATACAGGAATTAGATACAGCACTCATGTCAGCTAATTACTAAGTTATCTTCCAAAAAAACTAGAGTTTTCAGGTGCCTAAATAGCTCCTGTGTGATGTTATCTTATTAAAATATTACCATGTAGATCGTTATTGCTACCACTGTTATATAATTGCAACAAATCTTGTACAAAGTATGTCAAGTAAGGTGTCTATGGAAAGATTATGATTTGCTTAATATCGTTATGCTATTTGCATGCATGTATCACTTTTGTATCTGAAGTTATGAATATTAACTATGTTTGCTCCTGTGGTAACACCCACAAGGTATTTAGCCTGCACATCTTGAAGGGACTATTCAAGTTAAATGGCTCATCAAGGTATACTTAACTCACAATGGACCATGGAAGACACCGATCTACACGTAACGGACTTTCCTGTGAATGTTCTAACTAAAGTAAGGATAATGGCTTCTGATATGACTTAGTGAAACATGCATGGGCATGTGACTTGCTCATGTGACTCCAAACTCCATCTTGTTACCTGTGATTTTCCACTAACTGTGCTGAGGGCTTTCTTTGAAACAATGGGTTTCCCTCCACATGGCAGAAACTCTAAAAGGCCCTGGAAACACCTCCATTTTGCCTCTTTCCTGCTCAAACCTCTGGACTATGGATTTATAATAATGGGAGCATTATAACCAAGAGAGTCGGGTCCTTCCAATGATTTGGAAGCAACCAGAGACTTAACAAGCCAGCAGTTTATTCCATCACTGCTACAAAATAACTTGCAATTATTGTATGTATTCTTTCTTTTTATAAATAAACCTTTAGCTATTAGATACTAAAGGATTGGCAACAACGTGATCAGTGGGTAAGATCTGAGTTATATATTGACCTGGGTATATGGTTGGTCCTTTAGGATCAGAAGAACCCTTTTGTTTGGTGAAATTGGTTTTATATAACCACTCATCATTAAGTCTCTTGTCTGGGTGTTGAGTTCAGGACTGGAATACCTAAGGAGGCTGCATTTCTGACTTCTTGTTAGCCAGCGTGGTGAGACAGAAGTTTACTTTTCTTGCTGGTTTGGTATATCTCATGGAAGAATAGCCACCAGTTTTGGGGTGTATCTGCCCTATTTCTCAGCAGTTTGTCCTGAATTCGGTATTCTCAGTTGTGACCCACTTACGCACGGTGACACCCTGGAATCATGGATAAATTGCCCCAATCTGAAATGGCGCCCCTGAGTCCACAGTGCCCTGCTGTGCTCCCCCACAAGAGACGCATTAACAGGCAACTCTGCAAGTGACCCCCATGCCTCTCTGTGGCCTTGACCACATGTATCGGTTCCTTTTTCTGGTGGCTAGTCCAGAAATAGAGGACAAGAGCTGGCTACTGCTACCAGCTGAGGGATTTGTTGGGTTGAGATCAGCTAGTAGAAGCATGCAATAGTGACAGAATCTGAGACTTCAAGCTCCTAGAGTGACCTCTTACCTTTATAGACCTGCCCTTTCATGATACCTGGCTATTTTAAAGGTTAGTGTGATAGTAAAGAGACCCATTTTAAACCCTTCCCTAACACAAGACAAAGCCCGCATTAACTCTTTATTTCTACTCTCCTGGCTCCCAAACTGCTTTTCCTCCCTAGAGCCACCAGCCACTTTGAGTTCTCCCTCTTCTCTCCCCAGCTGTGGTCACTTGATTGCAGCAGCTTGATGGTCCAGCTCTGCTCTTTCCCTTCCATTCTTCACTTCTTTGGATGGCTGCATTTGCCATTGAGCAGCCTGATGGAAATACCTGAGTCCTCTGTCTGGACACGCCGGCCCCGCAGGTAAAGCCAAAGCCCCATTGAGAGCAGTGGGAGGTTAGCCCAGAGTGCCAGGGGTGGAGGCTTGGCCCATGGGGACTCTAGCCATTGCAGCTGCTGCCACCTACACGGTGAATCCTCCAACTCATTGCCAAACGGCTCTTCCACATTCTGCAAGCTGGCCTCACTGGCTGACGAACTGGGAGAACAGAAACTCTTTGTTAGAACAGGAGAGTCTCTTCAATGCTTCATTCTTTGCATGGTTCCCAGAAGGTCACAGTGAAACGTGACTGGGAAGCCTCTAGGAGTCTCTCCAGGAGCTTCCTGCTCAGTCACTTGGCACCCACTAGCAATGGTCTCTGTCAGTGGCACTGCAGAGGGGGGCTCGGCAGATGGTCCCTTTTATGGCTTCCTGAATGGGAGGGAGGTTGGTCTTGTCATTTACAGCCTGGCTGTCAGAGTCCGGGCTCCTGGGTTCTCTGGCTTTGGATGTGGGTGTGGTCTCATGGTTGGAGCTGGACTGGTCTCAGTACCGTGCTTCCGTCCTGCCTCTGTCAGTGACGTTGTGGGTGACCTTGCAGTCTGTTGCTTTCCATCCCTCTGTCCCAGCTAAGAGGGATAATACTGTCCCACCTCAGGGGGACTGGCGGGGGTCACCACTGTCATGACGCAAGTTGGAGTGAGTTGTGCTCTTGGTAGTGAAGGGCCCAGATTCAGTCCCCATGGATGCCCATGGTGTCTGTATGTGGCCAGGGTTTTACTCACCTAGCATGACAGGCTGTTTAGCCCATTCCTGGCCATGCGTGGTGCATCTGCTCCTGGCCCTCTCTGGCACACAGCTCCATCACACACAGGGACATGGGCCACCAAGGACAATCTATGAGCTCCCATCTGCTGTTCAGCTCCAAGATGGATGGTGAGCCCTAGTCAGACCATAGAAAGACAGGGTGGTGTCCTCCAGTGAAAACTGCTGGAGCTGCAGCCTCTGTCCCCACCTACACCCACACGCCAAGGAATTCACAAGGGGTCCCTGATCCCAGGCAAGGAAAGTAGCTGAGCTGAGGCCAGGGTGGGTGGAATTACTGCCGGGACTGATTCTAAGAGAAGAGGAGATTTCTCCTCTGCTCTAGGGAGATTCCCATAGCAAAAGCAGCTGGGGTGGGGGCAGGGGGCAGTAAAGCACTATCCCTCAGCCCTTGAAGAGCAGGCAACCAGGACTCTGGGAGCCAAGGGACTGGTGTGTCTTGCTGGAGGGAGCAGGGCTGGAGAGCAGAAAAGGGCATTGGAGAAATTGTACAAAAGTCCATCACCTAGGAAACAGCATCCTTTGATTGTGGGAACATTGGGTCCCCTGACCCTGAGGGCTGGAGATGCTGGTAACTTGATGTTAGTCAGAAAACTGCTGAGGCAAAGATTGTGACTTGCTAAGATTCAGTTTTAGTCACTACAAAGCGTGTTTTGTTTTTTTTGTAACCAAACTTGTCTCTTTCTCTTGCTTAGTATCACTGAAATCTCTGTTCTTTGTTACTGTGCGTCCCAAACCATCCCGGTGGTGTGCGTTCAAGTGAGGTGTGAGTCTCCAGCTAACCTAACAGGCTGAGATGTGCCCTGTCTCTTTGGAGGCAGCAAACCTACTCATTTCTGTGAGTGTCCAGTAAGGGGACTGGACACAGTAGGGGGATGTCTCTGGGGAACTGGGGTTCACTGACTGTTACCTGCAAGGCAAATTTTAATCTGGCAGAGTTTGCGGGCAAGGCGGAGCAGCTGGCTGGCGTGTCTGGCACCCGACATAGCTTGGCAACAGCAGAGCTCTCACCTCCTGAGGCAGTGGGGTAACAGGGGCTGACGGTTCGGGGTGTCCTGAGCAGAACCTCAAAGAGGGAGAAGAAGTTCCTGTTTGTTTCATGCTCATAAACCCAGAGCAAAATGGCCAAGTGGGGAGGGGAGAAGAGAGTGTACCAGGGGAAGTGCTGGGGTGGGACCCAGTCAAGTTCCCAGCTCTCTCCCAGGTTTGTGGGTGAGACCTAGGACAGGTCTCTGTTGGACAAAGGACACCCCCTGCTCCTTACAATGCTCTGTGCCCATGGGAGAGAAGGGCCGATTCCCTCCTTGTGAATCTCAGCAGTTTCCTAGGAACCAGCCAGTGCTTTTCTCTGAGGACCTTCTCCTGCACCTCGCCAGGGTCTGATGCTCTCACTCCCCAAGCTGGCCTGGGGCCTTGGATCTAGTGCTCAACAGAACGAGGCAGAGCCCCATCCTAAAGCTGAGTTACCAGGCTGAGAAACTGCCGTGGTACTTGAGCGACCATCGATGGGGGACGCTAGCCCAGCAAGAGGGCTGTGATTCCTTGCCTGGCCACCAGGGAGCATGTAACGATGAGTAGATTCGTTTACGATCGGCATAATGGGCCGGATTGAATTCCCCCTGTCATCCCTGAGGGCTGATGGAAGTCTTGGTTGGTGAAGGAAGGTCTCTCCCCCAAAGCGGGAGTGTCGAGGGACCGAGCTGGTCACTGGATTTCACATTTCAGTTCCAGGGACTCATTAAGCAGCCAAAGCAGGTCTAGGGGTCTCTCCAGCAGCTCCTAGAAAACCAACAGAAGCAGAAGGAAGTGCAATCGGATCGACAGCTGGCAGTCTTCATGGAGCAGCAGACCTGTCAGAGATCCTGCAAAGGGAAATCAACTTAGGGTCTGCTACGGCAACAGACGAAAAAAGAGCAGACAAGGAGAGCATGCCTGGGCTGTGCTGAGAAGGTGAGCCCCAGAGAGCAGGGCATGAGAAAGTGTACAAGCATGGCCTAATGCCAAGATGGGGACGAAAGTTCTCTGTATCAAAAGACACGGCCTGCTTAGGAACTTGCTGAGTGGCAAAAGGAGGGGCCAGGGCCCCAAGAAGGTAGAGAGAAAGGAGAAGTAAACTCTGGCACAAACACACATGAGGTGGAGGTGGCAGGGATGGCCGTGGACCTTGCAGACTCTCAGCCAGCACACCCTGTCGGCTGCTGCAGGGAGGTGAAGGATGAAATAGTTGGCACAGAGATGAAGCAGGCTGAAGTAGGGACAAACACAAGGGTGGAACAGGCCATGGTGGGTCCTCAGGCCCTGACAGAAAAGGTTTTGGGGGATGCAGCAGCAGTAGCAAAAAGGCTACAGAAGAAGCTAGTGGCTTCAGAACAGGCTCTGCAAGCAGCTGCTAATGAGAATGAGTGGCTGCAGGAAGAGCATTGGGACACTGCAGTAGAGAAGGATTGCCTCCATTCTGGTGAGTGAGCTGGCAGGGGAGCTGGAGACGCTGAGCGCCCCGGGCTGTATAAGCGTGCAGCAGGTGACAGTGACGAGATGGCGAGGGATGAAGCTTGGACAAGAGTAGAACTTGCCCCTAGTTTGGACCAGATTTTAGGGAAGAGGGTGTATAACAGGGAGGCTTGGCCTGTGGGCTGCAAAGCCTGGAGCTAGGCCAAATGGATGATAAAGTGAGCCCCACCTGAGGGGAAACCAGGGAAAACCGCAGCAAAAGAACAGAAGCAGACCGAGCTGTTCGGAACAGGACCAGAACCTAGAGTCCAGGGTAGTATCAGGTTCTCCCACTGTTCCGAAGGAAGGGGACCTACAAGGCCATAGAAAGGGTTACCAAGCCCAGCAAGGGCAGGCCAAGCCAAAGTCAGGCTGAGGAAGAGCCCCCACGAGGGCGGAAGGCCTTGTTTCTGTTTTGGACAGACATTTTTGAACTTTTAGTTTGCGATGGGTGCGACCCAGGAAGGAGTGGACTAAAGGACGGTCACCTGGCTGGAGGGCTGAGTTGCCAGCCAAGAAACTGCCAGAGCAACTATCGGTGGGGGTGCTAGCTCAGTGAGAAAGCTGTGACACCAGGCCTGGCCAGGACCTAGCGGTGAGAGAACTCTGTTACAAGCCCACTTCCATTAGGGAAACAGCCTGGTATTGGAGAGTGGTGGGGAGATGGGAAGGGCTGCTGAGGCTGGGGTGGGGAATAAGCTGTGGGGCTGGGAGGGGATTAGAGATGGGGCCCAGCTTGTGGGTGGGATCCTGCTGGCTGTGTCTGGAGCAATGTGTAGCCTCTTCTATGGGAAGTTCCCGTGGGTCAGTGGGGCTTGAATCTCTCATGCTCCTTTGTTTTCTTTGGGCATGACAGGAGATGTCTGAGGAGCTGCCCTTAGACTCTGTGCCCAGCGCAATCGTCTACAACTCATGGTGTCCATGTGCAACCTCAGGTTCCAGGACCCTCCCGCCTGGATCCCCTAACCCCAGTGCTGCTCAGGACCAGAGGCAGGAGTCACCTCCCATAGAATCATAGAATATCAGGGTAGGAAGGGACCTCAGGAGGTCATCTAGTCCAACCCCCTGCTCAAAGCAGGACCGATCCCCAATTAAATCATCCCAGCCAGGGCTTTGTCAAGCCTGACCTTAAAAACTTCTAAGGAAGGAGATTCTACCACCTCCCTAGGTAACGCATTCCAGTGTTTCACCACCCTCCTAGTGAAAAAGTTTTTCCTAATATGCAACCTAAACCTCCCCCACTGCAACTTGAGACCATTAATCCTTGTCCTGTCATCTGCCACCACTGAGAATAGTCTAGAACCATCCTCTTTGGAACCACCTCTCAGGTAGTTGAAAGCAGCTATCAAATCCCCCCCTCATTCTTCTCTTCTGCAGACTAAACAATCCCTGTTCCCTCAGCCTCTCCTCATAACTCATGTGTTCCAGTCCCCTAATCATTTTTGTTGCCCTTCGCTGGACTCTCTCCAATTTATCCACATCCTTCTTGTAGTGTGGGGCCCAAAACTGGACACACTACTCCAGATGAGGCCTCACCAATGTCGAATAGAGGGGGACGATCACGTCCCTCGATCTGCTGGCTATGCCCCTACTTATACATCCCAAATGCCATTGGCCTTCTTGGCAACAAGGGCACACTGTTGACTCATATCCAGCTTCTCGTCCACTGTCACCCCTAGATCCTTTTCAGCAGAACTGCTGCCTAGCCATTCGGTCCCTAGTCTGTAGCGGTGCATTGGATTCTTCCGTCCTAAGTGCAGGACCCTGCACTTATCCTTGTTGAACCTCATCAGATTTCTTTTGGCCCAATCCTCCAATTTGTCTAGGTCCCTCTGTATCCTATCCCTACCTGCCACCGTATCTACCACTCCTCCTAGTTTAATATCATCCGCAAATTTGCTGAGAGTGCAATCCACACCATCCTCCAGATAATTTATGAAGATATTGAACAAAACCGGGCCCAGAACCGACCCTTGGGGCACTCCACTTGACACCAGCTGCCAACTAGACATGGAGCCATTGATCACTACCCGTTGAGCCCGACAATCTAGCCAACTTTCTACCCACCTTATAGTGCATTCATCCAGCCCGTACTTCTTTAACTTGCTGACAAGAATACTGTGGGAGACCGTGTCAAAAGCTTTGCTAAAGTCAAGAAACAATACATCCACTGCTTTCCCTTCATCCACAGAACCAGTAATCTCATCATAGAAGGCGATTAGATTAGTCAGGCATGACCTTCTCTTGGTGAATCCATGTTGACTGTTCCTGATCACTTTCCTCTCGTGTAAGTGCTTCAGGATAGATTCCTTGAGGACCTGCTCCATGATTTTGCCAGGGACTGAAGTGAGGATGACTGGCCTGTAGTTCCCAGGATCCTCCTTCTTCCCTTTTTTAAAGATTGGCTCTACATTAGCCTTTTTCCAGTCATCCGGGACTTCCCCCGTTCGCCACGAGTTTTCAAAGATAATGGCCAATGGCTCTGCAATCACAGCCGCCAATTCCTTTAGCATTCTTGGATGCAACGCATCTGGCCCCATGGACTTGTGCACGTCCAGCCTTTCTAAATAGTCCCTAACCACCTCTTTCTCCACAGAGGGCTGGCCACCTACTCCCCATGCTGTGTTGTCCAGCACAGCAGTCTGGGAGCTGACCTTGTTCGTGAAGACAGAGGCAAAGAAAGCATTGAGTACATTAGCTTTTTCCACATCCTCTGTCACTAGGTTGCCTCCCTCATTCAGTAAGGGGCCCACACTTTCCTTGGCTTTCTTCTTGTTGCCAACATACCTGAAGAAACCCTTCTTGTTACTCTTAACATCTCTTGCTAGCTGCAGCTCCAGGTGTGATTTGGCCCTCCTGATTTCATTCCTACATGCCCGAGCAATATTTTTATACTCTTCCCTGGTCATTTCTCCAATCTTCCACTTCTTATAAACTTCTTTTTTATGTTTAAGATCCGCAAGGAATTCACCGTTAAGCCAAGCTGGTCGCCTGCCATATTTATTATTTTTTTGACACATCAGGATGGTTTGTCCCTGTAACCTCAATAGGGATTCCTTGAAATACAGCCAGCTCTCCTGGACTCCTTTCCCCCTCATGTTATTCCCCCAGGGGATCCTACCCATCAGTTCACTGAAGGAGTCGAAGTCTGCTTTCCTGAAGTCCAGGGTCCATATTCTGCTGCTTACCTTTCTTCCCTGTGTCAGGATCCTGAACTCGACCAACTCATGGTCACTGCCTCCCAGATTCCCATCCACTTTTCTCTCTGCTGCAGTTTTCCCTGGGAAACTTTCTACCTCTCTTCTCAAGTTCCCCTCTAGGCTTTCCTTGCTGCTCTGAACTTCCTACCTCATTCTCATTCCTGTTCATAGCCCAGATGGGTTTTATCTGAAGTCTGGCTCTTTAAGGGGAGGTACATGGTCCCTCTCAGGTAGGGCTCATTCTGTAATCAGTTTGACTAGGCCCCAGACTGTGCAGCCCAGGGGAAAGCACCCTGTTACAGGCCTGCTCTGCCCAGTCCTGCTGTTACTGGACTGGGGTCCTTGCTTCCCATTTCAGAGCTGGTTTCCAGAGGGGCCGAGTACACACAGGCCCCACTGGCTGCAACTGTAGTTTTGCTTGTTCTGGTGACTCTGACATTGAGACTCATTATCATCCAGAGGCTGACAGGTGTTGTGAGGGGGCTGGAGAAACCCCCCTGCTGATCAGAAGGTCAAAGAGTTGGGACTCTGGGAGCTGAAGGGTTCATTTGTCCTGCTGTGGGAAGTGGAGCTGGAGAGTGGCATGATGCTCTCTTCATGCCTGAGGGGCTGGAGCCTCCTGCCAGAAATGCTCTCAGGAGTCCAGGGTCGAGGACATCTCTGGGGAGCTCCTACCTAGGAACAAAACAAGGGTGGAACATTGATGGAGATGCCTCTGTCTCAGGGCTGGGATCCAGGGCCGGGGGAAGCTCCCAGCCAGGCTATGCACCAGGAATCCCATTCCCCCCCCACCACCACCAAGAGACCCCCATGGCCCGAGAAGTAAATGGCTCTCACCTCCACGAAGGAGCAGGGTCTTCCATCTAAGCCTCTTTGAGACCCAGCACTGCTTGGTTTGCTAGGACGGGATGACCTGTCCCCACTGCTCCCTGAGGTGGCTCAGCTGCAGGTTGTGCCCATCTGGGAGGCTGTGACAGATCCCAGGGCCTGGAGAGGAGACTCCTATTCATTTCCCACTCAGAGACCCCGTAGAAGGGCCAAGGGGAGAATAAAGGGCAGGAGGTGAAGCTAGCCCTGAGCCTCTGTCCCATCCCCACCTCCTCAAAAGTGGAGCTTTCTGAGCTTCAGTTGGGCAGATGGGCTGTAGCCCTGACACAGAGCTCTGTCTGGGAGCAGGGGGAATGGGATGGGGGTCAGGCCAAGGAAAGAGGGGAGGGGAAAGGGAGTGAGTGGAAGAGGTCCTGCTCCAGATGAAGGCGTTTTGGGGGCAGAGGGAAGGACCTTCCTACACAGGAGTTTCTGTCAGTTCCGGGGGACTCCATTCCCCTCCCACTAGCTCCCCATTTGCAGGGAGCCAGAGCAGTATCTGCAGCAGGGAGCGGGAGTTGCCGGCATCCTCAGAGGCACAGGCCCTGCAGCGCCTCGGGCAGCTGGGGCAAGGGCCGAATGATGCGGAGCTGGCGCATCACGTTGGCCGTGACGTCCTCCTGCTGTAAGGGAACGAGAACCTGTCAGAGACTCACACGTCCCCCAGGAACTAGGGGGGATTAACAGCACATGGAACCAGCAGCATTTCCACCCAGCACCTGCCCACTTCTGAGGGATGGATTTGCCCTCCTGACCCCCAGGATGGTGTCGTCTTGTCCTCTCTAGTGACCTCCAGTGCCAACCCCCCTCCTTGTTGGGCGAGCTCCTGACACGTCCCCCTCAGTGCCCCTGACAGCTGTTCCACCCCCAACCCACCTGGGGCCACCGCTCAAGTTCTCAGAACCCTCTCCCCCACCACCCCCGCCCAGGTAGGGCAGGGAGGGGGCTCTAGCAGGGTGGCGGGGGGCAGGAGGGATTCTGGCAGCAGTGAAGTGGGATGCGGGGAGGTTGAGACCTTTCCCCAAGTCACCCCAGTGATAATGCTGAAGCCGCAGGATGGCAGCCCTGGTGAATGGGGCAGGTCGGCAGCCCCTGCTGACTGAATCCTCCTGTTCTCTCTAAAGCGGGTCCAGCCCTGCCAGCAGCAGGACCAGCTTCCCCTGCCATGTGCCTCAGCCCTGCCTGGTCAGTTGCCATCACCTGTCAGTCTTTGGCCTCCCAGGCTGCCAGTGATGGTGGCTTGGGTGACATAGACACGAGGCACCTGGGAACTGGGTGCAGCCCTGTGGCTCAGGCAGGAAAGGCTCGCAGAGGGCACTTAGGGGACTCTCCTGCCCTTCCCAGGAGCGATAGTGCTGTGTCCTAAGAACATAAGCCCAGGATGAGGTAACGCTTGTCATTAATTAGCCTGGCTAAAGTGCTGGGTTGGAGCTGCTCCGGGGACAAGCTGGCTCCCTTCTGCTCATGGAGGTGAATTCATCCCCCTTCCCAGGAGCAGCTGCTCTGACTCTCACTCCCCACCAGGCTCCTTGCTGCCAGGCCAGCGAATGGCGATAGGATGGGGATGAGGCTCCAGGCCCTTCCCCAATCACTTGAGTCTAATCCATCTGCTCACCATGTCCCCCATAAGCTGCTGGGCTTCCCCCAGGAGGGAGGAGGCCAGGACCAGCCCAGCCTGGCTGACACGCAGCAGGGGGTTGTGGATGGCCAGCACGGCCGTCTGGAGGAAGAATCTTCTCTGCCCCACCGAGAAGAACTTTCCGAAGACCTGAAACCAAGAGGACACAAGGCCTTAGCAGGTTGCCCAGAGCCAGGCTCCACATCCTGGGGCTGGGACGGCATCAGCCTCTAGTGGTCAAGGGGCAGCGGCAGGGGTGCTGCAGCCGAGGCAGCTCATTCCCTGGAGGCTTTCAGGGGCCCCTGGCTCAGCGAAGCCCCCTTAGTAAAGGGTGGCCGGCACTTAGGGATGCAAAGCCTGTAGTGGCTCTTTCTGGAGGGCAATTTATGGCAGGGGCTGGGCTGGAAACGGCTCTCAGTGCTTGGGAGCTGGAAGCCCTGCTGTGCAGCTCACAGCGATGACAGGGGACCTGCATTGCTCCAGCAGAGAGATCTCCAGCACCTCAGTGACTGGGGCATGGGTGGGGGGCTTGGAGCTGACAGACCTAAGGTCTATTCCCCCCAGCTGAGGGATTTTCCTAGTGGCTGGGTCTGGCGTCTGCAGCTCCTGGGCTTCTTCCAAGGTGAATCCAAACTGCAAGATGACATGGACAAGGAGACTCAGGTCCCAGTCCCCACCACACAGACACTCCTGTGAACCCTTTGTTCTGGGGCAGCAATTCAGCTTGTGGGAAGGGGGAAAAGCTCACAGGCTCTCTCACATGGCATCTGAGGGGGACAAGGAGCGGAGAGACACGCAGAGCCATAATCCTTCATTAACTCCCCCACCCAGGGATTCCCCTTATGTCACGTAGCTATGGATCCGTGTCAGACACACAAATCACGGCAACTAGTGAGGTTCAAGTTGGGACCTTTAGTATCAGCATCCCACACTGGGGGCTGGATAGGGAACTCTGAGCTGGAAATGAGGAGTGGGCTCTTGTGCTGTCTCCAGGAGGCAGCTACTGCAGGGAACCCACCCAGCCAGCCCCACTCCCTGAGCCGTGCCATGCCCTGGCAGAGTGTCCTTACCTCCCTCACCCGGGCTGTGTTCCTGTAGCGCAGGAGCCTGCTGTCCTGGTCCCAGTCCCAGCACCACAGACCTTCTGCCCCATGGGTGGTCAGCCCTGGGGGAGAGACACACACAAACACACACGTTTGTCATTCTGGTTGCAGTGTCTGTGTCCTTCCAATCCCATTGGCGGCTGCACAGTGGGCAGAGTCCTCGCTGCGTCCCTGGTCCAATAGAATTGCAGGCGGTGGAGAAAAGCAGAGAAAGAGACAGAGAGAGACGCATCCTCTAGCTGGGGTCAGTCTGAGAGAAATTGGCAGGGGTCCCACTTCCCAGCTGGGTTCCTTACCCCTCTGGTGCAGCAGCAGCTGGTAGAGCCGGTAAATCCCCGCCCTGGCCTGCTGGCTGATGTCCTTGGCTGGGTCACTGACAAACAGAGCCAGCTGTGTCACATGGTGACCCATCCTAGGGAACTCTGCTGAGTTCTAATGGAAGGGAGAGGAGAGGGGAGTCCATCAGCATTTTCCTGTCAGCTCCCAGTCCCCCCGGGCCAGAGTCTCTTTCTCCTCAGCCCCTCTGCAAGAGATGCTGGGGGAGAGAAGCTAGAGCGAGACCCTTCATCTTCTCTGCCTCCCAGGGAACCTAGAGCTGCTCCAGGATGCCAAGAAGGGACCCAAGGCCAGGCACAACCTGGTTGGAGGCAGAGGCTGGAGCATGGACCCCTTAAAGGCGCAGGGTCACCACCAACCAGGAAAAGAAGAACTTGACTCAAGCCTAGCTCATTCCCTGCTCTGACTCTGCCTCCCCAAGAGGAACACTCCTAATCCACAGCCCCTGCAGCAGCAGATCCTACAGCCCACCGGAGCCAGCCCACCTATGCCTGGAGTCAGGAAGCTGGGGTCAGAGGTCATTTATGTCAAACTCAGGGAGGGTGATGGTGAATCTGAGCAGGGCCGTGCTGCTCCTAATGGCCCTGGCTCTCTCCTGTGACACCCTGGACACGATCCAGAAGTTGACGTGCTGTGGGGGAAGGAGACAGGTCAGGATCAATGGGCAGGCGCATGAGCTGTGCAAAGGACCCCTCCCCATCCCCAGGGGGCTGAGACATTGTGCTTGGGGGGAATATCTGAGTCATTGATCGCAGAGCTTTAGAAAGGGATTGTTGCACTCAGGACGATGCTTGTATCCTGCAGATCATAAATTGTCAGTGTCTCTCTAGATTGGGACAATGTTCGGTGTCAGGGCTGGTCCCATCCTCCCTGAACTCCTGATTCCTGGACAGCTCACCAGAAAGGAGACTGACCCCTTGCCACTCCCCATAGCTCAAGTCTTTGGTTGGATGAAGGGAGTGACTGTGAGGACAATCCCCCCCGGAATCTCAGGGCCCATTGCAGAGAAGGGCTGATTCCATGGGGTCCTCCTGTTTCTCTAAGAAGAAGCCTGTGCCTCTTCTCTGAGGACCATCTCCTGGATCTCGTGTGTGTGTGTGTGTCAGACACTCACTCCTCAAGCCAGCCAGGGGCCCTGTGATAAGTGCTCAACAGAACCAGGCAGAGTTCTGGCTTGAAGTCTCAGCTCCTTCCTCTATCCTTCAAGGAGGGAGGTTCTGACACTGCATTGCACCGACTGCCCCGACCAAGGATGCCCACTGGGGGCCCAGCTAGGAGGACAGACTGGAAAACGGATCTTCCAGGCTCTTCTTAGCAATCCTCCTAAGAGTTAAGGTAAATTGCCCCCCACCCGCACTTCTCCTCATGGGGCTCACCTCCAAGATGTAGTGGAGCCTGTTGGTGTCTGGGGACTCTGCCAGCAGGTTCCCCAGCATGGCATCCAGGAGCTCTGGCAAGACCTTTTGCAGAGCCTGCAAAGCAAGGGAGAGCCATGGGTCAGCGTTAGGGAAACTGGGGCTACACCTGCCACAGGATGGGAAGAGGGGGTCTCTGGGAAGCACTGGTGAGACCTCCAAACACATGTCCTGGCCTCTCTCATTCACATCCCACTGCTGGAATTAGCAAGGATTCATGGCGGGATGACAGCTGGCTCTTCAATCCATGACCTGAGCAGGTCTCTGTGGAGGCCTCGTAGGCAGCAAAGTGTGGAACAGCTAAGCTGCTATGGATAGAAGCTGGGCTGCTGGGCAAAACACGGCATGTGGAAGTAAGGAAGGAAAGTTTCCCCCAGGGAGGGGTAACGTCATCCCCCCTGGAGGGAAGGATCCAACCCTGCAGCTTGTTCCATCTCTACACACCCCACCCCTATCTCTAGAGCTCCAGTGAATCAAGGGAGCGGGGACCAGAAGGCACTCCTGCTTTTGGCAGGGAGAAGTAGGAGGATGATCTTCCTGGACTTGGGTGGGGTCCTTCTCTGTGCCCAAGGTGAAGATGGCATGCAGGGCAGATCGCAGGAGGTGGGTCTCAGGGAAGGAATAGTGCCTGTTCCCTGGACCCTGCTGTGACGAAGTGGGACTGTTCTTAATGTTTCCTCTGAATAGTATGGGGGTGCCTCAGTTTCCCCTAGGCAGTTCTTAAGTATCTAGGCGGTGGGGTAAGGGTGTATGATCACTGCAGAGCCCTAGAGGGCAGGTGTGTGCAGGGGTCTGGACACAGACAATGGCCGACACCCTGTTTCCTGGCAACTGATGGCCTGGGCCCTTCCCCCCTGCAAGGTGAGAGCTAAAGGTTGGAGAACAAAGGAATCCGGTGACCTCCTGGCCCAGGAAAGGGACAAAGCCCAGGGGAGGAGGGGCTGGAGAGAGTTAGAGTTTGGGGCTGGCTGGGACATGGAGTGAAGGGCAGATGTGGTTGTCTGGCTCACTGCCCCCCAAAATGGACCCAGGTGAGGGGTCCTGTTCTCTGCACCTGCAAGCTCTGTTTTAGACCATGTTCCTGTCATCAAATAAACCTCTGTTTTACTGGCTGGCTGAGAGTCACGTCTGACTGCGAAGTTGCGGGGCAGGACCCTCTGGCTTCCCCAGGAGCCCCACCTGAGCGAACTCGCTGTGGGAAGCGCACGGAGGGGCAGAGGATGCTGAATGCTCCGAGGTCAGACCCAGGAAGGTGGAAGCTGTGTGAGCTGCGTGTCCTGCAGACAGGCTGCTAACAGAAAGGAGACTTCCCCAGAGCCCTGACTGGCTTCATGGGCAGCAGTTCCAGAGCATCGCCCAGGGACTCCGTGACAACTGCTGCCCCTCCTGTATCTGACCCTGGGAGTGAGCCTCGCCCCAAGGCCCGTGTAATGTTACTGGAGTGAAAAGAACAGCCCAGCCAGGAGAGAGGGAACCTTCCCACCACCTCTGCTAAGAAGAGCCACCCAGGAGCCACCCTGAGCAGCACCGGGGTTAGGGGAGCCGGCTGGGGGGAGGGGTCTCGGTACCTGAGGTTGCCCACAGAGATCAGGGAGTTGGCGAGGACGGCGCTGGGTGCAGAGTCATCAGGCAGCTCCGCAGTGAGCTCCTGTGAGACCCAAAGGAGACAAAGGAGCGTGTAAGATTCGGGCCCCACGGACACTTCCCAGTGCGGAGATTACACAGCCAGCGCCCCACACAGCCAGCAGGATCCCCCCACCTGCCTCCCGCTCCTCTGATTCCCTCCTGCCCCTCCAACTTGGTCCCCTCCCAGGATTCCTGCCCAGCTCGGTCCCCTTCCCCTTCTTCCCTCCTCCCTGTCAAAACCCCATCCAACACCATCCTTATTACCACGCTGGGAACATGTGATTCCTTGTCCCCCCAGCTTCTGCTGCCCCTCCAGCCCCACGATTCCCCCACTGCCCACTAGTGACCAATCTCAGAACTTCTCCCTTCTCTTCTCCCCAGTCCTCAGTCTCAGCAATCCCTGCCCTCTGCTGTCCCCTCCAGCACCACCAAGCCTCATCCACTGGCCCGGGGAGACCCCTGCCCGTTCCATGTCTCTCTCCTCCCTCCAGCTGCCGGGCGCCGTGTCTCGCTCACCACAATCCTCTCCACCACAGCCGCCTTGCAGCAGTGCGGCTCCAGTGAGTCCTGCCCTCTCTGCTGTGCAGCGAGACACGCGGGGTGGACGGCGTGTAGGAACGTGAGCTGCTGGGCCTCATCCTGCACCCACCAGGAGTGGGGTTTGGGGAGAGAGAGCCAGTTAGCCAGGGACCTCCTGCCCCAGCCACACCAGCTCCTGGGCTCAGGCCTCCATGGAGGATAGTGGGGACCCACCCATTGTCCAAATCACCCATGACTCCTACACAAGCAGGGTCAGGAACTGGTACAGTGCCCATGGGAGGAGGAGATCCCCGCTGGTGTGTGACAAACTCCCCCATCTTGGGGGTCCCAGATCACAGAGGAGAAAAATCCCCATGAGGGGTGGTGGATCATCAGGGACAAGACCCTGTGCAGGGGGTGGGGATGCTGGGAAAGGGCAGGACAATCTTGGTTCCAGCCCAGCTGGGGAATGTTTGTACCTTTTCTCTGCCTTGGAGCTGCTCTCGGATATCCTCGAGAGCAGCTTCCTCTGTGGCCACGTCCACCCATTCCTCCTCCTCCTCGTCCTCTGAGTCCCTGGGGGGTCCCTGCACCAGGGAGAGAAGGGGACAGGGTGATGCCTGCTAACAGGGGCATGATAGGGAGAGCAGGGTTAATGTCCCCCCTTCCCACCTCAGAGACCCAGGGCAGATTGGGTCCCACACTCCCCCCTCTCAGGGATGGGCCTTCAGCCCCCGACAGCTTCAGGAACCCACAGCAAAGAGCCCGGCCCCCCCGGACTCTCTGGGAGGTGCCTGTCCCCCAGCCCCAGAGCATCAGGGACCAAAGTGGTAGCAGTTCCCTCTGCCCCTGCCCCCCAGTTCCCCTTGCCACAGGGGCAGCTGTGTGACTGTGGGGTTTGCGTGGCTCAGGCCAGACACCTGGGTTGGGGACCCCTCCCCCATTAGCACTGGTAGAGCTCCTGGGCCTAGGGTGTTCACAGCCCCTTTCTCACCCCTCCTTGAGCCCAGCGCCTCACCCGGCATCCATCGGCCTGGCTGCTCCCCGAGTCCCAGGCACTGCTGCTGTCCCATGGGGCGCGGGCTGAGCTGCTGGTGCTGGGACGGGGATCCTCCACCTCCTGCCCTGGGGAGGCTGGAAGGTCCTCGGAGCCTGGGCAGGGCGATGCCTCCTGCTGGGAATCAGGGCTGGGCTCCTGGGGCCGCTGCTGCCCACACAAGCCCCAGAGCCACCCTGCTCGGCTCCGCTCCTGGGCTGGGTCCTGCCTGCCCAGCCGCATCCTGGCCCAGCTCCACTGGGGCCTGGCTGCCGCCTGCGCCAGGAGCAGGTTTCCTCTGCCAGAAGGCTGGGCACTTCCACCTCCTGGCTCCTTCCCCACCAGTGGGGACGGAGGGGCTGCTCTGCTCCTGGGGAAGATGGTGGCTGCTTCCCTCAGGCTCTGGGGCCACCTGCAAAGCCTTCTTCCTGAACACCCTCAGGAGCCTGGCCATCCTGGACCCGAGCGGGGAGCAGGCGTGAGTCTGGGGTCAAGGCAGCCTCTCACTAATAGGCCTTTTCAGTCCCACCCCATCCCTGCCCCAGCCAGAGCAGCTCCTCTCCCTCCTCCCCGCACCCCCCCAGGAGTGCAGGGAGTGCAAGCTGCACACACTGGCAGGAGTTCATTGCATGATCTGCTCCCAACGTTCCTCCTTGTCATCCCTGGTGCTGCAATGCCCAGGGAGTCTCCTCCTCTCGAGCAGTGGGGTCAGTCACAAAGACCATCCATCACTTTGGACAAGCAGCCCCCTCCTGCCGTCCCAGGCCACACTCCCGCCAAGGCGAGAGAAGGAACAGAACCCAGGAGTCCGGACTTCTCCTGGGAAACCATTCCCCACATCAAAGTCACAAAGTCCCATGTCAGAGGATGCCCAGGGCTCCCTCGTTTCCCATTAATTTCCATGCTCAGGAGCTCACAGGGTCTGGCCCAGCTCAGAGACTGTCAGCTTGGGGAACAGTCTCCCACAAGGAAAGGGCTGGGAGCTCCATTGCTGGGACCTTGCCAAGCACACTGGAGATGGCTCTGGAGAAGGCCCTGCCCGGTCTGAGAGCAAGGGGATTCTGGGGGCTGTTTGCAAATGAAATCTCCTTTGGGAGATTCTCTCCCCCTCTTTCTGCCTCTCCCCAGACAGACAGGGGAAGCCACAGAGGAACCCTAATGCCACTCACTTGCTCTAGTTGATGGAGTGATGGATGGCGGATGTTCAGGGTTGCCAGCTGTCCCTCGCCCTCCTCCTCACTCCCCAAGCCCAAGGCAGGCTGGAGGGAGTGGTGACCTGAGGAGTTACCCTGCCCAGCAAGCAGGCAAGGTGATGACACTGGGCGATCAACTGGCTGTGAAAACAAGATTGCCATGGGATGGAGAAACTCGGCCAGCAGCGGGGGTGCAGAACACCGCGCTAGTGTTGGGGACTGGGACCCCAACCCTACTGATGGGAAACAGGCCTGAGGAGGGGAAGCTCCTGGCTCAGGGTCACCCCACATGTCAGAGCCAGGGATGGGACCCAGCAGTCTTTATTTCCAGGCCTCTTCACTAACCACTGCTGCACACTCCCTTCCACAGCTGGCAGTTACAACCAGGCCCTCATGTCCGCTCTGCCTGCTTTGAGAGGGACTGTGCTCTGGTGCAGTGACTGGACCAGGGCATTGGGAGGCAGGACTCCTGGGTGCCATTGCTGGTTTTCCTACTGACCTGTGGGCCTTTGGGCCAGTTGCTCCCCCTCTCTATGGCTCTGTCCCCAGCAGTCAAATGGGGATTTAATACTTTCCCGCTCGTGTAAAGTGCTGGGAGAGTCCCCCAGGAAAAGCTGCTCTGTCAGTGCTAAGCAGCATCTGTCCATTAAAGGTCAGCGCGCACTGCCCAGGAGGAGGAGGAGTCTGGGGTTTCAGTTCTGTCCAGTCTACAGAGAGGGGCCCAGCCTGGAGTTTGGCTCAAGGAGACCAAGTCTCCAATTTGTTAAGGGCGTTCTGAATTCTAATCCTGTGCTCCAAAGGGCTTGGTGTCATCTGCACATTTTATAAGCACACTCTCCCCTCCATTTTCCAAATCCTTAATGAAAAGATTGAATAGTACTGGACCCCGGACTGATCTCTGCCAGACCCACTGAGTACACCCTTTCAGTTGGACAGCCAGACATGGAGAAGGAGCTTCCAAGCAGTTGTGCACCTATATTATCCTTATTGCATCTAGACCACATTTCCCTAGTTTGCTTGTGAGAAGGTCCTATGGGACTGTGTCAGAAGCCTTATTAACACCAAGATCTATCACGTCTACTGTTCACCCACCTCCACTAGGCCAGTAACCCTGTCAAAGAAGGAAATTGGATTGGTTTGGAACGATTTGTTCTTCACAAATCCATGCGCACTAGTCCTGATAAGCCAATTATCCTGTTGGTGCTTACAAACTGATTGTTTAATAATGTGTTCCAGCATCTTTCCAGGTATGGAAGTGAGGCTGGCTAGTCTGTAAGCCCCAGGGTCCTCTTTGTTCCCCTTTGTTAATGGATGGGAAGATATTCTTTTTCTGGGATCTCAGAAGAGAACTGGTGCACAGCACCTGGTTTGTTAAGGCCACAAAAATGGAGGCAGGAACCTCTTCTCTCCTCCTGGCGAAGGACCCCAGGTGACTAACAAAGTGGGACTCACATCCCTGAACGGGCTTTAAAAAAGACAACGATTCAAATTTGGCCCCAACCATTTCTTCTTGCCAGAGACTAGCCATTTTTGAAAAGTTTAGAATTCCTTGGTGCTCAACACCCTGAAACACCCCTTTCTCCTTCGCAGAGGGCTTTGACGCCCCTTATCTCACCCCGGCTCACCACTGCCCAGAGTTAGAGAATTGTCCCTGTTCCCATGGGACAGATGGGTATCCTGAGGTACAGAGATAGGAGGTGACCTACCCAAGGTCCCACAGAGCAAGGCAGTGGCAGAGCCAGAAAGAGAAGCCACCAGCCCCGAATCCTGTTCTAACAGACAAACGCCCCCCCCCCCCCCAGAGGCAGGGATACAGCCCAGGAATCCAGATGGTGGGAACATTTTCAGGGAAGCTGTCTTCGGTCAGAAAATCGCATTCAGACTAAACCGTTTTTTTCTTGAAATCATAAGAAGTTGGATGCAAATTCTCTGCAGAAACACTTGTTTGCCAAACAAAAGCTTCTCCTGGTTGTCACAGTGTGTTAAATTGTTTCGTTGCACACAAAGAGGAGACACTGTGATCCAGAAAAGTAGGTGAGATGGTTCAGTCTGAGCTAAGTAGTTGATGCTCTTTTCAATTTCAAAATAATAAAATACAAATAAAATAGAATCTTTCAGCTGTCATATTATGTCATAATCTGATACGATGCAACATGATGGGACACCTCATATTATGCAATGCTACTAGGGGCACTCTCCAGTGGATCCCCATCCTCCACCCTCCGTGAGGTAGGGAGGAGAGGATTGTTACCTCTACTTGACAGAGGGAGAAACAAAGGCTGAGAAAGGAGAAGTGACTTGTCTTGGGTCACACAGCCAGTCAGTGGCAGAGTTGGGAATAGGACCCAGGAGTCCTGACTTTCAAACTAGCCACCACATCTTGAATTTCATACCTTGAATGATCAGAATAAAGTGCTCTCAAATGAGCTCCAGACCAACAAGAGCTCATTGTAATTATTCAGCAAGTATTTTAGAAGAACTGGAATGTTAGCGAGAATCATGAAGTGCTCAGAGACAATTAATGCAGAGACGCGGCAAAATTAGTCAAACATATAATTGGTTATGACTTATTTGCTTGGTTTTAAAAGAGAACAACAAGGACCTGAGTCTCCACCCTGTCAATAGCCCCCTGCTCATCCAAATCGGGGTAGAGACTGAGGGGCGGGAGGCTGAGCATTCTCACCAAAGAGCCCAAAGGATGGCCCAGGTCACCACTGGAGGGGTTCACTGGAGATGTAAATATTCCAGCCCCACCTTTTTGGGTGGGCCTCCCAGAATGAGAGCTGCACTGCACTCCCCCAAGCCCCCAGCTCCTGGTGGTGGGATGGGAGCAGGGAAAAGGAGAAAAAAAGCAAGAGAAAAGAGAAAGGAGGGAGGGACGGAGGAACAGGGAAACCAAAAAGGAGAAACCCCGATGTCCCCAGTGATTCTACGGGACAAAGTCTTAGGTGGGGAATAAAATTCTGCCACCTTAACCTAGTGTTCTCTGTGCCTAGAATTCAGCCAGCACCAGGTGGATCACACTGAACAGGTTCCAAACCTCTCAGGGGCTCTTACCTTCTAAACAGGGACGTCTGTTTTCTAGTAAAATCAGTAAAAGGAAAGGAGAAAACTCGAAAGAGTGTCCTCCTCGTGCTCACGCACGTGAACCCGAATTCTCTCTCAGTCCTCAAGGAGAGACCTCGAGAAGGAGACTCCCCGCAGCAAAGCCACAGGGGTCTCCGAGGTTTCCCTGGCCCCGCCCCCCGTCCTGCCTGGCTGATGTCAGCATCTCTCTGTGAGGTCGCCACCTCCCCACCACCTTTGACCAATAGGCTGAGGTCCTGCCAAAGGCCCTTGTGATGTCACTGTCACACCCATGCCTCCCCGGCAGGGCTAATGTCCTGTCCCTGGCCAGCCCCTTTGGGTGGTTGAGCTGCTCCCTGTGGATCACCCCACTCAATGACTGTTGATTCTGGGGATCCATCGGGCCACGTATTAAAACGTCAGAGGCTGCTCCCCATGCTACACTCAGTTTTTCATCAATTAGTCGACTTTCGGGCCAGAAGGGACCATTAGAGCATCTAATCTGACCCCACATCACAGGCCTCCTGTATAGCACAGCAGCTAGGTTTTGACCAAACACGTTCCAGAAAGGCATCTAGTCTTCATGAAAAGACATCAAGAGATGGAGAATCCATCACTCCCCTTGGTAGTTTGTTCCTGTGGTGAATCATCCTGGCTGTTGAATATTTGTGCCTTATTTCTAATATGAATTGGTCTCTTTTCAGTTTCCAGCCACTGGGTCTTGTTATGCCTTTCTCTGCTAGCTTAATGAGCCCTTTAATACTCGGTATTTTCTCTCCATTAAGGCACTTCAACGAAGTCACCTCTCCATCTTTTATGGCCCCTAAATCCCCTTCAGATTCACCGCTGTCCTGGATACACTTCCCCATTCTGTAGGTGTGGCCGGCATGCTTTGTTGCTAGGTATAGGACCCTGCATTCGGCTGTGTTCAAACTGGTTTTGTTTGAATGGGTCCAGCTTACCAAGGGATCTGGATCGCTCTGTATCACTGCCCTATCCTCATCATTAATTCCCACTCTGCCAGGATTTTGTCACCCACCAATGTTATCAGCAGTGATTTTATATTGGCTTCCAGTTCATTGATAACAATTATTTTCAAGAATGAGTACTTGAGAGCGTCTTCAGACCCCCTAGTGCCCAGTACCTGCTCCCCAAAGCACAGTGAGAAAAGGCCGGCCAGCCCAGGTGTTATATAGGGGCTAAGCACAGAACAAACACATGCTTCGGAGCTGTGTTGTCCATAGGCTCTGAAGAACATGTGGGAGTTAGCAGCTTACAAATGGGCAACAGACCCAGAGTGTAGACAGGCCCCAACTGTGTCTCAGTCTCCCACCCTGTAAAATGGGAATAGTAACCGAAACCTTGATTAGCTCAATTTTATAGTTGGGCAGGTCTGCTGATAGCCAGTCCTAGGCCCTAGCCCTGGTTATCCTGGCCTCATTGCTCTAGCTTCAGTCATAGCCCGAGCAGAGGTCTTCTTCTCCATGTCCTTTAACTTCACATCACTACAGAAGGAAGATTCTCTGTTAGACAGCTGGCTCGAATGCATGTGGATGTCATTCCAAAAGCCGGGCTCTGGCTCAGTCACATGTTATGGGTTTGCTGGAGGACCCACTCGGTGACAATCTAGGGCCTGTGTTATACAGGAGGGCTGATTCGATGGACAGAATGGTCCTTTCTGACCTTAACATTTTTCTGCTGCTCGGAAGAAAACTCTGGACCTATTTTCCCTCATTCACCTTCAGCTGGAATAATTTAAATCCAGTCCAAAGGTTTCCTCTTCCACTGTGTCTTCAGCACCTTTCCTAGCAAACAGTTACTGATAGCCCACAGGTGTCTAGTTTCCACCTGTCCCAGGGTGAGATGGCCAGGAAAGGGGTTGGAGCTCAACTGCCCCTAGCCCAGGTTATGCAACTCCCCAGGTGAAGGGAAGAAGTGCGAGGGTCAGGTGACACGGAGCAGCATGTGCCTGGGCACCAGGCCTGCTGGGAGATATAAGGGCAGCTGGTGCTCAGCCAGGAGAGAGACCCCAAGGGGAGCAGGCTTGGGGAGGGGCTTGGATAGTCCTTTGAAGGTCAGGGAGAAGCCAGGAAGGGGCCAGGCTGAGCACATAGGACAAGGACCTAGGAGAGAAAGACAGGGCAGTTTAGGTACACAGCAGGGTACGGAACAGCCAAGCTGCCCAGGATGGGAGCCGGGCTTCTGGGTAGAGTCCAGGAACCAAAGCACAGGGTGAGGAAAGAAAGGATTGCCCATGGAGGGACAACGTAATCTCCCATGGAGGGAAAAGGCTCTCCCTGCCATTTTTTAACCTCATGGGCTGTTCTCATGCTCTGCCAACCCCACCCCTATGTCAGCAGCTCCAGCCGCCTGAGGGAGCAGGGGCCAGAGGCCATCCTGCACCTGGGACAGAGGTGGCGGTTGATGATCTACCTGCACATGGTGAACATGGTGCAGGACAGCACTCAGGACATATGATTGAAGCTCCGGTTCCAGGGGCAGCTTCCGTTTGCTGGCAGGAGACTGTATGAGACCTTGCAGGTTGGGGGGTGGGACAGGCACTAACATGGTCATGGAATTTTGAGGAATAGGGCAGAGGCTGGAGTTGGGCAAGGAGGGCAAGGACTTGGGAAGCAAGAGCAGAGGATCAAAGACCTTCTGAATGTGGGTCAGGATTATCCCCACATCAGAGAGGGCGAAAGTGAGGCACCACGTGGGAGCGGGACCTGGCTGGTCCTGCTCCCTGCTCCTCCTCTGTTCATCCTCTGCTCCTCCTCTGTTCATCCTGCTCCCTGCTCCTCCTCTGTTCATCCAGGAGCCCCTGGAGCAGTCTCTTTTCATGGACCGTGTCCCTCTCCTCCTTGGCAATTTTGAAAGCAAGGTGCTTTTTGCTCCTCCTTGCCCCTATCTCCAAAAGCTCCTGCACGATCCTCTTCCTTATGGCCCAGTGCTGGCCACTTGTAGCACCCACAATCCCAGAC
The DNA here is from genome assembly GCF_965140235.1 of Caretta caretta. Classification (NCBI taxonomy): domain Eukaryota; kingdom Metazoa; phylum Chordata; order Testudines; family Cheloniidae; genus Caretta; species Caretta caretta. The sequence continues at coordinate 78,412,998 of NC_134216.1, forward strand.
AGCAGGCTTGGCCCTGCAGGTGTGGAAGTGTCTTCCAATGGAATGAAACAGAGGCTATATTCATTGTATTACCATGGTGGGAGGGGAGAAAGAATCCTCCACTTTACTTTCTATCTACAAGGCCATGATTTATAACATTGTGGAATACTTCTCTATCACTCTTTCATAAATTTTCGTGTACACTCCATCTCACACCTGTCCTTGGAAGATTCACACGTGCACAAGCCCACCCTATATAGGTGTGTGAGTAACACCGATTTTACATAAGAACATAAGAACGGCCACACTGGGTCAGAGTAAAGGTCCATCGAGCCCAGTATCCTGTCTTCCGACAGTGGCCAATGGCAGGTGTCCCACAGGGAATGAACAGAACAGGTAATCATCAAGTGATCCATCCCCTGTCACCCATTCCCAGCTTGTGGCAAACAGAGGCTAGGGACACCATCTTTGCCTATCCTGGCTAATAGCCATTGATGGACCTATCCTCCATGAATTTATCTAGTTCTTTTTTGAACGCTGTTATAGTCTTGGCTTTCAGAACATCCTCTGGCAAAGAGTTCCACAGGTTGACTGCAGGTCAATCTGTTTATTTTACTTTAAATCAATAAAAAAAATTAAGAAGCTGGATCTGGCTGATGCAGAGTAGGCTGAAGTCGTGTTTTGGGGATATTTACCAATACTGGCTCTGACTTTGTTTGTGGCAGGGGGAGCCCTTAATATTTTAGAAATATTGGAGAACCTAGTAATTTTCCAGGCAAGTGGTGGGATCCCATCGAAGTATGCAGAGGAGCTATTCAGGGAAATGGTGCGTGAACAGCACATCAACCCTCCTCCCGAGCCTGGCAACAGAAAAGCCAGGACGACACAGGGCAAAAGAATGCCTGCTGCATGAAGCATCATCTAAAGTCGCCTTCCAAGGAGTTAAGGACAAGCCAGGGTAAACAAGGATTCAAAATTCACATTAAGAAAAGGAGGACTTGTGGCACCTTAGAGACTAACCAATTTATTTGAGCATGAGCTTTCGTGAGCTACAGCTCACTTCATCGGATGCATACTGTGGAAACTGCAGAAGACATTATATACACAGAGACCATGAAACAATACCTCCTCCCACCCCACTCTCCCGCTGGTAATAGCTTATCTAAAGTGATCATCAAGTTGGGCCATTTCCAGCACAAATCCAGGTTTTCTCACCCTCTGTTCCCCCCCCCCCCCCAAACTCACTCTCCTGCTGGTAATAGCTCATCCAAAGCGACCACTCTCCTTACTATGTGCATGATAATCAAGGTGGGCCATTTCCAGCATAAATCCCCGACGTTCTGGTTAAACTTGGATTTGTGCTGGAAATGGCCCACCTTGATTATCATGCACATTGTAGGGAGAGTGGTCACTTTGGATGAGCTATTACCAGCAGGAGAGTGAGTTTGTGTGTGTGTGTGGGGGGGGGGGGGGGCGCGGAGGGTGAGAAAACTTGGATTTGTGCTGGAAATGGCCCACCTTGATTATCATACACATTGCAAGGAGAGTGATCACTTTAGATAAGCTATTACCAGCAGGAGGGTGGGGTGGGAGGAGGTATTGTTTCATGGTCTCTGAGTATATAATGTCTGCTGCAGTTTCCACGGTATGCATCCGATGAAGTGAGCTGTAGCTCACGAAAGCTCATGCTCAAATAAATTGGTTAGTCTCTAAGGTGCCACAAGTCCTCCTTTTCTTTTTGCGAATACAGACTAACACGGCTGCTACTCTGAAACCTGTCAAAATTCACATTGTTACTGCTAGCTGGGGTAATAATTTGCTACCCAAAATATGCACCTGCAGCATTAGATCTGCGTACCCAATATAACAAAACGCTCTACTTGTAAAAATAGGCCCTCAGGCCAGCTAGGCTTGTTAGCCGTTAACAGTATGGAAAGCTGTAACTTCAAGGTTTTTTGCCCTCTGTTTGGCCTTGTGATGGGGAATACAAACCTCACACTGGGCAAGAATGGGTTAAGGAGCTGCTCTGACCTCAGCCAGCCCCACCCCAGCACACTGCAGGGGATGCACAGACTGGGGAGGATTTCAAAGGGAACAGAACAGCTCACTTGTGGGCAGACCAGGCAAGAGGACGACCTCTACCTTGCAGGTCCTGAGGGAAGGCAGGATCTCTCCCTCGGTAACTGCCTGAAGGTCCCTCCCTGAGGGAAGAGACGACCTGCTTCTGTTATACCCAGAGATGGAGGCATTTCCCCCTCACACCTACTAACCAGTTGTTGGGTGTTGATTCCCTGGCTTTTGTCTATGGACTAACCCAGAAGGGGAAAAGCTTGGAACTGGCCTGGCTGGAGGGCCAAGTCAAGAGAGGAGGCAGCTGCCACCCCAGGAGGGAGAGAGCTGCTTTGGAAAGTTAGCCCTTTCAGTGCACCAAATGTAAATATGGCTGGTTGGGGCTGTCCTCTATCGATCCTTATTGATTAGTCAAGTCATGGTCACTGGCCCCAGGGCAACTGCTACCATCCAGTCCAGTGAAGTGTTCATCTTTCTCCACCACAATGAGGCCCACAATAGAGTCACCCCTAGTTGGGTCCAAAACTTTGTGTTAGAAAAGGATCTACAATTTTTTTAAATCTCCAAGGATGATTTACTCCTGGATCCGTGAGACCGCCCCCGTCTGTCCCCCAATAGGAAGTTCCCCCTATGAACCTAATTGTGTCCCCACAAGTCACAGACGGGTGCTAAAGGAGAAACTGAACCTGCTCTCTGCTTTGGATTCAGTGAACTGTCCTAGCCCCAGGCCGGTTCCCCTGCTGGGCTGGGTTAGTTAGTTAGCAGATTGATCCCTGTCTATTCGAGGACCTTGGGTTCTCAATAACCCAGAACTTTAAACAGGTAATGATGTGTCTAATATCAAATGCCTGCTTGGCTTGTACTCAGCATGCTCACATGGACTGAGCATGCTCGGTAACACTGCTGAAGACCAGCTGGCCTCACTCTGCACCCTGTCCCCCTCGTTGGCAGGCACGGGTCATCTCTGGTTATCTGTAAGCCAGGGAGAGACTCCAACTCACCTGTCACGTTCTTCCCTCCGTGGGAAGATGCGGTGGGAGAAAGATAATGTGTCCCCATGGCCGCGGCAGCGTGGGATTGCTGGCATTGCAGCATGCGCTCCAGGAACCCTCAAGCCTCCTGTATCAGCTCTGCAGCAGCAGAAGGCCGAGCTGTTATGACTCAGGGAAATCCCCTACTGGATTTGGGATAGATCTGGTGCCGCCTCAAGAAACAGGTGCTAAGCCTGTAGAAATAAGTCATGCATGTATGCCTCATTCAGCTCAGTATGAGGAATTGGCTGGTGTGGCCTGGGTCACTACTTCACAAAATGCAAAAATTAATATGCACATCTTCAGGATTAAGCAGTTATTCTGTTTTCAGATTCTGCTTGGGTGTGCAACTCTTTGATAGTTTTTGCCATTTTGGCTTAATAGTGGTTTCACCTCTACTGACGGGTCTAGGATAAAATACCCTATGTAGGTGTCTTACATAGTTGATAAAGCCTCTGGTTACAAGACCCTACTTTCCTTAAGGAGGTTAAGGGTCATTGTAATACGGATCCTTTGGCCATTAAAATCAGAAAGCAGATTGATTGGCTAAGCGAGGAGCAGCGGAAGGAGATGGGTGGGTGTGTACTCGGGTTACAGTAAAACATATCCCTAACCTTACCCCAGTGGCCCCCTTGAAAAGAGAGGTTCAGGATGTCATTCCAGACTTAAAGGAACTGCAAAGGCAAGATCAAGTTTTAAGTCAGACCATCCAACAGCTGCATAAATTAGTTTCCCTAGGAGCTCTAGTAGGAGGTTGGATTAGGAATAATCCTCTCCTTAAGGATTCACTTTACAAATCCTTTGAGGGAAATCTTGACATAATTGATGGGATTTTAATGTACACCAAGAATAACATTCCTGTGTGAGTGGTTGCAATCCTCGGGCTTTCCCAGGGAGTGTAGAATACTCTCCAGGACCTTCCCTTTGATGAGTCAAACCTCTTTATTGAGAAAACCGATGACTCTCTTCATTTGTTAAAGACTCAAGCTCGACCTGTAAACCACGACCGCCTCCTCTGCCTCCTGCTTTCTTCTACCGATGTCCTGCCAAGCCTCAACGCAAACAACAGACTCAGAGGGCCTGCTTCTCAGTCCCCTCCACCACCATGACCTGAACCCGTTCCCAGCCCCCTGCTAGGAGCCACTTTTGACATTTTAGTCAAGACCCGCTTACAGTAAGCTATCACTTCAGCCAGGTGGGTCGGCGAGCTAGGGGCCATCATAGCTGACCCTCCCCATACAGTCTTTGAGAAGGCAAAGGCATCCCTTCCCCTCCACCCTACTTTTCCCCCCCAAGGCCATCTCTGAATTTCACACCAACCAGCATATTTGCTTACCTGTAGGTTACTTACTGTAACTTACCTTTTTTCCAACCCCCACCTCCCCGCTTCTCCCAAAGGAGAAGAGACTTCACTCCCTCGATGTCCGGCATGCACTGGCTTTTTACCTGCAAAGAACCAAATCTATCAAAGCCATCAAGGCTCTTTATCGTAACAGCAGAGAGATCTCGAGGTCAAGCTATATCCTCTCAAAGAATCTCTAAGTGGGTTTCTGGCTGCATCATGGAGTGCTACAGGCTAGCCTGCTGGGGATGTAACAGCCCACTCCATGAGAGCACAGGCCACCACTCTAGCATCACTGCAGGAAGTCCTGGTGCAGGACATAGGAAGAGCAGCCAACTGGCGTGCCATACACACATTTGCTAGACAATATGCACTAGTCCAGGCCTCGGCTGCGGATTCAGCAGTGGGATCTGTAGTACTGTATGTATCTTTGCTGCCACCTCCCTTGCCCTCCCCCCCAGCTCCAATCTGAGTGCTGCTTGTCAATCGCCCACGTGTGGAATACACATAGGGACCAGCACTGGAAGAAGAAGAAATGGAGGTTACTTACTACAACTAGAAGTTCTTTGAGATGTGTGGTCCCTATCTGTATTCCACTACCTGTCCTCCATCCCCTCTGCTTCTGATCTGGTTAGATTCATTGTAAGAAGAGTAACTGAGGGGGCATCAACCTGCACCGCCACTTATGTCCTCACTTGGAAGCTCCAGGAGACCTACTGTACATGTGCGGGCCAACAGACACTGTTAGACACCAGGCTTGGGCGCATGATGCCCGTGTATGGAATACACGTAGGGACCACACATCTCAAAGAGCTTCCAGTTACAGTAACGTCCATTTTCTGAACATTTAAGGCGGCAAGCAAGTCAAATCCAAGTTGAGGGACTAAAAATGGATGATTACCTGCAATTATTGCAGATGTAAGGGATATATGGTAGAGAGATACCTTGAATGATGGATATCTAATGATTCCTTCTGGCCCTCAAAAATTAGAAAAGCGGTCCACCTCTACTTGTCCCCAAATAGGATCCATCTAGGAAGACAATAAGAAAATGATTCATAACATGTGGTACACGGGTTAAGGATCCTCATCAGCCAAGGTCAGGCTTTCACCTCCCCAGCTACAGAAACTAAAATGGTTAAATGAGAGTATTGTTAATCTAGGCAAGAATCTCTCATAATTTGCATATGTATAAACCTCTTTCTCCCTCCCAGCCTAGCTAATAAATTCAAAATTGCCAAACTGGAGTTACACCCTGCTTTCTTATGCAGTGTTTTCACGCCAGGCTAACTATGAGCTACACATTGCGTTCCCTCTAAATCAAATATACCGAGAATAATCTGCCTTTCATCCCCAATTAGCATCTCCACATTTGTTTGCCTTGCGAGTCAGATTGACATCATTCTTTATGTGAAAAATGTCACCTTTTCTATTGTAAGTCTTAAATAATGTGAAATACTTAGGTATAATCAGAGAATGTCTGGAGTAGGGCTTCCAAATTTAGAAATTTATAAGGATGATGTCGATTTTCATTGTAAATAATTGTTGCACTCGAAAAGTAATAGGAATTGTCTGGCACAAGGGAGGAGAAACGTTAAGATAAAAACCAGGATATAACTTTGGAATATTAAGAGAAATTGCTTAAAGGGGGGGCGTGGGGTGGGATCACAATATATAGGAGGGGCAAATAATAAAATACAATCCTTGAAATAAATCAAACTTAAAAAGCTTCCAATGAGAAAAAGATTAGGGAAATTGTTATACTCTAGCGCCATCTACTGGATTCCAATGGAAGCAGCAGAGAAACAGAGAGAAATGGAATCTGAGCACCCACTTGACACGTGTTCAACAGGAACCAGAGGTTGGCCCCCTCCAAGGAGCTCTGAAACTAGGCGGGTATATAAAAATGAGGTCACCATGTGCTCAGGGGAGTTAACAGAATCCAATACAAGAAACTGCAGAATAAGAACACAACATAAGAACGGCCATACTGGGTCAGACCAAAGGTCCATCTAGCCCAGTATCCTGTCTTCTGATAGTGGTAAATGCCAGGTGCCCCAGAGGGAATGAACACAACAGGTCATCATCAAGTGATCCATCTCCTGTCACCCATTCCCAGCTTCTGGCAAACAGAGGCTAGGGACACCATCCCTGCCCATCCTGGCTTATAGCCATTGATAGATCTATCCTCCATGAACTTGTCTAGTTCTTTATTGAACCCTGTTATAGTCTTGGCCTTCACAACATCCTCTGGCAAGGAGTTCCACAGGTTGACTGTGCATTGCATGAAAAAATACTTCCTATTGTTTGTTTTAAACCTGCTGCCTATTAATTTCATTGGGTGACCCCTAGTTTTTGTGTTATGAGAAGGAGTAAATAACACCTCCTTATTTGCTTTCTGCACACCAGCCATGATTTTATAGACTTCTATCATACCCCCTGTTAGTTGTCTCTTTTCCAAGCTGAAAAATCCCAGTCTTATTAATCTCTCCTCATATGCAAACGTGTGCTCCAGCCCCCTAACCATTTTTGTTTCCCTTTTCTGAATATTTTCCTATTCCAATATATCTTTTTTGAGATGGGGCGACCACATCTGCCTGTAGTATTCAAGATGTGGGTGTATCTGCAGATGACACTAAACTGGGAGGAGAGGAAGATACGCTGGAGGGTAGGGATAGGATACAGAAGGACCTAGACAAATTGGAGGATTGGGCCAAAAGAAATCTGATGAGGTTCAACAAGGACAAGTGCAGAGTCCTGCACTTAGGACGGAAGAATCCCATGCACCGCTACAGACTAGGGACCGAATGGCTCGGCAGCAATTCTGCAGAAAAGGACCTAGGGGTGACAGTGGACGAGAAGCTGGATATGAGTCAACAGTGTGCCCTTGTTGCCAAGAAGGCCAACGGCATTTTGGGCTGTATAAGTAGGAGCATTGCCAGCAGATTGAGGGATGTGATCATTCCCCTCTATTTGGCACTGGTGAGGCCTCATATGGAGTACTGTGTCCAGTTTTGGGCTCCACACTACAAGAAGGATGTGGAAAAACTGGAAAGAGTCCGGTGGAGGGCAACAAAAATGATTAGGGGTCTGGAACACATGACTTATGAGAAGAGGCTGAGGGAACTGGGGATGTTTAGTCTGCAGAAGAGAAGAATGAGGGGGGATTTGATAGCTGCTTTCAACTACCTGAAAGGGGGTTCCAAAGAGGATGGATCTAGACTGTTCTACACTGTTCTCAGTGGTGGGAGGTGACAGGACAAGGATTAATGGTCTCAAGTTGCAGTGGGGGAGGTTTAGGTTGGATATTAGGAAAAACTTTTTCACTAGGAGGGTGGTGAAGCACTGGAACGTGTTACCTAGGGAGGTGGTGGAATCTCCTTCCTTAGAGGTTTTTAAGGTCAGGCTTGACAAAGCCCTGGCTGGGATGATTTCGTTGGGGATTGATCCTGCTTTGAGCAGGGGGTTGGACTAGATGACCTCCTGAGGTCCCTTCCAACCCTAATGTTCTATGATTCTATGATTTATATAGAGGCAATATGATATTTTCTAGGAAAAGGCAAGCTCAATACAATCTATTCCACCTTGAAACACTGTCAAAGGGCTGGGTCCGAAGGTGCTAAGTTGCCTAACTCTCCTCCCAGGTATTTCCTAGGAATCCTATTTTACATTGGTTGTTCAACACATGGTTTCAAAGAGTCCTTTCAAGCTCATAACTCTTCCCAAGTGTTTATATTAGCCACATCTCCTCCTTACAGAAGTTATATAACAATACTATAATGATACATAAACATTCTCACTTTTCATACAGTGATCTTTCTGAAACTTAGTTCAGTAAGGTTTAACTTAATTTACTAAGGTTTGGTGAGGAGATTACAGGAAATTGCATCTGTCATAGGCAGTGAGAGAAGGGATAGGCCTCACTTCTCTCGGACACAGATTGCTACAGGTCAGGGACAGAGGCTGTCCTCCCACCCCCTGCCAGCTCAGCCTCCATTAGCAACGCAGAGTTCAACCCTGTATTAAGGCCAAGCCACAATTCAGAACAAGGACACAGACTTTTTCACAACTGGTGAAGGGGGAAGTGCAGGGATTACAGCGGGTGTGGGGAGGCAGGACACCTGGGTTCTATCCCTATTTCCAGGGCCGGCCTTATGGGTGGGCGACATGGTCGACAGCCCAGGGTGCTATGGTCGGGGGCACCGTCCAACTGCCACAGGCTGGTGGGCCTGGGCTGCCAGAGTGGGGGTGAGTGAAGGCGAACCGGGGACTGGCGCCCCTGACCAGCTGGGAGGTGGGTGGGGCCAGATGTGGAAGCCGGGCGGCCGCAGACGGCTCATGGAGTGAGACGTGGTGCTGGGTCTAGCCTGGGAGTCCGGCATGCCCCTTGTTTTCCCGCCCTGGGCCTGGCCGGTGTCCCCCGCAGCGCAGCCTAGGCTGTGAATTGCATGTGCCCCTTGGGGTCACAGCCTACCACTAAAAGCTTGTTGATGTGTGTGCTGCCCTACAGGGCCAAAATGCAAGTTGGCCCAGGGCGCCATTTTCCCTAAGGCCGGCCCTGCCCATCTCGGGGGCGGGTATCTGTCGCCTATGGCCAGAGCAGGAGCCTGGACTGTAATGCCCTCGGGAGCTGGTGGCCCCTGACGTCTTGCTCGGAGCCTGGATGGGACGGCGGCCAGTCCCAGCCCCGCCCGGCTCCGGGAACATGCGGGGAGCTACCTTCACAGCCAATCAGAAGCCGGGGTTGGTTTACACTCGGTGGTCGGCTGTTGGTGGAGTGCAGGGAGACGCATCACAGCCTGGGAGGTGCCCGCTGACCTTCCCACGCCTATACAAAGGGAGACTTTGAACCCTATCGGTGGCCACTGGGCCACGTCTGTCAGCCACAGAGACCAGCAACCTGGGGGCTGGGGAGCGAGTCGTGGCCAGGCTACCGCAAGCCGTCCGAATTGTCCTCTGGACTGCAGAGCAGGGAGACGCCAGCCCATCCCGTTCAGGGTGAAGCCCTTGTAAGAGACCCCGTATTTGTTTGTTTGGTTGTGAGTTTTAGGCTGGCTGACGAGTACATCACCCTTCCCAGAGCAGGTTCCCAACCCCCCTTCTGCCTGGGCCGGGGGCGCGGGGGGTTGGGCCCGTTGTGAATGTTGGGGGTGGAGGGTTTAAGGTATTGTCCATGGTTTAATAGTCGAGTTACTCCTGTTCTTTCCTTAGCTCCAGGCCTTTCTTCCCTCTACCAAATAGCTCCCCCTCTTGTTGTGTTGTTACTGGGGGGATTGTGATCGATTTGTACCCTTGTGCACTAAACGCTTCCCCGGGGCACAGCAGCCCTTGTGACCCGGGCGCGAGCAGGGGCCCCCTGGGGTGGAGTCAGCAGGTGCCAAGAGTCTCAGGACCTGACCCCACTGCTCTGAATGGGTGAGACTCCCCCGGTGTCCCTGTGCTGGGATGGCACGGGGGAGCTTTGGGAGCAGCCTGTCCTATCAGCTCCTGCCCGTGTGTGCAGAGCTCAACCCAGGTGGGCCCGGGGTGAAGGGGAGTCGCCCCAGCTGGGGGGCAGACAGGCCCGTTGGCGAGAGGCTGCGTTGCCCAGACTCAGGGCTGCTCCCTGCGCAGTTCCAGGGTGGACGTGCTCAGGAGGATTCTCGGGAGGAAGGCTCTGCAGGTGGCCCCGGAGCCAGAGGTGGCCATGAGCGGCCTGCCTGACCAGGAGGAGACCAGGCGCCAAGCGGAGAGAGACGACACCCAGGCCGAGATGGAGGTGGCCCAAGTTCAGTCTGGGACCCAGCCCACGAGAGGAGCCAGGCAATGCAGCTCTGGGTTTGCTTCTGCTGGAAGGCCAACCCCCAGGAGCCCAGCCCAGTGGGCCAGCAGGAGGCATCCCCAGGGCAGGATAGGTTCCTGGGTTAGTGGTCATCCTATCTTTGCAACAAAGCCCGTTGCCAACTGTGCCCACATATCTATTCAGGGGACACCATCACAGGGCCTAATCACATCAGCCACACCATCAGGGGCTCATTCATGTGCACATCTACCAATGTGATATATGCCATCATGTGCCAGCAAGGCCCCTCTGCCATGTACATTGGTCAAACTGGACAGTCTCTACGTAAAAGAATAAATGGACACAAATCAGAAGTCAAGAATTATAACATTCATAAACCAGTCGGAGAACACTTCAATCTCTCTGGTCACGTGATTACAAACATGAAAGTTGCGATATTACAAGAGAAAAACTTCAGAAACAGACTCCAAGGAGAGACTGCTGAATTGGAATTAATTTGCAGATTGGATACAATTAACTTAGGCTTGAATAGAGACTGGGAGTGGTTGAATCATGATAAAAAGTAACCTATTTCCCCTTGTTTATTCCTTCCCCCCTCCCCCCTGCCCCCCACTGTTCCTCAGACTTTCTTGTTAAACCCTGGATTTGTGCTGGAAATGGCTCACCTTGATTATCATACACATTGTAAGGAGAGTGATCACTTTAGATGAGCTATTACCAGCAGGAGAGTGGGGTGGGGGGAGAGAAAACCTTTTGTCGTGATAAACACCCATTTTCTCATGGTCTGTGTGTATAAAAACATCCTCACTGCATTTTCCACTTTTATGCATCCGATGAAGTGAGCTGTAGCTCACGAAAGCTTATGCTCAAATAAATTGGTTAGTCTCTAAGGTGCCACAAGTCCTCCTTTTCTTTTTGCACTCTCCTTTTTCTCCTTTGGGTTCCCAGGATCTAACTGAGGAGCTGCCTCAGGTCCAGCTCTGTCCTCTCTAGTTCCATGGTCACCATGGGCAACCTCAGGTACCAGGGTCTCCTTCCCGGCTCCCCCAACCCCGATGCTGCTGAGGCCCAGACCCACCTCCTCCTCCATGGCCAGGTTCTCCTCCCCCTCCTGAACAGCCTGCAGTGATGGGTAAGGGAACCCATGGCCTCTCAGAGACACCATGGACACGGGTAGGGATTGAATCTGGGCCCTTCACCACCAAGGCCACAAGCCCTGTCAGGCTCCCCTTCAGGAAGCCTTGGAAGGTGTTAGCATATAGGCTTGTTTGTCAGCCTGAGACAGAATTTTGGGTTTGAAACTCTTATAGCTTATACTAATATGTGTGAAGAACAATGAACAAAGACACCGTGTGTTGCATTTCCCACAACCAGATGGGGCTTTTAGTACAAGGAGAAAAGATAAGGGATAGAGCTAAAGTGTGACAGGGTATGGCAGGAATGTTATATCTGAGCATATGCTGAAAGGCTGCCTGCCTCTTCTCTCAAGCCAAGGTCAAGTAAACAGTTGAGAGGGGCAAGGAGGGTTTGGGGGGAAGGTATGAAACACTAAAAGGCCAAAGAAATGCCTGTCCCTGACCGAGCACAACCGCCCCCTCCCCCCTCCCATGGGATACAAAAGAGGTGGGACGAAGACCCTAGACTCACGACCCTCCAAAAGGGAACATGCCCATAAGCTGTAAGGGGTGGGACTGAGGGCATGCATTGCAGGTATATTTGGGCCTGCTAAGAAAGAGGAGGTGGGAAATGGGAATGGGGAATAGGGAAGGGGACGGGGGGTAAAGGCTCTGCGGCATCGGAGCCGGGAAGGGAGACGGGGGGTAAAGGCTCTGCGGCGTCGGAGCCGGGAAGGGGGACGGGGGGTAAAGGCTCTGCGGCGTCGGAGCCGGGAAGGGGGACGGGGGGTAAAGGCTCTGCGGCGTCGGAGCCGGGAAGGGGGACGGGGGGTAAAGGCTCTGCGGCGTCGGAGCCGGGAAGGGGGACGGGGGGTAAACGCTCTGAGGCGTCGGAGCCGGGAAGGGGGACGGGGGGTAAAGGCTCTGCGGCGTCGGAGCCGGGAAGGGGGACGGGGGGTAAAGGCTCTGAGGCGTCGGAGCCGGGAAGGGGGACGGGGGTAAAGGCTCTGCGGCGTCGGAGCCGGGAAGGGGGACGGGGGGTAAAGGCTCTGCGGCGTCGGAGCCGGGAAGGGGGACGGGGGGTAAAGGCTCTGCGGCGTCGGAGCCGGGAAGGGGGACGGGGGGTAAAGGCTCTGCGGCGTCGGAGCCGGGGAAGGGGGACGGGGAGTAAACGCTCTGAGGCATCGGAGCCGGGAAAGGGGACAGGGGGGTAAAGGCTCTGTGGCGTCGGAGCCGGGAAGGGGGACGGGGGTAAAGGCTCTGCGGCGTCGGAGCCGGGAAGGGGGACGGGGGGTAAAGGCTCTGCGGCGTCGGAGCCGGGAAGGGGGACGGGGGGTAAACGCTCTGCGGCGTCGGAGCCGGGAAGGGGGACGGGGGGTAAACGCTCTGCGGCGTCGGAGCCGGGAAGGGGGACGGGGGGTAAAGGCTCTGCGGCGTCGGAGCCGGGAAGGGGGACGGGGGTAAAGGCTCTGCGGCGTCGGAGCCGGGAAGGGGGACGGGGGGTAAAGGCTCTGCGGCGTCGGAGCCGGGAAGGGGGACGGGGGGTAAAGGCTCTGCGGCGTCGGAGCCGGGAAGGGGGACGGGGGGTAAACGCTCTGCGGCGTCGGAGCCGGGAAGGGGGACGGGGGGTAAAGGCTCTGCGGCGTCGGAGCCGGGAAGGGGGACGGGGGGTAAAGGCTCTGCGGCGTCGGAGCCGGGAAGGGGGACGGGGGGTAAAGGCTCTGCGGCGTCGGAGCCGGGAAGGGGGACGGGGGGTAAAGGCTCTGAGGCGTCGGAGCCGGGAAGGGGGACGGGGGTAAAGGCTCTGCGGCGTCGGAGCCGGGAAGGGGGACGGGGGGTAAAGGCTCTGTGGCGTCGGAGCTGGGACTGGAACAGTGGAAAGCAGACTCTGCCGGCGTGTAGAGCTCTGGAGCAGCTTGCTTGGAACTAACCCCAACAAACGTCACTTGCCTGCATTTTGGAGTTCTGGTCTTCGGCTTTCTGTCTGCGTGACAGGAGCCAGGGGAGGGGGTGAAGGGAAAGCCCTCTAACAGAAGGCTCTGCCTGCCGACACCCCCTCTCCACTCCCACTGCCAGACTGTCGCCCGCGGTGACAATGAAGAAGCAGGAGAACTCCTGCGAGAGATCCCCAGGGCTGCACAGTCGGGTGTCACTGGGACATCTCTGGGAGCCATTTACAGAGTGTTCTGTTGGGGCCATTTTCCTTCTCTAACCCAGGGTTTCTCTGCTCCCAGTTTCTCAGCCAGGGAGGCCACCCTGCGGAATATGGCCCAGCAGCTTAGCGATGGGCTGCAGGGGTCACCGCGTAGGGTCTGCACTGACCATGGGCCGAATCCTGCAACTCTGACAGCCCAGGATACCCTCAGTGATGGCAATGGGAGTGCAGCCTGGGTAACTAGCTCCTCGGGGACTCAGAGATGGGGACTCAGAGATGCAACAAACCAATGGCCAGAGAAGTGAAGGATGTGAGTGAAAGAGGAGAGCTAGGACATCTGGAAGCTCCTGCAGTCAAGGGATCCCAGCTGGGAGAGAGAAGATGGGAAGCTCTCTCTGGTGGCTGGGAGCAGTGCTGAGAAAAAGCAGTTTGGCAGCTAGATCATTAGAAATAAATATGAAGTTAACCAGGGGTGCGTCTTCTGGTGTGATGACGTGTCTAAAATGCGTCTCTTTACTGGGACGCTGGCAGACCAGGTGCCAGCTCATGCCAAGGCTCCTAGATCTCACTGACCAGTGGCAAATGCAAATGCAAGTGCGTGTTAGCACTCTTCAAATAGCTAGTATAGTCGTAAGAACATCTGTAGTGTTTGGACTGCAGGGAGAGGGCCAGACTTGTAGTCATAAGCAAGAGATCCCCAGCTGGTTAGCCTGGGTTATCCCTAAAGACACGCAGAGCTTGCCTCTTACAGCAGCTGCCGCAGTCTTTGAAACCTCAGCAGGGGACGACCCTTATTTCTGGTCTGCTGCTGTGGTACTTGGCCTGTGCTCACGGCGGGCTTCGTGCTATCACACGGCTGCTGCATCTTGCCACAGCCCACAGCCCTCCTGCAGCCCTCTGGCCGCTCCTGGCTCACCAGCGGCGCCCTTTCAGATTTTGCGGGGTGGGGGGCAACTTTCACTGTGATTCCAGGGGCTACTTAGGCACCTGAAAACTCTAGTTCCGATAATAACTTAGGAATTAGCTGACAGGAGCTCTGTATCTAATTCCTATAGAAAGAAAGAAAAAATATATACAAACACCAATTAGAAGCACATTTTAAGTTTATGTGTAAATTTGGAATGATCAGTAGACAATACAGCAAGATATTCCCACTCCCAAGCCTTGAGGTATCAGTTCTGAAGCTTTAACACAGATCTCAGAAACACACGTTTGACACTTTGTGCACTATCTTTGGTAGAGACAAAGAAAAATAAATCAAATCTGCTTGCTTTCTCCAACAGACACACTCTGTGTTACTGTCATTATCTACTCTATTTTAGTCAATCGTTTTTCACCCCACTAAAAACGTATTTACTTAATTTTAACATACGTGATTAAGGTTTTTTTCTCTTTTATTAAGAAAGGGAATTAATTTTTCTAATTATTTTGGCAGTTATGTTTCCCAATCACAGTCATGTACGTGAATCCCTAACATTTGACTCCATCATTGCTACTGGTATCGTACTTGGGGCCACATTTATTTTCATACGAATTTTAAGTTATTTTACAGATATAACTAAAAATACAATTTGAAAATAAGCGAACTTCATCTGCCCAGTGTCTAAAGTTCTGTGTTTAGCTATTTTTTCTTAAACTGGCACTGCTAAGGTGAGTACAAGCTAAATTTCCATTCTAGAAGGATACTATTATTTGATTGTACCACTTTAAATGATGAATGACAAAGCACAATATGGTAATAAAATTAATAATGATAATTACTCCAGCCAGGACAGGTTAGACATCTTAGAACTCACTACTCAAAGAATTAACTTTAAGCATGAGAGAAATAAAATTATGAAATGCACAGACCAGTCAAAAAACTAAAATAGCAGTATTGTAATTGTTAATGAACTTTGAAAGAATTAAAATGCATTGTGCATTTAAACAGGAAGTACCAAGAAGTAATAACAACAACAACAACAATACAAGTGTGTGTTGGGGAAGTGTGTGTGTATATGATAGTGTATGTGTGTGTGTGTGTGTGTGTGAGAGAGAGAGAGAGACAGTGTGTGTGTTGGGGAAGTGTGAGAGACAGAGTGTGTGTGTGTGTGTGAGTGAGTGAGTGAGTGAGAGAGAAAGAGAGTGTATGTGTGTGAGAGAGACAAAATGTGTGTTGGGGAGTGTGAGAGACGGTGTGTGTGTGTGTGAGAGAGAGAGAGAGAGAGAGACGGAGTGCGTGTTGGGGGAGTGTTAGACTCTGTGTGTGTGTGTGTGAGAGAGAGAGAGAGACGGAGTGTGTGTTGGGGGAGTGTTAGACTCTGTGTGTGTGTGTGTGAGAGAGAGAGAGACGGAGTGTGTGTTGGGGGAGTGTTAGACTCTGTGTGTGTGTGTGAGAGAGAGAGAGAGACGGAGTGTGTGTTGGGGGAGTGTTAGACTCTGTGTGTGTGTGTGAGAGAGAGAGAGAGAGACGGAGTGTGTGTTGGGGGAGTGTTAGACTCTGTGTGTGTGTGTGTGAGAGAGAGAGAGACGGAGTGTGTGTTGGGGGAGTGTTAGACTCTGTGTGTGTGTGAGAGAGAGAGAGAGAGTGTGAGACACCGTGTTCTTTCACTGATGGGCACAACACACAGTTCTGGTGCAGCCCCTGGGCTATTACAGCCAGATGTAGACTCAGAGAAGATCAGGGCGGGAAGGGACCTCAGGAGGTCATCTAGTCCAACCCCCTGCTCAAAGCAGGACCAATCCCCAACTAACTCATCCCAGCCAGGGCCTTGTCAAGCCTGACCTTAAAAACCTCTCAGGAAGAAGATGCAAATGTTGACACCAGAGAGGCGCAATTAGCATGGTCTGAACAAAGCCACAGGTTTATTTAACTGGGGAAATGCAGCCCGAATTTCAGATCAGTAACCAGATCCTCTTTGGTCTGTGTGTGCCCTCTCCTAACAGCTTAAACCAAATCAGGGAGGAAGCTTTGGAGTTCGTGAACAATAAATAGCTCATCTTTCAAGGCACAGCTTCTGTGGGAGTCCCGGCCCTTAGCCAGGCATGTGAGTGGCACCTAAAAAGCCCGTGCAAGGAGGCTTAGCTGGAAAATTAAAGGGCAGTCTGCAATTTAACCTGCAGTGTCAGCTGTGCTCACATTACAGGGGAGGAAGGGTGGGGGCAGTGCTGCAGAGGGAGGGCATGCAGTCCAGGGCTGGGGCTCTCTCCTCCATGGCTGAGAAGCAGCCCTTGGGGCTGATTAGAGAGATTGCAGATGGCCTCCAAAGGGAGTCCTGCAGTATTTGGTGTTCTCTTACAGCCCCAGCTCCTGGAGTCATGGGATTTCATGAAGATTTAGAAGTAAGTTTCTAGCCCTCCTGGCTGTGAAGAGAAGTTTGAAAAGGTGGCCCCCAAAGACCCTAAAGGCAGAAGCAGATACAAACTCTAAATGTCTGGGCTTCAGAAAGCCCATGATGTGGGCTACCTGAGGCGTGATGTTTTGAACACTTGCCTTGGTGACACTGTGATCCTAATGTGGGCCCTGGGGAGAGAAGAAATGAAAAGCAGGGCAAAAGCAGGGGAGGGGAGCCTGCTTAGGGCTCTCCCAGTAAAGTGGGGGTCCCTCAGGGAGAGGAGGGGAACAGGGATTTCCTTTCTCGGCAAACATGTTTTTCTGGTCTATGGGGGTTAATTGCTTGTGGGGTGTTAATGTGGGAGATGTCCTCCAGGTGAGCAGACATGATCTTACTGGAAACAATCAAGCTCCTCTGTACAGGAAGAAAGGACAAACTCGCAGATCACCAGAATCCTCTAGTGGGGCCATGCGAGCACAGGAAGAATACAGAAGCAGGCGAAGCAAAGCGACTAAAACAGCATCACGAGGGACAGAAGCAGGAGAGGATCAACATCTAGCCTTAGTTAAGGGAAAAGTGCCAGGGGAGATCCAGCAAGTTCTGCACTTGGAGGGAATCTGGTGATTTCTTGATTAGTTACTATCATTATCTATTTGAGGATGGTTGCTAAAAGATGGGTGTTTTTGTCTCCTGCACCACAGTAGAAAGGTGCAGCCAGGCAAACAAAGGGCATATTCTTGCCATTTGTGTTTGTCCCAGTTCACAGCAGGGGAAGCTTGGGGACAAATATTTGGCCTATCGTACAGTACTTCCCAAACAGCGGTGCTGCTGTGTGACAGGAGACGGGCTCCCGGTCCCTGAGAGCGCGCTTGGGTCCTGGTCAAAGAAAGCTACTTTGGGGGCATTCTGTCTAGGGGCAGAAAGGTGGGGAGGAGGGGTTCCTATGGAGGGTGTGGAGTGAGAAGGGGAAGTGCAGGGGGTCAGTGCCGTGAGGGCAGGAAGAGAAGGGGGCTGGAGGAGCGCGGGGGTGGGTGCAGAAGGAGGCTGTGGGCAGAGCACCACAGAACTAGAAGAAAGGAGAGAGGGTGTGGGGAAGAGGAATGCAGTGATGAGAGGAGAGAAGATGTGGAGTAATGAGGTAGGGGGACGTGATGATGGGAGAAAAGATGGAGCAAAAACGCCAGCCCCCTAAGGGACCCTCCCTGAAATGACAGTAAATTGCGAGAAGGGTATTTAGTAAATCACGCCAGGGTAGCTCAAGTTGCCTAGAGCTCTGGGATGTAGACCATGGTCGACAACGCCTCTCCTCTGGGCAATGGAACTCTCTACTGTACGAGGAAAGCTCATCTGTGCGGGAAACAGAGCTTTCCCCAGACCGATCCCAGACCATGGAATGAACTCCCCCAGGAACGAAGGACTATCCCAATCCTCCCCAACTTCCGCTCCAAGTGCCAGGCCCGGTGCTACCTGTGTATTAACCCCCACCCCCTCCAACGCTGCAAAACAAGACACTCCACTTCACACTCTTCCCGCACGGGGAGAGAATGAGAGAACAAGCAACATATGACTGCTGTTAGCCACACCGCATACTACGCTACTGGAAAGTGCTCAGATATGATGGGCGCAGTATAAGACCTGATACAGAAAGGAACAGAGGATTATGGGAGTTGGCAAGCACGTTGTTGTACTGGGCATCTCGCCCATCTCCCTGCCACCACAGGAGTGCTTCTAGTACCATGCTCATTCAGACTTTTAATGTCCCCCAGCACAGTCTAATACAGGGGATCTCAGACTTCTTCACAGCATAGTATAGCCCATGTTTTAATCATGGCCTCCATAGCAAAGGTTGCAGAAAAGCTTCCGTTTAAAACTCAATTTTGCATCCCCCTCTAAAATCCACAAGAGCAGTCAGAGCAGCCTAAAATTTAGCACCTGGAGTATGTAGTAGAAGTCATGGACAGGCCACGGGCCATGAATTTTTGTTTACTGCCCATGACCTGTCCATGACCTTGCTGTGACTTGAAAATTGAGTACCCCCCAGAATAATCGCTGGCAAGGCACTTAAGGTGGCCTAATTGTATATTCAGTTTATGTCCATCCTTGGCAATCTTATCATGCCACTAAAGCTTTGGACATTCATTTGATTGCCAACCGTGCAGCGGCATTCCTTGGTAGCCATTTTGGAATTTGTTGGTCTTCCATTCTAATAACACGTCTACACCAAGAAAGCTGCTGAAACTTAACAAGTGCTGAGAGAGGTGGTGGCTGGATGTGGTTTTGAATATCCTTGTTTCTGATCTTGTCCTGCCACTTGATAGTGGAGCGGCTGACGGAGATGACAAGAATTGAAAATGTGAGTCTGGTGTTTTCAGCCTTTCTCCATGGCCAGGTGTCACTTCCATGCAATAAAGTTGGTATCACTGTGGTCCTGTAGGGCCACAGATTTGTGGTAAGCTTGACGTCATGATGTCCCCACAGAGGCCACTGAAGGGCACAAAACATGGCAACAGCTGCTGCTGTCTGAGCGGCCACCTCTTTTTCAGGCATCCTCAAGCCCTGTCTGTGGTGCTGCCCAAATAGCTGACAGTTTCCACCTGCTCCATGTCCGCCCAGACAGGTTAATACTGAGCGGTTTGTAACCTGGAGAAGGAGTCCCTGGCCATTACCATCTGTAGTGGGGAGGCTGCCCCACTCCCAGAGGCAGGGGTTAAAAGCAGCCAAGCTAGGCTGATTGGGGAAGCAGCCACAGCTGTGACCAGCCCAATCAGGGCCCAGCTGGCCCTGATCAGAGGGCTGTGGGCCAGGAGCTGAAGAAGAGTCTCTCTCCAGCCCTGGAGGGGGAAGGGCCTGGCTGCCTGAGAGGAAGGTACCTGAACTGGAGCAGTGATGGGGAATAGGGCAAGGGAGCTGGGGAGCTCCAGCCTGGTAAACCCCCAGGCTGCAGGTCTTGTTGAAGGCCTATGAAAGGTACTGGGGCTGCAGAGGGGCAGCCCAGGGATAGGCAGAGGCAGCAGGTCCTAACCCATTGCCAGTGACGAGTGGCCATTAGTGGCTGCAGTCTGCCCCAGTGAGCGGGGGCTAGATGACGACTGGCAGTAGCCACGGAGGGAAGGTGGGTTTAGAGGGTTGGGGGTTCCCCTGGGAGGGAAGACCCAGAGTGCGGGGATACAGCTGGGGCAGAACCCCGAGGTAAAGGGCACCGGAGGGACACAGGAGGGACACAGGGCCAGCAGCAGGCAAGACACCGGCCAGCAGAAGGTGCTCCAGGGCTGGAGATTGAGCTAATTCCCAGAAGACCAGATGGAGGCGCCACACCGGTGAGTCTCACTTCGCTACACCATCAGACAGGCTGTCTTTTTCCAGATTTGTAACCAGACCAATGTGCCTGACCAGATCAGCCATCAGCTGCAGCATTTCATCAAACTGAGCCAAAAAAGCAAAGCCATTGGCATATTGATTCAGGACCTCAGAGCAGAATGATCTTTAGTTCAAGACAACCCACAGCTGCCTGCTCATGCTTATCCATCACCCCGTCAGTGCTGATAGGAACAATGATGGTGACAGAACACCGCCCTGCTGAACTCCCGTGGAGCTAGGAAACCACGCTGCAAATCAGCAGTGCTCTCTGAGGTTGGAATGTCTGCAGCGTGAGGTTGTTTATACCGATGCCGACCACCGTTGACAAACTGGTCAATTGTCCCTGTAGCTGAAATGACCAAAAGTTTCTCTGCCATGGAGGCGAAAATGACCAATGAAATCTTGCAAAAGAGCCATTCTGGTATCCTGTGTGTTGGTGGCAAATGAGAAATTGGTGTCTGGAGCATGCCAAAACCATGCAGAAAATGAATTATTTTATGTGTTGTAAATTTGGAAAAAGGGAAATAATACAGTCGTACCAGACTGATCCATAGATTTTTAAGGCCAGGCTTGACTGCCGTGTTTGTGTGTAAAAGACAGAGACCTTCTCTGGTGTACTGAGGCCTGTGATGGAATTGTTAGCTATCACTTTAAGAGCGGGGTATGTGTGTGTGTCCTGGTCCTGCCTGTGTAATGCAGACAGACCCCGGTCATCGTTGGCGGGTGGGATTGAACCGGAGACCTCTGGAGCTTAGTGCTTGAGCCTCTATCACATGAGCTAAAAGCCAACTGGCTGGTAGCTAAGGCTACAGAGCAGACTCATTTTACCTCTCTCTCTCTCTAAGTGGTCTTGGTGCCACTAGATGGGACAGAACACCACAACCAGGAGGTGTGTGGGTTACATTTTCTGGCTGAGGGGCTTGGTAGCAAAGTGTACAATCAAAGTTAATGTGGAAAGAGCAAATTTAAAGCAAGGTGGGGTGAGTGGTGACTCATTGCCTTAGGGAGCAGCCTGTTTTCTTTCTGTCTGTTTCAGGTTCTTGTGTGTTACAGTTCTGGATTCTAAGAAATAAAGTACAGGCTAGGTGGCAACCTGCCGGCAAGAGTGTTTGCTTTTATCTATTTCTCTGTGTATATGCCATGAACATACCCCTCCCACCCCGCTGGAAAATACTCACTAGCATAAGGGAAGAGGACTTTGGATTTTGGGTCAGCTCTTTCACTGACTGTTGTTAACAGAAGTGCCTTTAGTGGTCACATCATTGACACAGTCTCATAGCCCTACCCTAGGGCAGGCTACTACCATTTCTCCCATGTCACCAGCTGGGCTAAATATGGGCTTGCACAAGATCACAGACCGGGGCAGCTAAGAGAAGAGTTTTGGCGGGCATAGCTGCAGACCATGTGCTTGGAGACAGCAAGACCTGTTTGGTCTGTCTGTGAGTTTGTTTGCTCTCAGTGTACAGGCTGCATAGCTGGATCCCTGAGTAAGTAGCTGAGACAGGTCTGTTTGTTGGTGCCTTGGTAAAGGCTACAAGGCTCTGACCCTTGGTGCTTTGATCAGGTCTTAAAAGTCTCTGAGTGGTTAACGTCTCCCTGGTGGTGAGGGGTGGAACTGGGCTAAGCTAAGCAGGGAGACTTTGTATAACAAGTCATTTGCTGGGCAAACTCGAGAGCACCAACAGAGGCACCTCCCAGGGAAGTTTCAGAGGGAGCCGAGAGAGGGAATGCGAGAGGCTTTCCTTCCAGGTTCAGCTCTATGTGTGGTTTCAAGCTGGCAGAGATGGAGCCGTGGTGCTGACCTGCAATAGATGTGCCATGTTCTCTTCCCTACCTGAAGCGAGAAGGGATTTCCTGTGCATGAGGAGCAAGTTGCTGACTGTGCTGGAGGGGAAGATCCTTGGATTGGAAGGGCAAGTTGTGATGTTGCTGAGGAGTTCCTAGACAACCATGTTCAGGAAACATCAATACTCCAGGTTCAAGGAGGAATGGAGCTGGTCACCAAGGAGTTGGGGAGAGAGGAAGTCAGGGGAGAGGCCCGGTGGTTCGTAACCATGTGTAGCAAAAGGTCACGTCTGCATTCTACACAGCTGGAGATAGACAAGGATGGGCTCAGATGGCCACCAAAGAGAAGAGGTCCAGGAGGAATTCCAATTTCTGTGGCCATCAGAGAAAAGGCCATAAGGAGCAATTCCACATAGCTAGAAGTTTCCAAATGATACCAGGTCCTCCATGTGGAAACTGTGGAAAATACCTCTTAAGATCCAGCAGGCCCAAGGGAAGGGAGAGATGTATGGGACATGTCCGTGGAGGGCAGGTTGGCCCAACCTACAAGTAAAAATCTAGTTTGCCCAAAAAGCTTTCTCCAACTGTCCAAGGAAGACAGATGATCCTTGTTGGGGATTCAGTACTCAGGAAAACCAAAAGAACATTCTGCAACGGACAGGCGGCCAACAGGACAGCATGCTGACTTCTTGGAGCCAAGACACGGGACATCACTGGTGGTGGTTCATATTGGCATTAATGTCACCGGGTCGTGGGATTTCTCACAAATAGTAGATGACTTCAGCAAACTCAGAAGTGTGCTGAAGAAGAAGAATGTCTCTGAGAGCCTTCCTGTCCCATGAGTGAGGGAAGGCAGAAGATTCTGGAAGTGAATTGCTGGTTAGGTAAGGGGTATAGGGTTTTGGTTTTGTGGAACATTGGCCCACCTTCTATGGGGAGAGAGGACTATATAGTTGGATGGCCTCCATCTCAGTTGAAGGGGGACCAATCTCCTTGGGGACAGGCTGGCTACAGTAGTCAGGATTAGACTATTAGAGCATTAAATTAATAACAAAAGGGAAGGGTAAAAAGAGGGAAAATATGTGCACTCAGCACAGAAGTGAAACGTTGAAAACAAAATTAATCAAGGAACCAAAGCACATGAAGCGAAAAAAATCTTGAATTGCCTATAAACCGATGCTAGGCACCTGGGTGACAAACAAGAGGAATTTGAATGCTCATAAATGAGCCATAAATTTGATCTAATGGGTATTGCTGAAACTTTTTGAGATTCCCGTGATTGGAATGTTAAAATCAATGGTTATGACATATTTAGGAAGGATCGAGTGGGTGAAGGGGAGGGGAAGGGGCATCTACATAAAAATGGCATCACCTGTTTCCGAGTCACTGATAATTTGGAAGAAAATTATCTTGAATGCTTATGATCAATGTCCTAACAGATAAAGCACAAGATGGGGGTAATCGCTGGCCTTTCCTACAACCCATCAAACTACACTAGAGAACTGGATGTTGTGCCAATATTTAAAAAGGGTCAATGGGATGACCTGGGTAATTATAGGCCTGTCAGCCTGACGCTGATCCTTGGCAAGATAATGAAGCAGCTGATATGGGATTTGATTAAGAAACAATTAAAGGAGAGTAATACAATTAATGCCAATCAATACGGGTTTATGGAAAATAGAGCCCGTCAAACTAACTTAATATCATTTTTGATGAGTTTACAAGTTTGGTTGATAAAGGTTGTTGATGTAATATACTTGGACTTCTGTAAGGCATTAGACTGGGTACCACAAGCCATTATGATTACATAACCAGAAGTAGATACATTTAACATGGCACACATTAAATGGATTAAAAGCTGATTCAGTGATAGGTCTCAAAGGGTATGTCTACACATCAGAGTCTCAGAGCTGTGGGGTTTGTGCTATGGTGCTAAAAATAGCTGTGTGCTGAACATGGGTTTGGATTTGGGCGTCGAGGCTCGCTGCCATTCGCTGTGTAGACATACCCAAAATCTAATTGAAATGGGCAATCATCTTCAAACAGGGGTTTTTCCAGTGGGGTCCTGCAAGGATTAGTTCTTGGCCCTCTGCTATTTAACATTTTTATAATGTATAAATGGCCTGGAAGAAAACGAAATCACCACTGATAAAGTTTCTAGATGACACAAAAATTGGAAGAGTGAAAAATACTGGCAAGAGCAGGTTGGTGATTCAGTGTGAACGGGATCACTGATATGCAGTGTAGCTGTAGCCAGGTCGGTCCCAGGGTATTAGAGAGACAAGGTGGGGGAGGGAATATCTTTTATTGGACCAACCTCAGTTGGTGAGAGAGACACGCTTTTGAGCTATCACTCTATACCTGACCCATCAGTCCTCATTGTCTAAAGCAGTGGTTCTTAACCTGGGGTGCAGGCACCCCTGGGGGGCGTGAGAGGCCCTTTCTGGGGGGGCGAGACAGGCAAGAAGATTTTTAGAAGATAAATCATCAAAAACACAAATTAAGCCCAGGCACGTCAGTACAACTACTTTGTTTCATCAGACCCATGTCTTTATTAACGATTACTGTAATCTACAAAAATAGATATCTAGGCTAAAAGAACTGACCTACTTTAATGACCTTTGGTAAGGGGTGCGAGAACGTATTTTGATTTTTGGTAAGGGGTGCGAGAACATATTTTGGGAACCAAAGGGGTGCAGGCTGCAGTAAAGGTTAAGAACCACTGCTCTAAAGAAACCTGCACAACACTTTCAAAAGACAAGCGTAGGCAGGTAAATTCATAACTTTGCTAGATACTAAAAACCATGGGCTGAACAGAAACACTGGATTTATGGCTTATTACAAGAATCTATAACCCACTAACCTGCTTTTTGTCTTATGACTACAGGGATGTCAATGGGCCACTCTGCCTTGAATGATCCCTCAGAATATGTGCTAACTACTTATGCTAAACATCTGTTCCATCTTGCATTTAGCTGTGATGCTTGGAGCACAGTTGCCAGCTTTCATGCGGTAAATAAGCACCCCGACTTTCACAATAAACCAAAAATCAAGCTAATCTCATTTCAAAACAAAGCCAAAACAAGCCAATCCCTAAGAACCCCAACACTCTGTGACTAGAGCCCCCCCAGCGTGCAGTCTGGGACTGTGGTGGGCCCGCTGTGCACCCCTGACTCTCTCCCCACCTTGCCCCTGCTTGCCAGGAGCCAATAAAAAAAAAAAAGCTGCAACAAGCCAAACCCTAGCCAATAAACAACTCACAAGCCAATTAAGCCAAAAACAAGCCCAATTTCTGCATTTTTTCCACAGGTTTGACATGTCTGGCTTGGAGTACCTTTCCCAGACCTGAAGAAGAGCTCTGTGTAGTCTAGAAGGCTTGTCTCCCTCACCGACAGAAGTTGGTCCAATAAATTATATTACCTCTAGATCACTTAGTAAGCTGGGGGCGAGCAAATAATGTGTGTTTCAGTATGGCTAAAAGCAAATGTGTACATCTAGGAACAAAGAACGTAGGTCACCTTAGGGCAGGGGTGGCCAACCTGGGGCTCCAAAGCCACATGCGGCTCTTCAGAAGTTCACCTGTGGTTCCTGGTACAGGCACCAACTTTCCAACGTGCCGGGGGGTGCTCCTGCATTGGTAAATTCTGGCTCCTTCTCAGGCTCAGGTTGGCCACCCCTGCCTTAGAGGATGGAGACTCTAGCCTGGGAAGCAGCGACTCTGAAAAACATCTGGGAGGTGTGGTGGCTAATCGGCTGAACACGAGTTCCCAGTGTGACGCTGTAACTCAAAGGCGAATGCAGTCCTTGGATGCATAAACGGAGGAATCTCGAGTTGGAGTAAAGAAGTTATTTTACCTCTGTACTTGGCACTGGTGGAACCGCTGCTGGAACCCTGTGTGTCTGGTTCTGGTGCCCAGAATTCAAGAGGGATGTGGATAAATTGGAGAGGGCTCAGAGAAGAGCCGTGAGAATTATTAGACTAGAAAATGTGCCTTACAGTGATAGACTTGCAGAGCTCAATCTATTTAGCGTAACAAAGAGACGGTTAAGGGGTGACTTGATCACAGTCTGTAAGTAGCTACATGGGAACAAATATTTAATAGTGGGCTCTTCAATCTAGCAGAGAAATGTATAAAACAGTCCACTGGCTGGAAGCTGAAGCCAGACAAATTCAGGCTAGAAGGAAGGTGTACATTTTAATCAGTGAGGATAATTAACCATTGGAACAGCTTACCAAGGGTCAGGGTGGATTCTCCATCGCTGACAATTTTTAAAATCGAGGTTGGATGTTTTTCCAAGAGCTCTGCTCTAGGAATGATTGTGGGGCAGGTCTCTGGCCTGTGTTGAGCAGGAGATCAGACTAGATGGTCACAATGGTCCCTGCTGGCTGCGGAATCTATCAATCACTTCTAGCAGGTAATATACCAGAGCCAAATCTCATCCACTCAGCTATGCTGTCTGTAAGATGTAACGCTGCCAGAACGCTGTGCCTGGCTATCCTGCCTGCAACCACCGTTCTGTCCACTAGAGAACACTCCTCCCACAGAGACGGGAATAGAACCCAGGCGTCCTGATTTATTCTACTGCTGGCTGGGCAGTTTTGTCAAAGGAACAAGTGCAATTAGAAGGCTGAGATCCAAAGTGTATGAGAGAGCAACGGGACTGGCTAGCTAACGTTCCAGCCTGGGCATGCTGGAGAAAGAGCGCCATCATGACTGTGTGTGTGAAATAGTGGGGGCTTGGGAGAGTGTCAGATAAGTGGAGCTGGCGTGGGTATGGGCTGGTGTGAAATGGGTAGAGACAGAGAGAATATAAATTCCCTTAAAATTTTCTAAGATACAGGGAATTGCTCTGTGCAGCCGTGTTGGTCCCAGGATATTATACAGACAAGGTGGCTCAGGTAATGTCTTTCACTGGACCAATTTCTGCTGGTAACAGAAAGAAGCTTTCGCACTTACAGACCTGAAGAAGAGCTCTGTCAGCTCAAAAGCTTGTCTCTCTCACCAACAGCAGTTGGTCCAATAAAAGATATTATCCCGCCCACCTTGTCTCAGGAAATTGCTCTGACATTTCAAAGTCTGCCAAAGGCCTCCATCTCTCCCATTTCAATTCTTCGTTGTTTCCCTACTTCCGTTTGCCTGGCTGCAGGCCTGGGCAACTCCCTCCAGTGAGGCTGCTCTTTTGCTGTTGTTGGCCCAAATGTATAAATGAAGGAGTCTGAATAATTTGGACAAGGTTTGGAGAAGTATCTATATCTCTGGGTGCTTCTCTGCATCAAAGCAGCCCTCGAGGGAACACTAGTTCAGCACACGCAAAACAAATGGTCCAACTTCACAGCTTCATGTCTTTATTTCTTGCATAGTAGGAATACAGAATAGCAGAACCCATTTCAAAACAGCGATGCAAGCAAGCAGAGGAGGCTAGACAGGCAGAGGCTGCTCTGGGAGAACCCCTTCATCCTGGGGGTAGACCTGTCAATAAAGGCAGTCCCTTATTCCTCCTCGATACCCCGATTGTAGACTCTGTTGCCAATGGCTGCTTTGCTTGCTGCGTTCTTGTTTTACTAAGGAGATATTACTAGGCTCCTGGCAGAATCAGAAGGCTGAGATCCCAGGTGCATGCCTAGTGTTGTATCCAAAGTGAATGTTCAATGAACTGAAGCGTAAAGATGCAAGGCGGCTTTCCTTCCTTCTCATCCTTTGCTGGTTTTGCCGGGTTGTTTGGTTTCATGTTTCATCTTCATCTCTGGTTTCTATCTGAAGCCAGGTGGTGGTGGGTTTCTGCGGGGACTGGGGAAGATCCGGATAGTAGTGAGGGAAGCTAGGTTGGTCTAGAATTCCGCTGGTCCCTTGAATGTTAATCATCTCTCTTGGCAGTGAATGCTAATTCCCCTGATGTCACACAAATGACATTGAGCTGCCTGGCATGTCTCTGCCAAGCTCCAGTTGAATTTCCAGCTAAACTACAGCTGGGCTTCCTCCTCCTCTTTCCCCTGAAGTGGTGACCTATATTTACCATTTCAAACATTCCTTCTCGTCTGGGGCTGATTGCAGACAGAGCTATGCACTGTGGCTGGAAGAGCTAACGGAAAGGGGCCATATTCTCTCCTTGAAGTGTGGACCTTTAGCCAGGCCACATCCCAGTTCCATTAAGACTTAGTGCGAGTTGTATAACTGAAGTCTTGTACCTCACGATGAGATCTGCTCTGAATCCGGGTGCCGTTGGAGGCGCTTTGATTAGGAGGAAGATGTTAAAGGAGAGTCCGAAGAGGGTGGGGAGATGCCTGCTTGCAGACATACACTGGTACTTAGCATGCAGTGCTGGCCAAACAAATCTGGTACAAAGTTTTGCTTCAGGGTTTCTATGTTTTCCCTTAAGACAAATATAGTCTCCAGTATCACTGAGTCCTTCCCCCTCGATACATCTATCCCCATATTAGGCTCAGCTACTTGGCAGGCAATGTTGATTTGCAATAATTTCAGCATTCTGATTTCAATCTTTCTGCTTCTTAGCTGTCTCTGTGGTTCTTATTCTCTGCAAGAGGGTCCCCAAGGACTGGAAAGGAACCAGTGGCCTTTCATTTTTCCATAAAGCAGGAATGGCACGGCAGACAGCTGTCTTTATTAATTCCATAATATTCCCTTGGGTTTGTCAACAGCAGTTTGCTAACCACTGCACTGAAATGATCTCTTTAGTTTCTGAAAAATAGTTTGCATGTTGCTCTTTACAAATGATTGCCCTGGAATCATGGAAGGGGCTATTTGTTCTTCTCAGATAATTCTAACTGACTGAAGAGACAGGAGAGGGGGCCAGGCAGGGTGCTGACCAGGGGCCTCCCTGATAGGCAGCTTGGGCACATAACTACAGCTGTTTATCAGATCTTTGGCATCTTCTTTAGGTCTAGGTTTCTCCAAATGGCCTGACTCCAATGTAGCTACATTTCTGGGGTGTTCTTCCTTTGCTGAAGAATCTGTGTGCTGGGGTCTCTTGTGACACAGAGTCTGTAGGAGCCACTGGGAACCCCTTGCTACATGAAATTACCCTGACCTTGAAATCCACTCATCAAAATGCTTGTGGTTTCTGTTTTGACGCCAGTGGGACATTAGGAAATCACGAGCCAGGGGCGTCCATGTGTAGCTAGAGTTTTTACATTGAAATTTTGGTTTCAGTTTTTTACAGTCGAGAGTGCTGTGCAGGGCTGGGAGTGTGCTGCTGTTTCACTGGTCCCATTCAGAAAAACACAGAACTGAAAGCAAAATGGAGGCTTTGCGGTGAGGGCGGGGGATTGAGAGCTGGAAGGCTGGGTTCATTCCTGGCTATGGCTCAACTTCCTGTGGGAGCCTACGTACATTACTTACACTCACCTTTCCCAAAGTGTCTGCTACTGGTGGGTCCCTCTTTTTACAGGTATCCAACACAAAGCAGCGATTCAGAGGGAGCTCTGAATGATAGGCACCTCTGAAAACCAGGTCCCTGGTGTCTCAAATTGGGTGCTTTAAAACGGAGGCCCCCAGAATTAGTGGACGCTTTCCACCAGATTTTGAAAGGTATTTAGCACCTACAGATGCAGACAGGCGCCAAGTGGAATTTTCAAAAGCACCTCAGTGCCTATCTGCATCTGTAGGTGCCTTAACCCCTTGCTAATCTGGCCCTTTGTGCTCGGCTCTTCCATCTCTAAAAGAGGGACAGGACTTACCTACCTCTCAGTGGCATTGCTCAGTTAATCGTGCTGAGAGTCTCAGACTGGGGGAAGAATGAAACCCACTTTTGCCATGGACTGCAATAAGAGCAGAAGCAGGTCCTTCAGAAGTACCCAGTGTTAACATCAGTCAATGCAAAGTCTTGTTTATGATGAAGAGGCTTCCGAGTTCCAGTTGGCGTAGGAAAAGGTCACGTCCCTGTTAACAAGGCATGTTAGCAGAATCTTGGATCAGGAGTTTTAAAGTTGGACACAAGCGTCCTCAGCATGTGTAACTGATCAAGCTCAGTGAAGTCAATAGGGCTGTGCTCATTTACACCAGCTGGGAGGATCAGGCCCATGAATACCAATGAGGCAGTGTTGACTGACACCAGCTGTGGATCTGGCCCATTGACTTCAGTGGAGAGACACCAGTTTATACCTGCTGGCTGTCTGGCCCTGAAGGCTACCAATTACAAACTGTTTCATTAATTGTCTGGATTGAACTGCTGTCTTCGAACATAGAGACATCTCGGACTGGAAACCATCTAAATATTGAGATTGTATCAAATTCAGGATTGTCTCCGAGTGATGCTTGCTCAACTTGAAGAGTTCGTATCTGTGGTCCACAGTCTGATCTCTGCTACACTAACGTAAGTCCACAGTAATTCAATTGAAATGACTGATTTAAATTGGGTTACCCTGGGGTAAATCAAGAGTATGTGGGATCAATATATCACCCTCTAAAACCGTTCCACTGAATGTCTTCAAACTTAACTTGGTTTGTAGACCTGTTTGAGACGTAAACTCAAGTCAAGTTGGAATGTTATGGTTGTGAGTGCCTGACTGTGGCGCTCCAAATAATTGTCACAATTCATTGTACTAATTAGAGACATCTAAATACTTGATTGCATCTGCACATCGGATGGGTAGAAGTTCAAGTACTTTTAACTGTGCTCTCCCTATGATTGCTGCTAGTTGTGCTGTAAAATGATGCAAAGCTTCATGAATAAAATTGACAAAACACAGGGACAGGTTTTTCTCTGTCAAACTGTCAATTACAGTGTCATCCACAGTTAAGCAAGGTAGGAAAGGAAATGAGAAAGAGAAGATAGAAAAAAGAACGAAATAGGGAGAAAACAAAGGAGAGCGGTAAATTCACCAAATTCCCTCTACTGTAGTTTTCCTCTCAGTGAACGTTCTAGTCTTTCGTGGTGGCTTTTTGTTCAGATCATTTGTTCATCAGATCATCCTCCCACAGGGGGGAGGGATAGCTCAGTGGTTTGAGCATTGGCCTGCTAAACCCAGGGTTGTGAGTTCAATCCTCGAGGGGGGCCATTTGGGATCTGGGGCAAAAATTGGGGATTGGTCCTGCTTTGAGCAGGGGGTTGGACTAGATGACCTCCTGAGGTCCCTTCCAACCCTGATATTCTATGATTTGTTGAGGCATAGCGTATGTGCACAAACTTGTCTTCTTTCTAAGAGAATAGCTGTGTTGAGTGGCAATGTTCCAGGCCTGTGGGCCCCTTCCAGCAGGGTGGGAGAGCCAGGCTTTTTCATCTCCTACAAATAATGGACTAAGTCGCCTGCAGCAAATGTTGGGCTGGCATTCAGTCCTCCCTGGCACAGTCCTAAGAGTACAGATATTCCAGCAGTATGCTTCAAAACTCATGAGATTGGCTTTAAAAACATATATTTTAAAACCGTTTTGGTTTGTTTGTTGATGGTGGAGTCTTCAGGGTTCATGTTTTCAAGATTTTCTCTGCAAAGAAGATGTTACAAACTTTACTTTAAAAAAAATAAATGAAAGCTGAGATTCTCAGACTCCTATGAATCCAGAAGCTGGAGCTTTAGAAAAAAATATTGTCAGCTTTCACATTGGGCTGGGTAAGAAAATCCCACCCTAACCTGACATAGAGGAATACAGGAAAGCTTGCATATTTCGTTTATGCCTGAACTCTTCAAGGGACAGGAGTGTATGTAAAAAAAAAAAAAAAATCAAATAATTAAACTCCATTGTTTTTCCTACCTCCTTAAAGTTAGGAAGGACAAAGTAGTGCTGACCAAGTGAGCGTAAAGGGGGAAAATGATTGTCGACTTTAAATCTGGTACATACACATCTCCCTGAAGGAAGTGTCACGGTTACAGCTGAGGGAAGGAGACAGGTGATGCAGTCTTATGTGTTCCAGCCCTGTGATAGACCGCTGAGCCAGCACCCTGGTCGCTGCAGTCCTAATTAATTACTCCAGAGCAGACCTCGTCAAGAAGAGCTATGCCGAAATGGTGGGCTAAGGAGAACTGAGAGGCTAATTAGGCCAAGAGGCAGATGGTACAAAAGGCCTAGGAAGGAAGTAAACGAGAGAGGGAGATTGTTCTTCCCTCCCTAAGACTGTAGGTGTAAGGCTATATCGCATACAAGAGTGTTGGGAACCACTTGTAAATAAACTGCACTGGGTGTTTCACCACCATAAGCTGTCTGAGCTGTTTGCGGACTTGAGCAGGGGCAGGAGCGAGCGGGCCCTGCCACAGCCCCATAGAAGTAGCAGGAGATTTTCCACAGACCTTGTTCCATTTGTACTTTAATGGGGTAGCGTGATTGTATGCTTTGCAATACGGCGAAGAGAGTCGCTCACACTCAGGTGAGCTATACAACAATTTTAAGCTTAGCTGAATCTTTCCTGGGCCAGACAAAACTAGTGATAAGTTACAAATCTGTGTGCTGGGACAGCAATCGGAAGCATCCAACAGAGAAAAAGCCAGCCATAGCCAGCTGATTTGGACCACAGACACATGGTCAACCCAGCTAATTAGGAGTGATGCCTTGATATCTGCCACCCTACCAAATTACATGTGCTTGGCATTAATCAGAAATTAGCAACTAATCAGTCCCTTTGTGTGCTGTTTTTCACACACACAAACTTTGTAGAAAAGCACATTATTCAGATGGCAAAGACCTCTAAAGTTAGGAAATGTCACAATGAAGATCAGCTGTATGACCTTAATTCACACCCTTTGGGCGAATGCATTATGATGCAGTCATTAATTACATAATCACACACTGTTTGATCCCCACAGGCCCCCTGCCTCACAGAGTGCCCGGGCTGGACCTGCTGTACGGGTAGAACAAGGTTGTCTATGTAGTGAAGGAGGCTGCTGTCTGTAGGACCCTCCCTCTAGTGCAGAAGTTGGACCCTGTGGTGAAGGAGGCAGGGGCTGGCAGGAAGAGCAAGGGTGGTCCCGTGCTTAAGTCAGTGGAATGCTGCCCTGGAGAACTGGATTCTGTTCTTGTCTCTGCCACAGTGTTTCCATGTGATACTGGACAAGTTACTTCAACCAGACTTCATACGTGGTCAGTAATTCTGATTTGCAGAAGTGCTGAGCACTCAGTGCTGCAGCTGAAGTCCGTGAGAGCTGGGCTTCGAACATATAAAGTGCTAAATCCTCTGAAGAATCAGGCTCTAGTTGTCTCAAATTGGGCATCCAAAGTTAGTGGAAAGTTTTGACCTTAATCTGTCTGTGCCTCCATTCCCCACATGTAAAATGAGGTTAATACCAGCCCTGGCCTCCCAGGTACGGTGAGGATAAATTCATTGCTGTTTGTGACGCACTCAGACACTGTAGCGATGAACGCCACAGAAAAGCCCTGGAGGAAACTAATAATTCTATCTTTGAAGCAGGCTTTGAAAAGTGGGCAGTAAATAAGGCCAGGTGCCACCCATTGAACATCGAAGGGGAAAAATATTGAACAACCGCTCATTAACTGAGCACCATCCATTCTGAATCTGGCTTCTGCTGCATATGGTCCTCTGGAGAGCATTGCCTGGTGCGTGTACTACTATCCCCTCACGGGAATTAGTGTCATTCTAGTCAGACACTGGAATCTGTAAAAATGACATCTTGTTGGTCCATATTTATCCCCCTTCAATGGATCCATATCAAGTTTGTTCAGTTTATAAGTCAAACCAGGATTTCTGTCCCGGTCTGCAGGGCCGGGAGAGCCACACATGTATCGTGAAATCGCACCGTATTCGAACAGTAAAAGATTCCAGAATCAGAATGGAGGTGGCAGCTTTGTAAGTGATGGAAGGGGTAGGAGAAAGCATGCTCTCTCTCAAGCAGTGGCGGATTAGCCACTGGGCCAATGGGGCCTGTGCCCAGGGTTTCCGGACAATTGGGGGCCCCCCGGAAAAATGGGCACCCCAGCGCCCTGACCTACTCTGCCTGCCCTCCCAGGGCTCCTGACGGGGAGCAGGTCAGGGCATGGAGGCTTGCCCCGCTCCCCAGCAGGAACGCCGGGTGGGTGGGCTGAGTGGGGCAAGCCCCCATGCCCTGACCCCACTCTCTGGCAGGAGTGCCAGGTGGGGCGGGGCAAGTCCCTACGCCCCCACCCCATGTCCCTGGCAGGAGTGCTGGAGCAGGACCGGGGCCCCCACTTGCTGTGGCCTAGGGCCCCCCAAAACAATAATCCGCCTTTGTTCTCAAGACATAACAGCGTGTGGAGCTGAGTAAATCCTTGTATTTGGGGCTCCTGCTCTCAATTAATACGAGAGGCAGGTGAGGGGTTAGATCGTGCAAATGGCCCAGCACGTAAGTGACTATTTATTTTATTGGTGCCTTTTCAGAGAATGTGAGAGCACAGCACAGTTGGACATGCTCTCCGGTTAGTTGCCCAGTTCTTAACGGGAGCCGTGCCTGTGTGCTGTATTGATGGGCCCTTTCTGTGGTGATCTGAGCTCTGTGCTCATTTGTTTTCAGTTGATTTGCAAGGTAGACACGCAGATAAGTCTGGCTGCATCCATTCTCCGGGCGTTGGTCTGACAGCGCGGCTGATGCTGTCATGGCTGCAGCGTGGGGAGCGGGGCTTCACCAGCCCGTGGACCAACGTGGTATTCAAAATGAAAAGCAGGTCAGCAGCGGAGGGAATAGCACCGAGAGGCTGGAAGAGAGCTATAAATAGACGCTGCTTTTAATCCTGGAGGAGGGAGCAGAGGGGGGAGTTTTAATTCCCATTTCAGAAACAGCGGTCATAACATCGAACAGGAGGCCGGTCTCCTAATGCAGCCATTGTTGCTCAGCACTAGGGATCAAATCCCCCGCCTCCCTACATAACCAGCCGCTGCTCTGCCCCTGTGCAATGGCTAGTCTAGCCACGCCGGCTGTGAAGACTGGCTGTTCCAGCAGGATTCGTGTTGCGGTCCCCCACTGCTCAGTGCCCCGCCACAGGGCGGCGTGGCCAACGCACAGAGCAAGCTCCAGCCAGGCACAGGCATCCCAGGGAGTCTGTGCTTCTCTCGAGTAGACAACTCTCTAGTGGGCCTGGGGACAACAGACTCGCCCCCCGAAATGGGCCCAGACCCAGTCTGTAAAGGGACGTCTGCAGAGCGCTTGCTGGCGGTTTGCAAACCCTGTCGGGTCACGTAGAGCTGGCTCGCCACGTTGCCATGCTCAATCGCGCTAAAGGAAACAGCTTATGCTAAGAAAAGCTGTCTGTGTTTTTACCTTCCCCTGTGAGCAGTGGGGGTTGTTGTAGGGTGACCAGGTGTCTGGTTTTCAACCAGAACACGGGGCTGTAAAGGGACCCTGGCGGCTCTGGTCAGCACTGCTGACTGGGCCGTTACAAGTCCGGTCGGCAGTGCTGCCGAGCTAAGTCAGGCTAGTCCCTGCCTGTCCTGGCTCCGCACTGTGCCCGGGAAGCGGCCAGAAGATCCGGTTCCTAGGTGGGGTGAAGGGGGGGAAGGCGGGGGGGCGGGAGGCTCTGTGCAGGGCCCCCACCCTGAGCAATGGCTCTGCACTCCCATTGGCCAGGAACTGCAGCCTATGGGAGCTGGGGGCGGGAGAGAGGGGTTGGTGCCTGTGGGCAAGAGCCCCCTTGTGCAGAGCTGCCTGCTGTGCCTCCGCCTAGGAGCCAGACCTGCTGCTGGCTGCTTCTGGGGTGCAGCGCAGAGTCAGGACAGGCAGGAAGTCTGTCTTAGTCCCCACTCCGCTGACCGGGAGCCACCAGAAGTAAGCCCGCACCCCAATTCTGAGCCCCAGCCTCCTTCCCCAGTCCTGAGCCCCCCCAAACTCTGAGCCCCCTCCTGCACCCCAAACCTCTCATCCCCAGCTCCACTCCAGAGTCCGCACCCCCAGTCCAGAGCCCGTACCCCTTCCCACACACACTGTCCCCCAGCTCAGAGCCCCCTCTCACACCCTGAACACCTCTGCCCCACCCCCCAGCCTGGAGCCCTCTCCTGCACCCCAAACCCCTCATCCCTGGCCCCAGCTGGAGCCCTTACGCTCTCCTGCCCCAACCCACTGCCCCAGCCCAGAGTCCCCTCCCGCACCCTGAACCCCTCATTTCCGGCCCCACCACAGAGCCCAGACCCCGAGTTAAAGCCCTCACCCCCTAGAATTATAGAATCCTAGAAGATTAGGTTGGAAGAGACCTCAGGAGATCATCTAGTCCAACCCCCTGCTCAAAGCAGGACCAACAAAGCAGGGAGGGGGAATGTAGTGAGCGGGGCCTGAGGGAAGGGCAGGGGGCATGGCCTCAGGGAAGGGGCGGGGCTAGGGTGTTTGGTTTTGTGCGATTAGAAAGTTGGCAACCCTAGGTAGTTGTCCCAAGGAAGGGATGTTGGGTGTGAATGGAAAGTGAGGTGGGCCATGAGACGTATTGTTATTAACGTGTGGTTCACAATGTGGAAACGTTTGAGAAGCTCTGGCCAGGGCTTGTCTGTGCCTGCATTCTAGCTCTAAGGATCCTCACGCACAGCAGAGCCTTCCTGCCATGCTGACCATTCCTGCTAGCAACCATTCCTGGATCACTGGTGCTGAGGGGGCCTGTAAATATATGCTTGTTGACTGTTAGAGCCCATCCCAGAATGCCTCCAGGGCTACAGATCTGGGGAGCTGGGATAGTGGCAGACGCCTTCCCCCCAACCCTTTGGTTTGCCACTGGCTTTCTGATAGGTGCTGCTGTATGGTGAGGTTCAGAACTTGACCTGAAGTATGTTTAAAACACTGCAAAGCTGTTCTGATATATTGACACATCGTGACACTTGGAAAATAAATTCCTCTTCGTTGGCTTGACTGTTTGATTTTAGTTCTTACATACGACAGAATGAAATGTTTTCCAGTCCCTTTAAAATAGTTTCAGGAAGAGTCAAATTGTGTCTCTCTGGTTACAGTTTCCAAAGCGCCCCCCCCCCCCACAACTCAAAAGTGCTTGTTCTAATGCAGCTAATCCTTGCTCCAACTATTGCCATTCCTTTCTATACCGTACCTTTTCTCCCGTGGGCTAGTCCTAGTGCTTTCGGGACCTTCTAGGGATTCCCGTAGGAAGTCGAGACCAGAGCTATGCCTGGTATGGCAAAAGCGCTACGTTATTCTGCATAGCAGAGTTAGTTTAGGTAATTCTTTGGAAGTTTTGAAAGCTTGTTATTTTTCTCTGCATAAAGAATTAAAGCATCCATGTTATCTTGCAATCACGGCACCTTTGTCTGGAATCCAGAAACTCGACTGGCCTTTGTTTAAGGAATTCTGGTGCTTTGCTCTAATTTCAGTCTGTCTTTATTTGACTAGTTCTTTTCAAGCAGCATGTTCTTTGTATTTCACTTTTGTGCATTTTTCATATTTATTTCTGTCTGTTTATTTTAATAGCCGCCTCTGCTCACCTCCAAAAAATAACTGTTTGAAGACTAATCATTTCTCTTCCTCTGAAGACTGCACAGTTGGACTGGTTTTCCCGGCTGTCCATGGTAACTAAGGCAGCCTTTCTTTGTAGACGGCAAGACCTGAAAAATAGCACAAGGGAAGGCTCCAATCCTCCAGAGACTTATGCATGTGCTTCACTCTATTACTCAAGAAATTCCCAGGCAGTCAAGTTAAGCACATGCATAAGTCTTTGCCGGACTGGGCCAATATTTGCAATTTTAATCTAATCTAATTTAATCTAAATCACCTCAACCACATGGTAAAGAACAATCAATATCTTGATTTTAGTGAGGCTCTTGACACAGCCCCACATGAGTCTCATAAGAAAACTTGGACAATATGGTCTAGATGAAATTCTAAAAGGTGGGGGCATAACTGGTTGACAGACCATACTCAAGGAGTAGTTATCTGAGGTGTGCTGTCAAATTGGGAGGATTTATTTTGTGGGGTCCCGCATGGGTCAGCCCTGAGCCTGGTACTATTCAATGTTGCAGCTAGCAAGGAATGATAAGAGTAACAAGAAGGGTTTCTACAGGTATGTCAGCAACACGAAGAAGGTCAAGGAAAGTGTGCCTCCCTTACTGAATGAGGGAGGCAACCTAGTGACAGAGGATGTGGAAAAAGCTAATGTACTCAATGCTCTTTTTGCCTCTGTCTTCACGAACAAGGTCAGCTCCCAGACTACTGCTCTGGGCAGCACAGCATGGGGAGGAGGTGACCAGCCCTCTGTGGAGAAAGAAGTGGTTCAGGACTATTTAGAAAAGCTGGACGTGCACAAGACCATGGGGCCAGATGTGCTGCATCCAAGGGTGCTAAAGGTGTTGGTGGATGTGATTGCAGAGCCATTGGCCATTATCTTTGAAAACTCATGGTGATCAGGGGAGGTCCCGGATGATTGGAAAAAGGCTAATGTAGTGCCAATCTTTAAAAAAAGGGAAGGAGAATCCGGGGAACTACAGGCCAGTCAGCCTCACCTCAATCCCTGGAAAAATCATGGAGCAGGTCCTCAAGGAATCAATTCTGAAGCACTTAGAGGAGAGGAAAGTGATCAGGAACAGTCAGCATGGATTCACCAAGGGTAAGTCATGCCTGACTAATCTAATTGCCTTCTATGACGAGATAACTGGCTCTGTGGATGAGGGGAAAGCAGTGGACATGTTATTCCTTGACTTTAGCAAAGCTTTTGACACGGTCTCCCACAGTATTCTTGCCAGCAAGTTAAAGAAGTATGGGCTGGATGAATGGACTGTAAGGTGGATAGAAAGCTGGCTAGATTGTCGGGCTCAACGGGTGGTGATCAATGGCTCCATGTCTAGTTGGCAGCTGGTATCAAGCGGAGTGCCCCAAGGGTCGGTCCTGAGGCCGGTTTTGTTCAATATCTTCATAAATGATCTGGAGGATGGCATGGGCTGCACCCTCAGCAAGTTTGCAGATGACACTAAACTGGGAGGAGAGGTAGATACGCTGGAGGGTAGGGATAGGATACAGAGGGACCTAGACAAATTAGAGGATTGGGCCAAAAGAAATCTGATGAGGTTCAACAAGGACAAGTGCAGAGTCCTGCATTTAGGATGGAAGAATCCCATGCACCGCTACAGACTAGGGACCGAGTGGCTAGGCAGCAATTCTGCATAAAAGGACCGAGGGGTTACAGTGGACGAGAAGCTGGATATGAGCCAGCAGTGTGCCCTTGTTGCCAAGAAGGGTAACAGCATTTTGGGCTGTATAAGTAGGGGCATTGCCAGCAGATCGAGGGATGTGATCGTTCCCCTCTATTCGGCATTGGTGAGGCCTCGTCTGGAGTACTGTGTCCAGTTTTGGGCCCCACACTACAAGAAGGATGTGGAAAAATTGAAAAGAGTCCAGCGGAGGGCAACAAAAATGATTAGGGGTCTGGAACACATGATTTATGAGGAGAGGCTGAGGGAACTGGGATTATTTAGTGTGCAGAAGAGAAGAGTGAGGGGGGATTTGATAGCTGCTTTCAACTACCTGAAGGGGGGTTCCAAAGAGGATGGATCTAGGCTGTTCTCAGTGGTACCAGATGAGAGAACAAGTAGTAATGGTCTCAAGTTGCAGTGGGGGAGATTTAGGTTGGATATTAGGAAAAACATTTTCACTAGGAGGGTGGTGAAACACTGGAATGCGTTACCTAGGGAGGTGGTGGAATCTCCTTCCTTAGAAGTTTTTAAGGTCAGGCTTGACAAAGCCCTGGCTGGGATGATTTAGTCGGGGATCAGTCCTGCTTTGAGCAGGGGGTTGGACTAGATGACCTCCTGTGGTCCCTTCCGACCCTGATATTCCATGATTCTAACGTTTTCATTCATAACTTGGATAATGGAATGGTCAAGGAGAAAGAGCACAGGTTAATTTTCTGATTGCAGGATGAGTTTTCAGGGCCGGCACTTAGAAAAATCTTTTGACATGTAAACTGGGCAAATATGAGACAATAAATATTGAAAGCTCCCAGTCATTGTTTTAAGTCAGTTTTCTGATTGCAACCATACTTTTCTCTGCTGGCTTCCAGAGAAACAAAATGAACATAATCAAGGTGGGGGAGTAGCACTGTATGTAAGGGAGCAGTATGACTGCTCAGAGCTCCGGTACGAAACTGTAGAAAAACCTGAGTGTCTCTGGATTAAGTTTAGAAGTGTGTGCAACAAGAGTGATGTAGTGGTGGGAGTCTGCTATAGACCACCGGACCAGGGGGATGAGGTAGATGAGGCTTTCTTCCGGCAGCTCACGGAAGCTACTAGATCGCATGCCCTGATTCTCATGGGTGACTTTAATTTTCCTGATATCTGCTGGGAGAGCAATACAGCGGTGCATAGACAATCCAGGAAGTTTTTGGAAAGCGTAGGGGACAATTTCCTGGCGCAAGTGCTAGAGGAGCCAATTAGGGGGGGCGCTTTTCTTGACCTGCTGCTCACAAACCGGGTAGAATTAGTGGGGGAAGCAAAAGTGGATGGGAATCTGGGAGGCAGTGACCATGAGTTGGTTGAGTTCAGGATCCTGACGCAGGGAAGAAAGGTAAGCAGCAGGATACGGACCCTGGACTTCAGGAAAGCAGACTTCGACTCCCTCAGGGAACGGATGGCCAGGATCCCCTGGGGGACTAACTTGAAGGGGAAAGGAGTCCAGGAGAGCTGGCTGTATTTCAAGAAATCCCTGTTGAGGTTACAGGGACAAACCATCCCGATGAGTCGAAAGAATAGTAAATATGGCAGGCGATCAGCTTGGCTTAATGGTGAAATCCTAGCGGATCTTAAACATAAAAAAGAAGCTTACAAGAAGTGGAAGGTTGGACATATGACCAGGGAAGAGTATAAAAATATTGCTCGGGCATGTAGGAATGACATCAGGAGGGCCAAATCGCACCTGGAGCTGCAGCTAGCAAGAGATGTCAAGAGTAACAAGAAGGGTTTCTTCAGGTATGTTGGCAACAAGAAGAAAGCCAAGGAAAGTGTGGGCCCCTTACTGAATGAGGGAGGCAACCTAATGACAGAGGATGTGGAAAAAGCTAATGTACTCAATGCTTTTTTTGCCTCTGTTTTCACTAACAAGGTCAGCTCCCAGACTGCTGCCCTGGGCATCACAAAATGGGGAAGAGATGGCCAGCCCTCTGTGGAGATAGAGGTGGTTAGGGACTATTTAGAAAAGCTGGACGTGCACAAGTCCATGGGGCCGGACGAGTTGCATCCGAGAGTGCTGAAGGAATTGGCGGCTGTGATTGCAGAGCCATTGGCCATTATCTTTGAAAACTCGTGGCGAACGGGGGAAGTCCCGGATGACTGGAAAAAGGCTAATGTAGTGCCAATCTTTTAAAAAGGGAAGAAGGAGGATCCAGGGAACTACAGGCCAGTCAGCCTCACCTCAGTCCCTGGAAAAATCATGGAGCAGGTCCTCAAAGAATCAATCCTGAAGCACTTGCATGAGAGGAAAGTGATCAGGAACAGCCAGCATGGATTCACCAAGGGAAGGTCATGCCTGACTAATCTAATCGCCTTTTATGATGAGATTACTGGTTCTGTGGATGAAGGGAAAGCAGTGGATGTATTGTTTCTTGACTTTAGCAAAGCTTTTGACATGGTCTCCCACAGTATTCTTGTCAGCAAGTTAAGGAAGTATGGGCTGGATGAATGCACTATAAGGTGGGTAGAAAGCTGGCTAGATTGTCGGGCTCAACGGGTAGTGATCAATGGCTCCATGTCTAGTTGGCAGCCGGTATCAAGTGGAGTGCCCCAAGGGGAATTGGTCCTGGGAATTGGTCCTGCTTCGAGCAGGGGGTTGGTCTAGATGACCTTCTGGGGTCCCTTCCAACCCTTATATTCTATGATTCTATGATAAGGGTCGGTCCTGGGGCCGGTTTTGTTCAATATCTTCATAAATGATCTGGAGGATGGTGTGGATTGCACTCTCAGCAAATTTGCGGATGATACTAAACTGGGAGGAGTGGTAGATACGCTGGAGGGGAGGGATAGGATACAGAAGGACCTAGACAAATTGGAGGATTGGGCCAAAAGAAATCTGATGAGGTTCAATAAGGATAAGTGCAGGGTCCTGCACTTAGGATGGAAGAATCCAATGCACCGCTACAGACTAGGGACCGAATGGCTAGGCAGCAGTTCTGCGGAAAAGGAGCTAGGGGTGACAGTGGACGAGAAGCTGGATATGAGTCAGCAGTGTGCCCTTGTTGCCAAGAAGGCCAATGGCATTTTGGGATGTATAAGTAGGGGCATAGCGAGCAGATCGAGGGACGTGATCGTTCCCCTCTATTCGACATTGGTGAGGCCTCATCTGGAGTAGTGTGTCCAGTTTTGGGCCCCACACTACAAGAAGGATGTGGATAAATTGGAGAGAGTCCAGCGAAGGGCAACAAAAATGATTAGGGGTCTAGAACACATGACTTATGAGGAGAGGCTGAGGGAGCTGGGATTGTTTAGCCTGCAGAAGAGAAGAATGAGGGGGGATTTGATAGCTGCTTTCAACTACCTGGAAGGGGGTTCCAAAGAGGATGGCTCTAGACTGTTCTCAATGGTAGCAGATGACAGAACAAGGAGTAATGGTCTCAAGTTGCAGTGGGGGAGGTTTAGATTGGATATTAGGAAAAACTTTTTCACTAAGAGGGTGGTGAAACACTGGAATGCGTTACCTAGGGAGGTGGTAGAATCTCCTTCCTTAGAGGTTTTTAAGGTCAGGCTTGACAAAGCCCTGGCTGGGATGATTTAACTGGGAATTGGTCCTGCTTCGAGCAGGGGGTTGGACTAGATGACCTTCAGGGGTCCCTTCCAACCCTGATATTCTATGATTCTATGATTCTAAGAGTTAGATTCTGATCACTGTATTCTTGACTTCAGGGGCATCTGCAGATGAAACTTTAGCCTAAGACAGATTCTGGAATTCCAGGTCAGTTAGATATAGAATCCATTTGTTTGTTTTTATACAGGAATACCTTTAATATTTTGGGGGGACGTTTGTACTTCACCAGTGTCATATACACAGTGATTTGTTCTGGCCGGGTTGTTCGGGGAACTGAGTTCCTGGCTTTGATATTACTTTGCAGAAGCATAGCATAACACACCCTGGAGAATCCTGTGGACTTTGAACACAGGAGGAAGGGAAGCCAAATGCTGAGCTGTGTCCCTGTACGGTTGGTTTGTCCTTTAAAAGATTATTTCACCCGCTTCTAGCTTAACAGCAGGGCTGGAGGCCTCTCCATCTGCTGGGCTCAAAGCTATAACTGAGAATTAGATTTGGTGTTCTGCACCCACACAGCAAAGCAGCATCCACAATAGGCCTGGCCTAAGGGACAGAGTCTCATAATGTGTGCTCAGGATCTCACTACAGCCCGCCACTTTTACTCCTATGCAACGGCACTGTCTGCGCTGGGGTTAGTCCTTCTTTACACTGATGTGAGAGCAGGAGATGGCCTCCTTTGTTCTCCCCTACTACGGCAAGTGATGCGGAGACCTGAACGGGGTACAGTCCCTGGTGCGTGCCACATTTGCTGTATTGTCAGTAAATGAGTGCCGCAGCTGGCATGGCCGTTTCATTTTCAGCCCGTCCGATGCCCCGCTGGTGGCGGGAAGGTAACGGGAAGCACGTTTCAAGGTACAGCCGCGAAGGGCAGAAGTTGAGCCTCGTCATCGCAGACCTGCAGTTACCTCCTCAGGGTGGTGTGAGTTGATCAGGCTGGGAGGGAAGGGGCAGAAACTGACCACGCCGAACACATGGGTGCTTCAGAACCTCCCTCCTTGTATCCTAGCTTGGCACTGACTGAGTACCCCTTGGAATCCAAGGAGTACCCCTTGGAATCGGTTGGGCCCAGTGCCATTCCCAGCACTGTCTGAAGGCACGGTCCCAAGGCCGCAACCTGCAGCCGGTTTTGTGCCCCTCCCCTGCTTTCCCACCGCACAGATTGCCTGGGAAAGCGAGCCCTTCGTGTAAGGCTGCAGCAGGCACCCTGCTCTGGCTAGAGGTGGGGAATCCTTCGCCCAAGGGACATGCTCCTTGGGGCACCTCTGCAGCAATGTTCTTCCCTGCAGTTTGCATCACTGCCATGATGGGGCTCTGCAGGCATCTCTTGGAAGGGCCTCTTTACAGAGTGACAAGGAAGGGAAGGTTAGTGAACCATGCAGGCAGACTGCCTGCAGTCCCACTCCCGGAGCACCCCTTCTGCCTCCCTCACGCGCTCTTCCTTCATTCCCTGCTCGTCCAGAGGATGCCGGCCACGGCTGCCTCCTGCAGATGGGCTTTCCCACATTGCCCTGTGTCGGGCTGGGCCGTACCAGCAGCCAGCCCCATCAGCTGCTGGCCTGGATGCAAGCTGGCAGCACAGGCTGGAATCCAAACCGGTCTGAAGGAATGAGGGCTCATGACCCAGAAGCAAATGGCAGTGACAGGCAAAGGACTTGCCCAGAGCGAGGGACCACGAGCTCTGAGGAAAGGGACTGCAGCCTGAATCTATTTCA
Source organism: Caretta caretta (assembly GCF_965140235.1). Taxonomy (NCBI): domain Eukaryota; kingdom Metazoa; phylum Chordata; order Testudines; family Cheloniidae; genus Caretta; species Caretta caretta. Next base: position 78,457,268 of record NC_134216.1, read on the forward strand.
GGTGAGCACTGAAAGGCTTGTCTGGGCTTCAACTGCAGCTCCTACACATGACAGTCACCAACTGGGATTTCATGAGCATTACCCAGGTACTTGGGTGCTTCCTTGGCTGGGTGGGCACTGGGGGCCCACCTGGAGGAGGCCCCTGTGTTCCTGCCTGAGAGGTTGTGATCCGGGAACTCCTCGACCAGGCTCTGGGACCTGCATTCTGAGCTCTGCTCAGTCTTACTTCCCCACTGCACCTCATCTCTGGGCCCTGTGCATGCCCATAAACCAGCTCGCCCCAGTCATAAAGCAGGGGCTTGGAGCAGCAGACATAGTCCACCTGCAGCTTTACCTGCTTCCATCTCCTTGGGATATTGAATCTCACTCCTGTTACTTGCCTTTGCCACAGTGTCCACTCTGCCTCCCATTGTCCATGAGCTCCCCTCCCCTGACCGCATGTGTTAGTGTGCGAGTGCATTTACATCCTTACCCGCAGCCTGTAAACCACATGATGTGCCTCTTTGCCCCTGAAGATGCTCGCTTGCTTGCTGGATACATGTGGGCGTTTTTCTCATGGTGACAAATGCAATATCCTCGTCAGCCGTTAAAAATAGAACAGAATGTAACACAGACATCGCTAGTGCTATGCAACATCAGTGAAGCCCGTGCCAACTGCGTTGAGAACTGGCTAACTGACAGATCTCAAATCTCCTTGATTGTGGGTGTTTTTAGTTGTGTTCTGCAGAGACTGGCCCGAGCCCAGATGCTCTTTCAAATCTTTATAAATGATCTGGAAGTAAATACAAAATCACTGTTGCTAAAATTTGAAGATGACACAAAGATTGGCAGAGTGATAAATAATGAGGACAGGACAATCATACAGAGTGATCTGGATCACTCAGTTAGCCGGGCCCATTCGAACAAAATTCATTTGTATGCAGCTAAGAGCAAGGTCAACATCCAGAAACAAAGGTGCATGGCCAGGCCAGACCTACCATATATGCTGTCCTCATTTTAAACAAGATGTTGTAAAACTGGAGAGGGTGCAGAAAAGAGCTGAAAAAATGATTTGAAGGCTGGAAAATGCCCTAGATTGAGAGACTTAAAGAGCTCGATCTGTTTTGCCTATCAAAAAAATCAAGAGGTGACTTGACTAGGGTTTTAAGTGTCTTCATGAGGAGAAAACACCAGGTAGCAAAGGGCTCTAATCTATCATAGAAAGGAATAACAAGAACCAAGCGCTGGAAGCTGAAGCCAAACAAAGTGTAAATTGTCTATAATACAATATTCTATTAGTTGGAGATTGGTCCTGCTTTGAGCAGGGGGTTGGACTCGATGACCTCCTGAGGTCCCTTCCAACCCTGCTACTCTATGATTCTATGAATAGTCCAGACAATAAGGTCAAAATGAAGCACTTTGGCATTATTGAAACAAAATATTCAGAGAAGGTTGTTTTGCTAGTTCTGAAACTTCCTTGGAAATTTCGTTTCACAGCAAGTTTTTTGAGAGTTTCAACTTTTCATTCCATTTTGGGGTGAAAGGAAGTTTTGACATGTCAGAATTTTGCACAGAATGGAAAGTCCAGGTTTTGAAGAGCCGTGCTGAAGACAGAATGATTAACACCTCACTGGGGTTTTCTGGGGTTTCACCGCTATAGTCCCTGAGCGCTTTGCAAATCATGAATTTATCTTCAAAACACCCTTGTGAGGTGAGGGGCTGGTGGTATCCCCATTTTATACATGGGGGCCTGAGGCACAGAGAAATTAGGATCACAAGTGTCCACTAATTCTGGGTGCCCAATTTGAGGTGGTTAGGACCTGCTTTTCAGAGTGCTTAGCATCACACAGCACTTTATATGTTCAAGCACGACTCCTATTAACTTCAGCTGCAGCTATGCATGCTCAGCACTTCTGCTAATCAGACCCCAGAGCCCCAGTGTTGGGCGCTCAGAAAATGAAGAACACACAAATAGTCACCACAGGTGAAAATTTTTTTAAGCATCTTGCCCAGCATCACATAGGAATTCTGTAACAGAGGCAGGGCTAGGACCCAGTTCCAACAGGGGAGTATTCTCTGGCCCAATGATAAATCATTGTCATTTACAGTGGCAATTCATAGTCATTCATAATGATAGTCATTCCCTCTAGGGCCAGGGGAAGAGCATGAAAGATGAAAAACCCCTGTTCAAATCCCTTCTCATTGGGGGGAACTGAACCTGGGTCTCCCATATTGTGGGTCAGTGCCCTAGCACTGGGCTGGAGGTGATAAGGGAGTCCTCTCCCACCCCGGCCTATTTTGAATCCTATGTGTTTGTCGAAATGCCCAATAGCAAGCGAAATGTTTCAAGTTGGGGCACCAGGAAATGAAATGTTTCATTTTGCTATTTCCAAAACATTTCTGGGTTTTGGACCAGCCAAACCGATGTGGTGAACGAGACACCAATTTGCGAATAGTTTCAGGTCAACCAAAACTGCAGTTTTCAGCGACTAAGCTACTTGCTGAAAAGAATTCCCTGGCTCTCCTCTTTCTTATGTTCCCCTGTGTGGATAGCAGGTAGATTCTGTTGTACATATTCCTTGGGTTCTGAAACACTCTGCAGTTTGCTCAAAGCACGACCCAGTCTCCCTGCTGGGCCAAGTTGAGCAGATTATTTGCATGACCAGATTTTTGACCCATAAGCTCCTTTTAGCAAATATCTGTCGACAGCCTTGGTGATTATCTGCAGACTAGTTTACACACCCACATTTCCATTTAGGTAGCTGTGGTGGCTGTTGCTTTGAGTGGTCACTGTTTGCACTGTGAAAATGGTCACTCTGATCGCATGGTGCTGTTTCTGTTGCTTCATTGGCTAACACCCCAAAGAACTTTCACGATGGCCAGGCAAACACTCCCGGTGTTGATACCTGTGCAAACACCCATTCAAACAAGTGTCTGTGACACCTTCCTTTTCCACTCACATTCTTGTGAACAGACACAACTGCCAGGGGTCATGCATGCTGTGGAAGGGGAGGAGGAGGTTCTGTTGGATGAATGGTGACAAATGTTTTCAATACAGTGTTTGCCCAAGCTTCTTCTGAAACAGGTGATAAGGGACACTGCCCTATTCCTATACGCTCTATACTGTCAATCCCACCTCGTCACGTTCATGTTTAAAGTAATCACTAATAGAGAGGCTGGAGTTAAATTAGAAAATTAAGTACAACTGAGTTTATGAAGAGTGAGTTCATAGAGACTGACTGAACTGGGTTTAATTGAAACTGCACAAGTGGATGAGAGAATTCTGCTTTCTCTAAAATCTCAAGTTTAACACTGCATGTGTATAGCTTTTGCAGTGATTTTCTGAGGGTTGTTTAAAACTCCAAACCAGAAAAGGAGAAACCATGATAACTTAGCTCTGTCCCTTTCTGCTTATGCATTCTTCTGGGAGTTTTCAGTACATGGCCATGTAACCCTGGGCAAGAATTGACCAACAGGTTTATGCACATCAGTGTGTTGACTCCGGGGAGATCTGGAAATGGGACATACCTCATTCCGGGAAGCAAGCAAACAGGTTGATATTTAGACATAGGTGGTTTATGGGCCAGATATTGCACTTTTCAAATCCTGCCCTATTGAAGTCAGTGGTAAAACTCCCCTCAAGGTCACTGGAGCCAGGATTTGACCCATTGCCAGGATTGGGCCCTATGTGAACAGTCACCCATGGTGTAAAATGCCTCTTTGGGGTCTGAGTGTGAAGTGCGCAGCCTCCTCTGACCCCCTGGTGCCCCAGGAGAATGGTTTCTAATGCATTCCTGGGGAAGCTGTGACAACCCACCCCTTCCTCCTCCCGCTTGGTGTGCGTGGCAGAAAATAGCAAAGAGAGGAACGGGTCCGCGAGCGAGGCATGGAGGTGGTGCGAAGGAGGCTGAGCTCCCCCAACAGCATGGCAGCCGTCCTGCCTAGCTGCTCGGTCACTTTGTTATCCACCAGCTGCAAAGTCTTCTGGCGAGGCTGGGGTTGGTTTTTCCACCTCCATTCTCTTCCCAGGGCTGGTTTTGACAGGGATACCAATGGAGACTGCAAGCTTGGAAATCTTTTAGCTTGCCTTCCTCTCCGCAAATGGACAATGGCTCTGTTCATTAGGTGCCCACCCAGGGGGAGATGTCAGTTTGGCTCATGCAGACTCCTGGCTTTTCTCAGCTTATCTCTGCAGAGACAGTGATGGCTTCAGCCCGCTCACTTCCTATTATGTCATTTGCTTCTCCACGTGCGGGTGCCCTGTCTGTCTGCCTCGCCGTGGACTTGTCCGCAGAACAAGCGCAGCTGCACGCTGCATCTTTTGGCTTCCTACACGTAGAAACTTGCCTCCTTTTGGCTTGTGGCTGAGATCTCTGAGGAAGGGTGAAACATAATGGGAGCCCGTGACGTGGGTGTGTGTGAGAGAGAGAGAGTGTGTGTGTGTGTGTGTGTGTGTGTGAATAGGTTTTTCTTGCCTGAGCTGTGCCTAGGAGGGGATGCGACATCATTGAAGGCTGCCCTTTGAAGCTGATCTGTTCTGATGGCATGTTCACTGGGACATTAAAATCTCTGCCTCTGTCTGTGTAAAACATACAGTACGTGGAGTGATGGGAAGCCAGGCCAGGAAAGGATTGTTCTCTCTTCTTTGCAATGCACAGTGTCATTAAAAAAACCCAAATCCCTTAGCCTGCAATCCTAGCTCCACTACATCATCTTAATTGGAGCTGCCGCGCTGGGGTACAATTAGATGCTACATATAATTTTAGAATTTGAGAAATCATTGCAATGTTTTATATATATATATATATATATATGAACTATATATATCTATATTACACTCACACACACACACACGCACACAGAGTACATGATACAGTTGCCTGATCTGTTGATTATGTATTGATTCCCAATTAGCATTCTGCTGTTTGGCTCGATATCAGACCCAGAATTATTAGAGTTGTTACTATGATGAGAACCCCGATTGTGTCTGGGAGAGACACTCCCACTTAGGAAAGGCCTTTTGACCTTGTAATATTTTCATTAGCACAGTTAGCAAACTAACAAGCACTCCAATCCAGCACGGTAGGCAGAGATCATACAGAATGGTCAAGATGTCCGGCGTCTGATCATTCGTATACTCACACTATTCCATGTGGAGACCTATGATGGATGAGACAGGTGATCCATCAGTAGTCTTATTTCTGCATGAAGATCCCAAAGGCAGAGGCTGTGGTTAACGTTAGGGTTACCAGGTGTCTGGTTTTCGACCGGAACACCCAGTGGAAAAGGCACCCTGGGGCTCCGGTCAGCCCTGTTGAATGCCCAGGATGGATCTGTGTGGAGGAGGAATCAGGGCTGTGCAGTGAAGTAGGCTCGTGTCTGTAGGCCCCTGCCTTATTTGCTGCAGAAGTTGGAAGGTGTGGAGTGAATGAGGCAGAGACTGAAGGACAAGGAAGGCATGTCTCCTGGTTAATGTCCGAGACTGTGATCAGAATATGGCCCAGATCAACCCCATTATTTTTGTGCAAAAGAGAAGCAAGAATGGCGGCTGACTGAGGGCCTGAAATCCCCCCAAAAATGCGTGAACCCAAATTTTTGGTTTGATAGAAAGAAAAACAGATACTAAAAAAGCAAGCATGAGGCAAGAACTGGCTGATCATTGGCTGCCTGGCCCTAGGAGAAGGCCCAGAGTTTTCTAATGATCAGTGGGAGATGAGTGGTTTATTGTGAGGGCTGGTTATCAGCTCCTGAGGATTATGGCAGAAGTGGAATGAGGAGACAGGACAGAGCTGTCTGAGCAGGGGAGAGAACAATCAGAGATCCTACTTAAAGGGGGCAGGGTCACACCAGTGCATGTAAGAAACGCGTAGCCAGCTAGAAGGCCTTCTCAAAGGGAGTGTAGAAACTGCCCTACTTGGCCTTCTCAAGCTGCAGGGAGGCCATTTGTGTTTGAGTTACTGCTGGAGAAGGAAAAGGGTAACACTTATTGAGTGGGCTTGTGTGATGTTGTTCTGTGCTGGGATTTTAACCCCTTCAGGGAACAGGTGAATTTTGCTACCAGAGGTGAGAAAAGCTGCCCAGTTACTCCCACCTCCTTTCTGTCTGTGAGATGACACTAGAGTGTGTCAGTTTCAAAGTGCCCACAGAAAAGATCGAACCGTGCTCTAGTCCACAGCTAAATCACCCGATCATACTGAATCACAGCATTGAGCAAAGAAAACTGCCGGATGAGCCAATTGTGCCAGCCTTCCAGAGACTCAGCTCGCTTCCTGACTCCTGCATGTATTCCCTGTGTAGTTCCAGTCCCTTTGTAGAAGAAATCTCCTTCTTTGCACATGTACATTTATTCCAAGCACACGCCTCCTAAGATTGCCTTATTTCCTCCCTGCCACCAATCCATATGTGGTCAGTGGAGGTCTGTAGAGGTATAGGACCTAAACACATCGTTTAGACTGAGGGATCCGGGCCTCAAGGAGTTTTAAAAAAAACCACTTCCATTATCACACAAAACAAATATACCTCTGCCTTCCAGGATCTGAAATGCCTGCACTCCTGCCTCTAGTCCAGCTAAAATCCAATCAGGAGGACAATCACGCCAAACTTGCCTTAACACGCAGGTTCACTTCAATGTGGAATGCAATAGTTTTCTTGTGCATTTATTTTGTGCAACACACTTAAAAGTTGCGATACACATTTATGCACAAAGACTATCGGCACAATACTGAATTATTCTCCTCGCAGACATGCCCAGGTGAGAGCGGCTGAACGTTCTCGTAGCATTTAGTATAGAGATGCCACTTGTGGCTTCACAGTGAAATCTGATTCGAGTTTTGCACGTAGAACAGGGTTTGTTAGGTAAGAGAAATACACGGTATTGGCCCCAAAATTGCAGCACTTACTCTCTGGGCACAATGAATTTTCTGAGAATTTACAAGTAAATGGATTAATTCATTTATGAGTTCAAATTAATTAATTGGTCCTTTAAGAAATTTGTTTCCGTAATGATCTTAATAATGGTATAATGCATTCTTGAAACTTCCCATATTTTAAAAGTCACTGAAATCTTCAGCAGAGGCTACCTTTGAATAAATATTTTTAAGATTATTGGTCATTTTCCCCAGTATTCTTTGTACCTGAAAGCTAAGGGGTAGAAATAGCACTGGGCACCCATATCATGTTAACTCTGCCCTGGAGTGACACCATAATGAAAAAAAATCTCATGTGTTTTTCAGCATCAGATGAGTCCCATGGGGGCCACAGATGACGCACGCGTCCTAGTCAGATGGAGCTCGACCCTAAAAGGTGCCAAGCACGCATGCGTGGTCCAGCAAAGCGCTGACGCACATGCTTAACTTCAAGCATGTGGACCGCCCCAGTGAAGCCGAGGGGACTATTCACACGCTTTCGGTTAAGCACATACTCAAGTTCTTTCCTAAACTGGGGCCAGTAGTCATGGGCTGGCTCCAGCACCGTGTGGGAACCAGCCAAAAATGAGTGTGTGTGTGGTCACTACAGGGCAGAGTTAAGGTGATTGGGGGCCCTAGCTGTGCCTTTCCATGTCACAGCAGGTTTGGATTCACCTTAACTCTTTCTTGGGTTTATAATGCATGTTTCTGAGCTAATTATGGCATCGCTGGAGTATATTTTCTCAATATGTACTCTCAGCCTTAACTGCTTCTTCATATAAGAACATAAGAATGGCCACACTGGGTCAGACTAAAGGTCTATCTAGCCCAGTATCCTGTCTTCTGACAGTGGCCAATGGCAGGTGTCCCAGAGGGAATGAACAGAACAGGTAATCATCCAGTGATCCATCCCCTGTGGCCCATTCCCAGCTTCTGGCAAACAGCGGCCAGGGACACCGTCCCTGCCCAGCCGGGCGAATAGCCTGTGATGGGGGCTCACTCTCCACTGTGGCGCCTCCTGCTGGCCATTCTGGGAATTAGCTTTGGTTCACTGGTGTGCCTTCCTCTAGTGGTGTCTCACCGCCGTTGCTTCTGTCTGGACCCGTGTCGGTCTCAGATCTGTGGTGTCCTCTTCTGGACACAGCCCTCCGGCTGTGCCCCACTTGGTTCTCTCCGGACTCTTCCTGGGGGCCGGAAGTCCTCTGTCCAGCCACTTGCCCTAGTGGCAGGCTGCAGTCCAGGGTCTAGCCACCTGCGTCAGTGGCAACTGGGGCCAAAGGGGGGGCGTGTAGTCACGTGCTGTGTTACCTCCAATCCCCCGCTGTCTGTTTCCCTGGGCTACTTCCCCGCAGCCCGAGCACCCTCTCTGCCCTTGCATCAGGACCTCAGTCTGGCAGCGGTCAGCCGGGAGCTCACTCCTGCTCCCCTGACCCCTCCCAGCACTGCTCTGACCATGGGGCTGTCTCTTCCCCCTCCTTCAGGGCAGCCAGTCCTCCCCTCCTCGACCTCCAGAGAGTGACTGAAGCTGCTCTGTTCAGCAGCCCCTCTTATATGGTCCAGCCTAGCCCTGACTGGCTGTCTCTCTAAACCTTCTCCCGATTGGCTGTTTCTACAAGCCATTTCCTAATTGGCTGCCTCCTGTGCAGCCTCCCCGGGCCTACTCTAACCCCTCTTCTGCCAGTGTGTGGCACACGCCCCACCACATAGCCTTTGATGGACCTATCCTCCATGAATTTATATAGTTCTTTTGGAAATTGTTATAGTATTGGCCCTCACAACATCCTCTGGCAAGGAGTTCCACAGGTTGACTGTGCGTTGTGTGAAAACATACTTCCTTTTGTATGTTTTAAACCTGCTGTCAAGTAATTTCATTTGGTGGCTCCTAGTTCTTGTGTTATGAGAAGGAGTAAATAACACTTCCTCATTTACTTTCTCCACACCAGTCATGATTTTATAGACTTCTATCATATCCCCTGTTAGTTGTCTCTTTTCCAAGCTGAAAAGTTCCAGTCTTATTAATCTCTCCTCATATGGCAGCTGTTCCATACCCCTAATTATTTTTGTTGCCCTTTTCTGAACCTTTTCCAATTCCAATATATCTTTTTTGAGATATGGGGTGACCACATCTGCACGCAGTATTCAAGATGTGGGCATACCATAGATTTATATAGAGGCAACATGATATTTTCTGTCTGCTTATCTATCCCTTTCTTAAGGATTCCTCACATTCTGTTTGCTTTTTCGACTGCCGCTGCACATCGAGTGGATGTTTTCAGAGAATCCATAATTACTCCAAGATCTCTTTCTTGAGTGGTAACAGCTAATTTAGACCCCATCATTTTGTATGTATAGTTGAGATTATGTTTTCCAATGTGCATTACTTTGCATTTATCAACATTGAATTTTATCTGCCATTTTGTTGCCCAGTCACCCAGTTTTGAGAGATCCTTTTGGCAACTTGCCTGGGGCTTAACTGTCTTGAGTAGTTTTGTATCATCTGCAAATTTTGCCACCTCACTCTTTACCCCTTTTCCCAGATCATTTATGAATATGTTAAATAGGACTGGTCCCAGTACAGACCCCTGGGGGACACCACTATTTACCTCTCTCCATTCAGAAAACAGACCATTTATTCCTACCCTTAGTTTCCTATCTTTTAACCAGTTACCAATCCATGAGATCAGAGGGGTAGCCGTGTTAGTCTGTATCCACAAAAACAATGAGGAGTCTGGTGGCACCTTAAAGACTAACAGATTTATTTGGGTATAAGCTTTTGTGGGTAAAAAACCCACTTCTTCAGATGCATGGAGTGAAAATTACAGATAGAGGCATAGATATACTGCATATACTGCCAGCATATCTATGCCTGTATCTGTAATTTTCACTCCATGCATCTGAAGAAGTGGGTTTTTTACCCACAAAAGCTTATGCCCAAATAAATCTGTTAGTCTTTAAGGTGTCACCAGACTCCTCAGTCCATGAGAGAACCTTCCCTCTTATCCCATCACTGCTTACTTTGCTTAAGAGCCTTTGGTGAGGGACCTTGTCAAAGGCTTTCTGAAATCTAAAAACACTATATCCACTAAAAGAAAAGGAGTACTTGTGGCACCTTAGAGACTAACCAATTTATTTGAGCATAAGCTTTTGAAAGCTTATGCTCAAATAAATTGGTTAGTCTCTAAGGTGCCACAAGTACTCCTTTTCTTTTTGCGAATACAGACTAACACGGCTGTTACTCTGAAAACTATATCCACTGGATCCTCCGTGTCCACATGCTTGTTGACCCCTCTCAAAGAATTCTAGTAGATTGGTGAGGCATGATTTCCCTTTACAAAAACCATGTTGACTATTCCTGAACAAATTATGTTCATCCATATGTCTGACAATTTTGTTCTTTACTACAGTTTCAACCAGTTTGCTTGGTTCTGAAGTCAGGCTTATCGGCCTGTAATTGCCGGGATCTCCTCTGAAGCCCTTTTTAAAAATTGCCCATCCAATTAGCTATCCTCTAGTCATTTGGTACAGAAGCTGATTTAAATAATAGATTACAGACTACAGTTAGTAGTCCTGCAATTTCACATTTGAGATCCTTCAGAACTCTTGGGTGAATCCCATCTGGTCCCAGTGACTTATTACTGTTTAGTTTATCAATTTGTTCCCAAACCTCCTCTAATGACACCTCAATCTGGGACAGTTCCTTAGATTTGTCACCTAAAAAGAATGGCTCAGGTTTCAGAATCTCCCTCACATCCTCAGCTGTGAAGACCAATGCAAAGAGTTCATTTAGTTTCTCCACAATGGCCTTATCGTCCTTGAGTGCTCCTTTAGCATCTCGATCATCCAGTGGCCCCACTGGTTGTTTAGCAGGCTTCCTGCTTCTGATCTACTTAAAACATCTTTTGCTATTACTTTTTGAGTCTTTGGCTAGCTGTTCTTCAAATTCTTCCTAATTATATTTTTACACTTCATTTGCCAGAGTTTTTGCTCCTTTCTATTTTCTTCAATGGGATTTAACTTCCACTTTTTAAAGGATACCTTTTTGCCTCTCACTGCTTCTTTTACTTTGTTGTTTAGCTCTTTTTTGGTTTTCTTACTATGTTTTTTAATGTGGGGTATACATTTAAGTTGATCCTCTCTTATAGTGTCTTTAAAAAGTTTCCATCAGTGGTTTCACTTTTGGTGCTGTACCTTTTAATTTCATAGAATATCAGGGTTGGAAGGGGCCTCAGGAAGTCATCTAGTCCAACCCCCTGCTCAAAGCAGGACCAATCCCCAATTTTTGCCCCAGATCCCAAATGGCCCCCTCAAGGATTGAACTCCTAACCCTGGGTTTAAGCAGGCCAATGCTCAAAGCACTGAGCTATTCCTCCCTCCTAAATTCCTGCTTAACTAACCTCCTCATTTCTGTGTAGTTCCCCTTTCTGAAATTAAATGCTAGTGTTGGGCCACTGTGGTGTTTTTCCCGCCACAGGGATGTTAAATTTAATTATATTACTGTCACTATTACCAAGCGGGTCAGCTATATTCACCTCTTTGACCTGATCCAGAGCTCCACTTAGGACTAAATCAAGAATTGCCTCACCTCTTGTGGGTTGCAGGACTAGCTGCTCCAAGAAGTAGTCATTTAAGGTGTCAAGAAACTTTATCTCTGCATTACTATCCAGAGAGATTCTATGGTGCAGTTTGGTTCATTTAAGATTTTTACTTCATTTGATTCTACGCTTTCTTTCACATATAGAGCCACTCCCCCACCAGCAGGACCTGGTCTGTCCTTCTGATATATTTTGTAGCCTGGTATTACTCTGTCCCATTGATTATCCTCATTCCACCAAGTTTCTGTGATGCCTATTATATCAATATCCTCATTTAATACGAGGCATTCAAGTTCACCATCTTATTATTTAGACCCCTAGCATTGGTATGTAAGCACTTCAAAAACTTGTCACTTTTTAGCTGTCTGCCATTACATGATGTAATTGAATGGGACTTTTTTTCATTTGACTTTCTCATCAGATCCTACCTGTATTTTATCATCTTCCATCCTCTTCTCTTTACTAGGACATAGAGATTCTCCATTAATAGATCCTCCCCTAAGGGATGTCTCTGTCCGAATCACGTGCTCCTCCGCACCTGTCGGCTCTCCACCAGCCCTTAGTTTAAAACTGCTCAACGACCTTTTTAATTTTCAGTACCAGCAATTTTGTTCCATTTTGGTTTAGGTAGAGCCCATCCTTCCTGTACAGGCTCCTCCTTTCCCAAAAACTTCCCCAGTTCCTAATAAATCTAACCCCCTCCTCCCTACACCATTGTCTCATCCTCGCATCGAGACCCTGCAGTTCTGCCTGTCTAACTGGCCCTGTGTGTGGAACTGGGAGCATTTCAGAGAATGCGACCATGGAGGTCCTGGACTTCAATCTCTTACCTAGCAACCTAAGTTTGGTGTCTAGGACCTCTCTCCTCTCCTTCCCCATGTCACTGGTACCTACATGTACCACGACCACCGACTCCTCCCCACCACTACACATAAGTCTATCCAGATGTCTCGAGAGATCTGCAACCTTCACACCAGGCCGGCAAGTCACCATGCGGTTCTCCCGGTCATCGCAAACCCAGCCATCTATGTTTCTAATAATGATTTTTCAAATTCATATGATTTTTGTCTGGGAATAATAAGCTAGTGTGTGATTTCTTCCGTGATATTACAGAACTGAACTACTCACTACTTTGTTCTGCTTAAAATAAATATTTCTCTCTCAGAGGTACTCCTCAGTTTAGATCCTTTGTATCTTCTGTCTCCATGGAGACAGTTGTGGATTAATTTTTATTATTGTCCATAGTGCACATGGGAAATGCTGAATCACGAAATGTACAGTATAGACAGTGCTCACGCAGTGAAAGAGACCAGTCTCCTGGGACAGCCGTCCTCTTTTACGTCCACATGCCTCAGGGTTGAGTGAGTTTCCCATGTTTTGGCTTTTAAAGCTACAGCTGTGTAAGCAGTGTGAATTGTGTGTGTGTGCACGCCTGGCAGCAAGTCCCTGGTGCTTTCTGTTTGGGGAGGATGGAGGCAGGCGCACTGCCGCTGTGGATGCTGGGGAAGCATGCCAGGAGCAGCAGCTATTATAGGCTGTAAAAGCTGCTGCCTCCCCTAAGTCCCCGGCAGCGTTGGCTGTCTGGAGGAGGGTGAAGCGACTGCCACGGGCTCCCCCAGCCACCTCCAGTCTGGAGGCTTCGGTGCCGTTCGGACTTCTCTTCGCCTGGGTGCAGGAAGCACCGGTGCCGGGATTCTGGCTGCCTCCTGCAAAGGTTCTCTAAGGGGGGTGTGAAGATCTCCCTGTGCCCACCCCACTGGAGATCTGACCAGCAAAGGCCAGAATGTGGTTCCTGGGTGCCAGTGGACTGAGAGAGGTGCTCGGTCCAGGGCAGGGCTTTGCCAGCTGTTTCCTGCGGCGGTGGGAAGTAACGAACAGGCTGCCCAGGAGTGGATCGAATAGGGGCCAAGGAAGCGGGGGCGGGGATGCAAGGAGCCCCCCAGGCCAGCACAGAAATGGCGTTTTTCTGAATTTTAAACTCTCTGCACTGGGCAGTGCCCATGGCATGGCTGGGCTCACAGGCACTGGCAGGGGACCGGGGATGGATCACTTGTTGATCGCCTGGTCTGTTCATTCCCTCTGGGGCACCTGACACTGGCCACTGTGGGAAGACAGGACGCTGGGCTAGATGCACAGGTGCTGACTCCGTGGGGTGCTCTGGGGCTGGAGCACCCATGGGGAAAAATTAGTGGGTGCTCTGCACCCACCGGCGGCCAAGCTCCCCTCACCCCCCACCTCACCTCCTCCTCCCCGAGCGTGCTGCGTCCCCGCTTCTCCCTCCCTCCCAGGGCTTGTGGGCCAAACAGCTGTAGCAAGCTCCAGGAGGGAGGCGGGGGGGAGGAGCGGGAACGTGGCGTGCTCGGGGAAGAGGTGGGGCCGGGGCGGGGATTTGGGGAAGGAGTTGAGTAGGGGCAGGAAGGGAGCGGAGTTGGGGCAGGGACTTTGGGGAAGGGGTTGGAATGGGGGCGGGAGGGGTGGGGCAGGGGGCAGAGGGGGGTGGGGCACCCACTGGCACCATTTGAACTCGGCGCCTAGGGCTAGATGAACCTTTGGTCTGACCCACTCTGGCCGTTCTTATGTTCTTATGACTGCAGCGGTGTGAGACGCAGGCAAGCAGCCTTGGGCTTCAAGGGCTCTCTGAGACTACTTGGCTCCCAAACAAGGCCCCTTTTCCATGGAGAAGAAAGGAAGGAGCTGCTGCAGGGCTTAATGGGGTGAACAGCCGCGTGACATCAGCCGCATTTGTCCCTGTGTCCTCGACCCACACGCGCGCAGTCAGACTTGGGGCTGGGGCCTAGGCTCAGGTTGCCTGCGGGATGGAATGGGACTCCAACGGCCCAGCCAGATCCCAGCACCTCCTTCCCGTCCTCCCGAGCACCGAGCACCATGAGGCTGCTGGCTCTGCTGTGGAGAATATTGATAGTGACACAGATCGTGCATGACACGACAGGTTAGTTTCGATTTGCGGGGGGCGGGGGGGGGGGAAGAGAATGCCATTTCTTGCTTTTTTTTTATCCTTGAGGGTCAGTGACAAGTGCCAATATTTCATGCCTTCTCCAGAATCCCTGCATCCTGCCCTGGTTCTCCATACCGAGAATCCAGACCAGACTGTTCTGTCTACATGAACAGAGGCCAGAGATATTTTTGCAGGGCTGCAGACAGTGGGATTTGGAAAACAACTCCTTTGGTTTCCCAGCGAGTGTTGTTCAAGGGGCGCCTCAGCTTGCAATCATACTTTTGTCTGGAAGTTTGTTGCCTGCCACTGTTCAAAGCAACTCCTATGGTGTAACTGGAAAAGAGTAGGGAAACCTGTCTCTTTCAGCTGGTTCCTTGTAGTTGAAAACACATTTTGTTAACGCTGAGCATAGGAACCCTTAAGTACCTTTAAAAATCTGGGCCCTGGTTTGATACTGGTTTGATACTGTAAGAAGTATCAAACCAGTATCAGACCAGGGTGATCTTACAGTATCATTTGATACTGTAAGAAGAGCCCAGACAATCAGCGTGGGTGTCTGCGAAAGAGATTGTCTCTGAAGAGTTCAGCAGTTACCACTTAAAAATATACTTTTGCTACTGTGAAAACACGACGCTCTGGATCAGTCACCCCACTTAAAGGCCCCGATGGCCCTTCTGAAACCTGCTCTTAATAGCATGCCCTTTTCGTGCAGGGGCGATGTTATTAAAAGAGTCAATAGACGGACCAGTGTCCAGCTAAATGCAGCCTGCAGTGTCAAGAACCATAGCTTTACATCATAGCTGCTTTCTGATTGTCTATATCTCAAGGAGCTTCTGAGGTATTTAACGTTCATAGAATCATAGAATATCAGGGTTGGAAGGGACCTCAGGAGGTCATCTAGTCCAACCCCTGCTCAAAGCAGGACCGATCCCTGACTAAATCATCCCAGCCAGGGCTTTGTCAAGCCTGACCTTAAAAACTTCTAGGGAAGGAGATTCCACCACCTCCCTAGGTAACGCATTCCAGTGTTTCACCACCCTCCTAGTGAAAAAGTTTTTCCTAATATCCAACCTAAATCTCCCCCACTGCAACTTGAGACCATTACTCCTTGTTCTGTCATCTGCTACCACTGAGAACAGTCTAGAGCCATCCTCTTTGGAACCCCCTTTCAGGTAGTTGAAAGCAGCTATCAAATCCCCCCTCATTCTTCTCTTCTGAAGACTAAACATCCCCAGTTCCCTCAGCCTCTCCTCATACGTCATGTATTCCAGACCCCTAATCATTTTTGTTGCCCTCCGCTGGACTCTTTCCAATTTTTCCACATCCTTCTTGTAGTGGGGGGCCCAAAACTGGACACAGTACTCCAGACGAGGCCTCACCAATGTTGAACAGAGGGGAACGATCACGTCCTTCGATCTGCTGGCAATGCCCCTACTTATACATCCCAAAATGCCATTGGCCTTTTTGGCAACAAGGGCACACTGTTGACTTATATCCAGCTTCTCGTCCACTGTATCCCTAGGTCCTTTTCTGCAGAACTGCTGCCGAGCCATTCGGTCCCTAGTCCGTAGCGGTGCATGGGATTCTTCCATCCTAAGTGCAGGACTCTGCACTAGTCCTTGTTGAACCTCATCAGATTTCTTTTGGCCCAATCCTCCAATTTGTCTAGGTCCCTCTGTATCCTATCCCTACCCTCCAGCGTATCTACCACTCCTCGCAGTTTAGAGTCATCTGCAAACTTGCTGAGGGTGCAACCATGCCGTCCTCCAGATCATTAATGAAGATATTGAACAAAACCAGCCCCAGGACCAACCCTTGGGGCACTCTGCTTGATACCGGCTGCCAACTAGACATGGAGCCATTGATCGCTACCCATTGAGCCTGACAATCTAGCCAGCTTTCTATCCACCTTATAGTCTTTCTATCCACCTTATAGTTTAGCAGCATGTGAGCTGCTCCTGGTAAAATGGAACGTCTCTGCTCACCTCCTAATTCCACATCTGCTGAGCTGCTTTAAATGATTTATAATGGAATAAAATTGTAGGTTCTTAGCCCCTGAAGAGAGATCATCTGATAGGACTGTAGAGTGCCATACCACCTCTCTGATACGAGTTTGCAGCTAAGTGCATGACAGTGACAGCGTGAAACAGGGCCAACGGGTTGGCCTAAATGAGTGCAACTCTAGCATGTGCAGAAAGGTCCAGCTGAGCTCATAGAAATGTATGCCGAGGCATGTGATCCTACAGCTAATGCAGGGCTTCCCAATTGTGGTGTGTGGAATTGTTAGAAGGGGTAACCTCTAGCAGGGCAGTCTGTCCCCTTTAAGGGAGTGGAACCTAGGACTAGCCAACCCCTGTTCCATGACATGACTTTTTAAGGAAACAGGTATTCAAGGGAGCAGCAGACTAGCACCAGCTGTTAATCAGGTAGATACCTCCTTAACATGATAACATCCAGCAGGTAGCTGTTGCCCAGGAGGAGGAGTGGGCAGGCAGCCCAGAGAGGAGAATTGCAGGGGAGCCTTGAGTCAGGAGAGAGGGTCCTTGGGATGGGAACCAGAAGCGGAAGGGAGATTGTGCAAAGTAACGCACATTGGAAGACATAATCCCAACTCTACATGCAAACAGATGGGGTCTGAATTAGCTGTTACCACTCAAGAAAGAGATCTTGGAGTCATTGTGGTTTGTTCTCTGAAATAATCCACTCAGTGTGCAGCTGCAGTCAAAAAAGTGAATAGAATGCTGGGGACTCATTAGGAAAGAGTTAAATAATAAGACAGAAAATATCATATTGCCCCTATATAAATCCATGGTACGCCCACACCTTGAATACTGCGTGCAGATCTGGTCACCCTGGTCACCGAAAATATCATAATGTCTCTATATAAATGCACGGTACACCCACACCTTGAATACCGCGTACAGATGTGGTCGCCCCATCTCAAAAAAGATACAGTAGAATGGAAGATACAGAAACAGGCAACAAAAATGATGAGGGGTATGGAACGGCTGCCGTATTAGGAAAGATTAGAAAGACTGGGACTGTTCATGTAGGAAAAGAGATGACTCAGGGGGATATGATAGAGCTGTAGAGGTCTATAAAATCATGAACAGCATTTACTCCTTTACATAACACAAGAACCAAGGGTCACTCAATGAAATTAGTGGGCAGCAGGTTTAAAACAAACACAAGTAAGTATTGCTTCACGCAGTGTGTAGTCAACCTGTGGAACTTGTTGCCTGGGATGTTGTGAAGGCCAAAAAAAAAGAAAAAGAAAAAAAAGAACTGGGTTAAAAAAAAAAACTGGTAAGTTCATGCAGGAACAGCCCATTAATGGCTGTTAGTGGAAGGAAAGACAACACCCACAGCTGCCTGACTGGAGGGGTACTAATGGGCCACTTCACCTTGAATGGTCCCTTGAAATGTGTGTTAACTACCTATGCTAACCAATTTGTTCCACCTGTGTTGCTCTGAGTACCTTTCCCAGACCTGAAGAAGAGCTCTGTGTCAGCTCCCAAGCTTGTCTCCTGCACCAACAGAAGTTCATCGAATAAAAGATATGACCTCACCCACCTTGTCTCTCTAGGTCTCAAAATGTAACTGTAAATGGGGAATTGTCATCAAGCAGGTGTACTTCACAGGGTCACGTAGGGATCAGTTACTGGACCGATACTATTTAACATGTTTATCAATGACCTGGAAGCACTGTAAACACTGATAAAGTTTGCAGATGACTCAAAAACTGGGGGAGTTGTAAATAATGAAGAGGACAGGAGGTCACTGATTCAGAGCGATATGGATCGCTTGGTAAACTGGGCACAAGCAAACAATATGCGTTTTAATATGGCTACGTATAAATGTATAGCTCTAGGAACAAAGAATATCGGCCATACTTACAGGATGTGGGACTCTATCCTGGGAAGCAGGGACTCTGAAAAAGATCTGGGGATTGGGGTGGATAATCAGCTGAACATGATCTCCCGGTGCGATGCTGTGCCCAAAAGGGATAATGCAAACCTGGGATGTATAAACAGGGAAATCTCGAGTCGGAGTAAAGAAGTTATTTTACCTCTGTATTGGGCACTGGTGCAACTGTTGCTGGAATCCTGTGTCCGGTTCTGGTGCCCACAATTCAAGAAGGATGTTGGAGAGGGTTCAGAGAAGAGCCACGAGAATGATTAAAGGATTAGAAAACCTGCCTCATAGTGATAGACTCAAGGGGCTCAATTTCTTTAGTTTACCAAAGAGAAGGTTAAGGGGTGACCTGATCACAGTCTATAAGTAGCTACTTGGGGAAGAAATATTTAATAATGGGCTCATGAATCTAGCAAAGAAAAGGTCTAACACGATCCAATAACTGGAAGTTGAAGCCAGACAAATTCAGACTGGAAATATGGCATAAATATTTAACAGTGAGAGTAAATTAACCACTGGATTCTCCATCGCTGGGAACTTTTAAATCAAGACTGGATGTTTTTCTAAGAGCTCTGCTCTAGGAATGATTGTGGGGCAGGTCTCTGGCCTGTGCTGAGCAGGAGATCAGACTAGATGGTCACAATGGTCCCTTCTGGCCTGGGAATCTGTGTGTGTGTGTGTGTGTGTGTGTGTGCATGCGGGGGGGGGGAAGGGGTTCTAATTCTGGAAGGCTGGGGGGATGGTTTCTGGGTGTGGGGGTGTTGGGTGGGAGAGCATTCTGCACCGAGAGGGTGGCCCTGAACTGTGTAAAGCTTAGGTAGGAAGAAGGGGGAGTTTTGGAGCTGGTGGAGTCTGGGTTGGAGGGAGCTGAGGTTCTGGTCAGGTGCTGAGCGGGGAGGGGATTGTGACAGTCTGTACCCCTCTGTTCACCCCTGTCAGAGAATTATGTTAAATGTTGTACAAAGTGGGCCTTGTGAGGGATCGTTTGAAAACTCATGATTTGCTGAGCATCATTGTCCTGGTAAAGTATGTGTGGCAACATCGTATAAGATTCTACTGTGTGATATTACTGGGGCATGCTCCAGCATATTCGGAAGGGCAGTCATAAACCAGTTCCCCAGTGCCTGAGCCAGGTGTTGACAAGATCAAATGGCCCACCACCTGATTAAGTGGCCACTCTTTGGCAGGAGAGTGGGTGTGGGTTCAAAAAAGAACTAGAACTAGATACGTTCATGGAGAATAGGCGCATCAATGGCTATTAGCCAGGATGGGCAGGGATGGTGTCCCTTGCCTCTGTTTGCCAGAAGCGGGGAATGGGCAACAGGGGATGGATCACTGGATGATTACCTGTTCTGTTCATTCCCTCTGAGGCACCTGGCATTGGCCATTTCGGAAGACAGGACACTGGGCTAGATGGACCTTTGGTCTGACCCAGTGTGGCTGGTCTTATGTTCTAAAAAACCTACATTTTGACAAAGAAACAGCTTAAGGTTCCTGCCCACACCAGCTTTCTGTCTCCTGAATCTCAGCTGGAGAAGATTCTTGCACAAGAGAAAGTGCTATAAGAGGAGAGAGCAAATGCCCCAAATTCTCTCTCCTTTGCTCCAACAGCATCAACAACACTTGAAGAAGAAAGGAAGCAGCATTGGACTGGGGGTGGGGGAGAGCGGGGGGACAAAGGATTCAGCCAGTGAGACTGCTGGAACATGTGGCGAGAGAGACCTTTGCTTTGAAATCACTTAGCTTGTTAAGTGCTAGTTGCATTTTACCTTTAATTTCCTTGTAACCAATTCTGACTTTTACACCTCATTACTTGTAGTCACTTAAAATCGATCTTCCTGTAATTTATACATTTGTTTTATTATTTTACCTAAACCAGTGGGTGTTTGGATTGCAGTGTTCGGGAAAGTCCTTCTGGGATAACAAGATTTGTGCGTACCATTTTCTATTAATGAAATGACAGACTTTCTATGAGCTTGCATTGTCCAGCAGGGTGCTGGGCAGCACGAGACGCACGTTTCTGGGGGGAAGTCTGGGACTGGGAGTTTGCTGGTGTTGCCTGCAGTGTAATTCATGAGTGGCGGGCTCCAGCGCTCATACAATGTGGCCGGGGATGAGTTACACGCTGGAGGCTGGGGGGAGCAGGAGCGGCTGCTCTCAGAGTGGACATTCCCCAGGTTGGAGAACTGAGGGGACACAGCTGTCCAGCAGCCCAGACTGTACCCTGGGGCATGTCCCAGGGATGGATTGCGTTACGATCACTGAGTGAAGGGGGGTGGAATCGACTAGGAATGAGCATGTTGGTGACTCGGTCAATGTGCCCCAGTGCCCTGTTCTGGAGGGGGAGGGGGTCTTTTTCTTCCCTCTTCCCCACCAGCTTCCCTTTTTCCTCCACAAAACACTTCTGTGACTCCTCCGAGCAGGTGTGAAAACTTGCTCAGCCTGCAGGCGCTGATTGCTGTCTCGGGCCCAGCTCACCTCTGAGTGGTTCTAGAGTGAATGCCCTATGACACACGCTGCGGGCCCCTTACTAAGAGCTCTGTGTGGCTCAGAAGCTTGTTTCTTTCACCAACAGAAGCTGGCCCAGTAGAAGACCCTGTCTCCATATTAACCATGAAATACAAATACCTGTCAGGGAAGCACAGGGCTTGAACCCTCTGCTACAAGGCCCTTAGAAACCAGTGAGTGCCAAACTACCACCCACTGCCCTTTTAGCGGCTGCTAGAACGCAGCCTCAACACTGGCAGAGGACACCAGTCCTAGGTGCTGATTTGTGGAACTTCGGGGATCCTGGTTTGTTCCCTGCTTTTATTTAAACCAAGCAGAGGAACCGGAAGCTGTCTATGCAACTGGGTTTCTCCTGCTGAGGATCCACTCCCGCTGCCAGACCCTACCTGCCTCCTGACAGCAGACTCAGTCTGCTCTCTGGCCTGTCTCAGCCTCTGACCTCCTGGTATCTGACACCTCCTGGCTCCCAACTCACACTCAGACCACCTGTGTTGTGATCGTGACAATATCCCAGCGATGATCAGTTGGCATGGAAATGCCTGTAAATAAATAAAAATGCAGTTAAAAAAACATAGGATAGTAAAATGAGGAACTTTCTCCTCAGAGAGCTTTGTACGTAACAGTCCCGTGGCTGGGCTTCCCAGGCATGAGTCCCCTGCTCCTTAGGCACCATGATACGTTTGGGAATAGTCAGTGATATGAACAGCCTTCAATGCTTCTATTTTCTTGAGGAATAGTCTCCTTTTGCATTCCCAGCCCGCATTCTGATGATGAGATTTGCTGTGGGCCTAACAATAAACTTTTTGATAGTGGTGAAATGTCAAAAGACTGGTGAGATCTCAGAAAGTCCTGTCCTGGGTATTCCTTGTAAAGTATTTAGGATAGAGAGGTGTGAGGGCTTATAGTTAAGGCATATGCCATCTTTCTTTGCTTTAGAAACAGTATCCTCCAAAGAGGTAAGGTTACCTTTGTTGGTTTCTCAGTTACTGTCCAGACACCTCTTTTCCCCAAGGCAACCAGCTGCCATTTAAAATGTTTTTTGTTCTGAAACTGGCTAAAATATGCATGGAAATTCATGCAAAAAGTTCTGACATTTCATTTCATGTTATTGGGGGAGGGGGAGTGTGCTATCTTTCTTCCTTCCCACCCCCCTCTGCCTTTCTCCGTTTGTGCTCTTTCTGATGGGTGCTTGGTGTTCTCTAACACAGGGACAGGTTCTGCCGTGTGCCTTGGATGGTACTTCAGTTTTTGCAGCTACTGGTTCCCAGAAAACTGAAGGACCTCGGTTAGTAACACACAAATGCCAATGTTTGCTAAATACCAGTAGCTCCCAGTTCCAAGTCATGCCAGTGCGGGTGAACAGGCCTGGACTGTAGTATTCATTTTTTGTCTTCAGAACTAGGGTACATGCTGTGTAAAAAGCCTTTTTTCTGCCCTCTAGCACTCAGCTTATTAACTGCTCCGGCTGCTCTATTGATTGTATCGATGGGCTGTGCATGCCTCAGTGAACTTACTGAGAGAGCAGCAAAAATAAAACAACAACTACAAAAAATAACCTCACCCCAACACTGGCATAACTGAGTTGTGCTAGATTGGTTCTGTCATCTCCATAATTAGATTTCTGCACCCAACAGACCTTCATTCACATGCCCATCTGGTTCCCTTTGCAGAGGGATATATGTAGAAAGACCAACATTAGTATCCCTGGTAGTCTGACTCAGAAGCATTATAGTAATAATAACCTTTCAAGTGCCAACCTTCACTCCTAACTGCATCGGACATTCTTTTTATAGTCAGCAGACCCATAGGCAGGGTCAACAGAAACTGGTAAACTGAGAAAATGGAGGTTTTCACACTTGTATGATGAAAAACATCTGTCTTAAATTGATACTCTGCACTCTTCTATTGTGACTCATTTTGTTGGGATAACCATGGAGATTGCGCAGAGAGAAACGTCTTAAGTAACTGGGAAAGAGGAGTCCTAAATAGTCCTATCTTTACAGATAACCAGTGTACGTATGTGGGAAGCTACCAATAATCGATAAGCTGTAATCTGGTAGTATACTGCTAGAAACATTTCCTTTTTACTTTAACTTGGTTCAGTGGTTAAACAGCAATAATGCCTGAATTCTACTCTGTGATGGATAGGCACATTTTGCCAAGTGGTTCTCAGATCTGTATATTTTCATGCAGAGTAATTGATTTTACAAAACAGAGCGATATATTTTTCATTTAGTTGGGGATTGGTCCTGCTTTGAGCAGGGGGTAGGACTAGATGACCTCCTGAGGTCCCCTTCCAACCCTGATATTCTATGATTCTATGATTAAAAATCCAGGGTGAGCCATGAATATTACATTGCAATGAAATCTGCCTTAAGAAGTGACCACTCAAAGAACCAACAAAGTTAGGGTGAAATCCTGACTCCCCTGAAGTCAATGGCAAAGTCCCTATTGACTTCAAAGGTGAGAAGATTTCTCCCTCGTGTCTGAACAGAAATGATCTTATAAAGAGAGAGTAGAACTGTTCCGGGATTGATAAGAGATAACTTGAAGTGGTCTTTTAAGACAGGAAATTGCCTGATAAGGAAGTCTCTTCTACAAGTTCCATTGTACTTAGTTACAGTGATTAGCACTTGGTATTTTTTTCTTGGACAAGATGCCTGGAGTGGGTAAAGTTTAAAATGCATCAAAACTAAGCTTCAGAGCTCACCCTGCAGTAAGAAATGTGGGGAGTGAGTAGAAGAGTGTATACCTAAAGAGGAAAACACAGCAGGGTACTCATAAAGGCCATCTTTTCTGGGTTCCTTATGTTGTGACTGTGGATGAGGCAAATAGAGCTTTCCCTGCCTCAGCCATAGCAGCTATGAATCCAGACCAGCAAGCTTTTTGGGTTTCTGGGAGGCATCTGCTCTGCTCAGTGCCTCTTTGAAATGAATTTTTTTTTGATCCCCCAGGGTATAGTTGGGGATAGTCACAGAGGGAGGAGGCCTGCAGCTCTGAGCTGAAAGGCCTCTCACCACTCTTGGTTTTCTTTTTCTTCTTTTTTTTTAAGGTCTCTATTTCAAAAGTAGGAAATGAAATGTAAGGCACTGCAATAAAGAAATGTTAAAATTGCACCATTATCATTTTAAAAATTCAGGCACTACAGAAGTTAAGGTCCCTACAGCACTGTTAACAGGGCCATGTGGTGCATTCTTGGCATTTTCTCTCTCTGCTTTTCTCATTAAACATATCTCTTCAGAATATGTTATTGCTTGGTTTTGAGCTCACTGGCCACCAGGAAGTCCTCAACCTTTCACTCTAACACTGGTACACTCCACCTGTCCCTCCAGCTTCTCCCACGAGTTGCTACCTGGAAGTAACTGTATTTCTCTCTAGGTGCTGATCCTTGCTTGTCAAGTTGCACAGTGACATTGTCATATCATCTCATGCCAGATTGAAGAGAAGTGGGATCCAGCCCTTTTACCATGGCCCAGCCCTCTCCTCATGTCAGTTTTGCAGGACACCTGGAAATGTATTTTTCAGTGTAGTCATTTTTGAATTGTGTGCCCCAGTGATCTGATCAGAGGGACATTCTGTCTTTGGTAGGTACTTATCCGTCCCCCCTGACTGTAGCAGCTCACAATCAGTAACGTAGTTATCCTCACAACACAGGGGAATGAGGCACAGACAGATTCAGGGCCAGATTTTTAAAGGGATTTAGGCATTGAGAAGGTTATTCCCAAAACCACCTGAAACTCATTGATTTCAGTGTGGTGAGGTGCCTGGGTCCTTTTGGGAAGCCCATGAGCGGCCTATGGACCTTTAGGAAACACAAGTGACTTGCCCCATGTCACGCAGGAAGTCAGAGGTGGAACAAGAAATTGAACCGGCTCCCCCCTAGGCTAGCAGCCTGTCCACTGAACTGCCCTTCCACTATGCAAGCTGAGCATGTCAAACCTTCCCTATGGCTTGTTTTTTCAGGTCCATGCTACCCAGTTGTGCTGCGAATTGCTGGGTTCTGTTCAGTGCAACACCCCAGCCTGCCCCAGTCTGGTGATGCCATGGTCTTCACAGAACTGCTCTGGAGCCAGAGGCCGGCCTATAGGGAGAAGGCAAGCTTTGCCCCGCATCAATAATATTGTGTCATTAAACAGTCTGAGATTATCTTATCTTCTGTTGGCTACCCAAAGAGACTGAAAAACAGCTATAAACAGGGCATGCGATGGCATGGAGAAGCCAGGCGCCCTCCAGAGCTGGTCTGTTGTTGTATGTTGGCTCCAGGCTCAGAGTGGTTCAGAGTTTGGATGAACCAGCAAAATGTTTGCTGGGGCTTGAGTTTGATGTGAGCCATCACTCTGTGGAAGAACTGGGTGCTGTGGCCCTGAGGAAAATAAAGGTGTGTTTTTTTGTATTGCCTGGAGGGCAGAGTGTACCTCTCTCTGTCTTTGGCTGAGCATTCAGCAAGTCGTTACACAGCCCTCAATTTTTTAGGTTAGTTTTAATCATGTGTCCGTTCTTTGGAAATGTTGTGGCAAAATATCCTCCTGGATTTTGTGTTTCTCTCCTCTCTGTTCTTGTCTCGCTCATGCTGTGCGCCTTCCACCGTGTCCATCAGGGGGTCCATTAGGAGATGATAAAGAGCCAAGTTGGGGCAGGCAGGCTGGGGGTCGTTCTCAATTGTCGTGCTGCTTTTGTTACTAGAGCGGGAGATCAGTTTTGGCTTCAGGCCATTCTATTGTCCAAGTTATTGACAGCCACAAATGGGCAGCGGGGCAAAATTTTCCATTAGTGAGGAGGAGGTGGGAGCATGGCCGGCTCGCTTTTCCAAAAGGGCGAGAGAGCTCTGTGAAGCAGAAATGAAAGTCCACACAAATCAACTTCTCTCTCCTTCGTTTTCCGTTGTTGATAAGCCACACTCCGTAATGTAAGCCATAGGACAGAACTGACCAGGAGGACCCTGTTCTCAGATAGATGTTCCGCACAACTCTGTGACAGGATGACACTCTGGACACAGGAACGGAAGAGACATTTTACATAAGGGGTAATATTTTAAGAGGATTTACTGTCATGCCTTTAAAGCAACCAACCACCTCCAGCTGAAAGCCAATATAACAGAATCTGGCTGGCAGTAACTTCCACAGCTGAAGGTGATACACAAGCCTTTGATGCTCATGGGTTGAGGCAAAATTCTTCCGTTGTTTGCTCATCAGCAGAGGAGAGATGGTGAGGCTTGAATTGGGAAAGGTTGGATATGCCCAAGACTTGCTGCCTGCGGTGTATACTGCACTCAGACACAGGGTGTTTTGCTTAAAGTGTTGACCACTTTACAGGGTTTGGGACGGGGTCTGTAGTCCAGGGGCACTACCAGGGCAAGGACTGTAGAGAAAGGAACTCTTTGCCTGGTTCCTAAAGTGACAGTCTCCTCTGAGGGGAGGCTTGGCCTGGCATGGTGTCTGCTGCTCTGGCTGGAGCTCTTGTTTCTGAGAGGACGTGGTCCTGGAGTCCCCATCCCAGCTGGGTGGGGGATGGTTCTGCTCCCACAAGCTCTAACCGCTTTTCCTCCCATTGCTGGGTTTGTGTCCTTGCTGGTCATTTGCTCTCTGACATATTCCAAGTGCTCTGGCCCTCTGATCACATCCCCACCTTGCCCCCAGTGCTCTCTGTTGTCCCCATCCCCCAGGTATTAGTAGCGATGCTGTCCCCAGCTGGATGTGCTCGCAGGGGGCCAGCTCTGACCACAGTCCCTGCGTTAACCTCATATTTGGAGGGTTCCTGGTATGGCCTCTCTTGGATGTCCATCTTGCACTAAAGGGGAGGAGTAGGGGCAGGAGTCTCTAGAAAAGCAATGTGGGCTCAGGCTGGGAGCCTAGGACTCCTGAGTTCTCAGCCCAGCTCAGGCGCTGACTTGGCCATGGGGTCACTTAACCTTTTTGTGCTTCAGTTCTCCATCTGCAAAACTGAGACGGTACTTGCCTCCCTCCCCAGGAGCCCGTCAGCCCTCGTATGGCAGTTTTGAACTGCTGGGCACCGTGCTACCTAGCTGCTTAGTCTCTGTCCTGGGGTGAGGGCAGCGCTGAATTCATTCCCCCACCCCACCCCGGTACAGATATGGCATGTGGTTATGTTGTAGTACCATCCGTGAAACACCCTGGGAGGCCACTGCCGCTGATACATGAATCCATTGTTCATGGTGCCGGAATGGAGCCTCTCGCTGCTCTCCCCAGTAACTAATCGCTCTGACGCACGAAGGCAGGAGACTCAAGCACACGGGGTGGAACGCACCCTGGCGCCGAGAGTCAGCACAAAGCCTCCGTTCCACTTCAGGCCCATTGAGCCCTGTGAAAGAAAAGGGCCAGCTGTGCGCCGACGGGGGGGGAGCAGTGCAAGTGGCTGCAGCAAGGACATGCAGCGGGAAAGGGCAGGCCTGATGCAGCTGTGCCGCTGTAGTGCTTGAGTGAAGATGCCCTACGCTGATGGGAGAAGTTCTCCTGCCGGCACGGTGCTATCTACACAGGGGGGTCGGCTGGTATAACTGCAGATGTTCGGCACCCCGGCCCCGAGCGATGTAGTTATACTGATCTAGGCCTGTAGTGTAGAGTGGCCAAAGCAGGAGAGACACAGAGAGGGACCTGGAGAGAAAAAGAGAGAAGAGAGTCTGGAGGGAAGCCAAACAAAGGACAGAGGCAGCAGTGACCCTGAGGGGCAGCAGACTAGCCTGTTAACATGACAGCTAGGTACTGAACACGTAAAGGACACAGTCACACTCTTGACTTTGATCCAGATGCAAAAGACCCACTGGGGTATGTCTGCATGGCACTTGGACACCCACGGCTGGCCTGCCAGCTGGCTGGGGCTTGCAGGGCTCGGAATAAGAGGCTGTTTCATTGCAGTGTAGATGCTGGGGCTTGGGCTGCAGCCTGAGCTCTAGGACGCTCCAGTCCTTCTGCAAACCTGAGGTCTGCCCATCAACAAAGAGGTATCTCCAAACTCCCCAGCAGACACCAAAGCGAAATTTCTGCCCTTGGAGTGTCTTTCCAGGCTTTGAGCCCTAGCTTGGATCACCAGGCTGCCTGGGTACTAGGAGTTACAGAGCTCATGCTCTCACTTAGGTTCTGGCTGAGAACAAGGCGCTATCCAGCACAAAGATACCTGCACAGCAATGAGATACAGGCAGGCAGCGATACAGCCAGTGATATCATCTACTCCATGTGCTAGGGGCTACATGGTGCGGGGCTTTGCAGGACTCCAGAATCTTTGCAATGTCTGTGGAACACCAGATGCTCATGGCTTGGCCACACACTCTGGATAGCATCGAGGAGAGCACCGGATTCTGCCACCACAAATCTATTTCTTTTTTATGCTACATACAGTCACTCTTACAAATACCTTTTTCTACGGATCTTCTTTTTCGGGGACAGGGGCCTCCCCTAGCGACCTGTTTTTAGCACTGAGTTCATAAAATGCCATGGAGAAATGAGGATCATGAAAAACACACGGCACTGTTGTTTCCAGCCCTGGAAGCGTTAGAAGAACTTCTAGAACACAGGGTCTGGCTACACTTCGAGCGGGCGTTGCAATTGGCAGCACGAGTAGACATGCCCACCCGAGCTCTGACTGACCTAGCAGGCTAAACACTGAAATGGAGCCACCGTGGCGCGAGCAGTGGGAGGGTCTTGCTGCCCCAAGTATGTGCCAAGGGTCTCAGACTGGATCACGCTTGGGGTGGCCAACGCCTCCTGCTGCTCAGGCCACTGCAGCTCCCCTCTATTTTTAGTGTGCTACCTCAGTCAGAGCTAGTGCGGGTATGTCTCCCGGTGCTGGACATTATACCTCACAGCTCCAGTGTAGATGCCCCCATAGAAAAGTCTCTGGAGCTGACCCTTTGGGAACTGTTTCTTAAACAGCAGAACAGACACATTTTGACAATTCTCTTCCGGACTGTGAGTTCCCATCTGGTTCTGACATGTGCGTTTTCTTTTCTAACCTTCGAGAACACTCTCTTTCCTGTAACCACACTGCTAATCTTGAAATGTCCTTGAATAAACTTCGTACACCCACCACACCCTACTTCAGGCAGTAAACACAGACTCAGGGTGCAGATATGGGGAGTTCAGATTCGTGACCACTGGAGTTCAGATGCTTTTTTTCATGCAGTAATTATCTATATACATTTTGTATCTGTCTAAACATATTTTTAAAGATGAATGTTTGAGGAGAGTTTAACAATTTTGGTCTTCATACATGTTAGTAATTAAAAGCGTGCACACTGACTATATTTATAGAGCTAATCCCAAGGATTAGCACTGTGTCTTTACGAATTGTGTGGCTACAAAATCTTCATACACATCGATGAAATCGTTCTTTCTGCTACTGTGCAGCGCTACTAATTAATGAATCAGGAAAGGTTTTAAAAGTGAGCTGCTGAGGGGGGAAATTGGATATGGCCATGTTCTGTTCCTTATGATGGGAGGCCTGAGAGTTGTTTGTTTTGTTTTGAATTCTCTAATTCTCTTAAAAATAAAAATAATAGAAAGCCTTGTCTCTCACATGGCTGCTGGTGGTCTCAGTTTGTAGAAAGGTGTCTTGGAGCTTTCCTAGCCCTGAGTTGGAGAGGAAGAGGTGTCAAATCTCTACCAAAGAGCTCTTTTCTTCTTGCTGTTTGGCAGGTGCTAGAGTTAAATATGGTGCTAACAAACCTCAAGAATTGGAAGTCAGTGACATCACTTCCCCTCTCAGTTAATCCGGGCTCACATGTGTGGTATCTGTGATGTTGTGATCCTCCTGATCATCTAGTCATCCAAAAATATGAATCTTTAATGTTAACAACCAAGCAGAAACCCACCACTTCCCCCCCCACTATAAAAAACCTACTCAGGCTTTCTTCACTCAGCATAAAGAGGCAGCAACAAACCCATTGTCCCCCCACCCTCTTAACAATCAAATCCCTGGGCTGCTGGTTTTTTAAGAACATTTCAGCCCTGTAACTTCTCTTCGGGGCTGATTCTTCTCTGTCACATACTACCCCCACCGGGAGCAACTCTGCTGCCATTGCCAGATCCGCCCAGGTGTAAAACCAGCACCAAGGAGTTCAGAAACAAGCTCCAAATGATGCTGCTTAGTGGCTTTGGCTCTTCTTCCTGAAGTGGGTGCCCTCATGTAAACCCACCTGAACAGCGAGGGTCCGTTTCTGCCCTCAGAGATTGACTGCAGGGCAGGGTGGGGGAGGAGGAGGGGAGAGGGTGTTGCCTGAGTCTAACTGAGGGTAAAACCTGGCCCCAAAGGGTACGCTTTAGGGTGAGGTATTCTGCTTTTTGTTTTGTTCTCTCTGATCCTGGCTCTCCTAGTGTGGAGCAGATTGCTAGGAACACAACACACCTGGCTGGAAGTTGAAGCTAGACAAATCCAGTCTGGAAACAAGATGTAAATCTGTAACCGTGACAGCAATTCACTATTGAAACAATTTACTGAAGGTCGTGGTGGATTCTCCATCACGGACAAGTTTTAAATCAAGACTGGATGTTTTTCTACAAGATCTGCTCTAGGAATTATTGTGGGGCAGGGCTCTGTCATAGGTGCTGGAACGAGGAGTGCGGGGGGTGCTGCCGCACCCCTGGCTTGAAGTGGATTCCATTTTATCCAGGGTTTACAGTTTGCTTCAATGGCTCTCAGTCCCCGCACTGTATAAATTGTTCCAGAGCCCTGGTCTCTGGCCTGTGCTATGCAGACGGTCAGCCTGGATGATCACAGTGGTCCCTTCTGGCCTTGGACTCCATGAATCTACCCCTGAAGAACCATCCTGCCAATTCCCAGCCTTTAAAAACCATGAGTCTGGCCCAAAAACTCATGAGAATTTTTTATTTTTAAAGTTGAGTTCTCTTTCTTTGCCTGCTGGTGGGCTCACACGAGTGTCACGTTCCCAAGGTTTTCTCTGCAACTAGGAGGACTACAGACTTCCTTTTTAAAAAATGAAAGCAGAGACTCTCAGCCTATCGCATGCCTCCAGGGGTTAGGGCTTTAAGGAACACGCCACATCTCATGAGACTCTCCAGGAAATCACGAGAGTTGGCAGCAGCGGTTATAACTCACCAGAAGGTGCTTTACAAAACATAACCACATACATATGATTTGTGGAGCCTGGTGATTTTAGCTTTGGAGGAACATTGCAAGAGCTGGGGTAGTTAATAAGAATGTAGTCTAGAAGGTGAAGCCTTGTAACTTGTTTTGGTTAACACCGCTCATAGAAAACACCCATAAATGGAAAAAGAGCTTCCAGAGTACCAGAGTGGCACACAGTTATTACCCAGCCTCCTACAACAAAAAAGCAGCAGTCCTGTTGTTAAAAAACACGGAGTGGAAATTGGTTGAAATGCTGAAGACATGTAGTCATCATTAGCTGTCCATTCATGATCAAACAGGGAGTTAGACAAACAGATCTTCGATGGAATTCCATCGTGTTGAGAACATTATCCAAACTCAACGTGAGCTCTGCAGATACAAGCATAAATCATGCAAAAACCAAGACAAGGTCAACTAGCTAATTCACCCTTTGCCCGAAGGCACTTTTCCGCATTTGGGAAGTGTTTCCCCACTGTGGACACAAACCAAAGGAAACCAGAATGACAGAGCCAACAATGGAAATGACTCTTGAAAGATGTCATTTGTGTTCCGCTATGACCACAGCCTTACAATTTATAATTGCTAATTATTGTAATGCATCTGTTTCCAACACCTGTGAAATAGGGCAGGTGACTGAGCTCCTTGTTCACTCCTGTACCACTCTACCATGCCCAGGCTCCTGGTGACCAGTTGTTCTGAACAGATGCAGGAACTAACAGTGTTGCAACATCCAGCTTCACAGTTTAACAATGGAATAGTGGTCTGCTAGACACAGGGCTTTTGATCACCCCCTAAGGGATCTCCAGGTGAAACTCACCTCTGTGCAGAGGGCCAGACCAATTCTCTGTGCTGGCCTTCTGCCCAGGGTGAATTTCACCCATAGAGGTCTATCTGGGTGGATCAGAGGGGCCATCCATGAGGCTTATAAAGTAGCAGGAAGTCCCTGTCCCATAAATATTAGGGTTCACTCTACCAAGGTTGCAACTTCCGTCAGGGTTGAAAGACACGAGGTGTTGGTGGAAGAACTGTGTGGTGCCTGCCGTGGAATGGTCTGGAGTCTGCTCTCGCAGAATTCAGCCATGGGGTAGTCAGACGGTAATCGCAGGAAATACAAAGGAGACTCCATTGACGCCAGGTTTTTCCTGTATGCATGATTGTCCACTCCTCCTACCATTAATACTGTCTCTCTTTCTCTGTCCACTCCACAGGTTTCCTGGGGCTGCTCTTCAGAAGCCCAGTGGTTTGTGCCCCTGGATACCTGCTCCTAAGGCCTGATCCATAGCCCACTGAGGCCAGTGGCAGGGCTCCCAGTAATGTCAGTGGTGTTCCAGCTCATAGGCGCCAACTTCTAGTTGTCCCTGGAGGTGCTCCACCCCCACTCTGCCCCGAGTCCCCACCCCGACTTGGCTCCTTCCCCCCGAGCCCCCACCTTTGCCCGCCTCTTCCTGCCCCTGCTCTGCCTCCCTCCCCCAAGGCCCTGCCCTCGCTCCACCCCCTCCTCGAGGCCCCTGCTCGCCCACCCGCTGCTCTCTGTCCTCCCCCAAGTCCCTCCCCGAGCTGCCGAACAGCTGATCGGTGGTGCACCGCTGAGCAGCGATGGCTGGTGGGTGCTGAGCATCCACTATCGTTTTTCCATGAGTGCTCCAGCCCTGAAGTACCCACAGAGTTCATGCCTATGCTTCAGCTGGTCCCTAGAGAAGCACGTTTCCCCTTAACTCTCCAGCACTCCCATCTGCCAGGGAGTTGGTATCATGGCAGCCTGGTTAGTCAGAGCTGGCTGAGTGCATTCATTTGGAGCTGTGGAAGGACTCAGCGGCAGAAGAAAGAAGAAGGTGGGAGGAGTAGTGCAGGAGGAGAAAACAAATGGAGATTTGACTGTCTGTCATTCCTGCTTTGCAGTCCCTGCTGGGATGTCAGGAATGAACCAAGTCTCAGAAAAGCAAACAGGACAAATGTGCCTTACAGCTAGTAGGGAGATGGCAAAAAACATGTGAACAACTTAAAGAGGTCTTTTTAATGATGCTAATATCTAAGGGTGGGCATGAGGCATGTTGAAAGAGAGGGGACCACACCCAAAGGATGCTTCCTGGAGAATGAGGATGGTGGGAGGAAGAGAAGGAGGGCCCTTCAGTAGCCATGGTATTGTTAATAGCTACTGAGCTGACACCTCACCCTCCTCCCTCACTGGTCGTCCACTTGGCACAGAAACGCTGCTCTTCAGAATAATGGTTTGTCCCAGTAAAGGCAATGTGGTTGTAGCCATGTTTGTCCCAGGATATGAGAGACAAAGTGGGCGAGGGCATACCTTTTATTGGCATATCTCTATTAATAGAGATTCTCTATATCCTGCATGAACAAATCATGTTCATCTGTGTGTCTGATAATTCTGTTCTCTACTATAGTTTCAACCAGTTTGCCTGGTACTGAAGTTAGGCTTACCAGCTGGGATCACCTCTGGAGCCTTTTTTAAAAACTGGCATCACATTAGCTATCTTCCAGTCATCTGATACAGAAGCTGATTTAAATGATAGGTTACATAACACAGTTAGCAGTTCTGCAATTTCACATTTCCTTCAGAACTCTTGGGTGAATCCCACCTGACCCTGGTGACTTATTACTGTTTAGTTTATCAATTTGTTGATAAAGGAGGCAAGGATGGAAGACGATAAAATATGAGTAGGATCTGATGAGAAACAGTCCAGTGAAGAAGAGCCCCATTCATCATTGCGGATGATACTAAACTGGGAGGAGTGGTAGATACGCTGGAGGGGAGGGATAGGATACAGAAAGACCTAGACAAATTGGAGGACTGGGCCAAAAGAAATCTGATGAGGTTCAATAAGGATAAGTGCAGGGTCCTGCACTTAGGACGGAAGAACCCAATGCACAGCTACAGACTAGGGACCGAATGGCTAGGCAGCAGTTCTGCGGAAAAGGACCTAGGGGTGACAGTGGACGAGAAGCTAGATATGAGTCAGCAGTGTGCCCTTGTTGCCAAGAAGGCCAATGGCATTTTGGGATGTATAAGTAGGGGCATAGCGAGCAGATCGAGGGACGTGATCGTTCCCCTCTATTCGACATTGGTGAGGCCTCATCTGGAGTACTGTGTCCAGTTTTGGGCCCCCCACTACAAGAAGGATGTGGATAAATTGGAGAGAGTCCAGCGAAGGGCAACAAAAATGATTAGGGGTCTGGAACACATGACTTATGAGGAGAGGCTGAGGGAGCTGGGATTGTTTAGCCTGCAGAAGAGAAGAATGAGGGGGGATTTGATAGCTGCTTTCAACTACCTGAAAGGGGGTTCCAAAGAGGATGGCTCTAGACTGTTCTCAATGGTAGCAGATGACAGAACGAGGAGTAATGGTCTCAAGTTGCAGTGGGGGAGGTTTAGATTGGATATTAGGAAAAACTTTTTCACTAAGAGGGTGGTGAAACACTGGAATGCGTTACCTAGGGAGGTGGTAGAATCTCCTTCCTTAGAGGTTTTTAAGGTCAGGCTTGACAAAGCCCTGGCTGGGATGATTTAACTGGGAATTGGTCCTGCTTTGAGCAGGGGGTTGGACTAGATGACCTTCTGGGGTCCCTTCCAACCCTGATATTCTATGATTCTATGATTCTATGATTCAGTTACATCACGTAATGGCAGACAGCTAAAAAGTGACAATTTTTTAAAGTGCTTATATACCAATGCTCAGAGTCTGAATAATAAGATGGGTGAACTTGAGTGCCTCGTATTAAATGAGGATATTGATATAACAGGCATCACAGAAACTTGGTAGAATGAGGATAATCAATGGGACACAGTAATACCAGGGTACAAAATATATTGGAAGGACAGATCAGGTCTTGCTGGTGGGGGAGTGGCTCTATATGTGAAAGAAAGCACAGAGTCAAATTAAGCAAAAATCTTAAATGAACCCAACTGTACCACAAAATCTCAATGGATAGTAATCCCATGCTCTAATAATAAGAATACAGCAGTAGGGGTATACTATCGACTACCTGACCAGGATGGTGAAAGTGACTGTGACATGCTCCAGGAGATTAGAGAGGCTATTAAAATAAAAAACCTCAATAATGGGGGATTTCAACTATCCTCATATTGACGGGGTACATGTCACCTCAGGATGGGATGCGGAGATAAAGTTTCTTGACACCTTAAACGACTGCTTCTTGGAGCAGCTAGTCCTGGAACCCACAAGGGGAGAGGCAATTCTTGATTTAGTCCTAAGTGGAGCACAGGATCTGGTCCAAGAGGTGCATATAGCTGACCCGCTTGGTAATAGTGACCATAACATAATGAAATTTAACATCCCTATGCGGGGGAAAACACCAAAGCAGCCCAACATGGTAGCATTTAATTTCAGAAAGGGGAACTACACAAAAATGA
The DNA here is from genome assembly GCF_965140235.1 of Caretta caretta. Taxonomy (NCBI): domain Eukaryota; kingdom Metazoa; phylum Chordata; order Testudines; family Cheloniidae; genus Caretta; species Caretta caretta. The sequence continues at coordinate 78,492,611 of NC_134216.1, forward strand.
GGAAGTTAGTTAAACAGAAATTAAAAGGTACAGGGCCAAAAGTGAAATCCCTGCAAGCTGCATGGAAACTTTTTAAAGACACCATAATAGAGGCTCAATTTAAATGTATGCCCCAAATTAAAAAACATAATAAGGGAACATAATAAGATCGCTGGGCTCAACGGGTAGTGATCAGCGGCTCGATGTCTAGTTGGCAGCCGGTAACAAGCAATGGTCAGTCCTGGGCTGGTTTTGTTCCACATATTCATTAATGATCTGGATGATGGAATGATTTGCACCATCAGCAAGTTTACAGATGACACTAAACTGCGGGGAGAGGTAGATATGCTGGAGGGTAGGGATAGGGTCCGGAGTGACCTAGACAAATTGGAGGATTGGGCCAAAAGAAATCAGATAAGGTTCAACAAGGACAAGTGCAGAGTCCTGCACTTAGGATGAAAGAATCCCAGGCACTGTTACAGACTGGGAATTGACTGGCTAAGCAGCAGTTCTGCAGGAAAGGACCTGGGAATTACAGTGGATGAGAAGCTGGATATGCTAACGGCATATTGGGCTGCATTAGTAGGAGCATTGCCAACAGATCGAGGGAAGTGATTATTCTCCTCTATTCGGCACTGGTGAGGCCACATCGGGAGTATTGCGTCCCGTTTTGGGCCTATCACTACAGAAAGGATGTGGACAAGTTGGAGGGAGTCCAGTGGAGGGCAACGAAAATGATCAGGGGGCTGGGGCACATGACGTATGAGGAGAGGCTGAGGGAACTGGGCTTATTGAGTCTGCAGAAAAGAAGAGTGAGGGGGGATTTGATAGCAGCCTTCAACTACCTGAAGGGGGGTTCCAAAGAGGATGGAGCTTGGCTGTTCTCAGTGCTGGTAGATGACAGAACAAGTTGCAGTGGGGAAGGTTTAGGTTGGATGTTAGGAAAAACGTTTTCACTAGGAGGGTGGTGAAACACTGGAATGGATTACCTAGGGAGGTGGTGGAATCTCCATCCTTAGAGGTTTTTAAGGCCTGGCTTGACAAAGCCTTGGCTGGAATGATTTAGTTGGGGCTGGTCCTGCTTTGAGCAGGGGGTTGGACTAGATGAGCTCCGGAGGTCTCTTCCAACCCTAATCTTCTATGAAAATGTGAACCAAAAAAGTGCCACCCTGGCTAAACAACAAAGTGAAAGAAGCAGTGAGAGGCAAAAGGCATCTTTTAAACAGTGGAAGTTAAATCCTAGTAAGAAAAATAGAAAGGAGCACAAACTCTGGCAAATGAAGTATAAAAAATATAATTAGGAAGGTCAAAAAAGAATTTGAAGAACAGCTAGCTAAAGACTCAAAATGTAATAGCAAATTTTTTTTAAGTACATCAGAAGCAGGAAGCCTGCTAAACAACCAGCGGGGCCACTGGACGATCAAGTTGCTAAAGGATGCCATTGCGGAGACACTAAATGAATTCTTTGCATCCGTCTTCATGAATGAGGATGTGAAGGAGATTCCTAAACCTGAGCTATTCTTTTTAGGTGACTAATCTGAGGAACTGTCCCAGACTGAGGTGTCATTAGAGGAGGTTTGGAACAAATTGATAAACTAAACAGTAATAAGTCACCAGGGTCAGGTGGGATTCACCCAAGGTTCCAAAGGAACTCAAATGTGAAATTGCAGAACTGCTAACTGATTTGTTGGGGAAGAGTCAACATGGGTTTTGTAAAGGGAAATCATGCCTCACCAATCTACTGGAATTCTTTGTGGGGGTCAACAAGCATGTGGGCAAGGGTGATCCAGTGGATATAGTGTACTTAGATTTTTCAGAAAGCCTTTGACAAGGTCTCTCACCAAAGGCTCTTAAGCAAAGTAAGCTGTCATGGGATAAGAGGGAATTTCTCTCCTGGATAAGTAACTGGTTAAAAGACAGGAAACCAAGGTTAGGAAGAAATGGTCAGTTTTGGATGGAGAGGGGTAAATAGTGGTGTCCCCCAGGGGTCTGTTCTGGGACCGGTGGTGTTCAACATATTCATAAATGATCCGGGAAAAGGGGTAAACAGTGAGGTGGCAAAACTTGCAGATGATATAAAACTACTCAAGACAGTTAAGTCCAAAGCAGACTGCGAAGAGTTACCAAGCGTTCTCACAAAACTGGGTGACTGGACAACAAAATGGCAGATGAAATTCAATGCTGATAAATGCAAAGTAATGTACATTGGAAAACATAATCCCAACTGTACATATAAAAGGATGGGGTCTAAATGAGCTGTTACCACTCAAGAGAGAGGTCTTGGAGTCATTGTGGGTAGTTCTCTGAAAACATCCACTCAATGTGCAGCGGCAGCCAAAAAAGCAAACAGAATGTTGGGAATCATTAAGAACAGGATCGATAATAAGACAGAAAATATCATGTTGCCTCTAGTTAAATCCATGGTACGCCCACATCTTGAATACTGCCTGCAGATGTGGTCACCCCATCTCAAAAAAGATATATTGGAAAAGGTACAGAGAAGGGCAACAAAAATGATGAGGGGAATGGAACGGCTTCTGTATGAGGAGAGAGTAATAAGACTGGGAGTTTTCAGCTTGGAAAAGAGACGACTCAGGGGGTGTTGACTGATTTTTGATCTGGCCAGGAAACCAGCCTAAATTCGCCTCCTTCTGTCATTGGGTCATTAGCCCCAAAGAAAACTTACAAGGATAAAGTTAACATAAAGTAACAGTTTTATTTACAACCCAACAGTTAAAACAGTAACAAAGAGGATAAACACTAAGGACTTCCAAACTATAATTATAAAGGACTGAATACAAACCCAGCTTCGGCCTTAACAACCAGGGGCTTAAAGCCCTGACCCAGAACTAGATACTGGACAGGTGATCAGAGCCTCGATGTCTCTTTACTATATCTTGCAGCTTGGTTACAGACGCCCACTGACACGACAGGACAGAGCACTAGACACAGGCCGTGACAACAGGCTCCTGAGGATGGGACCTCCAGACAGGTAAACTGACAACTCTGTTCTTCTCTTCACACAGGCCTTCCTCCCTGTGCCGGCATGTGCGAACGGGAACCAGCTGCGTAGCCAGGTGGAGGGAACAGGGGGAGCGATCCAAAAACCAGGCCCCAGCCTGAAGGTCCCGCCGCCGAGGTGCCGCCGAAGGCCCGGAGCGCTGCCGGGTGAGTAAAAGCACCGCAGCGGGTGGCGCCCTTTTGGGGGATCGCTCCCCTTGTTCCTTCAACAGGGGAAAATGTAAAAGGCGCCAAGACATTGTCAAGGCGCCACTTGTGCTCAGTGTGGGAGCGGCCGCTGCCCCGCTCCCCCCCTAGCTATGCCACTGACTGGAACCAAAGGACAACTGATGGACGGCTATCCTCACAATCAGGTGTGTACCCTACTCCAGCAACCCTTAGCGTGGTGTCTGTCTGCCTCTCAGAGGGGCAGCCCTGTGTGACTGGAGGGCAGGACTTTTATACTGCCTTGTTACTAGGCAGATTACCAGTCACACGGCCCGCCGTTAGCAAAAGGAACGCTAAAGGGTGGGGAAGAAGGACACCAAACATGGAGTCCCAACAACAACTAAGGGAAATCCAAGATGGCTATGCGGGGATAACTGTAAAAATTGAAAAATAAAGAAAGTTCCCCTTCAGGGGGGATATGATAGAGGTCTAGAAAATCATGACTGGTGTGGAGAACATAAATAAGGAAGTGTTATTTACTCCTTCTCATAACACAAGAACTAGGGGCCACCAAATGAAATTAATAGGCTGCAGATTTACAAGGAAGTATTTTTTCACAGAACACACTGTCAACCTGTGGAACTCCTTGCCAGAGGATGTTGTGAAGGCCAAGACTATAATAGGGTTTAAAAAAGAACTAGATAAATTCATGGAGGATAGGTCTATCAATGGCGATTAGCCAGGATGTGCAAGGATGATGTCCCTAGCCTCTATTTGCCAGAAGCTGGGAATGGGCAACAGGGGATGGATCACTGGATGATTCCTGTCTGTTCATTCCCTCTGGGGCACCTGGCATTGACCACTGTCAGAAGACAGGATACTGGGCTAGATGGACCTTTACTCTGACCCAGTATAGCCTTTCTTATGTTCTTATGTCCAGCTTCTGTTGGTGAACGAGACATGCTTTTGAGCCACACAGCGCTCTTCTTGAGGTCTGGGAAAGGTATTCGGAGTGTCACAGCTCAGTACAAGGTAGAACAGCGATTGTTTAGCATAAACACCACTCTCAATTACATAGTAGTTTAAATCTTTCCAGCTCTACGGGTCTCAGAACATATTACAAAAATATATCTTGAATGTTAGGAAAGGCATCACAATGATTCAACATGCCCTCCACCCCTCCAAACCAAAAACAAAAAAAACAGTGAGGAAAAATTCTCTGTTTTGTGCACCAACTCAAGCTGTTGTTCAGCCTCTGGGCACTGGGTGCCGGCAACAATATGGAACCAGAGGGCAGGACATGCCACAGAGATCTGCAGTGCAGATAAGAGATATGCATGCTATTTATCCCTGTAAGCTCCACGTTCTCTACAAACCCCTCATTTGTTTGTTCAGACTTGGGTGAATGTAGCTCGAACCATCCCAAGTTTACAGCATTGTGGTTTCTGAACCTACTGACCCATATATATCAGCATCCACCAGGGGAAAAAACCCTGCATTTTACTTCCTTGAAGCCAGTGATTTCTGAAAAGCAAGTAGACAGAGAATCGTTCATCCTATTCGGGACTGAGAGTAGAGTCTACGGGCAGGTTAAAAAGAATGCTGCATGGGAGTTACTTCAACATAAAACTGCAAAGACTTTTTAAAGGGCAGATGGAAAGTGAGGGCCGCAAAGTAATAATTGGTTCCTCGTTTTGAGATGAGTTCTATATCTGATGCCACTGGCAAATTGCTTCCACCCCATCTTGCTTTGGATCTGGTGCCAATGGCAATTGGTAAAGTGCCAGATTAGGAGTGCAAGGCTTTATGATTGAAGGGAGAATGTTTTCATGGGGAAAAATAGCAGCAAATACATAGTTGACTGTGTTAATACTCTGCAGGGTGGAGGGAAGAGGGAACGTTCTGTTGACACTACATGTTTCCATAATTTGACCCTTCTGCTTAATGTGAGTTTGAAGGGGAACCAGTAAAATTAATTGCATTGATCCAGGAAGTGGATTATTTGTGCATTGTCCTGCCCTGAGGGGAAACAGAAACCCTGAACATTTGTTCCCTTTCTCACCATTGTTTCCTGCTTCCCCTTCACGCCCTTCCGAAGCAATTAGTCAGGAAGCCTGACCTACCACAGCACCCCTCACAGTGTGAACATGGGTAACCTTGCTGGGGGCTATGGGGAAGTTAACATATAGGGAAGTGCAAAGAGATGGAAATATTAGTGTGTCCATTGTGTTCCATGGGTAGTGGTCCCACCTCCCATCCACTGAAGTTTCTCCTGCTCTGGTAAGCCTGGCATTTGCTTACTGTAGTGTATTGTCTTGTCAATTTCTGCGTGTACATTTTGAAGGCAAACACTGTGTTGGTGCTGATGTTCTGTTATTTCTCTTTGGCTACTGTAAAGATTAACTTGCTTGCCACTTTGACAGTTGAAACTTAAGTGCCATTCCGTGTTCCAGGAAACACATTTAATGTCGATAGTGACCGTTTATGTTAACCCCCAATTGATTACCACAGCTCAATAAAGCTGACATTTTATTAGCAGACAATTGCTGTTAAGTTGAGTTTAAATTCAGCAGGTATGTGTGAAGCATGCTGTAATTTGAGGGGTCCTCACACCACTGTCAGAGAACCATTTAGATGAAAAGAAATTCCATATGATCCAAGAGACAAATTTCCTTTTACCAGCCAGGGAACATAACAGACAAAACATGAACACAGGTTCGAAATCCAGAAGCTGATTTAATGTGCCTGTGTGTGTATGTATATGATTTTCTCTAGACTAGGATTTTTCTAAATTTGAGGCCAATAAAGTCTGGCATAAATCCCCTCCCCCAACATCTGCATTGCTTTATCTAAAGAGAGTCTCTGTTCTTGAAAATAGTCAACCATTTTAATCTCAGCAGTGCTTGTTCTGAGCCTTTAATCCCACTTGCTTTCTGTTGAGGGAGAAACCTAGCAAAAAATTATTTTTGTCTGCCTGTCTCCTATATAATTATTGAGAAGATTACTTGCAGCCAGATTTAGACAAGTGCACTTAGGTGGTGGATAGTGTCGATTTGGAGTGGAAGAGTGAGGATGGTGATACTGGAAGCAGGTGCATTTCCCCTTTTTCTTCCTGTCTGGATGTAACTGGTAGCATGAGGGTGTTTCCAAGCCAAGGGAGAATGAAGGGAAGAGCTGGGTTGGACTTGATGAGCCGGATTTGTTTTTGCTGCATGGTTTGGAGTTTTTGTCATAGTGAGTTAGCACGTTGTCCCCACAACTAACACTGCTTGAAATAAAAGCAGAGCATCCTTAACAATGGTGTTGTTCAGAACTTTCTTAGACCCACTGAAAACTCTATTTGGAATAATGTATCGCAAAACAAAGACATTCAAATATATACTTACATTCTAGATTGCGGGCTTCCCTTTTCACTGTGTCCCCCCATGGTAGAATGCAGCTCCCAAAATCAGGGGCTCCACCCACTTCTGCTTAGAATTCCTGAGTCCCCACCACCCGTCGAGAGACAGGCTGAGGTTGGGGTTGCCAGGGCTGAGTGCCTCTGAGTCCTGATATAATTGCAACACTCAGGGTGCCGACTGTGGGGTGCGGATCACCACTGGTGTAGCGCTTCTTCCACTGCTCTGAGAACCCACGCCCCTTGTCACACCACGGCTATCACAGAGTTAACTGCAGTAGCTTCAGCATGAATGCAGGATCAGACCCCATATATTATTCTAAATAACTACTGTTGTCTAATGTGCCAGCCATATCCACTGCTCCTGGGTGCTCCCGCCAGCAAAGCTGATAACATGGTAATTTCATTGATTAATTTTTTTCGTTCAGGACAGGATGGCGGAAAAACTCAAAACCAGACAGCAGGTGAAGTGTTGATTATACACCAGCCTTTGACACGTCAATGAGAGTTTGCTGGCTCAGTGAGAGCAGGACTGGCCCTTAGATAGCCCGCTGATTTGGAGCACCTGCCTTTTGCCTCTGGAGAGGGAGTTCCAATTCTGGCATGAGTTACACAGGGAAAACAGTGTGGTCTTCTCCATTTTGTTAAACAGCCAGACAGGTTGACATGACTAGCAAGCTCTAGCTGAGGGCTCAGCGGAGTCCAGGCTCTGGAAGATGCTAGGGCTAGCAGGCTGATGTGGCGGTGTGGAGGAGAGACTTTGCACAGCACGGTGAGGACTTTGCCACGTTAGTGCTTTCACTGTCACAAGCAGTTACATTTATTCACAATCATTTAAAAAGGATTCCTCGGGGGTGTATTCTGAATGATGCAGTGGCGATGTTTTTGTAAAATATAATGAAGCTAGGGATGAGCAAAAACCAGCTCAATTCTTTCCTGCTCTTTTACAGCTTTTATGTATATATATATATATGAGTATCTAGATAGAGATGGCACTTACAGTGGTTATGTACGGACATGTTAGAGATAAGGAAGTTATTGGGAAATGGGCGTTATCCTGGACAAACCCCTTTCACTGCTAATTGCTGGGATTGTGTGCATTCCTGGCAGGGTGCAATTGGTGTCGTCAAAAGAGACAGCCAGTGTGCCCAGCAGTAGCTCCCAGACAGTGTGTACCTTAGAACTTGTTTCTTTGAGGCAATGTTGGCTAAGCTGCCAGTGTGAGCCTCTGTATTCACCAAACACGAAGGGCTCGTCACGTTCTACCCAGGAACCCACTCAATATGGCTCTTTAATAATAGAAAAGCTAAAGAACTCTGAGCTAGAAAAGCAGCGCCAGACACTGGTATGGTTCCTGGGTACCTGGGAAATGAGGACAGTGTAGAGTAGGAGTAAAAGAGTCGGCATGTTGGCAATGTGTTGTGATGATGTTGTTGTAAGAAAGGTGGATATTTTGCAGCCCACTTTCAAACGTGTGATATTTACTCTGGGGACAGGTCTCCACTTTTTCTGTTGTAGGGCTAAAACTGCAGAGCATGAAAAGAGCACTATGATTGTTACAAAGAAGTGTTGCTCTGACACAGGGATGTCGCAGAATTTAGGGCAGCTGACAGACAGCATTCGGCACATCAGCCTGATGTGAAAACAGAACTTGAAGCAAACACAGTACATGTCCACAAGGGTGGCTAAGGGTTGGGTGGGGGGTGGGGGTGCCACCTCTGGGAAGAGCCTTGATGTCCCAGTGGGTGGGAGCTGTCTTGATAAAAGACCATAGAATATCAGGGTTGGAAGGGACCTCAGGAGGTCATTTAGTCCAACCCCCTGCTCAAAGCAGGGCCAGTCCCCAATTTTTGCCCCACATCCTTAAATGGCCCCCTCAAGGATTGGGCTCACAACCCTAGGTTTAGCAGGCCAGTGCTCAAACCACTGAGCTATCCCTCTCCAGGTGGTACCCTATTTGCAATTATGTTAGGTCTTGTATATATCACTGATGCGATCTATGTTACTAGAGTCAGTCAGGCAGTGCTAAACTATCAGGTGGATTTTGGTGGATGACATTTCTTCATCACTGAGTCATTTCTTCATGACTTGATCACATTTATAATGTGCAAGCAGAATAAAGTCCAGACCAGAAATATACGTATTTGGTGCTTTAATAAGGCCAATTTCACAAAGCTGAAAACAGTTATGAGCCAAATCAACTGGGAAGAAGAATTTAATCAGCAAAAAAAGTGAATGATAATTGGGAATCATTTAAGAACATTGTACTAGATGCCCCAAAAGTCACAGTCTCTCATCTGAGGAAGAAGGCTATGCTGGTTAAAAAAAACAGATTGGTTTAGAGGGGAAGTGAAGGAAGCTGTAAGAATTTTTTAAAAAAATTATATAACAAATGGAAGAAAGGGGAAGTTGATAGTAGTGAATATAAATCAGAAGCTAGGAATTGTAGAAAATGGATAAGGGAAGCAAAGGGACACAAGAAGAAATCTATGGCAATCAGAGTTAAGGACAATAAGGAGTTTTTAAAATATATTAGGAACAAAAAGAATCCTGACAATGGTATTGGTCCATTACTAGATGGAAATGGTAGAATTATCATTAACAATGCAAAAAAAGGCAGAAGTGTTCAATAAATATTTCTGTTCTGTATTTGGGGAAAAACAGATGATATAGTCTTATCATATGGTAGTGATAACACTCTTTCCATTCCACTAGCAGCTCTGGAGGATGTTAAACAGAATCTACTAAAGTAATACATTTTTAAATCAGCAAGTCCAGACAACTTGCATCCAAGAGTTTTAAAAGACTGGGCTAGAGAGCTCGCTAGACCATTAATGTTGATTTCCACTAAGTCTTGGAACACTGGGGAAGTTCCAGAAGACTGGAAGAAAGCTAATGTTGTGCCAATTTTTGAAAAGGGTCAGTGGGATGAGCTGGGTAATTATAGGCCTGTCAGCCTGACATCGATCCTGGGCAAGATAATAGAGTGGCTGATATGGGACTGGATTAATAAAGAACTAAAAGAAGTTAAAATAACATGCAAATTCACAGGGGTTTATGGAAAATAGATTCTGTCAAATTAACTCAATATCTATTTTTGATGAGTTTACAAGTTTGGTTGATAAAGGTAATAGTACTGACATAATATATTTCAACTTCTATATGGTGTATGACATTTTCATTAAAAAACTAGAACGATATAAAATTAAGTGACACACATTAAATGGATTAAAAACTGGCTTACTGATAGGTCTCAAAATGTAACTGTAAATGGGGAATCGTCATTGAGTGGGTCTGTTTCCAGTGGGATCCCACAGGGATCATTTCTTGGCCCTATGCAATTTAACTTCTTTATCAAGGATCTGAAAGAAAACGTAAAATCATCACTGATAAAATTTGCAGGTGACACAAAAATTGGTGGAGGGGTAAATAATGAAGGGGACAGGTCACTGATTTAGAGCAATTTGGATCGCTTGGTAAGCTGGCTGCAAGCAAACACTATGTGTTTTAATATGGCTTGATGTAAATGCATATCTTTGGGAACAAGGAATACAGGCCATACTTACAAGATGGTAGACTATCCTGGGAAGCGGTGACTCTGAAAAAGATGTGGGGTTCACGGTGGAGAATCAGCTGAACAGGAGCTCCTAATGTGATACTGTGGCCAAAAGGTCCTGGGATCCGTAAGCAGGGGAATCTCAAGGAGGAGGAGAGAGGTTATTTCACCCTGTGTTTGGCACTGGTGTGACCGGTGCAGGAACCCTGTGTTCAGTGCTGGTGCTCACAATTCGAGAAGAATGTTGATAAATTGGAGACTGATTGGAAGATAGGAAAGCATGTCTTATAGTGATAGACTCAAGGAGCTCAATCTATTTAGCGTAACAAAGCGAACATGGGGCTCTTCGGTGTAGCAGAGAAAGTTCTAATAAGGTCCAATGGCTGGAAATTGAAGCTAGATAAATTCAGATGGGAAATAAGGTGTACATTTTTAATGGTGAGATTAATTGGAACAATTGACCAATTTTTAATCAAGATTGGCTGTCTTTCTGAGAGCCCTGCTCTAGGAATGATTGTGGGGCAGGACACAGGAGGTCTGACTAGACAATCACGATGGTCCCTTCTGGCTTTAGAGTCTTTGACTCATGTAAAGGAGTGATTAGAGAACGTGTACTGGCCTGTAGACAAGCGGACAGGGCAGGCCACATGCTGTCTTAGGTACACCTCCGATCCAGGAATGAGGATGGAGCACAGATACACCCAACTAGCACTCTTCAGCACAAAAATAATATATGGGCGAAGCTTGAAAAAGGTGCCCCAGTCAAGTCCTGAGAATGGCTGCCAAACTGTGCTGATCAGACCCTAGAGCAGCAGCGTGCTCATGACCGGAGACTGTGCTTATCTGGGCCACTCAGCAGAGAAATCCGGCAGGTCCTGGGTTCCCTGCCACGGCCAGAGCACAGAGCTGGGGATCTGGGGAGCGCCGGCACTGGTTCAGGTTCCCATGCCTCTTTGAAGGTGGAGCTGGAGCACCTATGTGTCTCGTCTCTTCTGTCCCCTGCTGCACGGGGCTGTAAGTGTGCCCTTGTAGATACTCCATGCTGTGGGTGTGTGTTACTTGCTCTATCCTACATCCTCTTTCTGTGCTGGCTTTGTTAGGACCCCTGCCTGGACTCTCACAAGACAGAACTTGAAGCCAGCAGAGTGTTTCACCAACTGATCTGCACAGTTGTCTTGGGCCATTGGAGGGTTACTGAAAGGGAAATGCTCAGGTTTTAAAACCACAGGAACAAAACTGGTGACCAAATTTGAGGGGCTTTTGTGGCAAAAATGTTCACCAATTTCCAGCCTTCCTCCCTCCCAGTGGTGAATGTGACTGTAGTAGACAGTGTGTGTTAAAAATGTACAACATCCTATGCGAGACGGAGTTCATCTTTCTTGGGAAAATCTCTCCAGGAAGAGAATGTAGGAGAATGATACTGGCTTCTGCTTCGATTGTGTTATAGCAGAGGCCCCAAATGAAAGGATTTCTGCCTCTAGACCCCTCTGACCAATCCTGAGGAACAAGCATCTTAATGTTGTGGTGTGATTAATGGCGGGAACATGTGTTGAGCCTCCTTGCATGGGACTGCAAGAGTTCAACAGAGAAATGGGCTTATTCTGAGTATTTTGCTTCATGAGCTGTGGAGACTTAAGGATTACAGCAGCCCTGACTCAAATCAGCCCACAACTCCACGCAGAAGCCAGGCGCTGAGAAAACACCAGCCTACACCTTACACTGGAGCGGCTTTCCCGGCTGGAGATGCCAGATCCGCAGTAGGTGTCGTCACACCTCAGCCACCAGCCCAGTGAGCCAGCTGTGTCCCTGGGGCCATCTGGTGGGTGCAGAGGCAGGAGCCACTTAGGCTGCAGGAGGAGGAGAGCTGGTGCAGTGCTTGGGCTGTGGCTTAGAGCCCAGTGACCTGCCCTTCCCAGACAGCCAGAGCATGTCTGCTAGGTGAAAGCCAATCCCTGCTCCACTCGGTGCTCCCGGACCCATCCCTCTAATACCCCCCCCTCCCACCGCTCACCCGATGTTCTCGCCCCCTTGCTCCCCACAGGCTGCTTTGCTCCCACATGCCTTACCCCCACTATTCTTTTTTAAACATGTTAATCTCTAGCCCTCCTGATGGTGGAGAAAAGCTTGAACCAGTGACCCCTAGAGGCTCTAGATTCAGAAGTCCTCCCGCCGCCCCACAAAGCCCTCCACCAAATTGCATTTTTTTAATCTCATGATTTTTAAGCCATCTCATTGACTCACAAACATTTGGGATTGGCAATACTAAAACCTAACGTGCCATACGGTGGGGGACGGACCTCCTACTCCATAATGCTCTTGTAATCACGCCTGGGTCCTTCCATGAAAACAGACTTGATCCAACTAGGATTGTTCCCCATTTCTTCTGCCATTCTCACAGCTGTTCTCATGGGACAGTGTTTCTCAACCTTTCCAGGGTAACAACCCCTTATTCAAAGTTAAAATTTTTCATGACCCCCTTACATTTATTGTTAAAGTGAGAGTAAACCATGCCTCAGTGATAAGGACAAGCCAATTCAGTGGAGTTGTGTGTTTCGGGCAGTTGATGCGGAAAACTGGACCTAGAAGGGGAAGGATGTGCAGGGGGCTGGGGGAGCCAGATTCTCCTTGCTTTTGATTGTAAGTGTATGTTCAGTGTTTTATGGCATCCCGATGAGAAACACTTTCTTGGGTTCTGAGGGTCGAAGCTTTACCTGCTCTCTTTGTCTTGTTCACGCGCCAGCTCTCTGTGTGATCTGTAGAGGGGAATCTACTGGCGAAGTTTGTTCACATTTCACATTTGCCACATATAGCAGAAAATTCCCACTCTTTGGGGGTGTCTACACTGTAATTAGAAACCCTTGGCTGGCCCGTAGCAGCTGACTTGGGCTAAGGGGCTCAGGCTAAAGGTCTGTTTAATTGTGGTGTAGACGTTGGGGCTTGGACTGGAGCCTGGGCTCTGGGGCTCTGCAAAATGGGAGGGTCCCAGTGCTGGGCCTGGAGCCCGAGCCCGAGCCTAAACGTGTACATCACAATTAAACAGCTCCTTAGCCCGAGCCCTGCGAGACTGAGTCAGCTGGTCCAGGCCAGCCACGGGTGTCTAATTGCAGCGAGACACACGCTCAGAAAGGGTGCCGTCTGATTAATATTGGAGCTTTTTTCCTGTTCTTGTTGAAAGTCCTGGCTGGTTCATCCCCATGGCCTCAAGGCAACCTGATTTGCTCAGTGGCCTTTTTTTTTTAAAGTCATTGAAATGACAACATCAGTGTTGGGTGCTTCCCTGTTTCAAGGGAAACCAAGGGCTCTGGGAGAAAATAGGTCACATGCTCTTTGTCCCATGTCACGTGATTCCCATCCTGAGGCCAATGAGGTTTAGAGCCCTCTGTGCTTTAGAACAAAATATCACTGTAATTTTTTCCCCTTAGCATTTCTCATCGTTTCCAAACGTGAAAAGGGCGACCATCTGTCTGAAACCCGCATCAAACCAAATCATTTCTAAAGCAGCTGTTTTTTGGAGGTAAGAAGATTTAAAAGATCATATTGGTGGAAAACCACTGCTGTTAAATAACTTCTCCGACAAATAAAAATGAGTGGGAAGCATGAAATATAAAGGTAGTTTTCGATACCAAATGCGACAAGAGAGCTTTGAAGTCTTTTAAGAGGCTTCTTAAGTGAACCTCTTAAGAAGGTTTCTTTAGACATATTTAAAAATCTATGATAAGACAGCCATGGTAGAATAGATTTAGAAATGGTTACAATTTTAAAGAAAACAAAATAAACTGAAGGTCAGCTACTTGAACAATTTAGATAACTTAATAGCTATTAGTTTACTCTTTTTTATAACCAAGTTGGATAGTGAAAATAGTAATTGTTTTTATCTTGGTATGGTGTCTAATTTATTTCCATAACCTACTGTTTTATCAAATATTTCGATATAATAAAGATCATGTCATTGGGTATTAATATGCCCCATCCCAAGTGTTAAATCAGAAAAGGCTAAATATGCCTAGTAGGTGTAATTTACAGTACATCCTTCGTATATTGTCTATAATATGCATATATGGAGCACAGACAGTATGAAAACAGAATTGGCGATATTAATGTATTGCAGCTGGAAATGGTAAAAAGGAAATGATTAATTTCAGTATGACAAGATAATAAAAATCAAAACATGTATGTTGTCTATATAAGAGACTTTTATCGCTTGTGAATTAAAAACCTTTGGCTTGCCATTGTGAAATGCATGCAAAAAGTTCTCTGATATTTACCATCTTTATGTTTGTGAATTAGTGTCTCTAATTCTTTTCAAACAATGAAGGGATATATTTAACTAGATTTTGGAAAAAGAATACATTTTATTGACAGTATTCTCTTTTCCTTAAAGTTAAAGTATGTTATGAAAGGGTCTTTTGCTTTAAGATTAAGTTGTACATTAGATAAATTGTTTCTGATTCCAACATGTTCCTATTACATTTTCTTATAACAAGTAAGTTTAAGTTTTATGTTAACATTTCAGAAAGTCAAATATTTATTTTTTAAATAGTGTTGCATAGATCAGTTGTTCAGAAATCCTAAAAGATCACCCTGGAATTCCAGAGATTTTTAGACAGTTGCTTGCAGAAATATTTTTTATGTAGTTCAAATCTTCTACCATATGTCATTTAATTTTAACTATGGAATATAATACAATTTTCTGTCACTCAGAAGTCATGTGAAAATAACTCAGAAACAATGACTCTTCACCACTACAACTAAGATACAATGAAGGTCAATGATTTTATAGACAGATATATCAAAGACAGACATTTTCCTGCATTTCCAAATTGAAAAATCCTGAAAAGTTGTTGCTCTGGGGATATATTTTGTGTTATATTTATGACTACACAATTTCAATGTTGTGCAGTAATTATTTTTTAAAAAAGCCCTGAATCTCAGATTTTCCCTTTTTTGTGAATTTTCTTTTTCTGAATTTTTTTTATGTTCTTTGATTTAAAACTAAATATTTATTTCTTTGTCCTGAATGCTATGATAAACGTTTTCCGAATCTGGTTAGATATTTTAAAATATTCGTTTCATTGTGATCTCCTTTCATAAAAAAAAAAAAGAGAGAGAAAATCCTTTAAAATGGTTTGAAGACTGTTTAAAAGTTTGTATTTGTGGTGGGTATGTAAATTCCCTCATTCCCCCATATCTCTGTACCAACAGATTAGTTTTGAAGCACAAACTGTCACAAATTACGAGCACAGTATAATTCATGATACGGAATGCATATTGACAATGTGTATTTTGACATATTGGAAGCTGAGTTTATTGACGGAACATTAAAAAATACGTATGTCAGTACAAAAAGACACAATATTTCTTAAATTGCAAAATATTTCCTAAATTAAAACAAGAACTGCTGTGTTATCAGTGGTAATTTATGTGTCTCCTGGTGGAAAAATTAAACGGTAGCTCTTTCTAGAGCGATGTGATCTTTGGTTGTGAGTTTAAAAATACGCTGTCCCATTTTTCTAGAAATAAAAATAAACCAGAATGAGATGGTGTTTGTCTTGTGCTAGAAAAATATAGCACCCCACTGCCCTGGACAATTCACATCCCCCAAATCATGTGAATTGTTTGCTGAAATAACATGATACGTTGACAGCCCATTAATTGCTAGAATGGAGTTTACATTGCTTTCTCACTGCTGTTTTAGCTATTAGAACTTTCAATTTTCCATGACACATATGACAAAGTGTATTACTTTATAAATATGATGAACCAAAATGTATATTCTTTTCTGGATTATTAACTTAAAAACATAAGTTTTATATTCAAGTTTGTTGGGTCTAGAATGTCATTAGTGGATGAGGTTTTTCGTGTTGCTTTTGCTGTGGAGAGTGCAAAAGGATGCTTTGCATGCGTAAGATGTTGATTCTGGAACACTGCTGAAGTGTTTTACTGTCCAGTTCCTTAACAGTTAACAGCACAACGGATTATTTCTCAACAAAATATTTAGGATTGCGCCTACTGGCTAAATGGATACGTTGTCGCACCAACATCAAGGGTGAAAAGGGAATAAGGAGCTGCTGAAGGAACATAGCATATCTTGGAGGTGTGCGTGTGTACATGCGATCAGATTACAGTGGCAGGTTGCAGCATGAGTGACTTGAATTTACAAATTACCACCTATACTCCTTTTAAAAGCTGAAAAGGAAAAATAGTTTGATTTAATTAATTTCAGCATCCCAATATGAAAGCTGTATCTCTTTGGGGCTCCTACCAGGAATGTCACATCGTTTATTTCCTTCTGTCCTGCCTTTACCATAATATATATATATATATATATATATAATATTATAAAGTTTTGTTTTGATTTAGAGCTTTTTCCCTTTCTAAAAATTAAAAAAAAATAAAAGGAAAGGTAATTTCAAAATGAAAAGTTGTTCCAGTCGAACAGTTCACATGCTTCGTTTTGAAAATGTCAAAACAAAACATTTCAACTTTTAAAGATTTTTTTTAGTTTGTTTTTCAACCAAAACAATTTGCAAAAAACAGCACACATTCGTGAAATGTTTCTGTCTGACTCAAATCTGCCTTTTTCACCAGAAAAAACTTCGGTATAAAAATTTCACCCAGCTGTCTATATATCCCTTTTCACCACTTTTTCATCTTTGTATGAACTGGTAACCCACATATTCCATTTGTAAATGTCTTACTGTTCAGAAAATGGATCATTAACCCCAGTGCTAATGCATTAGGGACATGCTATCAGATGCATAGCTTCACCTCCTCCCCTCCCTGTTTGGGTCTTTGGGCTGCAGGGCCGTAGGGAGGGAGCAGTCGGTGCAGGGACTGCATTGTGCACGGCCCTTACATAGCTGGGCTTCCTTCCCCCACACTTGCCTAAGGACCAACCACTATCTGCGGCCCTGATCCTGCAAACACATCTGCAACTTTACTCACGTGAGTAATCCCCTTTCAGCCAGCGGGACTCCTCACATGAGCAAAGAAATACAAAGGCTGCAGTGTTGGCAGCATTCCAGCCTTTCTAATTAATAGCCAAGGGCTTGATCCTGAAACCCTTACTCATGCAAGTAATCCACTCACTTCAGCTGGCTGATCCTTAATGAATATACAGCATTACTAATTAGCCATCCCGGTAACCCCCCGCCCAACCGACCATTGGTCTGAGAGGTGAATAATAGATGAGAGTAGCTTTGGCTCCCACTAGATTGGGGTGAAGCTGATTTTGCAACAGATCAATTAGTCATTGGTGTATTTTGCCCACTGCTTAGTCCCGGGGGTATACAGGACCCACTACAGGAAAAAGGAAAGAGAAAAACAAAATCTTCTCTTGATTTTAATCTAGGTTGAGATTTAGCTGAAGTGAAAACAGATCTGCAGTGACAGTTTTTGAGCCTGCTGTCAGGGTCTGACTCGAGCCTGCTCGGCGCATGCACCCTCAGCATCTGAGGGGTGCATAATGATTTCCCAGATACATTGTCCTTGCCAGCTAAATACAGACATGATGGTGTCCCAGTGAGCTTAGATGGCTCTGCGTTGCCCTGCTTTATGACCTTTGTCTTAAAAATTCAGTGTATACCACCCATAGCTGAATTTAGTCTCTGGTATATGCTGAGGAGTTACTAACAAACCTACTTAAGCTCTGCCTACGCCATGGAAGGATCAGATTAAATTGTTGTAGTCAGTGTCCCTTGCATTCTGCTTTTGCAAAAATGCCTAGCTAGGACAAACCGATAGGAAGTGGTATCCGTAGGTGGTGGAATGAGGGGTGTTGAGGGTACGGCAGCAGCCCCCGGCTTGAAGTGGTTTCCTTCACATCCAGGGTTTACAGTTTGGTCCAATGGCTCTCAGCCCACCCACTGCACACAATGTTCCAGCACCCCGGTGGTATCTCTTTTTAAAATATGTTTTTCTGCAGGGCAGGCTGCTTGACCCTCTGTGAAGTTTGGGTCAGCTGATTTCTCTAAACCCTTATTTTTCCAGCATTCATAACCAGGCAGTAAACGAGTGTTTCATTGCAGAGACCTGATATATCCTGTATCAGCCAGAGGTTCATTTATACAAAGCCAGTTGTGTTGAGTCTTTAATGGTAGGAATGTAGTAAACAGATCCAATACAACTGTACTCTTTTCTGCCGCTCTTCTGCACATATCAGGTCAGATTCTCAGCCCTAGATCTGTCCTCTCTGCAGTACCTGAGCAGTGTGAAGAGGATGTAGTCTGGCTGCAGCTGGCCAGTGGAGAACTCCCCAGATGGAGGGGAATTATCAACTGGACCTGCCTCCTACACTAACTTTGCCCTCACCGCAGACACAGGGCATGGGTCGGGGAAAAGAAGGGGGCATGCCAGGGTGGAAAGCAGAGCTCTGTACAGCCATTCCCAGCTGCCACGTGGTCCCCTGGGGACAGTAGCTAGCTGGCATAAATTAGAGCAACTTCCAGGCTGCTTTAACTCACCCTGGGGCCTGGGCTGGGGCAGCTGGAGATCAGGAAGCTGGAACCAATGTCCTGACGCTCACCCTCGGCACTGAGCAAATCTTGATACAGGTAAGACTCTGACCCTCAGGAGTCACCAAGGTTCTGTCCGGGGTGGCCGCTGAGCCGCGTGGGTGTTGTGCGTGTCCCCCTGTGTCTGGCAGTCACTCAGTGGTATTGGGTGGCCACTGCATCACACCTGTTCAGTCTAGGGCACTGGGATTGCGTTGGTCCATATTCGTGGTTCCACAGCTAACCCCGCTGGCCTCCCGCCACGAGTTGCCCTGTACCCTGCCACCGATGGAGACTCCTGAAGCACTGTTCAGTGGGGTACATGGGGGGGCAGTACGTTCAGGCTCTCTCTGGCCTGCCCTTTTTGGCAGTGGATCTGTGTTGCCCTACCGTTCCCAGGCAGACGGAGGGTCGGGTGTGTGTGTATCCTACTCCTGCATTCATTCCAGCCCGGAGATGCTGCACTCAGTCTTGCTTCACATGATAGACACCGTAGGTGCCGCTGGGTCGGTTGTATGGAGATGGGTTATGTGAAGCTCCCAAGTTTTGCTAAATGTGGATCTGTGAGGATTTGCAGACGTGATCCAGGGCACCCTTTTGAAATGCAGATCATAGAATCATAGAATATCAGGGTTGGAAAGGACCTCAGGAGGTCATCTAGTCCAACCCCCTGCTCAAAGCAGGACCAATCCCCAACTAAATCATCCCAGCCAGGGCTTTGTCAAGCCTGACCTTAAAAACCTCGAAGGAAGGAGATTCCACCACCTCCCTAGGGAACCCATTCCAGTGCTTCACCACCCTCCAAGTGAAAACGTTTTTCCTAATATCCAGCCTAAACCTCCCCCACTGCAACTTGAGACCATTACTCCTTGTTCTGTCCTCTTCTACCACTGAGAATAGTCTAGAACCATCCTCTCTGGAGCCACCTCTCAGGTAGTTGAAAGCAGCTATCAAATCCCCCCTAATTCTTCTCTTCTGGAGACTAAACAATCCCACTTCCCTCAGCCTCTCCTCATAAATCAGATAGATTTTGTGTATTAAACTTTGGCAGAAGCATGCCTCTCTTTTCACAAACATTTTAACTGTCTTGGAGAAATCACCATTTCCCACCCCACAAAATCTGCCTTTTGTTTTCTCAAATGTAGGTAAGAAACCTCAGGTGAGATCAGGGTCCCGTTGTGCTGGGTGATGTACAACCACATAGTCAGAGACTGTCCTTGCCCCAAATTGTTTACAATCTAAATAAGACAGACAAAAGGTGAGAGGTACAGAGACCTGGCCAGCCTGGGATAGGACCCATGTCACTGGACTCCCTGTACATTTTTCCAGATGTCCCACCTTCAGTTTTCCATGCAGTTTTCTGTTATTTTCAATCAGGGCTCACTGATTCCATAGCTTTAACTTGTAATTGTCTCCCTCCCATCCGTCACGAGATCATCCTGATGACCCAGATCCTCAGCCCCGTTATGGCCACGGGGCACAAAGCTCACTCCCCAGGGCAGCTGGGGATTGTCCCTGTGTTGGGGAACTCCTGCCCTCCATGGAGCCAGTGACGCTGGTCCTACTCCAGCCACGTGCATTCCCGGCTGTGGAAGGGGACGGGGCTAGAGTGCAAGGCATTCTGGAACTCCCTGGCCAGTGGGGAGCCCTCAATGGGACCATTACAAAGCCGTAGAGGTTAGAGCAGGCCTGGGGGAAGCCATCTGCTCCCCCAGGTCCTTCGCGCTCAGCGCCCCTCACCTGCACTGAAGGCTGGGGGCCCTTGTTCTGACACAGCCATTTTCAGTAAAATAGCTGGTCATCTAGAATCCCATCGGCTTCAAAGGCAGCGAGAACAGGGCTGGGCCAAGCTGGGGGGATGCAGCGGTGTGTGAGGGCAGGACAGCCAGGAGAGCAAAGACTGCGCCGCACGCTCGCCTACACCCTGCCTGCCAGAACGAGGGTCCCAGCTCTCGCATGCGCTGTCTGCTTCCTCCCTCCGCCCCTGCTGGATTTGTCCTGTGGGAGGTGGCACCAGAGACCCCCAGGAGGGATTGGGATGATACTTCCGGCAGAGCGGGGTGGCCCAAGGAGAGAAGCACGGACTAGCCTCCATGGGTTGGGCTGGGCTGGGCCCAGCACTCCCGCAGCGTCAGGCAGGGAGCTAACTAACAGGGCTGCTGTATGGTCAGGCTCCCTCCCAAGGAGAAGAGGACTTTCCCCTCTGGAGCCTCCGCACGCAAGAGTCGCCAGCAAACAGGCCTCACTTTGTTTTTAATCTCTGCATTTTAGTAAGATCCTGCTCCCATTCGGTGTGACCTGCCTCGTGGGGGGTGACTGGGGGGCGCCCATCCCTCCCGTTGTGCCGGGAATCGGGTTTAAATTTCATAGCACAGTGTGGTGTTGCTGGGATAAGATGGTAATGCCCAGTGGCCTGCAGAGCGGCTGGTGATGTGTTTGTAGCACAGGGTCTTAGCGCGGTCTCCTGCCAGGCCAAGTGCGGAGGGTAAGGACGAGCACATGCTCTTGTGCCCTGAGCTTCCTTGCACAGAAACAGGGCTACAACGTAAAGAACTAAAATGCCCCCACGCTTGCCCTTGTTGTAATAGAAAGGGTCACAGTCAGCCGGAAGGAAAGAGCCGGCCTGTGAACGATCTGAACCGCAGCCGACCGTGTGAGCAGCTAACGTGACTGCACAGGGTAGTTGCTCACTGGGTCCAGACAGCGCTTGGCTCGTGTGCTGGAGTTGTAAGGGGGGAGTAACAGCGTCCCCTTCGGTTCCCTCCCTCATTGCACCTCCAATACGGGAAGTGGCTTCAGCATCTGCTTCCCAAAGACCCTTCACTTGCAGTCTGGGAAAGAGGGCTAGCTTGATCCTGCCCTGGTGTTCTAGAGCAGGGGGGTTGGGGGCAGCCAGCTGCAAAGAGCCCCTCCCAAACACAGTCGAGGCGCCTGCATTCTTAGAGGCTCATGCATGGTCCACACAAAGAATGAATGAGGAGCTCCCAGGGCCTCAGCAGAATCCGGCTCCTCTGGTTGTATCTGCGGTGGTGAGAGCGAGCCAGGGCTCAGACGGCTCCCTGGAGAACCAGCCCCGCAGCTCCACAGCTCCCTGTGGCTTGGCTTGCCAGGGGAGAGCGCACAAGAAAAGCAGCCTGCAGCCTGAAAATCCCTCTGTTATGGAAGTGCGTGTGTGTGTGTGTGAGTGAGTGCACGCATGCACAAATGCAGAATGGGTGTGTGCAACACTGGAACCTAGCGTGTCAGACTAATTGCTCCTCAGGGCAGGTATAGTTTAAGGGTAGCAAACATGTCAAAGATCATCACCTTTGTCATCATCGTCACCACTGCTGGGTTCACGCTCTGTTGGCCCTCTCCCCTGCATTCTGCCCACAGTTCTGTCTCTGCCAGGGACACATCTAACCTTCCAAATCTCAGAGCAACTTGAAACAATTACAGCAAGGAGCCTGGTGGCACCGTAAAGACGAACAGATTTATTTGGGCATAAGCTTTCATGGGTAAAACACCATCTGAAGAAACATGCATCTGAAGAAGTGGTGTTTTACCCACGAAAGCTTATGCCCAAATAAATCTGTTCATCTTTAAGGTGCCACCAGACTCCTTGTTGTTTTTGTGGTTACAGACTAACATGGCTACCCCCTGACACTTGAAACAATTAAACCCACAGGATACAGAGAATTGCCCCCGCACAATATAGAATTATTCCTCCCTTCCCTTCCCGTCCCTAAAAATATTACAGCAGTCTGATCTCAGGAGAGCTGGCATTGAGTCCTGGATGAGTGACAGGTCCGAGGTTCAGCATCTCAGGTATCTGCTGTGATGGAAAGAGAGGCATTCCCTCCTCAGCCGAGAGTCCAACACCTGCCCATGCGAGGGCTGGAGAAGGCAGACTTCAAAGCTGGTGCTGTCACGTTCAGAAACGCTGCTTTACGTCCGGAGGACTGGGATGCAGGGCTGAGACCTTGCCCATCGTCTCCAGATTCCTGTAGCTAAAGTGGCACATGCGTTCAGACCTGGTCCATGTTTCCAGGGATTAAAAACAAAGCGAGATGAAATGAGTTAGCAAAGATTGCTTTGCTCTCCGGATGAGAGGATTTGAGGAACATCGCTAGCTCAGTGGATTGAGAGCCAAGGAAGATTATTGGGATGATGTTGCCTATGGATTAAAATGAGAACGGTGAATAGGCTCCAGCAGAGTGAAATAATGGGGGACTCCCAGATGGGGAGGTGGCCGGGTGTCTGTTTTGTGTACAAGATCACATGGCTTGGCTCCTCACCCCCTCCGGCAGCAGACGGGAGTGCGTGGGAGAGGGGAGGTGCACTGCAAAGCACCAGGGAGAGCTCATCCGTGGAAGCAACAATGAATTTATTTTTAAAACATATTTTAAAATTGGGCTTGGCAAGAGGGATGGTGTAAAGTGCAGCTCCAGAGCCCTGCAGAGCGGGCCCCGCAGAGGGGACGGGACGGACTGCCATGCCGCCAGCGCAGGGCCAGATTCTGAGGCCTTTGTGCGGGGCTTATTCGGTCCAGCTCCTACAGAGGTCGTGGCATAAGGACAAAGCAAGGACTCACATCCCATGGTGAGCCCCAGCCTCCTGGCCTAGATCTGCTCCTACCAGGCAGTCCGCGTAGAGCTTAAAACAAAGGACATTCCCACAAAGAAACATCTCTGTTGCTGAAGGGGATGGATTGCCCCTGCATGCAAACCCTTAAAGCAAGGCAGTGTCCAGCGAAGGGATGGTTCTGGGACCTACCTGAAACCCTATACAGCAGAATCAGCATTTCCACAGGCACATCCTACTGGGTGGAAATAAGTCACATCCCTCCCCGCCACCCCACGTCCCTCCCCCCCACCCCCCGCCCAGCGTATCCGGGACTCGCCATCACAGTATAACACAAAGCTCTGACCGCAGAGAACAGCCCCTCAGGCCTGTTGGCGGTGCAAGCAGACGTGTACTGACGATGGCGAGATGGGGTGAAGGCGTCCTGTGTCAGGGTGATCAGGAGGAAGGTGGGGTGCTCTTTGTGGTATTTCTTGTTGGAGGCCAGTAGCAAATGATTTCCCCCCTCCGCACAGCCGTGAGGAGGAAGCAGGTAGGGGCTGTGACTCACAGGGAGGTCTGCGTGAGAGCAGATGCCACAGATACACCAGCCTGCGCCCACGGCTGTGCACAATCGACCAGCCACAGATTGGTATTGAACGGTGACTGCTGTGCACAGGGTGTGTATCACTACAGTCTCAGTTCAGCCCCACCTCTCTCCTGTCTCACACCTCGTCCTCCCCTGCCACTAGCCTCAGAGCTCCCTTCATCCCCTCTCCCCACGGGCTCCAGGGAACGTCCCATGTTAAGGCCCTGTTTTCAGTTGCTTCGAACTTTGCCCAACTTTAACCGTCCCGACTGAAACTTGCCTCAGGCTGACCTGCCTGGAGAATGCTTCAGCAGCATCACAGACCCAGACTATGGGAAAACCTCCATTTTTTTGTTTTGCCCATATTAACAAAATGGCCGTAAGTTTTTATTAGTAAGATTATGTTAGAGGTTTTAGCACCCTCCCTCCTTTTGAGCAGGGAACTGAATTTGGCCAGGGGGCAGGATTGCCAAATCATTTCTGAGATATTACAGAGTTCATGCCAGAGTTGTCAGGGCCTTGTGAGTTCCCCAGAGCGCCCGATACTTATCAAGCAGCAGCATTATCAGTAGAGTCGAAATGGGAAATGAAATGATTCCATCTGGACAGCTCAGCATATCGGGAGCAGAGATGAGTGAGGACTGAGGAAGTTCAAGGTGTAGGTGGGGTCTACATACATGCTAGAAAGGAGATCGCTCCTCTGTGCAGAGGGAAGAGACTAGTGATTGGCTGTATATTGAGATCACTGACGGGATCTTGCATTTGGAGATGCGAGCAATGTGAATCCAGGACTGAAACAACAGCCCGTATCATGTAACTTGTCAGTGCTTGGGGTTATTAGGATAAACTTTCTAACTATAAGGACAGTTAAACTCTGGAATAGCTTCCAAGGGAGGTTGTGGAATCCCCATCATTGGAAGGTTTTAAAAACAGGTTGGAGTAACACCTGTCAGGGATGGTCTAGGTTTACTTGGTCCTGCCACAGTGTAGGGGGCTGGACTTGATGACTTCTCGAAGTCCCTTCTAGTCCTACCTCTCTGTGATTCTATGATTTTGGGTAGGGTAAATACACCAGAAAAAAGCTTTTCACACTGTTTGGAAAGGTTGCATGATGGAAGTTACAGAGTTTTGTTTTTCCTTTTGCCGCTCCGTCACTTTTCCAAAGTCAGCGATATTTCCAAAAGTTACCATCGAGGAAAAAAGAAAACAGTTATTCATTCTATTGCACTCAGGGGCAAAATAGAAAAAAGGGGGAAAGGGAAAAAATGAAAATTATAAATAATTTAAAAAAAAATTCATTGAAAATGTTGAAACCCCCCCGCCCCGACAGTTCCAATAGAAACAAATTTGAAATTTTGAAATATTTCACATCATTGAGTTTCCATTTTCTGACCAACTGTGCTCACAGTGAAGAGTTTTCAAATCTATCGATGGAGTCAATGGAACATGCAGCTGGTTCCCTGCACTGGCTGCTCTCCCCCTTGTTACTTTACTCTGGGGGCTGGTGTCATGGCCCAATCGGCAGCTCAGTCGGAATGAGAGATAGTAGGTGTGTATGGGGGGGCCTGACAGTGAAGGGCCTTCAGAGTGAAGACAAGCAGCTTACATTTGATGCGCTAGGGAAGTGGGCGCCAGTGGAGGGATTCAAAGAGAGGAGCGACATGCAATGGATGTTGCAGTAATTGAGACACGAGATGATGACACCTTGGATGGGAAGTTTAGTTGTGTGGATGGATAGGAAAGGCTGTGTCTTAGAATCAGCAAGATTTAGACATATCCTGGATAGGAGGCCCTAGAGAGAGGTCCGAGTCCAAGATGATGTCCGGGTCATGGCCCGAGTGACAGGTTTGATGGTGGTGTTGTGATTGTCCGTAGGGCTTGAGAAAGCAGGGAGCTCCGGGGGAGGGACGGAGTGGATGTGCAGCTGTTTTAGCCATGTTGAACTTGATATCCATGAGGAGATGTCAGAGAGACAGGGCATGTGGAACAAGGCAGGCTCCACCCCACACCTGCAAAGAATCTCCTGCCGTGCACACTGTCTTTGTTAGGCAGTTTTGTGGTCCAAACTTAAACAA
Organism: Caretta caretta; assembly: GCF_965140235.1. Classification (NCBI taxonomy): domain Eukaryota; kingdom Metazoa; phylum Chordata; order Testudines; family Cheloniidae; genus Caretta; species Caretta caretta. The sequence goes on from NC_134216.1 coordinate 78,518,409, forward strand.
AACAGTTTTTCAGCTCACCCTGTGCTGTGACCCGCTGGACCTTTCCGGTTCTCACGGCCTTCCCCTCCCATGCCTGTTCCCAGAGGGCTGCCACCCAGGGCTCGTCCCCCTGGAGGCCCCTTTTCAGGACGCTTCCTCTCAGGTTCTCGCTGCCTCCCCTCCCGTGGGAGCTCTGCAGCTCCTGCTGCCTGCAGCTTCCCAGCTCTGAGGCATGGGATCCGCCTCCTTCCCCTCGGAGCACTGAGGGTTTAGTTTGGACAGGAGGAGGCTGGTCTTGAGGAGACGAGTCGGTCTGTGAGTGGGTAGCTGTAAGCAGAGACACCTGGAATTCCTGGCGGACTCCACTGTACCAGGGCTTAGTACAAATGGGCCCGCACAGCCCTGGTTGACCCCCCTTGTGGATGGTCACCACTCTGCTCTATTGGACCCAGCCTTTGTATCACACGTGATTCCAAGCCAGCCTGGGCAATGCCCAGTCACTAGATCTTGCCGCAGATCCTCCATCTGCCACCTTTCCTTGGGATGTGGAACTCTGCCATCCAACTGCCCTAGGCCCCGACACCAGTGCTGACCCCCTCCCCCCAAACTTCCCCAGCTTCCCTCCCCCGAGTGTCACCCCAATGGTTAATAGTTTAACCATGTGGCAGGTGAAGTAAGGAGCATGCAGGTTTTGCACAGTTGTTTCTAAACCTTTACACTCAGAGCGTACATGAGTTACGCTCTCCTCCCTAGTCTGTGCTCACCCCTCTGCTGAGCCCTGAGGTCCAGGCCACATGTCAGCAGGTAGGCCGCTCTGCCTCCTGCAGTCCTCCTGTTACCTGGTGATGCTCGGCTGGTGAGATAGAGAGACTGGAGTTTGTTCCCTCTCTCATATGATTCACCGACAGGCTTCAGAGTCCCAGCCAGGTGGCTAAAGACCCTCGCCTCTTGGAGACGGATTGGGAGAACCAGTTTCTGGTCACTCTGTCTAGCTAAACCGTTGTTCCCGTAGGGAAGAGTCGTTCAAATGTGGTGGCCCCTTGACAGCACTCTCCTTTGGGGCAGATACCCAGGCACCAGGTCCCCTAACACCAGAGGGATGTTACAATCCTGCATGGCACTTACGGGATATCGTGAAGGTCACCATCTAAGCAGCACTCAAAATGGAGGCTGAAATACAACATGGCTTTCAAAGACCCAGACTGGGGACACAGATATAAACCTTGACTTGTCAAGTGAACAAACAGTACTTTGGCAACTGTTGCAAGATGTTCAGCGGCATGAGGAATGGGATGGTGAATAATACAGAGACTATTACCATAGCATTGTACAGAGCAGTGGTGCAGCCTCGCCTGGCATACTGGTCACGCCATCTCGCAGTGGGTAGCGCAGGACTAGCGGGGTTCAGAGAAGGGCAACAGGAAGCATCAAGGGCCTGGAGAAACTCTCCTATGGAGAGAAATGGAAAAGCTGGATTGCTACATTAAATAACAGAAGTATCCAGAGTTATCACAGTTAGTACGAAGAAAGAGAGGTTGGGAAGGGATAAAACCCTTGTGCTTCAGGGTTTAAGCCAATGCCTAACTAGTAGAAACCAGGGCGAGAGCAAATGTGGGGGCTAAAGTGCTGCAGCAGGTTCTTACATGTTCCTCCGAGGCCCCGGGTGCTGACCACTGTCAGAGACAGGCCGTGGGATTATATGGACCTTGGATCTGATCCTGTCTGGTAATTCCTAGGATCCAGTGGAAAATGAATTTCTCTTATGGACCTTTTCATGTGGAGAAACTGGCCCCTTTCAAAACCCATAATCCAGTGAGTCTCAGCACAGGGTTGGAATAGTTTTTGATTGTGTCTCAGACATCTCTAGCTAAGGGCAGGTGAGCACCTTCCACGGAATCAGTTTCCTGCTATGTAACCTGTTGGGGGGAGCTGTGGGATGTCGTCTTTTTTTATTTTCCTAAATTCCCCAAAGCCCCAGAAACCCCTCCCCACAATCCCCATTTTCTGAGTCCCCATGTGCATTTTCTTTTTTCTTTCTGTCCCTGCTTATTCCATAAACATTTGCTCTCCTGGGAGAGATAAAATGAGAAGATCCAACTCGACGTGCACTGTCTTCTGGGTGTGATTGCTCCACCATTGTTCGCCTGGGGCAGGCCCTGGCTCTATGGCTAATCCCACAGGTTCCAGGGGGCTCCTTGTACAATCCGGCATGAGAAAGGGCGGCAGACGTGGGCCCAGCACCAGCTCAGCGCTCTTGGCAGGTAGAGTTTGGTCAGCTCAGGCTTTGCTTGGTTCTTGTGCTAGTTTCCTGGTCGATGTAGGAGCAGTAACAGCCTTCCAGAAATTCAGGCTTGTTGGTTAGAGGAAGATTTGGTGTATGCTCACAATGGGCATTGGTGAGAGGAAGACAGCAAGTGAGCTGCATATGGAGGGACTCTGCTAAGCGTAGCAAAGATTTTTAAAAGTGAAAAACCAGCAATGCACTTTTAAACTGTGGTTATGGTCTGTATCCAGCTCGGTGGGCGCTTGTCATCTTCCATGGTATTAATAACGGTAAGCCAATGTGCGCATTGTGTCCCCTCCATGACACAAGCACAGGGCACGTTCTTGGGATGGAGCCCTCCATAGCTCCTGCTATCCCTGCTAGTGTGGGGGAGCTGGAGGGCCACAGCATCAGTGCTGGGTGAGATCTGAGGCTGGGGTATCTGGTGCATCAGTGAATTAGCCACGGTCCATGGAATCATCTCTTCCAGAGCCAAGAGATTTCCCAACAGAAATCCATGTGGAGATCTGTTAGTTCCCTCTGGGTTCCCTCCGTGAGTCTGATGCACAGTTAGCATGCAACCCAGCCCACAGCTGCACAGCTCCTGCAAGTGTCGAGGGAAGGGAAGTGGAGCTATGCAGAAGACACCAGCCATGCAGGGCTGCTCCTGCTTCAGTGGTTCTAGGGAATTCCCAGCTTCCAGGGTGGGTTTCCCTGCCTGTCTAGCCCTTCCTTCTCCAATGGTTTTCTTGGCACAAGGTGACAGTAGCCCAATATTATTCTAGGAATATCCCTTATACAGTAGTGTTTTGTGGCTTGACTTCAGTTGGACAATAGCAAATGTTTGTTTTCATTAAAATTTTTAGTGGAAAATTTTTATTTTTCATAAAAAAAACCCTGAACATGTGACAAAAACGTGTGATCTTTGACTATTAGCAGTAAATAGGCCCAATGGCCTGTGATGGGATGTTAGATGGGGTGGGATCTGAGTTACTACAGAGAATTCTTTCCTGGGTGTCTGGCTGGTGAGTCTTGCCCACATGCTCAGGGTTTAGCTAATCACCATATTTGGGGTCGGGAAGGAATTTTCCTCCTGGGCAGATTGGCAGAGGCCCTGGGGGTTTTGCGCTTTCCCCTGTAGCGTGGGACACGGGTCACTTGCTGGAGGATTCTCTGCACCTTGAAGTCTTTAACCCACAATTTGAGGACTTCAATAGCTCAGACATAGGTTAGGGTTTGTTACAGGAGGAGGTGGCTGAGATTCTGTGGCCTGCATTGTGCAGGAGGTCAGACTAGACGATCATAATGGTCCCTTCTGACCTTAAAGTCTATGATTCTAGGATTCTAAAAACTAAAAAAAATACAGAGGAAAATCAGACACTTTCCATGAAAAATTTCATTTAGTCAAAACCCCAATTTTCCATCAGAAAAAAAAATCTTGATGGAAAATTTTCTCCCAGTCCCACTCTCAGTGCAACTGTAAGTCCCTGGGAAGCACTGAGATCCTATGGAGATAGGTGCTGTGGGAAGGGATTCGCAGAAGTGGGAATGATAGCTGGAAACCATCTTTGAAGCATGAAGATGGCTAGTGTTTCATTTTTTCAAACCTTCCAAATGAATTGAGTATGAGGGTTTGGAAATAGGCCCCCAATGGACCTCAGGTTAGTCATCCTGATGGGGAGGAGGCAGGGCCAGGATAGATACCCACTGCTCATGTAAATGAATCCAACATCTCCAAAACCACCTTTGCTCTGAGCACCTGGGTATCTCCTGTCTCCAAGCTGCACGCAGATTCATGCAATCCTGGGTCTGCAGTGAGAGCTGGGCAGCTTCCATGGGAGCAGAGAAGATTCTTGGGTCCCTGGCATATATGTTTATAAAAACAAACAATTGTTTGGGGGCAGGGGTTGATGGGAGCCTGAGACCCACTGCCTCCCTCCCCTACTGCCCTGGGGTGGTTTCTTTGGCATGATGGGACCTGTCATTTCCTGGCTGACAATCCTGTGTCAGAGCTGCAACCAAGGGCACCATCTTGCATGGCCCTTGCTCTTCAGTGGATGGTGCTCAGTTGTGGAGAGCGCTGGCCCCGGAGGGACCACACTGTCCTTCGGTGGACACAGCAGTCAGGAGAGGTGAGGAGCCAAAATGACTGCTCGAGGGAGGGGGCAAGATTACAGTGGCCATCTTCAAGAGGAGCTCACCCCATGCTGTCAGCACAGGTAAGGCCAGGATTTGGCTCTTCGATATTTAGATGCTATATTGGTGATGAGGATGAGGATGAGGATGATTGATGGTATATACCCTGGTAGCAGGTTGCTACAGTGTGCACAGCTATGCTGCTTATTTTCCTAGCACCCTGAATACTGATTATAAAACTATTGTTTTCCTCTTGATAGATTCCCTGCAGAATTCACTCTCCCTTTTTAACCTGGGAGTTATTTTGTCCCTTGCAGTATTGTTTCCAGGGCTGCTTGTGGGATTGAAAAGGCAAATACGATCCCAAGGAATTATCTCTACCTTAGGCACAATATACAAGCCTTGTAGAGGCAGGATACATACACGCTGAACAGTCAAAAGCCCTGCCCAAGCAGGTGACCGTGGGTGGCTGTGTTCTGTCCCCACCTCTGGTTCCTTGCTAACCCAAAGAGAAACCACTGCACCAGGTCCCCTATAACTGCAGGCTGGGGTTTATGGGTCAGGCTGTAGTCCGGGCACCCTGCATTGTAACCTACATACATCCTGCCCTCCTTCTCCCCAGCCCCCATGCAGATAATGTGTGTCCTTGCAGGAACAGTCTGGACAAGAGAGGATGGGGATGAAGTGTAGCACTGGGGCTAGGGTGGCCAGACAGTGGGCATCCAGTGGGCCAGATCTCGGTCCCATTGACGTCAATGTCAGCTTTGTTACTGACTTCCTTGGGCCAGGTTTTGGCCCATGAAAACTGCTTTTATAATGTGAATGGGCATCTCTCCAAACTCAGCCTGGGCCCGGATCTAGCCCATTTATATTCACTGTAAATTGGAGCTGATGGCTGGGCACCACTCCCCACTACCTTGCAAGACACAAACAGGCTGAGCACTGGGACCCCTTTCTAAATGCAGCCACTGGAAGCCTACTCTGATTTCACACAAAAGGGCATTCCCGGCTGTGACCAGAGAAATACTGCCTTTATCAGACGGATGCTCTGTCTCTGACTGTGCTGCACTGAGGATGGCAGTAGATTTACGCTGCTTTACACAGCTGGGCTTCGCGTTCAAGAGTCTCTGCAAGGGAACACTGCCTGCCAGGAGGAGATGGAGAAGAGCCAAGAGGGCTGCTCAGTCAAGGCAGCATGGGATGGGCATCAGTGTTCTGCGGAGATGGTTGGATCCAGTGCGAGGAGACGGCAAAGTACATCGGGCTTTAGTGTCTGTTGCAAGCTAAACCCCAAAGAAGGCCTTAAGGCAAGGTGTGACTCTAGGCTGTGCACATGTATAATGAAGATGGGCTAGAGTTTTGTACCAGTGAAACCCACTCGGTCCTGTTAATGAAGGACTGTGCCTTCCTCCCAGTGCTGCGCTTGGAGTTATCCCCCCGAGGATACAATTTATCACGAGGTCCTGTAGGAAAGTACAACCTCTAATAAACTCTGTCAGTTTCTGCTAGCCTGGCCCACACACACGCCGATGTGGGTACCGAGCTGTTAAACGCAATACGTCAAAGTGGCCGTGTCCCTTCCCAAGCCTTTCCTCGGATGGTCGCATTCGGGGAGGCAGCGGCAGCTGCAGCTGGCTCGCTCTGCTGCCATCGTGCTGTCTCTGAAAGGAGACTCCTGAGGAGCGCCTGCCACTCACGCTGGAATCCACTGCAGCGGTGTTGTGCCATTGAGGCAAAAGCATAAATAATTACAGCACTGCAGGGCTCCTGCACCAGCCTCGCCGGGCCCAAACAGCCCTATTGGACTGATCTCATCCTCTTTCAAAGGACACCAGGGGCTTGTTTGCTTAAATAGCTTTTAATATATTTTCATTTTTAAAGTTCTAGACCTTTGCGTCTCCAATGGACCCTGTCCATTTCACATTGCAAGGACATGAGGCTTTTCCTTCCCTGCATTTCTTATAGCGCTGCCTGCCACCCAGTTATTTTTGTTTACTTCTTTTTGGGGGCCCCAGTGTCACTTTGGATCAGGGAGCACGTGCAGTGCTCTGGCAATAGTGTTTTCATAAGTGTTAGGGCCAGTGGGGGCCATTCTGATCCTCCAGTCTGACCCTCTGTGATCCTGCATCCATCCCGCTGCCCGGACTCTGTGTGTGTGTGTGTGTGTGTGTGTGTATTTGTTGCTAAAGGGAGGTATCTCCTGAAAAGTGACTTGTAACAATGGCATGGTAGGGCCTCATGTTTGCCCCTCCGTGACGTCCTCTCCAGGGAAACGAAAAGCTGTTTTTTCACTTCTGGCCCCGCAAAGCCAGCCTGGGATCCGCTGCTTACCCGTGTCCCCGGTGCCTGGCACGCCGTCACCAGTGACCAGGGTTCTGCCACGTGAATGGCGTTGGCTATTCTCTGCTGCTGGACGTGCCCCACACCTCTCCGCAGCGGTGGTGGCTTGGCTGTGCCAGAGAGCATGCCGAGTTCTTTCAGCCGGGAGAGGCAGCAGACGTGACCAGGTTCCACTCCGGTCACGGAGGGACGTACCAGCGGCACAGTGCTGGGGTGTGCCATTGTGGCCCAGCATGTGGGAAGAGGTGGTGTGGCACTGCACTATCCCGCAGGAGCTCGGAGGGGCAGGATGCCCTGGCACACATGGACAGCCTGATGCCCCTGCGAATAGCTCCTCCCTCATGGCCTGGTGCAGGGGGGAGGCAGGGCCATGCATCACTCCCTGCCTGGGCATCTGCCCCACCCTCTTAAGGGGGCTTGCACCCCAGGGAGCAGCAAGGGGTAGTCCCTTGAGCACAGGGGCCGTAATCCATTATTCTCACTTCGCAGTGCCATGAAGGCCAGGGGAACCCAGCACACAATGAATGTTTTTACTATAACGGACTCTAGGAGTCTCTTGTTTGTGTAAAAAATCCCTTTGTTCCCCACCAGAATCGCACGCTGGCGGCTGCCACACTAGGCAGCTCAGAATTACGTGTGCCCATTGAACCGAGACAACAAGGACGTCTGAACAGAGTATGGCATAGACACGTGGCATTGGCATTAGGCAGAACAAGATCACTTGGGATAGCTCAGCAGGGCCACATTCTGGCTTACAAGCAGGAGTGGCATAATGACTTTCCCTCAATGGAAAACACCATAAGAAATGTGTGCTGTGCTCTATAAGACAGCATGGAAAGGAGAGCCCACCCCTAGGCCCTGCGGGATGGGTGCAGAGAGGAGACCCTGGCCCTAGGTTCTGAGGGATGGATGTGGAGAGGAGACGGTGGCCATAGGCCCTGCAAGATGCATATGGAGAGGGGACCCCGGCCCTAAGTTCTGAGGGACGGGCATGGAAAGTAGACTGCAGCCATAGGGCCTGCGGGAAGCATGTGCTGGGGGCTACCCCAGCCCTAGGCCCTACAGCTGTTTGGATTTTATCTCACCAGTGACACAGAAAGATTCTATGTGGAGGCTGATAGCTGGCCCATACTGAGAGATACTGGGTTTATGTGGTCAGTGTCTTCCAGCATCAGTGGTTTGCCCATCTCCTGTGGGGCTGTAGGCAGTGGTTCATGCAGGCACCTTTTCTTAACTCTGACCCCACAACTCAACTGTCTTTCGTGCTGGCAAGACACCTTTGCTGGGCTGCTGCTGAGAGGGGTCTTGCTGTCCTCGAGAATAGACCTGAGCTAGAGCAGCTGTCCCTCGGAGCAGCGCACTGCTGTGCCCTGGCTCTGCTCCCTCTGCCCTTGAGCTGACCTGGGCCCCTTCTCCTTGACCGACACCAGCCCCCGATTGTGGTGCAGCAAGGTCTCTCCAGGCTCTCCTGCTTTGTGCCCCCATCGGGACGGGGTGAGGAGAGCCCTCAGACCCCAGCAGGAAGGGAGCAGAGCCTTTCCTCATTCCCCATGAGGGGAGGGATAGAGCTGTTCCCATCTCCTGCCTTCCCCAGCAGGCATCCTCAGTGGACCCCGGGCTGCCTCTCCCTGACTTTGGGGCTCTTTGGGGAACAATGCCTGGCCCCCTCTTGAGCCCCCTGCAAGAGGGAAGGACAGTCTCCTCTGCCCCAGAAGGCAACCCAGGGAAGGGGCATTGGCCACTGGGCTCCCCAGGAAGACTTCACTTGTAAGAGGGGGTGCCAGGAGCTGCCAGGGCCGGGGGCTGGGGAGCTGGCCTAGCCGCTCTCCCCTCTCCTCATTGCCCTGGCTACAGAGCGAGCTCTTCCCCTAGCCCTGACAGGCCAAGCCTTACACCACAGCTCTCAGCACAAACGTCGCACTTCACCCAGAGCCCATTCATTTTACAACCCCCAGGATACTCGAAAGCTAATGGGAAAGGCTCGTAAAACCTTCGGTTCCAGGAGGCTCCTCCCTCTGCACAGCATCCCCTAGTCGGGGCCAACAGGCCAGTCCCAGGGCTGGTCACTTTCTTGATTAAATGAATGTTACATCAAAACAAAATAAGGATGGGGGATCTGCCCACCTTCCTCCCTTCTCCTCCTCTGTCCTATGCGCTGTCCTCTAGTTAAGGTTGCATCAAGCCATCTGTTTGAACACTGACTTTTCTAAGTCCTCTACAATTGACATGTTTTTGGGATTGCTTTGAAATGAGGTATGCCTCAGGAAGGCGCCAGGTTGGGGCAGTGAGCCAAATGGGGAGTCACCTGAGCCAGGACTTCTGGAGATACAAGACAGTTCAAAAAAAGTTTCTAGGTGGGGTGCTTTTTTTTTTTTGGTGAAGAGCCGGAGATCAAACTGTTGATATGATGCCTTTCCAGATGGTCTCAATCGGTCGCGTTTTAACCAAGGTAGTGTATGGCACCCATTAAACCTTTGGGAGACCCAAACTGAGAACGGTGTCAGAAAATGTACATGTTTACATTGTAAATACGTCAATGTAGAAAAATAGCTAGAAGATTTCCAGTCCCACCATTTTATGTGCTCTTTGTGCTCTGTGTGACAGAGATGGCAATTTCCTGCAATATCCTTGGGAGAATTTACTGAATTAAGTTTAAATATCATTGGGTCTACTGTATTAAATGAATTGTTTGTGTTATTGTGGGCTAGGATTGTGTGTAACCTCTGGAAGGGGGAGATGTTATGTGACAGATGTGAGACCTGGGAGTTCAAATGACTGTACTGAACATTGTGCCGGACAAGAATGGACTCTTTGAACAAGATGTGGGAAGTGGTTTTCCTGGGGAATATCTAGGGAGAGGTGAAATGCAAATTCTCCACCTGTGGCTATGCCAAAACCCAGGCTTTTGAAGCTATGCCCTGAGGAGAGGGGCATTGTCTGCTGATCGCCTGTTACATGAGGCCAAAATCAAAGGCCCAAGTTGAATAGGAAAGACTGAACTATTTGTAGTTGTTGGTGTCAGTTATGAACTTGTAGCCATGGGAGTTGCTGCAGAGCCCAAGGTTGGAGTTGGGGGTGACCTCTGGTAAGCTTTGTCGCATGCACGTTGGTTCTCTTCTTGTGTTTTGTTTTCTCTGTAATGCTTTCACTTTAAGAATAAATGTGCTTGCTCATAAAGAGCTGTGTGGTAACTTATAACTGCTGGCAGTCATGCTGTTCATAGCCACCGGAGAGAAACCAAAGTGTAGATGCTGGCATTTTAGGCAATCTAGCTTGCTGGGAATATCACAATGTAGGTAGGGAACTGTGCAGCCCAGAAAACCATGTGTCAGAAAGGAGAGAGATGCAAGTCTCTGCCCAAGGAGAGGTGATGGCTGAGGAGGCGGAAACCTTTAGGCGCGTGCCCTGGGTGGACCATGAGGGGAAATGCAGGTGCTGTTGCCCTGAACTGTGACACTCTGAACTCTGACGATTATTCAGAGTACTTGGTGTGCTGCCTGAGGGCGTGATGATGCTACTAGCCAGGATGGGCCAGGACGGTGTCCCTAGCCGCTGTTTGCCAGAAGCTGGGAATCTGCGACAGGAAATGGATCACTTGAGGATGACCTGTTCTGTTCATTCTCTTTGGGGCACCTGCCATTGGCCACTGTCGGTAGACAGGATACTGGGCCAGATGGACCTTTGGTCTGACCCAGTCTGGCCGTTCTTATGTTCTTATTTCCGATCTTTCGTAAGCCTGCTGCACGATCCTTAGAGTTGTTTCCTACTGTCTTGTTTTCTGATTGGCATTGTTAGGGAGATGGCACACCTTTTCCCCAAGTTACAGGGAAGCAACCATTGCTGCTCTTCGTCTCTTGCCTGTTCCCTGAGCGTATGAGTTCTGACGTGCCTCTGTCCTGTGCTGAATGCTGTCCCTGAGAAGGAACTGAGATCACTCACATAACTCTGCAGGAGTCCCAATGTGTCAGTATTGACACTTGCTTTCATTTGCTGAGGAATTGCACGGTTAATTACTTCTACTAAGCCTGACTGCTAAGGCCCTGAAAGTGAAAGAGAGATCAGAAGCTGGCATTTTGTTTCTAGTGGTGTCTACGTGTGAGATACTTGCAATCAATCCTCCAAAACCTTAATGCGTAGATAAACATTTCTTCATAGTTTTAATAAATTATCTACTAAGGAGGGCTTAAATGCATTCATTGTTGTGTGACTGGTTAAAACTTGGCAGTGGATTTAATGAATGACTGGAGCTCTGTGATCTACCGAGTGTGTCCCGTCAGACCTTCCTAACCAGTTAGCACTACGTAGGGCGGTGGCTTGTAAACCAAGTTATTAAGATGCGCGGAGCAGTTGTAGCCATGCGGGTGCCAGGATATTAGAGAGGCAAGGAGGGTGAGATAATTGTTTTTATTGGACCAGCTTCCCCTGGTGAGAGGAACAAGCATTCAAGCCACACAGACCTGAAGAAGAACTCTCTAAATTAATAAAATGATATTTCTGAAAATGTTAGAATTATCAGTATTCCCCAGCTTCTTACACACATGAGAAAACTGGAAAAATGAATGGATACAAATAATGCTTGCTTGCAGTTTACTCTTTTAGTCAGATTAAGTTATTGTTCTGCTCTAATTACATTCTCCATCCAATAATTAGCATGAATAGTTGCAGCTCCATTCAGATTCGTTAGCATGAAAGATCAATACTATGGGACAATTATTTTAACTCAGTTGGATGTTCCAGTCACACTGTGGGCTGTTTTTGATAAAAGGGGCTATTAATACCAGGTGACATAGAGCGCCTGATGATGGTTTCATTGGCGCCGGTTTAACATTTCTCATCAGAATCAGGCCCAGTATTTGGCAAACCTCCGTGCTGGTAGAAAGCCATCGATGCCCGGCAGGGAGCATTTACTTGCAAAATGATGACTGGAATGTTGACATTTTTCAGGATCACTTCCAATACTGTTGTCCCCTAGACTAGACAAAGTAATCACAGCAAATAGACCCAAAGGATCTGGGGTAATGGAGACCAGTAAAGCAGTAAAGTACATGGCATAAAGCACTGTCTATCCACCTGCTAAGAAATGCTTCCGTTCCTTTAGCTACACATAGTAGGTTATATTCTGCTGTCCCAATTGCTATGGTAATCAGTGTATTTCAGATGTCTTGCAGTATTCTGAGGCATGGTACCACAGTACTCAGACTGTTGGGGATGGCTAACTAGGATTTTCTACGGCTGTCCAGTTCTCTGTA